>NC_082657.1:36744612-37404969 GCF_028023285.1 Balaenoptera ricei | reverse complement strand
GGTATATATATATATATATGGGTATATATATATGTATTTCTCATGGCTGAATAATATCTATATATGGGTATTATTATATATATATGGGTATATATACACACACAAACATATATACACACACACATACACACATACCACATCTTTATCCATTCATGCCACTCAATAGCAAAAGAATAAACAATCCAATTTAAAAATGGTCATAGGAACTGAACAGACATTTTTCCAAGGAAGACATACAAATGGCCAACACACAAATGAAAAGGTATTCAACATCACTAATCATCAGGGGAATGAAATCAAAACCACAATGAGGTATCACCTCACACCTGTTGGAATGGCTATTATTAAAAAAAAAAAAAGTTAAGTGCTGGTAAGGATATGTAGACAAGGGAACTCGTGTACATGGCAGATGAAAATGTAAATTAGTAGAGCCATTATGGCAAACAGTATGGAAGTTCCTCAAAAAATTAAAAACAGAACTAATATGAGGTCTAGCAATTCTACTTCTGGGTATTTATCCAAAGGTATTGAAATCAGGATATTAAAAAGATAACTGCACCCTCATGTTCATTGCAGCATTTTTCACAATAACCAAGAAATGGCAACAACCTAAATGTCTATTAATGGATGAATGGATAAAGAAAATGTGGTATATACATACAATGGAATATTATTCAACCTTAAAAGAGAGGGAAATCTGTCATTTGTGACAACATGGCTCAACCTGGAGGACATTATGCTAAGTGAAATAAACTAGATTCAAAATGACAATATTATATAATTTCACTTATATGTGGAATCTAAAAAAGTCAAACTCATAGCAGCAGAGAATGGAATGATGGTTACCAGGGACTCTGGGTGGAAAAATCGGGAAATGTTGGTCAAAGGGTACAAACTTTCAGTTACAAGATGAGTAAGTTCTGGACATGTAATGTATACTTGAAGCTTACTAAAAGGGTAGATCTTCAGTGTTCTTACCACACACACAAAAAAGAAGATGGTAACTATGTGAAGGGATGGATATGTTAATTAGCTTGATTTTGATGGTTCTTTCACAGTGTATGCATATAGCAAATTTTCAAATTTTACACTGTAAATATATACAAATTTTAATTGTCAATTATATCTCAGTAAAGCTGGGGGGAATAAAAAGAAGGCAGCTTGAAGTAGACAGAAGAACATAAGCCACACCATGCAGACCTGGGTTTCAACCTTAGTTTATAATTGGTTATCTGCATGACTTCAGACAAGGTTCATAATCGAGGCACCTTTTAAAAAGTGTGAAGAGTAAATAAGGTTTTACTGTTGTTAGCCTCCAGATTCCCAGACTCCCCTTTCCAACTCACAGCCATTTTTAGCAGGTTGTAGACTCCCTAGAGATAATAAAGTAGAAATTCAATAAAGTAGAAATTGAAGCACACAAATATTTTTCTGTAAATGATGTTTCCTCCTTTTTCCCAGAAGTTTACTTGTTTGCTTTGGAGGCTTTTTCACCTTTAGAATTAGATATCCTTACCTAATATGCCTTGCAGGCAATGTTAGTTCTAAGCAGTTACTATTATAAGAACATTTCAGATTCTGCAGTGCAGGTCCCTTTAATTTTTCAACAAAATATCTGGACTTGGCCATAACTCTTTCAAGAAGATGAGTAAAGTAAGAAGTGAAAAGAAACAATGATTAGAGAGGATAGCAGGAATGTAGGACCGTGACCAAGGGTCAGCAGGAAAATATAATAGAAGGATTGCGGAGAGTCACTGAGGTCCCAGCTGAGACTAGTTTGCAGGTGAATTCTGGTGAATTCAATCAGCTAAAGTCTAAGAACGTGCCTTCTCTGATCCTACCAAAGCATCCTTCACTGCTTCTTATTCTTATCCTGATCATAAATAGCACTTATCACACTAAAATTTGTATATTTCCTTGTCTATACCATTCATTAGAGAACTCTACAAAATGTAGGGACCTTGTGCCCAGTAAAAAAAGGGCGGGGCAATATCTTGCATATCCTTTAGGAAGTCCATTTAACTTAGATTAAGGATCTCTGCATTTGACTCTGAGCATCTTGAAAGAAGTGCTCAAATAATGTTAAACTCTATCTCCAATGCACAATTCCTGGTACATAGGATCTATTTTAAAGTATTAAGAGAATTAATGAAGAAATTTTTTCAACTTGGGAAAAGAGCTGAATAAATCATACAAGGCCTAAGGTTTTGGCAGAGCAGGAATTATGGACAAAGGGATGAGAAAGTATTGAGATGAAACCGTTTAGGTTATATGAAAAGGCAGATAAATGATGTAAAGGCAAAAATGATGGTCTGAGACTATAAGCATACTCAGTATACAACGAAGAACATGGGAAAAACTCGGAAATATTGTGGTCAGAGAAAACAAACTCTGACAATGAAGATATTTCGAATTATTGTCACATAACTGTGAGCAAGAAAAATAAATTCTTTGTGTAATGAGTAGATTAGCCTTTGTATACACATAGAAATGTATACTGAAAAAAACTCCTACAGACTCTTGGTATGTAATGAGTAGATCTTATTTAACCTATTAAGAAAACACTTCTAAATAGTAATAGGAAACAAAAGTAAGACTTTACCAGCCTATGATGATTTATCAAGTTATCCCTACAGAGGTTCTATCTTAATTATTTTCTGCAGCTGCCAGCAGGAAAATAATTGTGTGATGGATTTTGTCCCTATGAAATAATTGTTTAGCTCTTCAAAACACAGAAAACCAAGAAAATCCAGAATTATTAAATTATTAAATCCATCCTCTAATTATTCATTAGACAAGCATTGTTTACCAACATATCCCAGAGACTAGTACGTAGAAGTTGCTCCATGAATCAAACACTTAAGAACTGAGTATTGTGCTAATACTAAGTTTACAAAGATGAACAAGGCACCATCCAAAGCATTGAAGAGCTCACAATTTAGAAAAAAGAGTTGTAAATGTGAACAAATAGCTATAATGCATTTTAAAGCTGGATATGTAGCTAGGGGTATATAACTCTACCTCTTTAAAAATTATTTTATTTATTATGATTATGTAAATTCACATTAACTTGGGCAAAGGTGGAGAGATACTGGCAAGAATCATAAGAATTTATAAACAATATCATAACCAAGGTTAGACCAAGTTTTAAAAGTAATTTTTACACCTATGTACAGTTTAAAGACTGTTTAAAGACTGACAGTCTTACCCATCACAGCTTAACTCTGGCTTTTCATAATGGGGCTAAACAGGCGACCCAGACTTCATTTCTGAGTAAGACTGTGATGTGTCTTGGTCAGCACTGCAAATGCTAGTCAAACTTTCATGTCAACAGTCCTCCCCCAGCAGCTGAGGACGACTGAGGATAAAAAGCCTTTTAACAACTTGCGTGGAATCATTTTTTAAAAGAAAATCAGTAAAAGCAATTAGAGAATAAAAGTAAAATAAATTTATGACCTTGGCTTTCCAACTTTTATCCGCACACTTCTTGTTTGAACCATGTCCCTTGGGTTTCTCTGCACAAAGGGGACTGCTTCTCTCCTCTGTATGCCTAGGATGCCTGCCTTTCTCTCCACTCCCAGCCCCAGTAGGATGTTGACTTGTGATCAACAGAGAGAACAGATGATGGAGAAACAGGCTATTTTTCCACATCGCATGTTTCCCCACGACTGCCTTTTTCCTGGTCTGGAAGAATAGTTTCCATGACTACCAAGTCGCTAACATTCACTCCCCACCAGCTGACTTGCTTGCCTTCCAAATGATCAGCTGGATATTGTGTTAAAATTATTTTACAGAGGGTGGCTAATCTGCAGGGATTATTTATCTGTTTATTTTTGAGAAACTGGCTCCTTGGTGAAACTTCTTCAACGGGCCTAACTTCTATTTCTTGTCCTTTAAGAGCATAATCTCAACTAAACAGAACAAACTTAAGCCAACATTAGACAGTCACCTCACAGGAAATAAATATGAATGTGAAGCTTCCTTCCCTATGAAGTGCATGTAAGTGCTTTGAGGGCAGAACTAAGCTTTATTTTTCTTTCCCTCTTCATGTGCCTAACACATGGTCTGGCAGGTGGTATACATAAAATAAATGTTGAATGTCTCATCACCCGAACTTCTCCAAACAGAGTATTTATGTTTAGGTTGATGGGTTGAGGTAGAATCGACTTCCTAGTAATGTAATAATCCCCTTAATTTTAAAAATGTCTGTCTATGAAAAAGGTAAGAAACTTACCGTAGAGGGTTAGTACACCAATTGTTAAGCCTGTGCCTATAGAAAGACTAGAATGAAATATACTAAAATATTTAAAATTGTTATGTTTAGTAGATGGAAATATGAGAGCATTTCTTCTGATTTTTCTCAACTTATTTTTTTCTTTTTTGTTAACTAAATGCATTTTTCTTTTGAGTATTATCTTGGTCCTTTGAGGGGGTAATAACAAGATACTATAAACTAGGTAGTTTATAAACAACAAACGTTTATTTCTCACAGTTCTCACCAAGATCAAGGTGAGGGCTTTCATCATGGTTCATAGCTGGCACCTTCTCATTTTGCCCTCACATGGTGGAAGGGGTGATGGATCTCTGTGGGGTCTCTTTTATAAAAACATTAATCCCATTCAAGAGGGCTCCACCCTCATGACCTAAGGCCCCACCTGGTAACGCCATCACATCAGGGATTAGGAAAATCACCATGTGAATCTGCGAGAAACACAAACATTCACATCACAGCAAGTATCTATTATGTTCGAGGCACCGTACTATCCCCCAAATCAGAAAGATTAACAAAATCGCTCTCATATTCAGAGCCATGAAGAGAAGAGGTGAACTAGGTAGAGAACAACTTGCTAGAAGGATTATCTACCCTGACATGCATGTTAACTGGTGTTATGACTATATGCTGTGGTGTGATGAAAATGAGATAGGACCTTCATTCAGACAGGGATCTCGTGAAGAAGGGTGATCAAACCTTTTTCTCCTTCTCTGAAGACAAATCTGATCTTAGTTAACTTTCTTGCTCTTTCTCCTGAAAGCTTGATACACGTGGACTCTCATTTGTATTACCAGGCAACATTATTTATGGTAAAGATGGCCCATGATAGATAAATCTGGCCTGGAAAAGCATGAATAAACCAAAAATATCTGGTGGAAGCATAGTTTTATGATTCCTTGAATACAGAGACTCACAAGTGGGCATATCCTTTCTGAGGACCTGAAAGCTATACCTAAGCCTATTAAGGAGATATTGGTCCCCATGGGGCATGAGGCTTCTATGCCAGGGCAGCTATTGTGCCTGTTGAATGTGAATCTTGTTTTCTCACACCTAAACTCTCATGGTGGGGGCAGAGAAGGGGAGATGTAGAAGAGGAACAGTCAAAGACTGGATTGCTATGTGGATTGCTATGAGGGTTATTCTCTCTGAAAGAAATGCCTAACACAGCCCACATGGGATGCTGTCTATGTTTCTGGACCAATATCCATCTGATTAAACTCGTGCCAGGTGTTACATGCTCAGGTCTTGTGAATTTGAGTGTCTAGTTAAGAACATCCCCTACTAGGAGTTACAGAGAGTATGAAGAAGATAACCAATTTTATTAGTTGAGACCATTTTCTCAATAATTTCATCTCCAGAAGAAACATAAGCATGAGCTCCCTGAGGCGGTATTACTGTAGCTTCCACAAGAACATTCGTTATTTCTTGAGCTAGTATGCTGAGTGTGTGTTTGTTGATTGACACCCATGGTGGACACTGCCACTCAAATTCTCCTTCAGAAGTGAAGGATAAATTTCCCAACACTGGACATGCTGTTGACAGGCAGCCCTCAGCTATCAACCCCCCTTGCAGACTGACTGCCGTAGTGGAAGACAGCCCCTTCACCCAATTACTGAACAACACAGATGTATAAAGATCTGGTCCCCTCACCTCAATTTGAGACCACTCTGAAGGACTGTCCCAGCTTCGGAGCTTCCCATAGAACAGTTGAAGCTTCCATGAGGCTGTTTCAAGGCTAAACTTCTCCTGCTGCCCAATCCCCATCTCAAGAGGGCTCCCTGATAAATCTCCCGCACATTAATTTCTATCTGTGACAACAGCTGATTAAACATATTTACTAGGCATCTATCATGTTTTGGGTACCAGAATCAGCACTGGTAAATACAATATGGTCTTTGCTCACAGGAAGCTTACAGTTTAGGGGGCAGAAATGCCTCCATTAAAATGCAGTATAATAAGAGCTATGATGGGTAAACATTAGGAGGGCCATGAGTTATTCCAAACTGAATCTTTGGACAGTTAAGAAGGGATTTATGGAGGAAGAGATATCTGTACTGGCTTTTGGAGGACAAGTAGGAACTAATTAGTCCATGAAAAAACAAAAGAGAGGCAGAAAGGTAGTCCATGTAGAACCATGTAGAAAGAATAGCATGATCAAAAAGATGAATGATAATGAAAGCATGATGACACCGTAGAGAATGCAATTTTTTTCACCTACTTGCGGAATCGGAGGTAGGGGAGAGGCGATATCCCATGCAAAGACTATTAAAATGATTTATTATATACAGACATTGAAATTTATGTTACAGAAAAGGAGAGGCATGGAAGATCTGTGCACATTTGTGTTTTATAAATATCTCTGTGCCTGCAACAAGGAAAGTGGACTCGGGGGAGGGGAACAAAAGCTAGGAGGACCAGTAAAGAGGCTGCTCTAGTATTCTTGGCAGGAGAGGATGTTAGCCTGAACCAAAGTTGGGATAGAATGAATGAAAAAAAAAAAGAAAACAGAGACATTTTGGAGGTAGAATTGATAAGACTTGGAGATTCACTGAACATGAGGTTAACAGAAAGGAAGGGATCAAGGGAAACCTCAAATTTCTGACTTGAGCAAATGGGCAGAGGAGGCAAAATATGACAATCAGAGCAGGATGCTTTAGTGATTTCTAGATAAGTTGAATCTGACCTGTTTGTGGGACATTCAAAGGGTTTTATAAAGCTAGCAGCTCAATGTGGGGCTAAGGTTGTGTGTGTGTGTGTCTGTGTGTGTGTGCGTGTGTACATGAGTAACACAGAAACAGAGTAGCTCACGTCCCTTACTGGCCCAGCCATATCTAGTATTTGTAACAGTCTTTCGGGTCTCAATGGTACAATATCACTCAGCAGTTATGAGATAGTGTGGCATATAGGAGAGAACAAAGCTTTCAAGTCAGGCACACCTCAGCTTTTATCTCAACTCTACTACTTACTTGCTAAAAAGACTTGGGCAAGTTATTATATTTCAACCTCACTCCCCATCACCATCAAAAATGGGACTGCTAATCACACTTTACAGGGCTGTCACAAGGCTTAAATGAGATTATATATGTAAAAGCATTTGGCACACAGTAGGCCTTCAGTTATTCTTTAGTTTCTCAACTCAAATAGTTTCTAGTGGTCTTTGCATTCTCTCTTTCCTTCTCCTTCTTTTTTTTTTCCAGTACCTCCTGATTCATACCACTTTAAACTCATACTGTTAATATAAAGCATTATTTCAATTACCTGATAAAGATAAAAATTCTGCCCCATGCCCCCATCTTCCCTTTGTATGCTTTGGTCCTGCATGTGTTTGTAACCCTCTCCTGGCCTTGTCTACATCTAATTTACTTCCTTTCAGTTGAATGTTATCACAAGTCATGAATTGTTCTCACTTCATGTTTACTGCAAACAGATAACCATTATCTCCAATAGGCCTGCTTTGTTTTATCTTAGGCAGATCACATTCTGCAACTTTTTAATTATTTCATTTTATTTCTCTATATTAGTTTGTTTCTCTTCTGCATTGATACTTGGATAAAGAGATGAAAACAAATTTGTAATTTAATACGCCTTTTCAAACATATTACCACTGGAAACAAGCTCAGGCCCTTAAAATTTGTTTTGATTGTAAAGTTCAATGACCATATCAAAATTCTTTGGCTGGTGAAGACAAAGACTTTCAGATTCCCCCTTACAGGGAGTTGAGTTAATTTCAGCAAGGGATCTCAGTCAAGTGAACCAAGGCTTGGTTGCTTCCAGAACACAGGGCTCCTTCAATTGAGGGGTTACCTAGGGCAGCAGCCAGAGCATGTGGGATCAAAGGGTAGGTGTCAGGCCAAATCCAGGAAAGAGAACAATGGCCAGAGAAGAGAAAGCAGTTGCCTTATTCATGGAAATGCATTAGAATGAGAAAGGAAAGGGAACCAATACTCTGGCATTTGGTAAACATAAAAACAAATGGAGAGGGTTTAGGCCATAAACTGTGAGCAAGGGGCAGGAGTATTTAAAGTACCCTCTTCAGGGATGACGGTCAAATATCTGATCCCACTCCTGGGCATATATCCGGAGAAAAACATAATTCAAAAAGATACATGCACCCCTGTATTCATAGCAACACTATTTACAATAACCAAGACACGGAAGCAACCTAAGTGTCCACTGACAGATGAATGGCTGAAGACAATGTGGTACATATATACAATGGAATATTACTCAGCCATAAAAAAAGGATGAAATAATGCCATTTGCAGCAACATGGATGGACCTAGAGATTACCATACTAAGTGAAGTAAGTCAGACAGAGAAAGACAAATATCATATGATAACACTTATATGTGGAATCTAAAATATGACACAAATGAACTTATCTATGAAACAGAAACAGACTCACAGACTTCAAAAACAAACTTATGGATGAACATAGATGCAAAATCCTCAACAAAATACTAGCAAACAGAATCCAACAGCACATTAAAAGGATCATACACCATGATCAAGTGAGGTTTATCCCAGGAATGCAAGGACTCTTCAATATACGCAAATCAATCAATGTGATACACCATATTAACAAATTTAAGGATAAAAACCATATGATAATCTCAATAGATGCAGAAAAACTTTTGACAAAATTCAACACCCATTTATGATTAAAAACTCTCCAGAAAGTGGGCATAGAGGGAACCTACCTCAACGTAATAAAGGCCATAAATGACAAACCCACAGCCAACATCATTGTCAATGGTGAAAAACTGAAAGCATTGTGTCTAAGATCAAAAACAAGACAAGGTTGCCCACTCTCACCACTATTATTCAACATAGTTTTGGAAGTTTTAGCCATGGAAAACAGAGAGGAAAAAGAAATAAAAGGAATCCAAATTGGAAAAGAAGAAGTAAAACTGTTGCTGTTTGCAAGATGACATGACACTATACATAGAAAATCCTAAAGATGCTACCAGAAAACTACTAGAGCTAATCAATGAATTTGGTAAAGTCACAGGATACAAAATTAATGCACAGAAATCTCTGGCATTCCTAAACACTAACAACAAGAAATCAGAAAGAGAAATTAAGGAAACACTCCCATTTACCACTGCAACAAAAAGAATAAAATACCTAAGAATAAACCTACCTAAGGAGGCAAAAGACCTGTACTCAGAAAACTATAAGACACTGATGAAAGAAATCAAAGACGATAGAAACAGATGGTGAGATATACCATGTTCTTGGATTGGAAGAATCAGCATTGTGAAAACGACTCTACTCCCCAAAGCAATCTACAGATTCAATGCAAGCCCTATCAAACAACCAATGGCATTTTTCACAGAACTAGAAAAAAGAATTTTACAATTTGTATGGAAACACAAAAGACCCTGAATAGCCAAAGCAATCCTGAGAAAGAAAAACAGAGCTGGAGGAATCAGGCTCCCTGACTTCAGACTATACTACAAAGCTACAGTAATCAAGACAGTATGGTAATGGCACAAAAACAGAAATATAGATCAACGGAACATTATAGAAAGCCCAGACATAAACCCACGCATATATGGTCACCTTATCTTTGATAAAGGAGGCAAGAATATACAATGGAGAAAAGACAGCCTCTTCAATAAGTGATGCTGAGAAAACTGGACAACTACATGTAAAAGAATGAAATTAGAATACTCCCTAACACCATACACAAAAATAAACTCAAAATGGATTCAAGAGCTAAATGTGAGACCAGACACTATGAAACTCTTAGTGGAAAACACAGGAAGAACACTCTTTGACATAAATCACAGCAAGTTCTTTTTTGATTCACCTCCTAGAGAAATGGAAATAAAAACAAAAATAAACAAATGGGACCTCGTGGAACTTAAAAGCTTTCGCACAGCAAAGGAAACCATAAACAAGATGAAAAGACAACCCTCAGAATGGCAGAAAATATCCGCAAACAAAGCAACTGACAAAGGATTAATCTCCAAAATATACAAAAAGCTCACACAGCTCAATATGAAAAAAACAAACAACCCAATCCAAAAATGGGCAGAAGACCTAAATAGACATTTCTCCAAAGAAGACATACAGATGGCCAAAAAACACGTGAAAAGTTGCTTAACATCACTAATCATTAGAAAAATGCAAATCGAAACCACAATGAGGTATCACCTCACACCGGTCAGAATGGCCATCATTAAAAAATCTACAAATAATAAATGCTGGAGAGGGTGTGGAGAAAAGGAAACCCTCTTGCACTGTTGGTGGGAATGTAAATTGATACAGCCACTATGGAGAACAGTATGGAGATTCCTTAAAAAACTAAAAACAGAACTACCATATGACACAGCAATCCCACTACTGGGCATACATCCTGAGAAAACCATAAGTCAAAAAGATACATGTACCACAATGTTCATCGCAGCACTATTTACAATAGCCAAGACATGGAAGCAACCTAAATGTCCATTGACAGATGACTGGATAAAGAAGATGTGGCACATATATATAATGGAATATTATTCAGCCATAAAAAGAAACAAAATCGAGTTATTTGTAGTGAGGTGGATGGACCCAGAGTCTGTCATACAGAGTGAAGTAAGTCAGAAAGAGAAAAACAAATATTGTCTGCTAACGCCTATATATGGGATCTAGAAAAATGATACTGATGAACCTAGTGGTAGGGCAGGAATAAAGATGCAGATGTTGAGAATGGAGTTGAGGACACAGGGCGGGAAGGGGAGGCTGGGACACAGTGAGAGAGTAGCATTGACATATATACACCACGAAATGTAAAATAGATAGCTAGTGGAAAGCTGCTGCATAGCACAGAGAGATCAGCTCGGTGCTTTGTGACAACCTAGAGGGGTGGGATAAGGAGGGTGGGAGGGAGGCTCAAGAGGGAGGAGATATGGGGATATATGTATGCATATAGCTGATTCACTTCATTGTACAGTAGGAACTAACACAACATTGTAAAGTAAAAAAATTACACTCCAATAAAGATGTTAATAAAAAAAAAAAAAGACTTGGGGTAATTGGTGAGGAACAAGGATTCGAGAAGGAATCTGAAAGGAGAGGCAGAAATACTAAAAATAAAGTTTGTTGACCTGTACAAAGAAAAAAAAAAAGTATTAAAAAAAAAAACTTATGGTTACCAAAGGGGAAACATTGGGGGGAGGGATAAATTAAGAGGTTGGGATTAACATATACACACCACTACATATAAAATAGATAATCAACAAGGACCTACCGTATAGCACAGAGAACTCTACTCAATATTCTGTAATAGCTTATATTGGGCAAAGAATCTGAAAAAGAATAGATATATGTATACGTGTAACTGAACTACTGAGCTGTACACCTGAAACTAAGACAACATTGTAAATCAACTACATCCCAATATAAAATAAAAATTAAATTTAAAATAAAGATTTAAAGTACCCTCTTCAGGGATGATGGTAAAATATCTGAAAATAATATTACAACTCAAATTGCGGTAGATAAGGGCAGCTCCTTTTTTTCTCATCCTGAGTGTGACTTTTTGATTCTGTTGACCTGAAATAAACAGACTGCCTGATACTTCTCCAAGGATGAGTTTATTTGTATCAGCAGAGAATTGCAATTCAGGGTCTGCAATCATGGGAGCCTCATGCAAGTCCCCCTACAGCAGGAGGAGAACATTTTTATAGAGGGGAAAAGGAAGTTGGGGGGCCTGTAGTAAACAGAGTCCATGGCTTGTCATTAGCTGAGTCCTTGCCAGGAAAGAAAAGGAGTTGTTCTCCTTCCTACTGGGCTTGGCTCACCTCTCAGGGTGAGCGCTCCCCCTACTCGTCTCCCAACTCTAACTGAGGTTTCTGTTTATTAATTTTTTACGATTCCCGTCCAAGAAAATTATACAAAAGCCTATAAGAGATTGCCCCAATAGATAGCCTGCATTTTATCCTTACTTGCCTCACACTTCCCTTTACCCTCTCATCTCTTCAACTCTCCATTTATGTTTCCACATCCCCCATAATAGGTACTTAAACCATTCAGTTTCTCCTTTCTCTGCCTTGATCACTCTACCTGACTACCAATTTCATCTATTCCTCTCCTCAGTTATATACCCCATACATCTCTCTGCCGATTAAGAGATCTAAAAGGAAATATAAACACAGAAACAGCTGACTCCTCCTCCTCCTCCTCCACCATGTAAATCAGCTCTGAACAGTGGAACTGGAAAGAAAGGGAACCTGCATTTTCTGAGCACCATCTAAGTGCCTGGCACTTAAATACTTCACAGGACTTATCCCACTGAATCCTCACTATGTTCCAATTTTACAGCTGGGGAAACTGAAGTTCCTTAAAGTAACAAAGCTGGTAGATGAAGAGCTGGGATTTAGACACTGGTCATTCTGACTCCAAACTCCACTTTTAACAGATCCTAATTTACAAATTGTGTTTTGATGGTGCAATATGAATCATCTCTCCACAACGTCCTCCATCACCTAGCTATTTCTCCCCTTGCTCAATGTCATTCTGGTCCACCATAGGCATAAAGTGCACTAGGGAATCACACTAGAAAGCAAATAGCTCCCAACCACTTTATTCACAACTCTGGGTCTCTGGTATGCTTTGCTTTTCTTGCGCATACATTGAAATATAATGTATTTTGTGATGTTAATACTGGAGTGGCATTTAGAGACCCAAAACCTGACGCTCGGCTTCAAAATCTTATCATGAGATAAATATCCTTCTTGTGTGCCAAAAGGAAAAAAATCAAAATGAAAATGCAATACATTTAATAATCATCCAAATGAACAGGAACGAAAGGAGCTGTGTGTCTGGTTTGATGCCAAGTCACCTCTGCCCTGTCTGACACTGATCCACCACTTTATCTTCTGCTGTTTACTCAGTCCAAGGGCCTCACTTCCTGTTTGATATGCATCCCACGAGCTGCCAGGGCCAGACACCCTGAAATAAATTACCAAATGGACTCCAGGCAAACTTCTTGTTCTCGTTATGAATTTTGAGAACTATAAAGAACCTCCTGTGGACCACAGTGTAGTCCTTTTAGGTTTACTGAGAAAAGGTCAGCTTTCCTCTTCCGGAGGATGTATCTCCCAGAGCCCAAAAGCAAAGAGCAGTAGTGAGATCTTCTGTGTTTCTAACCCCTTTTGCAAAAACCTGGTTCAGAGAAAAGACCATGGGCTTTGGAGTCAGAAAGATCTGGGTTCAAGTCTGAGCTCTGCCACCTACTCTATCGGCAACCTTATAATACAATATATGCAATCTTAGTATGTATATATCACACATAATATAATGACATGCGTCCACCATTAGAGTATGATACAGAATAGTTTCACT
This sequence comes from Balaenoptera ricei, assembly GCF_028023285.1. Taxonomy (NCBI): domain Eukaryota; kingdom Metazoa; phylum Chordata; class Mammalia; order Artiodactyla; family Balaenopteridae; genus Balaenoptera; species Balaenoptera ricei. The sequence continues at coordinate 37,391,357 of NC_082657.1, read as the reverse complement.
GCCCTAAAAATCCTCTGTGCTCTGCCTGTTCATCCCTCTCCCCTCACCCAATCCTGTCAACATGTGATCTTTTTACTGTCTCCATTGTTTTGCCTTTTCCATAATGTCATATAGTTGAACCACATAGTTTGTAGCCTTTTCAGATTGGCTTCTTTCACTTAGTAACATGCACTTAAGGTTCCTCCATATCTTTTCATGGCTTGATATCCTATTTGTTTTCAGCACTGAATCCACTGTTCACAATGGTGAACACTTTTTTTTTTAATGTTTCTTTTTTTAAATTAATTAATTAAGTTTTGGCTGCGTTGGGTCTTTGTTGCTGCATGCGGGCTTTTCTCTAGTTGTGGCGAGCGGGGGCTACTCTTCGTTGCGGTGCGTGGGCTTCTCGTTGCAGTGGCTTCTCTTGTTGTGGAGCACAGGCTCTAGGCGCACGGGCTTCAGTAGTTGTGGCTCGCGGGTTTAGTTGCTCCGCGGCATGTGGGATCTTCCCGGGCCAGGGCTCGAACCTGTCTCCCCTGCATTGGCAGGCGGATTCTCAACCACTGAGCCACCAGGGAAGCCCACGATGGTGAACACTTTTTAAACAGAAAAGCCGAACTGAGATTTACTGCATCAGAGTTTTTACACATATTTTAACCAGGTCCTTAAGGTGATTCTGATGCACACCTGGGCTAGATAATGGTAAATATTTTCTCCTGGATTTAAAAAGCATATGCATTATATCCAGACAAAACTATAATTCGAAAAGATACATGCACCCCTATGTTCATAGCAGCACTATTTACAATAGCCAAGACACGGAGACAACATAAATGTACATCAACAGATGAATGGATGAAGAAGATACACACACACACACACACACACACACACACACACACACACACACAATGGAATATTACTCTGCCATAAAGAAGAATGAAATAATGCCATTTGCAGCTACACGGATGGACCTAGAGATTATCACACCAAGTGAAGTTAAGCCAGAAACAGACAAATTCCATATGATATCACTTATATGTGGAATCTAAAATATGACACAAATGAACTTATCTACGAAAGAGAAACAGACTCACAGACATAGAGAGAACAGACTTGTGGTTGCCAAGGGGGAGGGGGCTGGGGGAGGGTTGGACTGGGAGTTTGGGACTAGCAGATGGAAACTAATATATATAGAATGCATAAACAGCAAGGTCCTATTGTGTATAGCACAGGGAACTGTATTCAACATCCTGTAATAAACCATAATGGGAAAAAAATAAATAAAAAGCATATGCATTAATGTTCCCTAGATTTAAGTTGATTCTTTTCCTTTGAGGGAAAAGTGTTTATTTCCTCCAAGATGGACAAGTCTATGCTCCATTCCAGCTTCCTGCCTCAGTCAATGAGTCCTAGTACGGGGAGAATATAGGAGAATCTAGGCAGGGTGGATTCTCCCCTAATAAAGTAAGTTTTGCCTTCAGTTCTTGATCAGTTAGGAGGGAGAAAGAAGAGAAGGGTAATTTGTCAAGACAAAATGGTAGAAAACAGGAAGAGTGCTAAAATTCCTGACATCCTAATTTTTGCCACATGATAGGCACTCTAGAGACATGGTCTCTTTAACTTTATTTCTATAGGAGGTAATATTTACCTATTTAAAGATAAGGAAACTAAGAGCATAAACTTTAACATTTGCAGATGAGAGGATTCAATCTAATGTCTGCCTGTCTTCTTGTACTATTTATTATTTTACCCACTCCAATACAGATTGTAAGATTTTTGAGAAAAAGGACCACATGTGTCCATTTAACCCAAGTGCTTGACAGACACAGGTACACAATAAATATTTATGAAATATGTCTTAAATGAATAATTGTTCACAGGAGTGTGCTGCCTCCTTTTTCTAGATTAACTCCAGTAGGAAATGGAGAAAGATTAGTTAATATTCCTGATATTTTTATGCAATTCACTTTTTGACATTTTTTGATAGCACAGGCCTCAGACAGAGACATCTCTTAAAGCTGTAGATGATTCAGGAAAGCCTGTTAAACCTCAGATTCATAATCACAGTAGGCAATGGTGGTTCATTTCCTAAGCTCAACTTGACACACCTTTTGATCATGGAGAGCCAGGCTAATGGTGCCTATGATTTATCACCCTTCCAGAAGAACCACAGATCCCATTCTACTGTGCCTTGAACACACTTATAGCTTCTTTAGACTAAGCATCAATTCCCTCAATGTTAAAAAAACAGTCAACAATGAATAAAAAAGTGGGTTTGCTTCTAAGTACATAAGATGTGTTTCTTTATAAATCCTCTCCAAGGGCTCCTAATGACATATAGCTCATATTGTAGTCATAGAATGAGCTGTATTTGCCCCTGGGCCTTCTCAGGCTAGTAACACATTAGACATTCGTGATGTGCATTAATTCTCTCATACCATTCACTGCCTTATATTTCCAAAGAGCTAGTAGCTCAGTGCTAATGAAGTCAAGGTCCCAGGTTTGATCCCTCATGGGCACAGATGATTATCCCTCTCATGTTTAGACATATAAATATCACTGAACCTTGCCAGCTTGGACTATTTTTTCTTCATGGACAAATTCTTATAGAGAAAAGAGGGTCATTTCAACCTCTGGGTCTCAACGTTCTACTCAATAAAATGAGAATAATAATAATAGATCCTTATTACGTATCTTGTAACGTTCAAAGAAGTGTCTAAGAAAATAATGACTATAAATGTACTTAATAAGCATTATAGAAATAAAGGAAAGGGGAAGGAAAGAAGGAGGAAGGGAGAAAGAGAGGGAGGGAGGGAGGGAAAAAGGAAAAGCTTTGGTAAGATGGTATTAATAGAGTATCACAGTGGCCTTTCATTATTTAGTCTTACCTAATGTCTTTCTGCCATTTTTTTTATAATAGCAACCCAATATTTTTCCCGAGGAGCTATCTTTTTTCCACTTTGTGTTTTTGAGGCTTGACACATCCCCTAGGTCTAGAGGTGGAACCACATCACAGATCTCACCAATTCATTTAGTTCCATTTTTTGGACACAGTGATTATTTCAGAATTGAAATAGGCCCACATCAATCCAAAGTCAATTTCAGGACTTTTCCAAAGCAGCTGGACAAGGGGCTTTCTCCACAGACTTGGAAAGTGAAAAAGTGAGTCAGCACTGTCTTGGAACCATCCTGACTTGAGAGCCTGCCTGAAAATGAAAACAAAATGGAACTGCAGAATCTAGAGATGTAGAGAACTCACTCCTGATGATATTGTTTGAGCACCTGGATCTAGCTATACCTGAAGCTATATTTAAAATTGTCAGCCTACAAATTTCCCTTTTTATTCAAAGCCAGTTTAGAGCTGGGTTTCTATCACTGAGACTAAAAGAATCCTGATTAACATGATTACAGAAAGCAGGAAAGAAGTTCAAATACGTCAGCTCTGCCATTGCATGTCTTTCAGCCTGTGCACGGAAAAAGAAAGAACAAAAGTTACACACAGAACTCATTTAAATCTTGACTCTACTACTAGTGTTCTAACTAGTGTTAAGCAAATTACTTGATCTTTCCAAGCCTTGTCTTTGCATATGTAAAATGGAGAGACAGCTAACTACCATGTGCAGTTACATAGAGAATTAAATAAAATGAAATACGTTAAGAGTGTAGCACATTGTATGCACTCCATACACTACTTCCTACATTCCTGATTATCTCCTAGAAATCCAGAGATGAGAGGGAATTGGACAAGTTCTCACTGATTGTGCCCTTGAGGCTATCAGCTCACATAGTGAGTTCCAGGTTCAGTTTTTCATTCACTTGAGTTCCACTGCAGTGTGACTAACCAGATCACTATTTCCAACCCACTGCAGTTATTGTTTAGTTCTCCATAAAACCCAGAATCCTTCCATCAGCATGTTTTTTAAATGGTGTGAGGGTTGGTTTCTGCAGCAGAGACAATACCTCAGGCAGTTGGAAGCACAGTAAGATGGAAAACAGAAATCCTGTGTCTAGTCTCATTCTCTGGAGAGCTTTATAAAGGCACACATCTGTTAATGAAGGCATAGATTTGGTCTTCTTTTTAGAATTTAGTCCGAAAACAAACAAACAAGGAAATCCCGAACAATTCAGTAGGCATAAAGTGGGAAGGAAGGAAGGAAGGGAGGAAGGGCAGTGCGGAACCTACGCATATTAAAATAGAAGCCAAACTCAAAAATGATAGCTCCAAATTTCTGTACTTTGTCTGAGGTCAAATCCACTGCTCTCCATCTCCATCAGTGCCTTCCTAGACCAAGCCATCATCTTTGTCCTCTTGACCTTGGAGCTGGTGTCTGGCAACCTGAAAATCTATGTCCCAAAGAGCATCTAGGATGGTCTTAACAAAAACAAAAAAATAAAAATAAATCAGATCATCCCCTACTTAAAATGACCCAGTGGCTCTGGAATATATGTTGCCAATATATATGTTGGCAGTTTCTTAAAAAACTAAATATGCAACTACTGTATGACCCAGCGATCACGCTCTTAGGCATTTATCCAAGAGAAATGAGAACTAATGTTCACACCTGTATGCAAGTCCTCATAGCAGCTTTATTCATAACAGCCAAAAACCAGAACCAACTCAGTGGGTAATAGTTAAATAAACTGTGGTATATCCAAAACATGTCATATTACTCAGCAATGAGAAGAAACAACCTACTGATACACGTATATTGACACAGATTGATGTTGAAAAAAAGCCAATCCCAAAAGGTGATATACTGTAAATTTCATACGTATAACATTTTTGAAATGACACGATTATAGAAATGGAGAACAGATTAGTGATTGCCAGGGGTTAGGGCTGGGGATGGAAGTGGAAGGGACATGGATGTGACCATAAAAGGGCAACACAAAGGCTCCTTGTGGTGTTGGAACTGTTCTGTATCTTGACTGGGGAGATGGATACATGACTCTACACAGGTGATAAAACTGAATGGAACTATGCGGTGTATGATAAAACACACAAAGGAGTACAAATAAAACTGGGGCGATCTCAGTAAGATCAGTGGATTTTCATGTTGCTTATATTTGTTTCCTTCCACTAGAAAGTAGGCTCCTTAAGGGCAGGGATTCTGTTTGTTATTCTTTGCTGTATTTCTGTTATCGGAAACAGTGTCAGACACATAGTAAGTGCTCATTAAGTGTAAGTGTTCATTAAGTAGATATACTTATGTGTAAATGATAAGTTGTAGAAAGAAGTCTTGCTTAATACATAGTCATTCCTCTTGCCATTCAAGGCCCCCATCTATCTCCAAAGAATTCAAAGTCTCCATCCAAATATTACATCTTAGTGTTTTAATGAAAGGCTCAATATCAGTAGGATAGCCCAGACCTGAAGCAGCCAAGAATTCAGAGAACAGACACATTCCAGAGATGAATGGAAGAAGCGGGAAGAACCCAGGTACAGGTGGTAATAGAAAGGGGGACAAAATGGAAAATCCAGGTAAACTTAGCAAGCACACACTGACCTCCCTAGGTGCCAGGTACTGTGCTATACCCTGTAGAGATAAGAGATGATATAGTCCTAGTCTGAAGCATCCATGCGGTCACTGATGACTCTACCCGAGAGGCCCAGCAGGAAGGGGCATCATCTGAGTGACCTGACAGATGGGCTGGACAACCTGAGCAGAGTGGTCAGAGCCAAGAGAATTCCATCTTAGGGATGACGATCACTGGGCAAATAATGTAGTCAGAGACCAATCCAGTGGCCCCATTTCCCTTCAACTGGAACAGGTCCATTTTTACCTGTATCCCTTACTGGGCTTCTCTGATCAACACATGGTCCCATAGTCAAAAAGTGTTTGAAGCCACTGTGTATAAGGCAGACCCAGATCTTGGGCTAGTTTAACAGCAAAAGAGTTTCAATATATTCCATCATTTCAAGACAATATTTGCTTTCAACCTTTTCCACTTCTGTCTTTAAGAAATAGATAAATAGAAGCAATGCACTGACATTCTCATTTTCAAGTCCCCAGTGGGTTTCATTGTCACAGTCACCTGGGGTTATCAAGTTCCTTCCTTAAAAATTGCTGGCCAGGCTAGACCCGAAATAGGCTATCGTATGCTTCACACATCCCACTCCAGTTGGAACAGAGCTATCTTATTCTTCAGAACAGTTCAAAAGCTGGTATTGATTTCTCTCTGAGCAACAGTATTTAACTCTTGTGTTTTCAGTCTAGGGGGCCCTGGAAGCTTCAGGTATTTTTCCTGGAAGAAAGTAGCATACCTCTTTTCCTTGGACTGGGGATCTTTGTTTCCCTGGTTTCTTAGATCTGCAACAGGAAGCACCCTTCATGAGCTGAAAGGCCATACTACAAAAAAGCAGTATGTCACGTGTTTACCTAGTTTTCACACTCTCACCTGCCATCATGCCTTAGTCTTTACCAAGACTGGCCATTCTGATTCACTAATTTAACAGATAAAATTCGGGGGTGGGGGGATGGTAACCTCTAAGATATGTACAGGTCCCAAAGTTAACATAGGATATTTCCAGTCCATTCTCTGATATGGTCCTCCCAGTAGCCCTGTGATAGAGAAAAGGCAGGGATTTTCATGCCCATTTTACAGATGAGAAAACTGATTCAGTTTCCTAGTTTTGCGGGCTCTAGCCAGCCTATTGTGCTTCTTCTCACAAAAACCAGTTGTCTGTTCTTCCCCTGACATGAAGAGTAATTTGAACCAAACTGAACAAAATGACTGCTTCCTTTAATCAGAGCCAACTTTAACCCATATTTAGTAAAATTTAGGTGGAGTAAGGCCCTGGTCTTGGCATAAATCACAGTTAGTCCCAACAGTTTGTTATTCCATCCCAAAGAGTCTATCAACGTTGGGGAACATCTATCAGTTTCTCTTAATACAGAAATTACAAAAACAGTTTGCTCATAAATAATATCATATGGTAAAAAGAATAATAATGATAAATTATTTATTTAAGGTTTCTTACCCTCTATTTCCACACACTTTATGTTACTAACTCTTACAACACAGTGAAGTAAATACTGGTAGCTTACTTTACAAAAGAATAGATGAAGAAATTGAAGAGCACAAAATTAGTTAAATCACATGAGATGGCACATCAAATAAAGGACAGCTCTGAATGCAAGCAGTTTTACTGGTCTCTAAAATCTGTTCTCTTACCACCCACATATAATGCTTCTCAGGCAGAGAGGTTGAGAAGGAAGTACCTGTTTGTGTCCAGAAAGGAGACTATCCAATTCTCCCTTTTTTCCACAAATATGTATTGAGCATCTGTTATATGCCAGATATCAGTCTGCTCACTGGGGCCAAAGCAGTGAAAAAACAAAGGTTCCACCCTCCTGAAGCTGACATCCTAAATGCAAACACTCCTGGCTTACAAACGATTATTATTCCTTGCCATGTACTCTCCCCACAAAAAGAAAATAAGATCTCCTTATACACAGATCACAAAATGAGAAATTATACCTCTAGTCATAGTTAAATGTGAAGGTAGTGGTTCTTGGTCTTTTTATTCCAAGGTGCTAGTTAAATACCAGCATCACCACTCCATTCAGGACTATGACATAGACAAAGAGGCTGGGTTTTCTATACAATTCCCTGCATGTTAGCTGTATCTTAATTGTTTTTTCTTTTCTCAGGGAAGTACAGCAGAATGCAAGAAAGTACTCTGTTATTGTAGGGTAACTATGAATCTATAGATAATTATTTGCAAACTTCAGTACTTAATTATGAATAGTAACAAATTACTTGCGACCCACCTCACAAGCGAGGTAGATATTGAGATACTATATTCTGGGCCAAGTTATCACCAGGATTCCTGTCCTGGAGAAAGCAGTAACTTATTAAATCATCATAAACCATATGTATTTTATCATGGGTCTATACAGCCTACGTGTTAGCTGCGGGTATGAAAATGCATGTAGCTTTCAGGACTATTTTTTTTTTAATTCCTCAGCTTAGCACACAATACCAATCAGGTGAGAGGTCAGAAATGGCCTTTCAAATAGGCAGGGAGAAGAGGGAATCAGGAGGCATGGAAAATCCTCTTCCAACCTTACAGATATGACTTCAACCAGACTCATATATGGTTCATACCAGAAAGGGGAATGATAGCAGTTACTAAGATTCACCAAGGCTCCATCTTTTTATTGTCTCCAGGATGTGGGAATCAAACATCTTGGGTGAGGTAAGAAAAGTGGTATTTTTATTGGATTTACAAGATATTTCCTCAGCTGCACAGCCTTAGAACCCACCTAAATGAGTCAGGCTCCCTGCAGGAAACAGAATTGATCCTACATCATTCAGATGAAGATATTTTAACTTAGAGACTGCTTACAGGAGTACAGGCATAATTTAGGGAACAACCAAAGATGATGGGGCAGCAAGAAATAATGCGAAGACATTAATATCCCTAAAGCCAATGCTAGGATGCTCCAGGAATCCAATGAGAGCTGGAGCCATGGAGGAGAGGTCTCCAGAGGAACTGGAGGAATGCAGTTCTTGCCTGAGACAGGGAACCGAAGCAGGAAGAGGGTTGGAAGAGATATACCTCGACCTATCTCTCTTCCACATTTCCGTATACTGCCATTGCATCTCATTGGTCAAATCCAACAATTAGCAAGCCAGGGAGTCTGGGCGATGCAATCTGCAAGGGTCAGCTTTGCAGAGCACAGAACAGAGCAGAAAAGGGAAAAGAATAGAACTGGGGTTACAAATGAATAAAAGGGGTAAAGTTTACCCATCCTTCTAGCCTCGTCTCAAGCCAACCTCTCCCTTATTTCTGTAGCCCTCCCCTGACCTACTGGCCCCTCTCCCTCTCCCCTCCACTGACCTACTGGCCTTCTCAGCAGCTGCTCTTTTCTCCTCAGAGCTTTTGCACATACTGCTCCTTCTTTCTCAGACGACTTCTCCCAGTCTCTCTTCATATGCATAGCTTTTCCTCCTCCTTGGAGGAACACCATTTCTCAGGGAGACTTCAGGAGACCCAACATTTCAGAGACCTAATCTATAAAGGGTGCAGAAACATCACTTGAAATGAAATGAGATGAAGTCAAACTGAATCTACCAAAGTCCATCCCTCTCTAGTACATAATGTGGAACTGTTGGTGAGGGTGAAATCCAGAGGGGCTGATCAGCTAAAACCCGCAGTAGCTAAACTTCCTTGTAAAAGGGTGGGCTTGGTTAACAGCAGGGCTTCTATTATGCTGAACTTAGGGCCAGTGCTGAATCACTCAGGACACGAAAGGAGAGTCTCAGCACTGCCACTACTGTTCCTCTATTCAGCCTCTCCTGCAAGTACCTGTTGAACAAATGCTCTCACAATTATCCATCTGGGGGCAGGGGGTGCTCTACATTAACAGGCTGCTCAAACTTCTAAACCCAGCTGGGGACCAGGGATAATTGTTATGTGCTGCTTTAATGCCCCTCACTTCTCCATTGTTAAAATATGTCACACATGTAATAATGTAATTAGCATGCATCTTCCCTAGCCCCATACTGTAAGATTCGGCCTTGTTCATCCTCCGTCAAGACTGTATAGTTCTTAGCTCACTGTTGGGAACCTCCTAGGTAGATCTTCAAAAATTATACTGAATAACTAATAAGAACCTGCTGTATAAAAAAATAAATAAAACTCAAAAAAAATTATACTGAATAAAGAAAAGAATGAGCCCAGGATTTAGATAGATAGATAGATAAATAGATGATATAAAGATATAGATATAGATATAGATACACACACATATATATGGATGCTAGATCAGAAAATATAGTTAGATTGCATTTTCATCCCGTGCCAATGAGACACCGTTTGCAATTGTGAGTTTGATTCTAGGTGTCTTCATTTTAAGGGGATCTTCACTTATCAGAATACTCCTACAAAAAGTGGGAGGAGGCTTCCCTGGTGGCGCAGTGGTTGAGAATCTGCCTGCCAATGCAGGGGACACGGGTTTGAGCCCTGGTCTGGGAAGATCCCACATGCCGCGGAGCAACTGGGCCCGTGAGCCACAACTACTGAGCCTGCGCGTCTGGAGCCTGTGCTCTGCAACAAGAGAGGCCGCAATAGTGAGAGGCCCGCGCATCGCAATGAAGAGTGGCCTCCGCTCACCGCAACTAGAGAAAGTCCTTGCACAGAAATGAAGACCCAACACAGCTAAAAATAAATAAGTTAATTTAAAAAAAAAAAGTGGGAGGACTTTTAAAGTCCTGGAAGTCATCTGATAACCTTTGTGGTAGATTTCTAGCTCACTCTAAATCTACTTCTTAAATTCCTCTTCTTTTCAAAATACTGTCAAATGCATTTGCACATAAAGGGAGTTTTGCTTTTAACTGTGATAGGTAGCTTACTTATTTGTATGTGTATACCATGCCTACCACTTTTATCCCAATCGTAAGATTTTGAGATTGTGAATGTCTGCATGAACTGGCAGGGGAGAATGAAAGATAATGAAATTTACGGTTTAAAACCAAAAGCTCGCATTTTTACAAGTCTCTTTAACGAAGTTCTGCAACCAAAGTAATGCATATGCTCAGAATAAATGTTTAGCTACAAACCAATGTACTCTATTAAACCCTCATCTTCAATAAATAAAATAAGCCCAAAAAAAGTAAAAATAAGGGGACAAGATAATACCTAGAATTTCATCTCTTTCTAAAGAAAAGGCCACTTCCCAAACTAAATTCTAAGAAAGAAAAATATTTTTATTTCAGAGGCATTTCCTACTTTTATGCTGGCAATATACATTCCAACAGCAAGTCTGCTTCTAAAAAAAATGAGTTTGTATTAATGCATCTTAAAAGCATGAAGCTACAGCTCAGATTAGATGACTAGCTGCAAACAAGAATGCAGATGGAAACACTGTTTTATGCGCTGTAAACATGCTGTACTCTGAGACATAAAGGTACTGGGAATGTCACCCAGAAGAGTGTCCGTGCATGTCTTTTCTTCTTTCATTTTGGACTGCAGTTAAAGTCCATGCTAATATCATTTCCTGTTTCCCAGAAAAGAAATTAAAAGTCAGAAACAATTTAAATTACTTGAATCCTCTCCCATGAGAGGAATTTGTATACCTCAGAAATCAATGTGGCTCTTTGATGGGGAATGCTTATTTGCTGTTGACAGCTTTTTAGTGAAAAAGATAGAAATCAGATTGAATTTCGACAGTGAGAAATTGAGAGCTTGTTCTGCCAGCAGGAGGCTGAGGCCTCTAATTTTACCTCTGCAAAACAAAGATGAACCAAGAATATAATCTACCTACTTTTCAAAAACAAAACATAAAAATTCTTCATGTAGCCTGCTTCAAAGTAAGAAAAGTTGCACATAGGGACGGCTCTGTTCTATCCATCTTGGTATTAATATAATAGCTGGACTGTATTCAAAAGCAGATAGAATAGATTCCAAATTCCATTATACTCTATTTTCTGAACTTTTCATTTGAACAATGAAGTCCACAGTAACCCCATCAAACTTCCTTAAACCAAAAGTCTGACAATCCCTGAATATCAAAATATGTGTAGCACACAAAGTTAAATTCTATTCTACATGCAAAATATCGATTGTCAAAGGTACACTTTTGCAATAGTGGTGATATACAGATAGCCTTCATTAGACTCTAGTAAGCCCCTAATTATATATAATAAATCCAAACAGGCAATACTTGCTTTGTAATGGAAATAAAATTTGGCTTTGGTGTGTCTGTCAGATTCCTTGAAGACATTTAGTTTTCTAACATTTACATCTGAGACAAAGGTAATGTTTATAAATTTCACATCCCAAAAGCCTGAGGGGGAGAAACATCATAACAATTTTCCAAGTTAGTATATTATGGTTTGGAAGAGATTTTTGCTAATAGAGATTTTTAACATCAAGGATATTTCTGATACCATGACCTTATGTGTATTATCTCAGGAAAAAAAACAAGGTGGATGTTATCATAGACTCAAAACAGGGTTTTATCAGGCAATATATACCAGGCTCTCCTTTGTCCCCTCAAAGAACAGAGAATAATGATAATAATAACAACAACAACTACTACTATTACTACCAAGTTGCCAGACAGAAAAGCATATGATGTTTCAGGGGACAAAATTAATCAAATACAAAAGTAAATATAATGAAAGGAAGTAGCACAGTATGTTAAACAAAATCCAAAGCAGTTATAAGGATACAAGGAGGAAAGGACTACATAACTATAGAAAAATGTAGATGTGATATTTGATAAAGACATAAAAATAGTATTACAGATATATACAGAATATTTCTGTTTTAGCAAGCCTCAATCAACCATGTGTTTTCAACAATTTTAAAAGAAATTAATTCCCTGCATATTCAAGCATTAACACCACATGCCAATCTAGCTAAAGAAAATAAATGAAGTCTAATTGAGCTTATTAGTTCAAAATAATTAATTTTACTAAATTACTAAATTTTTATTGAAAGTAATATCAGGATACAAAATAAAAAAAGATCTGAGGGCTCATTCAGTTTAATTTGAGAATTCTACAGCAGAGAAAGTGAGTCCACTGAAAAGAACCAACTGATTTCTATATTTCTGGAACTTGGTTAGTTATCCTAAAAAAATCTGCTAAAAACAATCAGAAATACTAGCAAAAAATATAGTAGGCATCCTTTTAAAGTGTGTTGGTTGGCCAGAAAGAAAATGATCCCAGATGGAAACATGAGAATAAAAGATGAAATAAAGAGCAAAGAAAGGTGTTAAAAAAAAAGTGGATGAATCTAAATAAATATTTATTACATAAAACAATAGTAATACATTATGGTATTTAATATACATAGAAAAGTATAGGATAATAACAGCACAGGCATGAGGTAAATCAATAGAAATAAAGTGTTCTACAGCCCTGGAATTTTTATTGAAGTAGTAAAAGTACTAAATTATATTACACTGGAATAAATTAAGGATGAATGTCTTAATACTTAGAGGAACCACAAAAGGGATAGTAAAATAACAATTTAATAAGTGATGGAAATGGAACAATAACCTTTTAATGATTAATCAATAAAAGGCAAGAAATGTGAGAGAAAAAAGAATATGACCAGTGTGATAAATAGAGAACAAATTGTAAGCCAGTTAATATAAGAGTAAATGTAAATGGATTAGAAACTCTGCACATGCATCCATGCACACATACACACATCCAACAACAGAGCAATGTACCTATCAAAACTTGAATGCAGCTAAAGCTACTCTTAAATACATGTGTTAGAAAAGAGAAATGACTAAGAATCCATTTCAAAGAGAAAGTCTTTAAAAATAAAGAATAGAAAATAAAACCACAGGAAAACAGGGGGAAAGATGTAACAAAAACAAGAGCAGAAAATAATATAGAAGACAAACATCAAATAATAAGTCCACAAATACAAAAACTGTTTCTTTGAAAATATAATAAAATTAACAGCTTCCTAACAAAAATGATTCATAAAAACAGAAAAAGAATGCACAAACCATCAATTTCAGTTAAGAACAAAGGGACATCTCTACAGATTCTACAGATGTTAACAAGATAATAAGATGTGATTATCAACATCTTTGTGCTAATAAATTTAAAAATTAGATGAAATGAACATTTTTATAGATAAATACAACTTAAACTAAAAGAAATACAGGAAAAAATAAGGATTCTGAATAGTTTTATACTCAAATTTAAAGAAATTAAATCCGTTATTAAATTTTCCCACAAATAAAATTTCAAATCAGATTACTCGCCTAGTATATTCTTCTAAATATTTAAGAAAGAAAGAACCCCAACAGTATATAACCTCTTCCACAGAACAGAAGAAAAAATGGAGAAAAACCCCAACTCATTTTATAATGCCAGAATAAGCTAACAGCAAAATATGATGAGACAGGCCTATTTTTTAATGAATACAGACACACATTCCTGAACAGAATAAAACTCACCAATATATAGGAAAATATATTACAACCAATTTGTGCTTCTTCTAAACAAGATTGGTTTAGCATTGAAAATTCAATGTAACGCACCAATTAAGAAAATAAAATGACGGGGAAAATCTACCATCATATTTACAGATGCAAGAAAGGCATTTAATAAACTTCAAACTCTTTCATGATTTCAAAACGAAACTCTCAGCAAATTAGAAATAGCAGGGAACTTAATCTGATAAATCACATCTTTTAAAAAATCATACTTCATACATTTTCATGTAAAAATCTTCAAGGTGAAATATTAAAAGATTTCCCCAAGATCAGGAATGATAAATGAAATATTAAAAGACTTCCCCAAGATCAGGAATGATAAAACAATGTCAATGCTTACCAACTTGATTCAACATTTGATAATGAAAAAGTGCCTAGTCAAGGCTTTAGGATTAAAAATATATATATATAAATTTTGAAAAGAAAAACTAAAAAGAGTGATTATTTACAAACTAATACATGGTTGTGTACATAGAAAATTCAATACTCTATGGACAATATATTAGATATAATAAGTGAATTTAGCAAGAATTCCTAATGACAAGGTTGATATACAAAAACCAATTGTATTAATAAACACCAGAAATGAAAACAAAATCATTTTCAAAAAAAATATTTATCAAAATATCATCCAAAAAAACTATTACCCAGAAATATATCTAAAAACAATGTGCAAGACTTTTGTACTGAAAATTAAAAACTATTATTGAGAAAAAAAAATTTTAAGAACAAAAAGATGGAACAAAAGAAAAAATGGATAAAAAATGGAAAGAAAAGTCATGTTTAAAGATGCAAAACTCAATGATTTAAAGTTATCAATTTTCCCTAAATTGATCTGTAGATCTTATGCAATTCCAATAAAAATTTCAAGGATGTTTGTGCGTGCAAATTGATGTCAATACTAACATTTTATAGGAATGCAAAGAATAGTCTAAACTTTGAAGATCAAAGCTGTGCACTTACACTACTAGACATCAAAACTTAATTATGAAATTATAACAATTTAGACTGCTGGATATTGGTACAAGGAAAGACTAAAAGACCAATGAAAAAAAAATTTTTTTTAAGTCCAGAAGTGAAATTGCAATAAAATGAGAAAAAGATAGCCTTTATAATAATTGATGCTGGGCCAATTGAAAATGCAAATTGAAAAACTGGCCTCCTACCTCACATCATACATAAAAATCAATTTTATATGAATTGTAGATCTAAAAGTGAATAATAAAACAGTATGCTCCTAGAAAAAAAAATAAGAAAATATCTTCATGACCTTGGAGTAAGTAAAAATATTGCAAATGGGATGCAAAATTGCTAATCGTAAAAGTAATTTCTGCCTATCATATCAGTTTGGACCCAAGGTGCCACACCAAATGGCTTCTATAATGCTTGCCAACAGAGATGTAAAAAGCAACCCAGAAGTTTGGAGGCATTAACTCCCAATAAGACAAACATTAACCAATGAGAGACAGAAGATGGAAGAGGAGAAGGAACCAGAAGACAAATTCTCTTATCCTTTATCCCTCCAAGGTACCATTCCAAGGAACAGCTTTTTTGTCCCAAAGCATCTTGTGATCTTAAGTATTGGATCTACTGAGCAATCAGCTATGTCTGTTGTGACTTATTATAAAGCAGTAGCCACTTTTCTTTGAATGCCTCTCATCTCTCCCCGACTCATTTTCTTTTTCCCTATCCTTTTAACTGCCAAGTGAATGCGTGCTGATTGCATCAGAATTAATCCTTGTCTTGGGCTCTGTTTTGATGCAGACCTGTGACAAATGCATTGATGGATGGATAAATGAATAAAACAAATATTTATTATTATACCAAGTATGTCAATATAATATGAGAAGCACTATTATAAAAGTCACATGTAGCCCCCTACATCTAAGTCCAGAAATCATAACTGTAGAATTTTTTACAAATGTATATTTTTGGTCCCTTTTTTAAAAAACTTCTTCAGCTTTATTGAGATATAACTGACATATAACATTATGTAAGTTTAAGGTGTACATTGTGATGATTTGATATATGTATATATTGTGAAATGATTAACACAAAACAGTTAGTTAACACATCCATCACCTTACATAGTTACTTTTTTTTTTTTTTTTTTTGGTGAGAACATTTAAGATCTACTCTCTTAGCAATTTTCAAGTATATAAAACAATACTGTTAACTATAGTCACCATGCTGTACATTAGATCTCTAGAACTTAACCCTCTTATAGCTGGAAGTTTGAACCCTTTGACCACCTTCACCTATTTCCCCCACTTCCCCACTCCCCACCCCGGATTCTAGAGGCTGGGAAATCCAAGATCAAGGCACCATCGGATTTGGTGTGTGGTGAGGACCTGCTTCCTGGTTCATAGACAGCTGTCATCTCACTGTGTCCTCACATGGTAGAAGGGGCAAGGGAGTTCTCTGAAATGTATAAGGACACTAATCTCATTTATGAGGGTTCTGCTCTCATGATCTAATCACCTCCCAAAGGCCCCACCTCCAAATTCCATTACACTGGGAATTAGGTTTCAACATATGAATTTGGGGGAGACACAAACATTCAGTCTTTGGCAGGGTTGATGCTAAAAGAACTATTCCTGTGTAAATTACAGGGTCTCCAAAATAAAGGACGGCAAAACCCAGTGAAGCCTTCAACAATATCTGTATCTAAAGAAAGGAGGAATCCTTAAAATACCTTTTTTTTTTTTTTTTCCTGGCACCTCTTATCAGCTTGTTTACAAAGATCATTTGTGGACTGGCCCAACTCTGGGAAAATAAACTAGGCTAAAGGCGGCTTTACTGATACTATATCATGAAAAAGAAAAGGTGGCAAAAGTCAACCAACTATGCTTCTAGGAGAAGCTTATGAGTATGTTTGCTTCTTCCCTTGGAAACGAAGCTCAGGAAAAATGTCAGGAAGAAGACCACACTAGACAGAGACTACATGTAACTAGGAGGGAGCAGCTAAAATTGAGTAAGGCTATAACAGTGAGAACAGAAATAAATTTATTTTCTTGTTACCTGTAACTTCTATTTTTCTGCAGAAGTGAACAGAGAAAACCATCTGATGGAAGAAATAAAATAATGCACTCTTCCCACTGTAACCTTATGAGTAGTAATATATAGGAGCATCCCTTTTAGAAACAATTCTTGATTTTAATTTAATCAATTACTTTCAGGTTTGGAATTCATATTTGATTTAGATTAGGTCCTGTGCTGAATTTGCCATTTAAAAATCATAAATAGACATATATATATAGATAGATAGATGATTTGTCTAGTTTTATATGCTTTAGGAATGAAAGGATTCAGTGATCTTGATCATTTCTTGAAGCAATAATATAGTTGGGAGAGCAAAGGCATTTGAATTCTGAGTCTTTTCTTAAAAGACAAGAATAAACAAAATAAGATATTTTTGAAAAACACATTGTCTGGCTTTTTCTCACTTTTCAATTCTCTATTTGCTTACCAAAGGGCTTAAAGCATTTTTTGGAGTGGTAGGATTAAACAAAAGCCAAGCACGTTTCTCCACAAACTTCCTTCCCCATGTTCTCTCACCTCAACTTTTAATTAAAATATTGTCAGCTGGGGATAAGGGGAGCAAAATACAAAAGCAATTATGTACAGAAAACAAAAAAAAGCATATTTCACCACAGCATAAGCTATCAGCACTTTCTTACCTATCTGACCACCTGAATTTAAAATCACATGCTGAGCTCCTGTGAGACACCAGCATCCAACTCTGTGGAGAGGGGGAGTCAACACCAAAGCAGGAAAATGGAGCAGATGCCCTTGTGAATGAACCCAAGGCCAGAGCTAAGGACAGGGTGCCAGTCTGTCTATGGTAAATCCACACAAGCCTGAGCCTCATCATGAGGGGCACCAATGGCTAGTCGCAGTCTCTTTCAAGGGACACACAACAGACATGAGTACCTAGGAAAGTAGAAGCCCTGGTTTTCTACAAATGAGGAGGAAGAGAAATCAACTGTGATCAGTGAGTCCATTGATCGTAATTCCCACCATGTTGTTTGGATGCCATGATCCAAGCAAAATTTTAAAAGATAATGAAGAGTTCAAATGGAGCAAGAGTCAGGCTTGGATCCCCCATCGCCTCCTCTCACTGACACCCCCTGAGGCTTTCCAGAGAACACTAAGGTTCTCCAGAACATTCTGAAAATCACTGATTTGGAACATAACTGTTGCCAGTGCTTAACTCTCTCTCCAACATGCCTGAGGGACTTAGCTTTCTGTCAGTCCTGCCCCTACTCTGCAAATGGGTGGCCAGATTTCAACTGGCTGAAGATTTCTGCCTACTTTCGATCAATGAAACTAAAGGTATCTACTTCAGTTGGCTTTGATTCCCTAGTTTGGTTGACTTTGTAATGTTACATCAGAAAAACACAGTTTTTTGTTGGTTTTTTTTTCTTTTTTTGGCTGTGCCAAGCGGCTTGCAGGATCTTAGCTCCCTAACCTGGGCCCCGGCAGTGAAAGCGCCAAGTCCTAACCACTGGACCACCAGGGAACTCCCGGAAAACATAGGTTCTTAAAGGCTGTTACAAAAAGGAATGTTAATGCGTATTTTTAAACATCTACTATGTGAGAAGTGCTTTAAACAAATGGCTCATTTCATAATCTGGATGAGATGCATATTATGCCCATCATTCACATGAGAAAACTGACCTGGATCATGCTGCTTAACTTCCCCGAGCCTCAAACAGTTAATGAAGAATGAAACCTGGATTTGAAATCATATACATACACACACACACTTTTACCTCCCCTACAAATGACAACTCACCAGGGCCCTAGGGAACAAGAGTATCTCTCTTCAGATCTTTTTAAGCAGGCCAACTCATCTACTACAGTTCATCTCAAAGAGAGGTGATGAATTTGAGCTGACGATTGTATGTAAACTTTGGTTTAAAGAGGACTTGATTCCTGTATCGGGGTTCTTAGTGGCAAGCAAAACTGACTCTTGTAAGTTTAATCATAAAATTCATGCATTCATCTCCACTGTTGACTATGTCTGTGTCTTTGGCAACTAACTCAACTCCTTGGACACTCAGCTTTCTCTTCTATAAAATGGGAATCACAGAGATTCCCAGATAGAGTGGGTGTGAGCTCAGAATTTGATAACTGATATAAAACACCAAAACAGTGTCCAATAATTGTGAGTTCCTTTCCCTGTCCCCATTGTCAGTGGACAAAGGAAGTCTGACCCTGAAGAAGGAGTGGGGGAGTTAGCAATGATGTGAGACTGCTTTAGAAAGCCGGTACTTTTGGCAGAAGCAGAAAGCATCTCTACAGAGAAGCTGCAGGTCAAGGGCCACATCCACAGACAGCTCCAAATGTAGAGTAACAAGCATCTCCAGTACTTCCAACATTTTTATTCCATCATGTTAAAGGGTAAGTGACATCAGCAGATGTAGAAGCCATTTTATTGGCAATTTTCACAAAATGCCCTGAGCAGGCTCAATAGCAGACTCCAAGGTGAGGTGATGCAAAGTGATGCCAGTAAACAAAGCAAGTACAGCCCACTTCTCTGAGCTGCAGTCTGGATTCTGAGCCCATCGCTGTGTAAATGGACATGGCTGAGGGAGGAAGGGGAGGACAAGGCATTGCAGAATAATTCAAATAAGCGTCTGGATGCAACCAGAAAAGTCTGGAAAATGTTGCTAGAAGTAAAGCAGAGACATCTGAAATATTGGTGCTGGAGAATTTCCAGAGGTAGGTTGGCCCATAAGGATTTTATGATTCTAGGCAATTGTATATTCTAGATGATGAACAGTTGTAAGGATAACTAGAGAATCTGTGGAAGGAATCTTGAAGGATTACTTAATACAACCTGTTCTTCCAGTGCTCAGTCCTCTCCACCACACATTGGCCAAGTGTTAATGCAGTTTCTAACTGCGTATCTCCAGTTGCCCATTCAGCGTTCCAACCGTCACATGGTAAAATGCTTCCTAAGGTTAGACTGCAATCTTCTTCACGGTGATCAGAACCCATTGTTTCTAGATCGTACTTCCAGGGCAACATAAATGAAGACTCACTCTCCACAGGGAAACCCTCCAAGATCCTGGCTCCTCATCCCTGAAAATGTACTGGTTTGTCAACATTCTGCCTAAAGGACCCCAGAAATGCTTACTTTCAGTAGATAACAAGAGCTGAAGGACAGTGGAATTTTCACCTCCCTCGCTTTTAATATTTTACTTCCATTAACTCATTCTATGCACTCATTAGTTTTCTGATAAGCCACAACAGATTGAGAATATAAATACACTCAAAATTTATTGAGCTCTTGATATGTGCTTTAGGTACTTTATTATTATTACTTTACTTAATCCTCTTTTCTACCCTGGAATGTGTTGTTTAAACCATTCATGAGTGAGCAAATTTAAGCCAGTCTATGGCTATACAGTTAGAAAAAGTTAAAGCTTTCCAAGGTCATATCCAGGTTTGTCTGATCTAGAATTCATGCTCAAGCCCACCAGTTTCTTATACTGTTCTTGTTCAGATGAGCTACAAACATAGATAGAGGTATTTTCAACACTGGTTGCACAGGCATGGTTTAATCTTTGTTAATCAACAAAGCACTATGACCTACATCAATTAAAGAAAAACAAGTATTTTCTGACCTTCAAACCTTCGGTGTGCTCAGTTTCATACATAGTTCTATCAGGGAGAGAGGAAAAGGAGAAAAATCGGAGTGGGAGGGATGGAGAGAGAATATGCCCTTGAGGAACTTTTGATGGAATTAGGAATTTGAAATAAATTAGCTTAATTCAGTTAGAAAAAATTACCAGGCGTAACATGATAAAATGTTAAGTAGTATAGGAAGGACCCCACACACTCCAAAAGCACAAAAATCAATGCAGTAATGAAGTAGTCATGGGGGGCTGTACTCAAGAGCTGGAATTTAAATCAGTTCTTATAGGATAAGTCTGTATCCTGAATAACAGAAACTGCTGTTATTCAGTCTACCAGTCAGGTGTTTTAATATATGCCATAGGAACCAATTCTAATTTATGCAAAAAATAAGATCTTATTGGAAGGACATATTATACCTCATAGAATCAACAGAAAACAGAGAACAGAACTAGGAAAATGAGCAGGAACCAAGCGAGGCCAGCATAAAAGTAAAACTCAGCCAAGGTCATTTGGCAGGATGAGTCTGAAGACCACCACTGACATGCAGCCAGAATAGTCACCAGACAGCTGGTGTCACTACAAATGACTCTTGACTCTGCTGCTATAATTATGAAATCCTACACTATTCTTCACCGTTGGATAACTCCCTCAGTATTAAAGACAAAAGAGCAGGAAGGGAGGAGGGAAAAGGAAGGGAAGGAAGGAAGAGGAGGAAAGGGGAGGCAGAAGAGGAAGTGGGAGCAGAGGGGAAGAGGATGAAGACAAGGAGAAAAAGCTTTTGTTAATAATAAATCCCATAAAATAATAAATCCCATAAAATGGTGTCCTGAATACACAGATGAGGAAAGACCCCCTCAACTCTTTACCCAACCCCCTTCTGTTTCTGAAATGGGAGGCACTCCTACACTATATACAATAGGGAACTTATTCTATACAGAAAGTTTGAAATCTGAGTAGCCTCAGAGTTTAAATTCCCCTCCCCCCCGACGCCCTTCACATGAAAGCGTCAAAAAGCCTTCAAAAAGACTTCAACAAGTGTTCATTATATTTAGTTTACTAAGAAATTGTGCCTTTCACATATAGTTAAACAATATTTTTTTAAAGAATACACATGT
This sequence comes from Balaenoptera ricei, assembly GCF_028023285.1. Classification (NCBI taxonomy): domain Eukaryota; kingdom Metazoa; phylum Chordata; class Mammalia; order Artiodactyla; family Balaenopteridae; genus Balaenoptera; species Balaenoptera ricei. The sequence goes on along the minus strand of NC_082657.1, from coordinate 37,369,636 downwards.
ATTTTAAATTATCTGAAGTTCGATTTTAGTGTTGGGTCTATTCTATACAGAGATTCTGTAAAGACTTCCAGGATGGTTTAATGCTTCAAGAACCAGCATCATGATTCCCATGGAGAAGCACAGCAATGCTGGGAATTCTGAGTTCCTGCATGACAGCAGTTCTATCTTTTCTAAGAGCTTCTTCACTTTAAGGACTGCCACATGGAAAAAATCCACGGGAAAGCTAGAAAAGACAAGGTCACAGGAAAGCAGGTTCTATAGAAATATCCCTAACATAAATAATTCTCTGTCAGTGGACTGCTGAAATTGTGGAGACTGAAGCATAAAAACCAAAGAAAATATAAAAGAGTAAATCTCTTAAATCACTAAACACTGGCCAGTGATAGCTCAACAATTCATATATAAGTATATATAGTGTGGTCAACAGGATAAGGAGATTAAAATTATTGAGATCCTACTCTGTGCATATCATTGTGTCAAAAATTTTACACATATAATTTTGTCAGCAAATTTATATATGTGCCTTCATTTCTAGTCATTTATTTCACCTCTTTAAGCCTTACTTTACTTACTTTACCAATAAAATTGGAATAAATATTTTGCCCTGATTATTACACTGGATTGTTACAAAAATCAAATGAATGAGTGAATGTAAAAAGTGTTTTGGAAACTTAAATACAAGGGATCGTGATGATGACAGTTACATTTGATGACTCAGCCCCCATCTGAGCTCTCCAAGGGTAATGTTCTGTTCTTTGCTTTGCTGCTCCTCTGAGAGTCTCAAGCTGGAAGCATACTTTTAAATGTAGCTCTGCTGGTTCCAAGACACAGATCTACTCTGTAAAAGATAAATGGAAGCTTGTTCCTAAAAGTACACTGGAAACTGCCAAGGGAGAAGACTTATCAAAAAGAGGACATCAAGATGTCACTCACTCTTCCCATCTGCACCTGTGATTGACAAAAATGTTTTCTCTAACACAACTTGATATTTGAAAGGAAAATGACAAAATGAGATCCCTTCTCTTTATCATTTACATTATGCCGTAGGGGTACAAATTTGATCTAAGACATTTTGATTTATGCCAACTGATGGAGTGTACCCAGTGATGGGAACAGTCACCTTTATCCCTAGGAGATACATCTAAGATATGTGCATGTATTGATATATATAGACACACATATATATATGCATGTGTATAGACATATATAGATGCATACACATATATGTATGTGTATTAGACCAAGTAACTCCCTTGTTGAAAAGTACCCAAATATTTCCCATCATATTAAGATCCAAAACCTTTACCAAGGTCTACAAAAGGGCCCTTGATCATCTCTCCTGCTGTGTTTTCTATAGCTTTCTTTCAAACTGCCCCTTCTTCCTTGTTTCCTTGTTACTTGCGCACACTAACAATATACCTGTCCTGGGTGCTTTCCTTTATGTTCCTGTGATGTGAAATGTTGTTCTCCCCTGTGTTGCATGGTTCAGTCCCAGCCTTCATTCATGTCTCTCCTTCAGTGTCGCCTTCCCAGATGTGTTATCCCACATCCTATTGAAAATAACACCGTTGGTTACTCTTCCTCCTCACTCCGCCTTATTTTCCTTCATCTCCCTTATCACCACCTGAAAATACATCATATATTGGTTTTCTCTGTTTATTGTCCATCTCCTCTATCAGAATGCGAGTTATACAATGCAGAGACTTTACCAGGCATTACTCTAGGCACTGAATACAGTAAACAAAGTAGAGAGTCAATAGGTATTTTGAACAAAAGAGACACAGCAGCATTACAGATTGAAAAAGCTTGCATGCACATCCTCATGTCTTTCTCTGACCCCCAATCTCAGGTTACTTCAGTACAGGCTCTCAGAAAACCATATTCCTTTCTTTCAAATAACTTGGTCTATATGTACTTATGAATTTATTAGTAGATGAATGCCTATCTCCCCACTAGGGCTATAAGCTCCATGAGAACAGAGATCACATCTCTTTTTTATTTATATTTGTTTCCCAGCTCCTTAAAGTGTGTCACATACAACAAATATTTGCTGATTGAAAGAACGTGTGTAGTGATCAATATCTGACCCAGTTATGGCCAACAGCTGAACATTTGCCCTCCACTATTTAACAAGGCAAAAAGCTTCCTCATGAAACAATTCCTGTTACTTAAAACAGTCATTTATTTCTGCCATATACCTTCGTTTGGAATTCAGGTGGCTTGGAAGCATGATATGGAAAAGAGTAGGGACTGGTATTCAGACAGACCTGGATTCGAAACCTGACTCCCTTACCTAATAATCTCATCTAATAATTTATATATAATGCTCAGAATTATCAAATATAAAATTGAAATACCTATACCTATTTTTTAACACTATGAAATCAAAATAAATTCGTGTTTGTATAAGCTGAATATAAACTATGGCCTCTGTGGTCCAGCGTCTGTGCCATCTAGCCATAAAACTAAACTCGGGAATTATGAAGGGAATCCATTCTTTACATGCATCTCCTAAAAAATATATTTAAAGGGATCAAATTCCTAATTTACAGTCACCTCTCAAAGTTCCCACCACCAAGCTTCTATTCTCAGGAATTTTGTGCCCACTCCAGCCCCTCTTCATGGGACCTTCCCAAACTCACCAGTCCCTGTAATTCTCCTCTTTCTCCTTTTCTTTCATCTCTTTATTATTTCACTTTACTTAGGCTTTTTATTGTGCTCTCCCATTTTCCCTCTCAAGTCTCCTTCATTCTCCCTCTCTCAATCTATTTCTCACATTTACCAATGGCGATCCAACTGCCAAAAACAAAATAAAACAAGCGAAAAGCTCATTCTGTTTGCAGGAATGGGGGGGGGGGAAGTAACACAAAAAAATATAATAAATCTTATCCCTCAAGCTAAGAACCAGGGAAAGAAGGTAACAGATTACTCAGCTAATGAACATTGGAGCTAAGGTTAAAACTCAGGTTTGATTCCGAGGGCCCACTGGACCTTACAGGGAGATTCTGAAACCCCAAATCTGCCTAAAAATCAGGGTAATTTGAGACCACATGCCAATCGATGAAGCAGGAGGGAGGAAGTTTAAGCTGCTTATTTCTTTTTTGCCCCTTTTTGGAGGGATCTAAGTAAAGGCGGCATTCATGAGCGGCATTCACATACATATTTATATTTACTCCTTTCAACTGGTGGCCTCCAGAAAGAGCGCTCGGTGACAGGGTTTGATTTAGCTGCAATCAGCTTGTTGCCATGTTAGCTCTGTTTAAAAAGGGCATGCTACATCTATCTGCTCCAGCTCGTTGCGTGGTGGGCCAATTTGGTGAGGTTTATCATCTGTCTCTAATAGCAGTAGGCCCCAGAAATGGCACAGAGCAATTTTCTGCTTTCATTTCCGCTGCACTTGAGAAAAATCTGGGGGCAATTTTTTAGTCTGAGGCAATATTTCTTAATGTTTTTATCTCTTAGAATTGCTACTTAATTCTCTCCTTGACTCACTTTCAAAGTTTAAGGCCGAGTCGACCACTCGGTAACTCAGTTACAACCAAGTGGAATAAAAGTGGGGTCAGGCGGCTGAGCAAGGCACCCAGGGTAAAGGAACTGGGAAAGAGAGTCAGCTCAATCACAGGGCAATTTCTGCCTGAAAAACACAACCACCCTCTCCATCCTTTTACCTGGTGCAGATTTGTCCACAGAATCATTTCCTTGACTAGTATGGGTTCAGTGCCTCTGTTGGCAGAGGTTATTGAGAGGATGTGACGGCAAGTGGACCCGCAAGCTGGACCGGGGCTCCTCACCCCTCCCCTGCCCTTGGAATGTGTCCTCCACTTGCCTTCCGCGTGCTGGAAGCTGCGCTAGGACACAACTGGAGATAGTAATGTATTGTTGAGACCAGCTGAACTGTATACAAGACTGAGCCCCGTTAAGGCCTCTTTATAAAGTTTAAGATTCTGTCAGGCAGGTACAGAGATCTACTCGCCTTGCACCGCCCAAAACAAGCCTCGTGTGTAAGTTCTCTTGCTTATTAAACCTGCCACCAATCTAAAGTGGTTTGCCTCTTTCTTCCATCCCTCCCTGTCCTCCAAGTACGGGGGCCAGTTTCAGATTACAGCCAGGAAGCTCCTAAGTTTGCAAACTAATGATTGGCAAGCTGGCCAAAAAACTGAAGAAACGGGCTTTGGGAAAAAGGCATATGCGGGGGAAATCCCAAGTTAACTATTGGCCCAGTATGGCCAATAAAAAAGCCAGATGGCTCAGTCCATCATGAGAGTGGCCACTGAGAGTTGAACAAGGTACTGTCCCTCATCCATGTGGCTGTGCCCATCACTGTCACCATCTTAGATACCTTGGCCTTGGTCCTAGTAGTGTACTATGCTCTGCTGGGCTTAGCAAATGCTTTTTTCAGCAAACCCCTGGCTGCTGAGTCACAGACCAATATGTCTTCATGTGAGAAGTGCAAGAACGGACCTTTCGAGTGCTTCCCCAAGGTTACCTGCACAGCCCCCTTTTATGTCATGGGATTGTAACTTGAGACCTGCTCCTGTTCTCCTTCCTCAACTCAATAAAATGAACACATTACACTGATGATACAATTGTTAAAACGTGAACACTTGCCTCTACTGTAGGACACTGCAGGCTTTTCTGGAACAACTGTGAGGGAGAGGATGGGCAGCGAACCCACAGAAAATTCAAGGCCCAAGCACTGCAGTGAAGTTTTGGGGAATCGTTTGGTCAGATTAAGACATGTGTTGTCCCAGAACCTGTGACTGATAAGATGAAAGCCTATCCAGTCCCTAGGAACATGAAAGATATACAAGTCTTTGTAGGGATTTTGAGGTCTTGGAGGACTTTTATTCCCCACCTGGCACAGTGCCTCCATCCCTTATACTACCTGGTAAAGAAAGAGCACATAGGGCTTCCCTGGTGGCGCAGTGGTTGAGAGTCTGCCTGCCAATGCAGGGGACACAGGTTCGAGCCCTGGTCAAGGAGGATCCCACATGCCGTGGAGCAACTGGGCCCGTGAGCCACAACTACTGAGCCTGCGCGTCTGGAGCTTGTGCTCCGCAACAAGAGAGGATGCGACAGTGAGAGGCCCGCGCACCGCGATGAAGAGTGGCCCCCGCTCACCGCAACTGGAGAAAGCCCTCGCGCAGAAACGAAGACCCAACACAGACAAAAATAAGTAAATAAATAAATTTAAAATGCATTTAAAAAAAAGAGAAAGAGCACATAACGGCCTGGGGATCAGAGCAGCAAGCCACCTTTGAGAGGCAAAAATACTAGTAAAGCAGATTAAAGTTGTGGGCATCTCCGAAGCAGGGATACCATTTGAGTTAGATGTGTCTGTGACTCTGGAAGGTATGCACTGGGCACTATGGCAGAGAAAACAAAAAAGAGAGAGTACCCCTAGGGTTTTGGTCCCAGCTCTGGAAGGGGGCAGGAACCTGATACACCCCCATAGAATGACAGCTCCTACAGGGTACACAGCACTCCTCCAGGTAGAGCCTCTCGTGAAGGAGCAGCATATCATGGTAAGAACTTCCCTTCCTGTCCATCGACCCACCTCTGCCATGGCTCAAAACCCCACTGTGATTAAGTGACGTGCTATCTGCAGCAGAGGAGCACCCTGTCCCCCAGCCTACGGACCCTAAAAATGCTGGTGCTGTTAGGCGTGCAGAATACGTCGTCCTCCAGATGTTTCCACTCCTGCTCCTATGACAGCCCCTGCAGCCTGCAGAGAGAAGATGGGGGAAATTCCCACTGATGCCTGGTATATGGATGGATCTAGCCGAGGCATCTGTCCACATGGACTTCAGTCACTATTCGGCCCAATAACAGCACCATCTAGATGGAAACAGCAACAAAGAGCAGCAGCCAGTGTGCTGGGCTCATAGTGGTTTGGCTGATGAACACTTATAAGCCCTGGCTGTTAATCCTTTGCACTGACAGTTGGGCTGTTCTAAAGGATGAACCCTGTGGCTTGGACAGTGGGAGGCTGGGGGTTGGATGGTCATGAATAAGCCCTTAGGGGTCAGGATTCATGGAAAGACATTTTTGGGCTCACCTGCAAGAGCCTGAGGCAGTCCTCACTGTCTTCCATATCCCAGCTCATAAGGCACTGACACCTCCTGGAAATCAGGAAGCTGATGGCCTAGCCCAGATATGAGCCCTAGCAACTGACCCTTCAGTAGATACAGCAGAAGAAGTGCATAGAAAGGAGGCCACCACAGTGCCTCGATGGAATGATGTATTACCAAGGATGCCAGATTGCCCTTGAATACAGTGACTTGATTAATGCAGTAACAGCATGTTCTGTGCATTCTCAGTAATTGCCGAAGGAGTCTGGGGCCATCCACTGGAGTTCCCAACAGGTGAGGGATTGGCAAATTGATTATAGTGGCCCCCTCCCTGCAAGTGAGGGTTCTAAATATGCCTTGGTTTATGTGGACACTGCCTCTGGCCTAACCCAACCTTTCCCCATGCAAACCAGGCTGCCACCATTAGGGAATTAGGGAAACTGAGTACCATGTATGGACACCCTCATTGAATAGACAGTGATTCGGGTCACATTTCAAAGGTGCAAGACTGGGCAAAGAACATGATATTGAATGTAGGTTCCATCTCCCCTCTAACCCACAAGCAGCAAGCTTGGTAGAAAGGAAAAAATGGAATATTAAAACAGCACATTAAATTACTAACAGGTAAAACCACCTTGGCCGGGTGAGCTAAAGTACTGTCCCAGGCTTTAATACATTTGAATGACCAACCAGTAGGGCCTAGTGCCCCATATGCCAGACTGCGGACCCCTATCAAGGCGCCCAATATCATAAAAGTACAGAAATCACAGGAAACAGCCATTGCCCCAACTTTCACCATGGATCAATGAGCTATGCTGCTGAGATCACCAAGCCCTTTGACATCTGGGAAAGGAGTTACCTACCGGAATTTGCAATGGGACATCCCACAGAACCAATGAGTTACTTCACACCCAGTGGGATCCCATTGTCCTGCTGCAAGATAAGCCTGCTGAAATACACTACACCTGGAATGGAAGGTACGCCATTTAAAGAGGAGAGAACGTAAAGGACCTGGTCTGGAATACCCTGCCCCCAGTGCACCTCCTCATACCTGACGGTGCTGCCTCCCCCCTCCCTCCCAGGCCGGCCAACATGTATGGTTTGCACAACCAGGTCAAGTTCCTAAAGCCGCATTAACATCTAACGATTAGGCCACAAGTGTAATTCTTATAGAAGGGAAGACCTCCCCATACAAGTTCCTACTAAATAATGTCTTTTTTGACCTTAGACTTCTGCTTTTCCTATGGTGTCCGGTCACAGGATGGACCTTTCCTTTCTACGGTAGGCCTACAAAGAATGCCCAGCAAAGAAATCAATCCAATTGTTGGGCATGTGGGCAGCTTCCCCTCTCTAGCTCATCAGGATTGCCATGGTAGGGGCGTCACCGCTCCAGGAAGGGGACTGGAAAGCCCTAAAGCAGTACATTAAGGAAGAACAAGCTACAACTAGGACTCTTAATTCATCTGATTCAAAAACCTGGCCTGTGGCACACGTCATCAGTAACATGGGGCATGGTATTCTTTTTCTGCCAATCAAACTACAACAGGCAGTCCATCAGACTACAGACCAGAAAGGTCCCAGAAATACCACCATTAGAGCGATGGGTGGCTATGCTCAGATTTGGAATGGATTTATGGGTTTACCACAGGATATGGACATTTGAACACCCAAGCAGCCCTATGTTAGAAACAGAGAAATCACTCTAAAGAGAACCAACTCAATTGTACCAAGAATATGGGATGGGTATCACTGGAGCTGTGTAGTCATTCTGTCATATTAAAGGATAGTGACTGATAGTGACTGGTCACACCTCGCAGGTATTTACCGGGTAACCCTGAATGGGACTCAGTGTCATGCAGCACACATCTCTGGCCGTGGCTTCCACCTGGATGGTTGGGCTGCTGCACTCAGGGTTTTCCCCGGGCACAGGAGAAAATCTACCCACCGTAAAAATTGCCAACTTCCCTCTCCTCAAGGCCAGAGGGGCACATTTTGTTTTTCACTGGTATGATCACTTGGCTTCCCTCTTTATTCCCTCCGTTGACCTGGAGGATGTTATAGCACACACAGAAGCCCTTACTAAATTCACCCAGGAAGCCTTAAACGATAGCCAACAAAGCCTGTCCTTACTGAGCACTGAAATGTCTCTAACGAGAAATACTGCCCTCCAAAAGAGGATGGCCTTAGACATTATCACTGCCTCACAAGGGGGCACCTATGCAATTATCCAAACAGAATATTGTGTGCTCATACCTGGTGAGTCTGCTAATATACATACCACCTTTATTAAATCACATAAAAACACAAATAAATGCCCTGAGTGACCTAACCTCCAGCCTAGGGGACTTAATAAATCAGTGACTTGGATCATGGGGCTCTTGATAAAAAAAAAATCGTCACTGATTTTGGGAATCCTTGTCTTAATCAGTGTTTTCTCTTACATGTGCCTACATTGTTGCTACATCTGCCTCCAATGCAGCCAGACAGCTGCCAAACAAGCCACCTCCATGCTAGTGAAACCTCTTGCTGGTCAGGGCACATTGCAGACGAGGGGCACACATGAGATTATAAGAGCCCATAATGAGGGGTAAAGTGTTGGAGGGGGTCATTGAGAGGATGTGACTGCCAGTTGACCCACAAGCTGGACCCAGGCAATCAGAGGCTCTTACCCCCTCCCCCGTCCTTGGATTGAGAGCTCTGCTTGCCTTCCCCACACTGGAAGCTGCCCAAGGACACAGCCTTGAGATAGTAAGGTGGGATTAAGACCCCCTGTATGGTATATGTAATTGAACCCCATTAAGGCCTCTATGTAAACTTTAAGATTTTAGCAGGCAGGTGCAAAGATCTGCTTGTCTGCAGCTGCCTAAGACAAGCCGTATGTAGGTTCCCTTTCTTAATAAACCTGCCACCTACCAACCTGGAGTGGCCTGCCTCTTTCTTCGGTCTCTCCCTGCCCCTCGTCTAGGGACACCCAAATAACTCCCACGGTTGCAAACTAACAGCCTCTGATTTTGTCTTTGTCAAAACTGTTAACATCTTTTTAAAGGTAGAAGCCTATATACTAAAAGAACAGCAACGAATCTGTTCAAAGTCTCAACAGTTAGAGATAACACCTAATAACTTTTCATGGCTTGCAGTCTCACATTCAGACACATTCTTATTGACAAAGTGGCACATACTATTTAACTTGCTACCATCAAGTGATACAACATAATCATCTTTCAAAGCCAGTTAATTTTCTTTCTACTGCCTATTTTTTAATAGTTCCACAAATCTGGTAGTTTATTTAGCGAACCATCTGTGGTTGTTCATGTATTTTGTTTACAAATCACTCACTCAGACATGATACTCCAGTCAATAGCTTAATATTGAGATACGATTGAATGGCTGAGAGAAGTTTTGTCCATGTTCTCATGATGGTTTATTCTCTAATGTTTATCCTTTGTTTGGCAGCCAAAACTGACTTGGAACCCCACTTGAAGTTCCAAACTGAATCAACCTTTCCCTTATCCTTCAGCCCTCATGCAAACCCGGATGTCCTGACTTGACTTCACAGAACCATGTGGCTGCTGCCTTCCTAAAGGCTGTCAGCGAAGGGGTTCCAAGCACAATATGGAGATATGTGCCTTGGTAACAAGGGGCTGCTGAATAAGTTCTCTTAGGAAGAAAGTCCATTTTCTCAATTGACTCTTCTCTCTAACACGGCAAATGTTGGGGTGATACGTTAAGGAGACAAGCAGAGACATCTAACATGAGGATAAAGAGGGGGAGTGGGGGTAAAAAAAATAAAGGTAAGGGAGAGAAGGGTAGCTAGCTAGTTCCACATCTCTCTCTCTCTCTTCGCAAAATAGGCCCGAGGTCCTTTTAATAGAATCCTAATTCAATCCATGATTGCAACAGCTCTTAGAAACCACTGAATTCAAACTCTTCTTGGCATTGATAAGAAAACTGCGGACTAAAAAGAAATTACAGGCATACCTCGTTTTATTGTGCTTTGCAGAGATTATATTTTTTACAAATTGAAGGCTTGTGGCAACCCTGCTTCTAGCAATTCTATTGGTGCCATTTTTCCAACAGCATTTGCTCACTTCATGTCTCTGTGTCACATTTTGGTAATTCTCACAATACTTCAAACTTTTTCATTATTATTATATTTGTTACAGTGATCTATGATCAGTGATCTTTGATGTCACTATTACAAAAAGATGTCACTATTTACTGAAGGCTCAGATGATGGTTAGCATTTTTTAACCATAAAGTATTTTCTAACTAAGGTATGTACATTGTGTTTTTCTTAAGACATAATGCTATTGCACACTTCATGGACTACAGTATAGTGTAAACACAGCTTTTATATGCACTGGGAAACCAAAAAATTCATGGGACTCATTTTACTGTGATGTTTGCTTTATTGCAGTGGTCTGGAACCAAACCCACAATCTCTCCGAGGTCTACCTGTACATGAATTTTAGACCCAGCTTCCCCTCATGCTCTTTTCACTCTGTCTTGCTACCTTTGATCAAAAATTTAAACATTTATAAAGAGCTTATTAACACTGAGCAAAAACACTTTGCATATATTATTCTATTTAATACCAAAACATCTGTTTGAGGCAGCCACCAGCACCATCTGAGGAAGGCCATGTACCGTCCCTAAAGTCTCCCAGAACTGGCTGGTGAGGGAGCTGGATCTGAATGCAATCACACTGTTTCTCAAATACTTCCTCACACACGGTGATTTAAGCTCAACCTTCTCTTGACTACGCTGAGAGCAGAACCACAGATATGCTTACTCCAACATGAGAAATAATATTGTGCTTTTCTGGGAGATATATCTTAAAAACAAGCCCCAAAGAGAGCTTTCCAGAAGCTAAAAGAAAAGGTATTTTGGGACTTCCCGTGTGGCGCAGTGGTTGAGAATCCACCTGCCAATGCAGGGGACACGGGTTTGAGCCCTGGTCGGGGAAGATCCCACATGCCGCGGAGCAGCTAAGCGCACGTGCCACAACTACTGAGCCTGCGCTCTAGAGCCCGCGAGCCACAACTACTGAAGCCCACGCACCTAGAGCCCACGCTCCTCAACAAGAGAAGCCACCGCAATGAGAAGCCTGCACACTGCAATGAAGAGTAGCCCCCACACACCGCAACTAGAGAAAGCCCGCGTGCAGCAACGAAGCCCCAACCAGCCAAAAATAAAAATAAATAAATAAAATTTTTTTAAAAAAGAAAGAAAAGAAAAGGTATTTTCAGCAAAATAGAAAATCTCCTGTGTATAGTATAAGTAGTTTGGTGTATAAACACAAAATTTTGGCAGCATAAACATGGCTCATTATGTATTCACAAGTTAATTTATTTCACTCAATGACAGACAGGAATTTAAAAAAACAGAAAAGAAATCACTGATAGGAATTTATCAAGAAAAGTATGGATCTATTACACTTTGACTGGAAACGATCTGTTTATAGCACACGAATGTGTCACCTCTTCTTGGTTATTTTATATTCCCATCTAGGAACTCTGAAAAAAGAGGGCAGAAAATGGTGATTGCAAATAGTCTGATTATCTTGACAAATGCAGTACAGCCTCTTAGGCATGACACTCCTGCAAGCCTCTTCAGCAATCCCATGAAATTTGGAACATTGCTTGGTTCCACTACCTACAGGGAAATACAATTTGCGTCAGGAGTTACCTCCGGCTGATGCAACTGACAAATGTTATCTAATCAAGTCTATAAGCGTCTCAGACAGGTGCGTCTCTCCTCCAACCTAGGAAACACCCTGAGTAATTCATTATCTAATATGTTACTCTAAGCCAACATACCTGAGGGCGAAAAAAATCTCACATGTGGCACTCCTTATGTGGAAAAAGCACGGGCTTTAGAATTCTTAAATTCTCATAGGAAACATCACAAAACCCTTTTTTTTTATGTTAAAAAAAAAATGGTATCAGGAAAATGCAGGCCTTGCTACTCCATTACCGACTTCCTAGCTGATTTCCACATCCATACCTTGGCTCTACCCAGCTTCTAAATAATCTTTTCCATTGGTTAAACCCATTTCTAAATCAGCATCCTCTCTCTACACTCAATTTCACCACAGACGTGAACACACTTGCTTTGCAGCGCCTGTGGATGGTGCTGCAGATACTTCCCCTGCCCAGTCGGGAGGACGGTCCAGGCAGGCTCACAGGTCTTTTTCTGGTTCAGCCTCTTTGTTCCCACCCGCATCCTCACTTCCCACTGTCAAGACTAGAAGCTGGTTTGCTTTCGTTTCGACCCTTCAGATCTCAGACCAGGTAGGCATGGGACATGCTCCCATCTCCTTAGGACCCAACACGAAGCTGACTCCTTTCATCAGTGATTCTCAAATGTTAGTGCACACCTGGAGAGCTTGTTGAAATACAGATTACAGGGCCCCACCGAAGGGTTTCTGATTCAGTAGATCCGGAGAGGATCAGAAAACATGCATTTTAAAGCGAGTTCCCAAGTCATGCTGATGCTACAGGGGATCACGTTTCTAAGAACTTCCGACTTACATTAATGTTTCCCACACTGGCCTGTTCTTTTTTTCTTTTTTTTAAATAAATTTATTTGTTTTATTTACTTATTTTTGGCTGTGTTGGGTCTTCATTGCTGCATGCGGGCTTTCTCTAGTTGCAGTGAGCGGGGGCTACTCTTCGTTGCGGTGCGCGGGCTTCTCATTGCGGTGGCTTCTCTTGTTACGGAGCACGGGCTCTACAGCACGAGGGCTTCAGTAGTTGTGGCTCGCGGGCTCTAGAGCGCAGGCTCAGTAGTTGTGGTGCACGGGCTTAGCTGCTCCGCGGCATGTGGGATCTTCCCAGACCAGGGCTCGAACTCGTGTCCCCTGCATTGGCAGGCAGATTCTTAACCACTGCACCACCAGGGAAGCCCTGGCCTGTTCTTAAGAATTACCTGGCAGTGCCTGAGGAGGAAATGTACAATATTTATTGATCAGCCACCACATGCCAAGCGCTGTTACAGGCCATACAGACAGAGCAGTGACCAAGACAGACCAACACATCCATGCCTCATAGGACTTGGCAAAATCCTGGAAATACAGTACATGTTCAATAAATGCTTATCACAACTCCAAACTGGAGATAATAATGGTTACCTGGCCAACATGAAATGATAGAATGGATATATTTCAAAGGAGTATTCAAACTAATAATTATAGTTGTAGTTATGGTTATGATTGATATTATATTAATATGACCAATAGTATAAATTTGAAGATTCATTAATTTCATTTTTCCTTTTCTGCCCATATCCCAAAGGATGATATAGCCATGGGATCACAGAATACGAGAACTGAGGAGGACCTTAGAGATCTTGACTAGAACCCCCTCACGGTACAGATGAGAACTCCATCAGCCCTCTGAAGTGAAGTTCCCTTCTATAAGACTTGTTGAGGGCTTCTCTGGTGGCGCAGTGGTTGAGAGTCTGCCTGCCAATGCAGGAGACACGGGTTCGAGCCCTGGTCTGGGAAGATCCCACATGCCGCGGAGCAACTAGGCCCGTGAGCCACAACTACTGAGCTTGCGCGTCTGGAGCCTGTGCTCCGCAACAAGAGAGGCCGCAATAGTGAGAGGCCCGTGCACTGCGATGAAGAGTGGCCCCCGCTCGCCACAACTAGAGAAAGCCCTCGCACAGAAACGAAGACCCAACACAGCCAAAAATAAATAAATTAAAAAAAAAAAAAGACTTGTTGATTCTTACAGGTCAGACATGGAGTGGTTTTCAACAGTGAACACTCCACAGTGCTTGGTCAGTGCCTATAGAGTGTAGGTTCTGAATAAATGTTTGTTGACTATGAGAATAAATGAAAATTTTATAAACAAAGTTCAATGGTAATCTTTGCTTAAGGAGTACACATGCAACATTAGGTGGCCAAATAGGCAGCTTTTCAATTTGGTGTTTTAAAATATGACAAAAAGCCTATAAATATCTCGTCTCTGAAATAGCACCATACATAAGCATGGTATAGTATTGAATAAATTTTATAACAAATAAGTCTCTTTTCAATGTAAATTAATAAATTTCCTTTTCACATTATTTTTAGCTATCTAGGTCCTTAGCCTTTACTTAATGATGATGCACTTGATTAAATAAAATGAAAGAAAAATGAAAGTTCTTTCAAGACATTAAAATGAATAATGAATTAAGACTTAATCCAAAAGCAATCTAACTTTAAACATTCATATGAAATTAAATGAGCCATTGAATTTGCTATATAAGCAAGCATTAATCTTATCAGGCTATGAAAACTAGAAAGTTATACAGTGACCCATTAATTTCAGAGCCTAATACAAGGTCTGTTTAATGCCTGCACTCCATTAAGAAGTCTTATTCCACAATATAAGTGCTTTCTCATAAAAGTTTAAACGCCAATTCATTTTTTTTACTGCTCCAATCATGTGATAATCAACTCTCGACAAGATTATGGCTGCAAATCTAAATATGGTATGTAATGTTGTCATGTGAAACAAATTTTCTCATGGCCAGCCTCCATCAAAAAAGAGAACATTTATATCACTGGCAGGAATGTGAGCATAATATAGCTCACGTCCCCCTCCATCCAAGGGTGTTTGAAGTAGTTTATAATTCACCCAGTACGTGGATAGATGTCCCTGGTTACATGAAAGCAAAATTCTTTCATAGAGTTACACAAGCCAAAGCAGTGGAATGTACACACCAATCTTATGCTATAAGCAGATACAGTTCAATGTTGAAATCAAAGAGCATATGTTTATTTTTACACATTTAAAATATTTCCCCATATAAAAAAATGAATCATAATTCTATCAGAAGTTTTTATATCCCAACTTTAGGTTTCATGTGCAGTAAGCCCATTTTACAGTTTAAACCATAGTTGAATAAAGGGCAAAGAAAAAAGAAAGAATGAGCAACAGTGTTGTACTTATTACCTTACATAATATTTGGTTAAATGACAAATCTATAAGGCCATTCTACATGGCATTTCATTAATCAATGTTGGAAGATATGGGGGGAAAAGGACAACAGGTAGAAAAAGTGAAATATATGTTTTTCACTGGCAGGCAGGGTCACCATCAATTTCATTATATGCCCTATGACAAACATCAATTATTTTGTAATAATAAAGAGGGAACCAAGGAAGCTGAATGTGAGAATATGATCACAGTGGTGTAGACTCATGTGTATTAATTATTTCATTGCATTGGGATTAGATTGAGAAATTATATGGTTTACATATTTTAAACTCTCATTAATAAATATTAGTTCTTCTTACTTACAGACTGGCTAATAATTCACCAGCGGCCTGATATTTGAAATCTACAGCAGTAAATTTAAATAATGAAGTCTATTATTAATGAAGAAGGATTATGTGGTGTAAGAGAGTAAATTGTTGCAGAATTTTTTTAACCAAACAATCATGGTTTACAATATAAATCTATTCCTCCTTGGGCTGCTATTCAAAGTCTATATGATCTGTCTCTTAAATACAGAATATGGGGTCGGGGAGGGAGTTTTCTGGGTCATTCATTTGTAGCCATTCATATCACTTGGGATTTAACAGTTTAACCCCATCTCTGCATTTAATCACTCCCCCCAATCTAGTGCATAACTGGCTGCCAAGACCATATGGACACTTAAGACCTGCTCCCACCAACTCAGAAGCTTAGGCCAGTCCAAGTGCTGCCCCCTCCCAGCCCAGCACAGCAGTCCTCAGGGGAAGCTTGAAAGAGGCTCAGCAAAGGTATGCTTTATTCCTTTGTACTCACCACAAAGCTTAAAGCTACTTTCACATTTTGTAAGCATTCATAGGCAATTGACGATGAGTACCTTAACATTTTGAGTTCTCCTAAAAAGAGAAAGGAAAGTACAAAACTTTCCAGTTTGAAAATGGATAAATGTGAATTTGGGGTTTTAAAAAATTTAAATAAAAGGAAGAGTTGAGCATCAATTACATTTCTAAACAGGACACTCAGGTAAGTTATCACTGTTGTAAATATTTCCTAATTTGAGAACTGAACCCCCTTCATATTTTGGAGAAGCCCCTCTTTTTTCCAGTCTTAGTGGAATTCAGGGCTTCCCGATATCCTTCCAATAAGTTATCATTTTTTCATAAGTTAGAGTTGTTTTCCATCATCTGCAGCCAAGAACTCTGAGTAGCATATTATGTCTTTAATATTCCAATTCCCCATCTCTAAAATTGGGGATATCCCCTCACACCATATACAAAAATAGACTCAAAATGGATTAAAGACCTAAATGTAAGACCTGAAACCATAAAACTCCTAGAGGAGAACATAGGCGGGACAGGCTTTGACTTAAATCATAACAATATTTTTTTGGATCTGTCTCCCAAGGCAAAAGAAACAAAAGCAAAAATAAGCAAATGGGACACAATTAAACTTAAAAGCTTTGGCACAGCAAAGGAAACCATCAACAAAACGAAAAGACAACCCTCAGAATGGGAGAAAATATTTGCAAATGAAGCAACTGACAAAGGATTAATCTCCAAAATATGTAAGCAGCTCATGCAGCTCAATATGAAAAAAACAAACAATCCAATCCAAAAATGGGCAGAAGACCTAAATAAACATTTCTCCAAAGAAGATACATAGATTGCCAACAAACACATGAAAGGATACTCGACATCACTAATCATTAGAGAAATGCATATCAAAACTACAATGAGGTATCACCTCACACCAGTCAGAATGGCCATCATCAAAAAATCTACAAACAATAAATGCTGGAGAGGGTGTGGAGAAAAGGGAACCCTCTTGCACTGTTGGTGGGAATGTAAATTGACACAGCCACTATGGAGAACAGTATGGAGGTTCCTTTAAAAGCTAAAAATAGAACTACCGTATGACCCAGCAATCCCACTACTGGGCATATACCCTGAGAAAACCATAATTCAAAAAAAGTCATGTACCAAAATGTTCATTGCAGCTCTATTTACAATAGCCAGGACATGGAAGCAACCTAAGTGTCCATCATCGGATGAATGGATAAAGAAGATGTGGCACATATATACAATGGAATATTACTCAGCCATAAAAAGAAACGAAATTGAGTTATTTGTAGTGAGGTGGATGGAGTTAGAGTCTGTCATACAGAGTGAAGTAAGTCAGAAAGAGAAAAACAAATACAGTATGCTAACACATATATATGGAATCTAAGGGGAAAAAAGAAAAAAGAGGTCATGAAGAACCTAGTGGCAAGACGGGAATAAAGACACACCTACTAGAGAATGGACTTGAGGATATGGGGAGGGGGAAGGGTAAGCTGGGACAAAGTGAGAGAGTGGCATGGACATATATACACTACCAAACGTAAAATAGATAGCTAGTGGGAAGCAACCGCAGAGCACAGGGAGATCAGCTCGGTGCTTTGTGACCACCTAGAGGGGTGGGATAGGGAGGGCGGGAGGGAGGGAGATGCAAGAGGGAAGAGATATGGGAACATATGTATATGTATAACTGATTCACTTTGTTATAAAGCAGAAACTAACACACCATTGTAAAGCAATTATACTCCAATAAAGATGTTTAAAAAAAAAAAAAGAAGATGTGGTACATATATACAATGGAATATTACTCAGTCATAAAAAGGAACGAAATTGTGCCATTCACAGAGACGTGGATGGACCCAGAGACTGTCATACAGAGTGAAGTAAGTCAGAAAGAGAAAAACAAATATTGTATAATATCACTTATATGTAGAATCTAGAAAAATGATACAGATGAACTTATTTGCAAAGGAGAAATAGAGACACAGACATAGAGAACAAATGTATGGATACCAAGGGGGTAAGAGGGGGTGGGATGAATTGGGAGATTGGGATTGACATACATACACTACTATGTATAAAATAGATAACTAATGAGAACCTACTGTATAGCACAGGGAACTCCACTCAATGCTCTGTGGTGACTTAAATGGGAAGGAAATCCAAAAAAGAGTGCATATATGTATACGTATAGCTGATTCACTTTGCTGTACAGCAGAAACTAACACAACATTGTAAAGCAACTATCCTCCAATAAAAATTAATTTTAAAAAATAAACTGTTATTTTGAAGACCAAGTGAGATTATATATGTAAAAATAACTAACCATTGCCTAGCATATTATAAACATTCAAAAATATTTTTCTTCTTTCCTCTTAAAAGAAAAAGAATAATCCAGTTTCAAACTTTATCAAAACCACAGAATGTCTAGTTTAATATATTTTGCAAGTAGAATCAAAGCTATATCAAAAAAAAGAAGTAAAGTGTATTGATAAGAATATGGAAACATAGTCATACCTCCTGGTTTATGTTCTCTTATTAACTGTAGGAGTTTCTTAACCTCTTTGATCCTCAGTTCCTTCATTTGTAAAATAGGGATAATTACATCTCCCTCTCAGAGTTACAATTAGGATTTAAATACACAGTATATGTGGACATGATTTGTGAGCTCTTACATACTATTCAGAGACTATTTATCATTATCATCATCAACTTAATATCTGCTCTAAGAACCACCGTATGCACACACACACACACACACACACACACACACATTTTTACTTAACCACTATAAATATACCAGGCAGAAGAAAAATACAAGCATAACTATATGGCTATTGATTTTTCTCCTGACAGAACTCCCAGCAACAAGCGATGCTGCCAAAAGTGTACTGGTCCCCTGTTTAAGACTGATAAGCCAGTGTAACTAGAACTCCAGCAGAAACCAGGAATTAAACCAACAGAGCCATGTTAATTTCAAGCTTCATTAGAACTTGGGCAAGCTGCTTATGGAGACCACCTGTATAAAGGATACACCTAGCCAAGCACTCATTCACCATGAACCACATTCTGTGTGTTTACCACAGCAAGGCACAGCCCCATTATCCTACGGACATCTTGCTTAGAGTAATTCAGATTTTCTATTGCATTGGTCTTGAATCTTATCACAAATTAAGATAATCAACTGAAGATACCATATATGCCAGACTGTATCAGCCAAAACTTTAAAATAATAAACTAATGATTGATGATAGATAGATAGATATTGATCTATCAATCAATAGACCAATCATACCTGATAGAACTTATTTTTTTAAAGAATTGGTTTTTTATTATTTTTTATTTTATTTATTTATTTTTGGCTGTGTTGGGTCTTCATTGCTGCGTGCGGGCAAAAGCATGAGGAAAATTTAGATATTTTTCATTAGTCTTTCTTAAAGGCATCATAAATTATGTATTTTTTAATAAAATTATTAAAATCACTTTTTTGCAAGTCCTTCTTAAACTCTTAGGTTAAAGGTACTCTGCATATAGATCATCATTTTAGAAGGCTGTGTTAATCTAAGATTAAACATTCAAGGATGCTCTCAGGAAAGACACCTATGTGAGAGCTGTAAAGGCTGGGAAAACCATCAGACCAGGAAGCAATCTGATCTCAAATAAAAGAGTGAGGCAGGGGAGGTTGGGTCAAGGCATCCTGGACTGTGACGCAGTCATAGGAAGTTTTCACAAGACCAATAGGGAGTCTTCAAGCCAAAGTCACCATTAGAAGAGTCCCATGTCTCCTTGGAATGAGCCCACCTTACTATCCCTGCCACACTCATTCATTGGCTGGGAGCAGCTGGTGGGAAACATCCTCTGAACACACAAGCTGCTATGGATTTCAAAGGGCAATTACACTTAGAAATTTGCAAGACAATCTCATGGCTGTCACAAGGGATGAAATACATGTTTCCAATTGAAAAATATTTATATGTGGCCTATATATCCTTTTTTTTTATTGATATGATGATTAACGTGGAAAACAATTCCATAGTAGTTAATAAATACAGTGGGGGGAAGGGGATATCTTCATTTGCTCCATATTTTCAGCTACTGTATTTGATGAGATCTGTTCTTTGAAATAATGGTTTGGTGGTTGAGTGAAACTCTCCCCATCTCTCCCCCAGCTTCATAAGGACAAAGGGCTGCTAAAGTATTTTGTCAACATCTGGGACACAAATTGGTCTGTGTTTATCAATGGGCAGAATAACTATTGCATTAAGTATTAACTCACATGGGGGGACTTCCCTGGTGGTCCAGTGGTTAAGAATCTGCCTTCCAATGCAAAGGACGCGGGTTTGATCCCTGGTCAGGGAACTAAGATCCCACATGCCACGGAGCAACTAAGCCCATGCTCCACAACTGAGCCCGTGAGCTCTAGAGCCCAGGCAGCACAACTAGAGAGAAGCCCATGAGCCGTGACTAGAGAACCCCACATGCAGCGACTAAGACCCAGTGCAGCCAAAATAAATAAAATTTTTTTAAGTATTAACCTGTATGGGTGAGGCCCACTCTCATTTTTCATTTCCTTGCTCAGTGTGGCTGGGTTGGTAAATTGACTAAGAGCCTAAAACCTGAGGGTTCCCTCATCATTAATTTATTATTGTAGCAATCCATAGAGTAATGAGGTCCTGTAGTCTAGATTTGGGATTCAGGGAAACTGGCAGTCTCATTTAAACCTTAAGCCTAAAGACATATGCTCCAAACCTGCTTTCCCAAATGCTGCTCTGAGGAGTACTGAACCCTGGTCCAACTAACAGTGCACTTCGTTTCCATTTTATATTACTCATCATGTTCACTTCTTCTGCAGGAATCTCAAAAAAAAAAAAAAATGAGAGAGAGAGATTCTTGGGTCTTATAATGTAATTCCAGTTTAGTACAACCAAAATACAACTTAATATTACCCAAAGTTTCATTTCTAAATAATATACTGAGTGACATCAGCAAGATAGCAGACTAAGAGATCCCAGCCCTCATCCCCACACAAAAACAGTGATAAAGTCAACTATCCATGGATGAGGATAGCTCTGGGAGAACTCTGGAGTGCCACTAGGGGGCTGCAGTGACCCAGAGGAGCACAAGGGCTGGGAATGGCAGTATATAAGGGAGCAAGAAACATGCTGCCTGCGCTGCCCATCACCTTTGCTGGCATGTCACCATGAGGAATCCTGTCGGCCCCCAGTTCCTCCCATGGGGAAGAAGAACAGCAGGGTATCTCAGTAGCCTTTGCCACTGTTGATCGCAGCAGCCCCAGCTACTACCACAGAGCACTCCCAGTCTTCACACAGACCCTAGCTGCTGGACCTGCCTGGAGCCAGAGGCACTGTGCCCCCTGGAACTGGAGCTGCCAAGAGCCACCCTCCCTCACTTGGAGTCAGAAGTGCTACTCACCCCATTCCAGTCTCAATGAGGCCACAGCCCCCATGCCTGGGAACTGACACCCACCATGAAGCATGTGCCCATGCACTGGTCCTGGCACCCACTAGTGCCACCACACATGCACTCATATGCCTGCTGGATCAGGCACCTATCCCAGCTGCAAAGGGGCACCCATGGGACCAAGTGCCTGCTGCAGCTGTGTATGCATCCACACACCCACCAGACCCAACCCGCATGCTCCCTTGAAACTGCACCATTGCATACCCCCAGAACTGGCATCCTCGTGCGTCCCCCAACATGGATCCAGACATGGAATCATCACTCACCTCACCCAGCTGACATCCTTGCACCCACCAATGAGAGGAGGTCTTTCCCTGCCTGGGCTAGTTCTTAATGTTTAGAAGAGATGACTACTTCTTCAAATGTGAAGACAACAGCCCAAGACTACAAGGAACGTGAAAATCCAAGGAAACATGACACCACCAAAGAAACACAATAACTCGTCATAACCAACCCCAAAGAAATAGAGATCTGCACATTGCCAAAGAATTCAATATAATTTTTTCAAAGATCAGTGAGCTACAAGAAAACACAGGTAAACAACTCAATGACATCAGGAAAATAATACTTGAACAAAACAAGGTCAACAAAGAGATAGGTATCATAAAAAAGTATTAAACAGAAATTGAGGAGCTAAGGAACACATGTCTGAAATGAAAAAACAAGCAGAGAGCTTCAAAGCAGACTTAACCAAAACAAAGAGAGAACTCAAAGGTAGGTCATTGGAAATTACGGATTTTAAAATCCATTCAGACACTCTAAGCCTTTGGATTGGGGACTTTATTAATTCATTCACATTCAAAGAAATTGTAGATAGATGATGACTTACTATTGCCATTTCATTAATAGATTTCTGTCTGTTTTGCTGTTGTTTTGTTCCCCTCTTCCTCTCTTGCTGTCTTCCTTTGTTATTTGCTGATTTTTTGTAATGATTTCTTTGATTCTTTTCTTTTTATCTTTTGAGTATCTCTGGTAGGTTTTTTCTTTGTGGTTATTGCAAGGCTTACACAAAATATCTTATAGGTATAATCATCTAGTTTAAGTTGATAACAACTTGACTGTAATTGCATTCAAAAACTCTGCACTTTAACCACTTCCCCTTTACGCTTTGGGTTTTTTTAGTCAGAGTTTACTTTTTTTATGTTCTATATCCATTAATAAACTTTTGTGATTATAATTATTCTTAATATTTTTGCCTTTTAACTTTTATATTAAAGTTAAAAGTAGGGGCTCCCCTGGTGGCGCAGTGGTTGAGAATCCGCCTGCCAATGCAGGGGACACAGGTTCGAGCCCTGGTCTGGGAAGATCCCACATGCCACAGAGCAACTGGGCCCGTGAGCCACAATTACTGAGCCTGCGCGTCTGGAGCCTGTGCTCCACAACAGGAGAGGCCGTGATAGTGAGAGGCCCGCGCACCGCGATGAAGAGTGGCCCCCGCTCGCCATAACTAGAGAGAGTCCTCGCACAGAAACGAAGACCCAACACAGCTAAAAATAAATTAATTAATTAATTTAAAAAAAAAAAAAGTTAAAAGTAATTTACACACTACCATTACAGTATTACATTATCTGTATTTAACTATATATTTAACTTTACCCATGTATATGTAAACATGTATATGTACATATATATACAATGTAATATTATTCAGCTTTTAAAAAGAAGAAAATTCTGCCATTTTCAACAACATGGATGAACCTGGAAGATATTATGCTAAGTGAAATAAGCCAAAGATAGAAAGAAAACTACTGCATGATTTCACTTATATGTGAAATCTAAAAAAATCAAATTCATACAAAGCAGAGAGTAGAATGGTGGTTGCTAGAGGCTAAGGGATCAGGGTAATGGGGAAAGGTTGGTCAAAGAGTATAAAATACCAGTTATATAGAATGAGTAAGTCTAGAGATGAATGTAGAGTATGGTGACTATAGTTAATAATACTGCATAATATACTTGAAATTTGCTGAGGGTAGATTTTAAGTACTCTCATCTCAAAATAAATAAATAACTATGTGAGGTGATAGATATGTTTCACAATGTATATGTATATCAAAACACCACACTTTACACTTTAAATATATATAATTTTTATTAAAAATTAACTAATTAATAAGAGTGAAGAGCTATTTCTAGAGTAAATAATTATAGGGAGATTAAAGCCTTAAATGGACATAATAGAAAAAATAGATTAAAAATTAATAAACTAAGCATTTGAATAAAGATGTGAATTTTAAAAAAAAACAGCAGAATAGACATAGGAGAAACGAATAGAGGGAAATAAGAGCAGAAATTAACAAAATAAAAAAATAAAGAAGTTATAGAGAATAAAAACCCCACTATGACTTAATTGGCTTCCTTAAAAGACAATGTATTCAATATTCAAGAAAAGAATCTG
Source organism: Balaenoptera ricei (assembly GCF_028023285.1). NCBI lineage: Eukaryota > Metazoa > Chordata > Mammalia > Artiodactyla > Balaenopteridae > Balaenoptera > Balaenoptera ricei. The sequence goes on along the minus strand of NC_082657.1, from coordinate 37,345,887 downwards.
CACACAAAATTTTTAATAAATGTATAGCTTCCTTAAGAAAAATAATAACATACAAACACAAAATGGAAATTATTAATACAACATAAGCATCCCATATTTAATATTAAATATCTATTTATCTGAGACCCAGGTCAGAAGTTCTAGTGTAATGTGGGAATTCCTAGCATTTTGATGCATGAGTTATTTGAGAATTAACTGTATACTCATTTTTGACATCTTCTTTTTTAGGAATTATGGCTTTAAATATCTATATCTAATCAGTTGAACTTTCAAAACCAATCAGAGTAAAAGGCTGATGTTTAAATATGTTTATCCTGAGGCAGGTGTTCTCACTGACATACTATACCCTGATTCACAATTACAAGGTCAATATAAAATTGCAGGTCTCGAGATATGGGAGAATTTTAGAGTGGTAACGTACATGATAAACTGAAATACAATATTCACGTATTAAAGCTTAGCATTACCAAAACAGGCCTTTCTTTACAAGATACCCCCAATTCTAGTTTTGTACTGGGGATTCATGAATTTTTGTAAGTGACTATATACATAAACACATTATATATACATATTATATAATTTATTCATGGAAATTTCCTAGAAAGTAGTCATTTCAATGGCTAAATTATCTTTCATGATAAGGCTCTAAATGCCTACCAATATCTGTGGTCTTTGATGGGTCAACTAAACTAGACCCATACATCTAGGTGAAGCCATATGCCTGAGTTTTGGTGAATGGAATACATGTTAAAGTGATATATGCCACTTCCAGGCATAGACCCCTAAAGTAAGTATGTCCTAGTAAAGATTTAACAACCAGCTACTGAGGAGGGTGAGGGGGGAGTCTTGGCTTGCAGCATTTGCCAATTTCCATGGTATAAATACTCCCACAGGTCTAATTTCAAGGTACCAGCATAACGACTAAACATGAAGTTGGGGGAAAAAATGTATTATGTTGTATTCCTACCATACAGATACAGTAGATGTAAATAACCTCAAGAGAATTTTATAAATGTAGTAGTATAATTAGGAAATGGTGTTTTATTTTTAATATAATTTAGTTAATTGACGTTTATATAATTTAATTGTTCATAAGGGTCATGTTTTAAAGACAACTCACTAAATTCCTACAACTTTAGCAATTGTTTCTCACAACCCAGTATGAGCCAACTCCAGCACACCACTGCTAAAATCTGCCATGTGATATCCAGACTCTCATTTCCTTGTTCCCTAGGCAAATGCCTAGGATCCAGTTAAAGTTTGGGTGCCCACAGAACCACTAGAGAGAGCTTGAGTCCCCGACTGAATGGAGCAGAGATTCCTGTCTCTCCTGATCCTGCTGACGCACACTGGATTGAGAGTAAGAAATAAACCCTTAGAGTGTTAAACTCCTTGATTGTGGGGTTATATGTTGCAGCAGCTGGTTATTGACTATCCTGACTAAGACACCATTAGAAAAACAAATGAAGTCTGTCATTCATTGATTCCCATGTTTGGTGAATCGCCAAACCCACCTGAAAATGTTTTATACAATATAGATTCCTAAGCCCTTAGAGATGATCGGGTGTAAGGTCCAAGACTTTGAGGGAAAGTCTTCCTCATGATTAGCCAGGTTTGGGAACCACTGATCCAGTTCATCCCATTTCTCCCCAGCTGCTTTAGTAAACTAAAGCATGCCTACAGTTTTGCAGAAGGAAAGCATTATCTAAGATATATAGGGTCATAATTGGAATTATTTCAAATTTGAAATAGGCTTATTTCAAATTTGAAATAGGCTTATTTCAAATTTGAAATTTGGTTGAAGTTTTCTCTTTCATCGTTTTTTTTTGGGGGGGGGGGCACACTGCACAGTTTGCGGGATCATAGTTCCCCGACCAGGGGTTGAACCTGGGCTACTGGCAGTGAAAGTGCCAAATCCTAACCACTGGACTGCCAAGGAATTATCATCTTTTATCTTAAAAATGTATTAAAATTCTATATTTTGTTTCATAATAAATCTGTTTGGCTATTATAAAAATGTTTCAGATTATTTACCACTTAGGTTTCTTGACTCCCTTCCCTTTCTCACTCTCCAAAAACAGTGAAGTTAAATTGATGCTTTAGTAGACATGCCTGGTAGTGTCATATACGCCAGTGCTACATTTGAGAACCTTACCAGTATTCCTGCAGACTAATCTCTTTGGAGGTGCCCCCAATAATCAGTTAACCAGATTCTGCTTGAATACCTCCAGAGATGGGAGGTTCATTACTACTCAGGACAAGCAGCCCTTTCCATTATTGAATATCTCTGAATATTTGAGAGCCCTTCTTCACAATGAGCTAGAACCTAAACCTGTTATTTCAAGGCTTTAGGTTTGTTCCTTTTGCCCCTCCCCACCTAAAAAATCTACATGTATATAAAATTCCCACCCATATGATAGCTTTTTAATCCTGTAGGACAGCTATCATGTTATACTACCCCTGATTTTTCTGTTCCACAAGCCTGATAGAGTTAAGATTATAGAGAAACAAAAACAGGGAGCCAAGGGAAAATTTTAAAAGGTGTACAGGAAACATTGAGATTTAGTTTTGTAGTAAAAGCAAGAGTTTGACAGGCGAGGTGGGAAGTGGGTGCCAGAGGAGGAAACTGAGCAAAATCTAGGAAAGGGTCTGGTCTGTTCAAGATAACCAGAAATTGAGTAGACATGTAGTCGAGGATGATGAGAAAAGAAGTTGGAAAGATAAGAAGGTCAATTTCTTTGCTGCAAGAGCAGCATCACGATCATCTGGGAAATGTTAGAAATAAAAAGTAAGAGTAAAATTAGAAGTGACAGAAGGTAGAAGGTGAAAGGTGGAATGCAGACGCAAAGACAAAGGGAATGGAATGGGTGCTGTTACTCTTATCACACACAAAGGAGAGCAGAATACTGACTGGAGATGATGGAATATGAAACAGGGAAATATTGATGACAGTAAAACTAAAAATAATATCAAACTATCAAACACTGGAAGGAAAAAAGGGTGGGGTAAAGAGGTGGTACTGATGAACAAAATTTTCATATTTCATAAAAGGGAGTAAAAAGATAATGCCTTAAGTTGATAAATAAAGGAAAGGAGTTATAAGTGTATAACTTAAAGTTATGGAGTAACCACCAGGAGATCTATAATCAAAAAGGCATCTTCCAGGCTGTGGGACTGAAGGTAAAGGAGATTAAAAAAATCCCAGGCCCCACCCCAGATTTACTGAATCATAATATGCATTTTAACAAGATTTCATGCAATTAGCATGCACATTATAATGTGAGAAGCACAGACATAACAATCTGAGAGACTTGGCAAATGCTTTAGCACTCAGGAGAGGAAAGAGAGAAAGAAAAATTGTTATTACAAATGCAAACAAAATCCACAAGTAATGATCATGGGAAAAATCATAATACTATGAAAAATCATAATATTGTTTTCATCTTTTGTTACATATGAAATATATGCTATAATATTTTCAGTACTTACAGTCTCTAAAGGTTTTAGCCTAGCTCTTTTGTCTAAGACTTTGAACTTTATCTTGCAGGGAATGGGGGATCATTGAGCAAGAGAATGGCATGGTTAAATCTGAATAACCCTAACCCTCCCTCAGGTACATGTATAGAATGTCTGAGTGGAAAGAATGGTGCTTCCACATGATAATTTCATGTAGTTTTGTCTGATCTCCAGTTGCCTGGAAATACAGGATGGTATATAAATGCTCCTTCACGCTTCTGTTACCAAAAACATATTCCTTCTTTAAACAATCTAAGCCATATCCTCTTGTATTATGAATGCAGTCTCCTTTCCTATGGTCCTAAAGACTTTTTGTCCCTCTGACTATATCCAGGGTTACAATGTTGATCCTCATTTCAAATTCAAATAGGCCATTATTCAAGTGCAAAGAAGTCACTGAATCTGTTGGTCTTTGGACCAGCATGATCCACTCTAATTATGAGAAAGCCATTGACTAGTTAGATGAGGGCTCTGGGTCTGAAGAGCATGGTTTTTTTCTCTATGGTGTCCCAGACCCCAGACTATTAGAAATACTGCAGACCTACTTATTTCAGAATAACTGCAGATTCATGTCCACTTCTACCGATTAAGGGAAAGAGATAAGAGAGGGAAAGAGGTCAGAAGAGACACGGTGATGGATCTGTTTCTACTCACGCTTGCCCCGTGTGTCTGTGGGGACCACCCTTTCCCATCTTCATGCCCTGTGGTCTACGAGGCGCTCCCCCTACCTGTCATTCCAGTGGAGGACAGATGAGGTTGGTCCTGCCAAACAAAGCACAGCATCAACCCCACCAGTGACAGGTTCAGGGTGGGCACGCACCAGACCTAACCAATGTGAACCGCGTCTAGGACTTTTGTCAAATTCATCAAGGGAAAAAAGTCTTCCTACTTTACACTGGAATTTCTAAACTCCAATCATGTATCCATAGAGCTGAGATGCTACTGACCATCTTTGCTCTACTGTGCCCAGAGCCCCCCTGAAAATGAATTACCACAGAAGAAAGCAGAACTTAATGATGGAAAAAAAAAAACCAAAAACAGATTGCTGATGACGTTATGCAGTTCTGCTTACTTCTGTCATGAATGAAAGCCATCCTAGACTTGAACGTCACTGTTTATGAGCCAACAAGTTCTCTTTTAGCTTAAGCAAGATAGAATTTGATGTATGACAACTGCCTTTTAAAAAAATATCTTTACTAATGTAAGGAAATAAAAAGGGAAAAAGGCTATCTGGACAAAAGACATGGATTGAGTCTGAAGCTGCCCCTTCCTGGTGTCACAGAGGCAACAACACACACACACTGCTGGGCAGAGCACAAAACCAAAATAGGCAACATGTGGGCTGATTAAAGGTTGGCATCTAGAGCCAGACCGCCTGGGTTTGTAGCCCGGCTCATTAGTAAGTTGAGTGATGCTGGGCAAGTCATTTGACCTTGCTTGTCACTGTTTCCTCATCTATAACTTGAAGTGAAATGATAGAACCTACTTAAATAGGGTCGATAAATGAATTATGTGAGGTAATAACATGAAGCACTTAAAAGAGTGACTGGCACTGAAAAAACATATTTTTGATGGCTATTATTTTTTTTAATCCTTCCTTCCTTCTTTCCTTCCTTCCTTCCTCCCTCCCTCTCTTCCTCCCTCCCTTCCTTCTTTTCTTCCTCCTTTTCTGAGTCCATTATTTCCTCTTCTAAGTCAGAGACTGCACAGTGTTTAGGAAGCAAGATGGACGCACCTCAGTCTGGTGGGGAAGACCTTGTGTCCATTATGAGTTTGGGTTTATGTGCCACACATGCAAAGATTAGGGTAAAGGAACGAAGAACTCACAGAGAAGGGATTCCTCCCCCATCACTGGGATGGTCAGGGAAGGTTTATGGAAAGGGATCTCTAGGGGTACACACTGCAGTCACTGAAGGGCACAGTGGTCATGCTGTGGGGAAAGGCCTCCTTAGGGAGATTTATAGGAATATCGCACATCGATTCCCTCCTAAGGCATGAAGCATTCAGTGTGGGCCAAGTACAAATGTGTAAGTAGTGTGAGCAGAAGAGATGATCAAATTAACAGGGCATATTATTCCTGATAAAATACTTACACTGGGTTGGACTTTATAAAAAGATCTCTGATTGCTGCCAACTCTCTAATTCTCCTTGAGAATTATGAAAGTTGGGGTTTATGAGTCAATACAAAGGCTAAAGTGGGATCCTGGTGGTTCTATTCTTAGGGTGTGAAAATATCAATTCAAAAGGCAGAGTTAGGGCTGTGATTTGTATGGAACAATAAGATCTCGGGGGTGTTTCAATCCGAGAAGGTGAGTCATCTAACTTGCCTCCAAGGAGTTCTGGGGTATCTCTCCAAAGCCTTGCCTCTGGCAATAGACACCCTGACAGTGAGGGTGTTGCCGATTTCTATACAGCTGAACCACGGAGGCCAAATGCTTTTATTTATGAGAACTATTCTGAGCTATAACTCTATAGTTTTTGAGCAATGCAGCTGAAAGATACAAAACTAACAGATAAAAAGATGGGTGCAGACACACATATATATTCACACACATAGCCCCACATGTCTATCACAACTAAATACACATGGCAGACTTACCCACCCAATGCACACAATGCATACCTCAGGAATACTGACACTCACAATATTACATTCATACACACACACCCTCCACACATTCATACCAAACACACGTGCCACTTGCATACCCCTCTCCTATACTCACACATCCAAAACATGGCCACCACATGTGCCAGACCAGATAAGTCAGACCAATTGTACATATCAGCCCCACACCCCATTCATCCAAAATATGCATCATACAAACACACACACACACACACACACACACACACACACAGAGAAATACACTCCAAATTTAATAGACTGCATTTTTTTTCTTCAAGAGATGCAGAGCTTCATTTTTAATGATGAAAAACAACAGAGAGAGATAGAAAGAGGAAATAGTTTTAATTCAAAAAACATCAAGAAGGCCCAGGCTTTCAAGATTCAACAGTTTTTGCACAACCTGGCTAAAGGTGCCCCAGGAGATGTTCAACACATTTAATTCACTCTACACTCAGGGATGAAAATAGAAAGAGTCTGATGAAGCAGCCTCCAATGAGCTCTTCAAAGGCAGGGCCTCCGCATGTGGAGCTGGTGTGATCGTAACAGTGAGAAAGCTATCTTGTGTCTTGCCTTGGCTCTATCTTTATGACTTTTCTAGGAATCTATAGCCTTGGAGCAGGGCCTACAGGGCTCAGACCCCTAAGATGAAGTAAGGGCTAGTAAGAGGTGAAAGCATTCAATTCTTCCCCAATAGTGACAGAAGCAATACTCCAGGATAAAGGTCACAACAGTTTAAAGTGAATCTCCTGCCGTGGCTGTCAGGGCAGTTTGTTGTAAGAAAGGAAGAGTAGGAGGGAGTCCAATGAATGAGTAACGACCATACAGTAACCCTGGACTGAGTGTCCTAGTGTCCATTATCTCATTTACTCTTCACAGCCTTGAAAGTTTCCTCATACGGACCCATTCTACATATTCTATATAATAGATTGAGCAGCTTGTCCAACTGCACACAGTTTGGGGCTGGTTTTGAACTCAGGTCTCTCCGCCCCTTGAGACTGAGCTCCACCTCCATTTATCTAACTGGTCTGTTAGTACCATAATTGGCAACATGTTCATACACAGAGAGAATCAGGGTGAGGTCAGTGGACATTGCCATGAACATCAGGAAAAGAAAAACCTTAATACCTCTTCATTCATGTTAGACCAAAAGCATAATTAGTACCTATTAATTTTTAAGTTGTTGTGAATAGGTCACTGCATTTGGCATTTGAATGTGTTATTTTTGCCAAGGGAATCAGCTGGTGTGGAAACAGCTACTTCTATGAACAAGTGCACAAATATCACTCTCAAAGAAAAAGTATAAAGCCTCGACCTTCCGCACCACACTACACCCATCCCTCTCATTTGTCCCCCTTGAGACAAATGTGTCTCATTTGCCTTTAACCCCTAGTGCCAGGCACTCAGTAGGTACATGGTACATGTCTGATGAGTAAATGACAGAAGGAATGAGTAAAATGTACAGTTTTACATAAAACAATGGAAACTTATGCAGCCCCAAAACCTGGCAGCAAGATCGTTTGCATGGAATGGCACATCCTGAGTTTGGGAATGAACTCACAATGTGAAGACAGAAATGGCAAGGCTGATATTCCTAACTCATCACGCCAAGGCTTGGGTCCTTTGAAAGCAGAGCATCCTCTCTGATGAGCATGACCATAGATTTCTCTCCAGGAGTCCTGTTTCTGATGTCTGAGGACGATCTGCTGTCCTTTTTGATTCTGTAATCCTACCAGTGTTTATAAGTACAGGTACCAAAATAGTTAAGAGCACAAAACTAGATCCTGCCTGAGGGTTGATTTTCTAAGGGGAAAAGTTTTTAAACTTTGGAAAATTACAGAAAATTCTCTGATACGCCGATCCTCTAACCTGCTGTTGTTGAAAGAAAGAATAAATGAATGAATGAATCTAAAGTAGAAGTAGGAAAGAAGTAAGATGAGAAGGAGAGGGAAAGGAAGGAAAGAAGAAACAATGAAATGCAGGGATACACATTAGTTGTTATTAAAAGCCAAACACTCTACTTAACCCATTTCATGCATTATCACATTTGATCTGAAAAACTGCTACTATTATTATCCCCATTTTTTAATATGGGAAAACTTAGACTCAGACGAATTAAATTGCTCATCCAAGGCTCACAAAGCTTAATAGGCTATGGAACTAGTTAGAGTAGCACTGAAATTCTTGACCTAATACCCATTGTCTCTTTAAGACAATAGAAAGAAACCTAAAGTTTTATTTGTTTGGATTTGATTTTGTTTAAAGCAAGGGAAGAACTGGGTTTTAGGGATATCAGCCTGTAAGCTTTCAGAGGATAGACTGAGAAACAACAACATACATCCCTGAGAGACCAGACTGGCTGCTACAGGAATCCAGGCAAGGAGCATGGAGTCTTGATAGCAAAAATAATAAAAATTTTCCCAGTTGAAGAAATACCAAATGCATAGTTAAAATTAGTGTAGAGTAGGACTTCCCTGGTAGTGCAGTGGTTGAGAATCCGCCTACCAATGCAGGGGACACGGGTTCAATCCCTGTCCCGGGAAGATCCCACATGCCGCGGAGCAACTAAGCCCGAGTGTCACAACTACTGAGCCTATGCTCTAGAGCCCGCGAGCCACAACTATTGAGCCCACGCGCCACAACTACTGAAGCCCGAGTGCCTAGAGCCTGTGCTCCGCAACAAGAAGCCACCGCAATGAGTAGCCCACGCACTGCAATGAAGAGTAGACCCCGCTCGCTGCAACTAGAGAAAGCCCGTGCACAGCAATGAAGACCCAACACAGCCAAAAAAAAAAAAAAAAAAAAAAAAAATCAGTGTGGAGTAGTTAGAAATGAGGGTGGAGAAAAACGGTTTACATGTAGTGAAAATTCCTAGGATGAGGAGGAATTTCTGGGTGTCTCTACACGTTCATTAATTCGCTGAGTCCCTAGAGTGTGGATAGGTATAAAGGGGGGGAAATAACCAGCAAAACCAGACCCCATTTTTGTGCATCACGGAGCCTAGGTGGGAGACTAACAAAATAATTTCAACTGATAGAAGTTTTGACACGACATGATTGTGGTACATGCAAGGTGCTCCAAATGGAAGGAAGAGGGACCCCAGCTCCGAGGACAGAGAGGAGAGGACCCAAGAATGCTTTGCACAGGAAGAGACGCTTTACTGCGTTTTGAAAACCCAACAGAAGTCACTGAGGTGAGGCAATAAAACTGGGGAGAAAGACAGGAGCTAAAAAATTTTAGATGTCAATAGACATGCAAAGAAGTAGAAGCTAATTTCCCCGTTCTGACACTACTTCCCACCCCTACTGCTTGTCTGCAGTCAGGACCGGGCATCAGCACAGTCCTCCCATAAGCCTGTACCTGGTGATGAGCAATTGCTCTCTGCTTACAGAGAACTTATTGAAGCCATTTGGGGCTGTGGCCTGTTATGGCAACTGCCTCCCTGTGGCCTCCAGGTAGGTTGATTTCCTTTTGACCTGAAAGAATATAATATAATAGGAGAATGACTTAAACAAAAGTTAGAGCCAGGAATGTCCCACTTTGCCACTTGAGCAAATATTCCATGTGTCATTTTTATTAATGCTATCAGGAAAAAAAGGATTTCACTGGCCATGAGTGGGGAGCTTAAGTGTCTTTTTCTGGAGGTGCTGCTAGTGCTGTGGGAAATTACATTTGCACCCTGGGCTTCCTGCATTGATGGAATGTATTCATTTCCTCCTGGAACAAAAGTAAATAACTCTGGAGGGAAACCAAGAAGTTCAGGCTTCCAGGACCACCTTTGTTTATTCCCTAGATGTACAGAGAATCCATCCGGTTGGAAATTGGCCAGCTGTGAGAGGTACAGGTGATTTAAATACTGATAGTTGATGCGGTCTTGGCCCATGACGGTTATCACATAACGCACACAGTTGTCAGGAATGCCATGCGGTGTAACACAGGAGGATGCTGCAGCCCGGAACTGTGCAATCTGACAGCACTGGAGATAAGCGTCTACTGTCTCTCGAAGTTAACAAATATATTTCTCTGTGTGTGTGTGTGTGTGTGTGTGTGTGTGTGTCTATTCAGGTTTAAATGATTTAGTTGATAAAGATAGTTTCATTGAATTACTCTGGGCTCACATATCCTGCCTCCACTGCTTTCTCAAGATGAATCCAATCTTAAAAGATACAACTGCTTTATGCGCCATTTATGTGGAAAATCTGACCTGTAGGCCATTCGTGCCAGTTAATTAATTTTCCTTTGCTCACCAGGCAGCTGTCACAGAGGTGGAGCTGTCTCGTTTTATGCCTAAAACAGTGTAGGGAAGGGTTCTTCAAATTAGAATGCAAGAAGTCACTCAGAGCTAGTCCCTAAGGGGAAAAAACCGAGAGGTTGGAAAGTACTCTCAGCCTCCTGTCTCCCTTCCTTCCCTTCCCATTTGCTTATATGCCTACTTTCTCTCACAGTCCTTAGATTATAAATTTCATATAATAACGTCTCCTCTACCCACCTATCAAAAAGGGCTACTTTCCATTTACACATTCATGCATTCTGTCAGTCTGTCAGTCAGACAGGCATCCATTCATCTGTCCATTCTGTCATTTATTCATTCATCCATTCAGCCATTAAACTCTCATTTTTCTACTTCTCTATGCAAAGGACCATTCTGAGCTGCTTCTTCTTGCCCACATAGTACCTGTGTATACTTTATTCACAGTGCTTCCAGAAACAGACAGTTTAGACATAGTGCCGTGTCTGTCTTCCAAGCTCTTTCCCTTCCCTGCCTGAGCCCTTGCTCTTGCCTCTGCCTGGAACACTCCTTCCCTCATTCCTCTGATCTATCTCCTCCTTTCCTTTAGGTCTCAGCTTAAATGCCACCTCCTCAGAGGTCTAAAATACCCTCTCATTATACTCCCTCTCAATACCCTGATTTCTTTATTTCTTCACAGTACTTATCACTATATGCAATTATTTTTTATATGTCTTTGCTTTTTTTATCTTTATTCCCCTTGGCTGCTAGCTCCGCAAAAGCAGGCACCGAGGTGGCTTTCACTTTTGAATGCCTAGAACCTACAGTACATTGCACAAAATTGTTAGTAAATATTGTTAGTGATCAAATGGATGAACATTTTTATCTTTGCATCTCCAGCTAATAATTCAAGATTCTGCATGAAATAGGTGCTTGGTAAATGCTGGCTGCTCAGAAATAAATGGATTCTACCAAATACAGACTGTGAATTAAAAATATCTGGAGATGAGTCCATTTCTATTTTCCATTTTCTTTGACACTAATGTCTCTGTCTCCCCCGTCTCTCTCTGTCTCTCTCTCTAGCTCTATCTCTGTGTCCCTCTCTCTAACTTTGTTGCCTGAGATCCTTTGGAGCCATCTAAGGTTCTAAATGCTATCCTGAAGCCATCCTGGGCAAGATGGATAATGCTATCTCAGCAAAGCATAAACCATGAAAACACAACCAGCTGAGCTCTTAACACTTTTCATGATGGCTTCACATTTACATTAAAAATGTGGGTGAGAATGGACAGAATGTATAATTTTAAGCTGGAAGTCACTCACCCGCTTACTTTTTTTTTTTTTATTCTATTTATTTATTTTTGGCTGCATTGGGTCTTCGCTGCTCCGCACGGGCTTTCTCTAGTTGCGGTGAGCAGGGGCTACTCTTCGTTGCCGTGCACAGGTTTCTCATTGCAGTGGCTTCTCTTGTTGCAGAGCACGGGCTCTAGGTGCGTGGGCTTCAGAAGTTGTGGCACATGGGCTCAGTAGTTGTGGCTCGAGGGCTCTAGAGTGCAGGCTCAGTAGTTGTGGCGCACAGGCTTAGTTGCTCCGTGGCATGTGGGATCTTCCCAGACCAGGGCTCAAACCTGTGTCCCCTGCATTGGCAGGAAGATTCTGAACCACTGCGCCACCAGGGAAGCCCCCACCCGCTTGCTTTTGATATATTGCTTCAATTGGGCTGAGAAGGAAATTTTGACAGAAAGAGAATTTTGCAAAGTGTGAGTGGAGAATTTGCCCTGAAAGCTTAATTCTCCAATGTACACCATGGAACATTTAGCAGTCCCCCTTCTTCATTGCCCATTAAAATAACCTGTGGTTCTTGAGTAATGGACCTGAACTAGGCTCCAAAATTGCAGAAAGTGTTGCTCATCTTCTGAGGCAGAATATTAAACAGAACTGAACAAAGAGGATGACAGAAGCCTCAGGAGCCATCGGTAGTAATGGGCAATGCCTTTCTGCTCCATTCCAAAACTCCCCATGTTGTTTGAGCTCAGGAGAGAAGAACCAACAGAGCACCAAATTGTTAACACATTTCTCTCATAAAAAGAAATGATATCTATAGAGGTCTAACATACAATATATTTAATATAGACAATAACATTGTGCTATAAGTATGTAATGTGATAAATACTTTTCCAACAGTAAAATATTGTATATTACAATATACAAATGAATCTAAGTAACACACTGTATACCTTAAATTTGCACAATGCTACATGTCAATTTTATCCAATGGAAAAAAGAGAAAAAAAATAAGATTACATCACAATAGGCAAAAACTGAAAGCCACCTAAATGTCCACCACCTGGCATATGGATAGACAAAACATGGTCCGTTTATACAGTGGAATAATACTCAGTAATTAAAAGGAACGAACTACTGACACATGCTTCAGCATGAATGAACCTCAAAAATGTTATGCAAAGTGAAAGAAGCCATACACTGGAGACCAAATATTGTGTAATTCCATTTATATGAAATCTCCAGAATCTCTGAAATCTCCAGGCAAATTTACAGAGACAGAAAGTAAATTAGTGGTTGTCAGGGGCTGGAAGTATGAATGGGGATTAATTATAAATGGGTATGAAGGGGCTTCCCTGGTGGTGCAGTGGTTAAGAATCCGCCTGCCAATGCAGGGGACGTGGGTTCAATCCCTGGTCCAGGAAGATCCCACATGCCGCGGAGCAACTAAGCCCGTGCGCCACAACTACTGAGCCTGCACTCTAGAGCCCGTGAGCCACAACTACTGAGCCCTCGTGCCACAACTACTGAAGCCCACGTGCGTAGAGTCCGTGCTCCGCAACAAGAGAAGCCACCACAATGAGAAGCCCACGCACTGCAACAGAGCAGCCCCCGCTCGCCGCAACTAGAGAAAGCCCAAGCGCAGCAACAAAGACCCAATGCAGCCAAAAATAAATAAATAAAATAAAATAAATTATTAAATAAATAAATAATACATGGGTATGAAGAATCTTGTTGGGGGAGTAAAAATGTTCTAAAACTGATTTAAGGTGAGAGCAATGGCAAGTTACTGAAAAATCACTGAATTGCACTCTTGAAGTGGGTGAATTTTATGATACATAAAATATGCCTCAATAAAGTTGTTTTTAAAATTTAAGGTTATATCTTATGCAATAGCACTGCATGCTTAGCTTAAATTAGTGCTCCTTTGATAATAAAACACAATTAATTATTACCTACATCTCTTTTTTTTTTACATATCTTTAAAGTTAAACTTGTCTCTGAAAAATAAAATTGAGCAAGTTTTTTTCAGAATATTAATTCTAAAAAAATTAATTGCCTAATGGAAGTGCTGAAAAACACTGTTTCTGAACCAAAGTATTTTCTGGGAGATTTTAAATAATGAAGTGTAGAGCTTTTTTTCCTTCAAAATGAAATATTTTGTCCTTTAATTTGGTTCATTTCACTTGATTTCAGAGATTCTAATTTCCTCTGGGCTAATGGGAGTGGTCAGGTTTTTGTACATCTTCTCAAAGGGAATTAAATTTGCAATTATTCCTAGCACACCACAGACTTTTGCAAACCCGTGTTTTGTGCAGTCTTCAGATCCCTGTTGCAATTAGCATATTTTCAAGGTGAAGTGCAGACGTCAAATTAATGTGGAAGGCATCAGGATTGCCGAAGGGCCCAGGTCAATTGGTATTGGTCTAATTGGAGGACATGAGTCTTTCCTATGAAAAGGGTCCAGGGACTGACAGCAGAAAGGCAAGGTCCTTCATGTGTGAGCAAGGGTGGGGGAAGAAGAAGAAACTGGAAACACAAAAGATGACTTGCTTTTGCAGAGAAAGCTGGGATTCAGAAAAGAGAGTGAAATCACAAGGAGAATTTTATTATTACTTCTATTTAGTTACTGTTATTTGGGGGGGGGTGTTTTTTGTTTTGCTTTGTTTTGGCCACGCTTCAGCATGTGGGATCTTAGTTCCCTGACCAGGGATCGAACCCGCACCCCCTGCAGTGGAAGCTCAGAGTCTTAACCACTGGACCACCAGGGAAGTCCCCAATTACTGTTACGTGCCAGGCATTTTATATACATTACTTACATTACACCATGTAAGTCTGACAAAAACTCCCTTGGTAAATTATTGTTCTTATTCTGCAGAAGAGAAAAGTGAAGCCCAGAAAGATGAAATCATTTGCAGTAAATGATTTTTCAGCACTTACTATATGTCAAGAACATTTTTAATGTTTTTCTTGTTATCAAATTTACCTCTCACAATAACCCATAAGGTAGATATTATTACCTGCATGTTGTGGATGAGGGAATTGAGGCAAAGGGAATTTAAGAAACATGCCCCGGGTCCCACAGTTAGTGAACTTCACAGGCACTGACTCCAAAGCTGGTCCAGCCGCAGGTAAAGCATCAAACTCCTCAAGAGCTTGTGAAAGGCTATGGACTCTCAGACCACCAACCCTTGCTTAAGCTGTTCTCCAAATACAGATCTTTCCTTCAGACCTGTTTATTTTTTTCCCAAGCTGGGCTGCATGGAGCCATTGAGTGAAGAGGAAAGGAGAGAATCATACAGTCTTGAGATTTAAAAGAGCACCTCTGTTTACTGTTGTATACATTAGGGGTTTTATGAGATTTCATTTGAATAGAAGAAGCTCTGAAATTATCAAGAAACCACAATTTTAAAGCCAATATAACAATTACATCTTCTTGAGGGTGATTTCCTTTCATTTCAAGACAGAAATAAAAGGAAATGTACTCAGGGCATTAGATCTGGGATTAAGTCCTGAGTCTGACCCATACCAGTTGCATATGATTTGATACATCCACCTCTTCAATCTTCAGTTTCTTCATCAATCAAAAGGGAATGATAGTTGTTTGTCTTGCCAATGTTACAAGGAGGTTACGAGGATGAAATGAGATAATCTGTAACAAAGTGCTCTGTATCCTATAATATAGTCTTGAAATAATAAGAACACATACAAGTGATTCATTGAATCAGTTCTTTGGCATTGTGCCAGGTAAGCTCCTTTACATGGATTATCTTCCATAAACCCCACAATTGTTCTAAGCAATAGGTACCACATTATCCCTATTTAAT
The DNA here is from genome assembly GCF_028023285.1 of Balaenoptera ricei. Lineage (NCBI taxonomy): Eukaryota > Metazoa > Chordata > Mammalia > Artiodactyla > Balaenopteridae > Balaenoptera > Balaenoptera ricei. The sequence goes on along the minus strand of NC_082657.1, from coordinate 37,330,406 downwards.
AGATAAGAAAGCTAAGGTTTACAGAGGTTAAGCAATTCACCCTGATGTTGGAATCAGGAAAGCAACAGCACTTCTAGAATCTAGAATCAGAAACAGCTTTAGATTCACTTTTTTAATCACTTTTTTAAAGATGCATATTAATGTCACCATTTTGTAGTATTTCAAAGTGAAACTGATCATTCCTACTTCTGTTCTCTGTGACATATTTGCACTCTTTTTATAGAATCTAATCACAGTCTTTCTTGCATTCAGAATGATGTGGGTTTTTGCCTCACCCTCATCAAGCAAAATGCCTAGAAGGCAGGACTGCATCTGTGCCCTCCAAAACTCCTAGCATCTAGAACAGTGAGTGCCCAATAAGAAGGCATTCCCTTCTCCATAACTTCCCTACAGGTAGAATTTAACCTCTTCCCACTGAAATCCACACCAGGCTCCTTGTCACTCCGTGGCAAGTTCTGCCTGGATTCTCTGGACTTGTGCCATTACAAAAAACTTTACATCTAGTTAAAATGGGAAACTAATCATAATAACTACAATAACAACAGTGGCTAATACTTATGGAGCACTTACTGGGTCTGAGCCTGTGCAAAGTCCCTTATGTGTGTCACCTCATTTAAACTTTACAACAAGGCTGGTCTCAACCATCCCCTTCTGCACTGTACAGACAAGGAAACTGAGACTTACAGGTCAGATAGCTAAGAATGTGATAGAGTCCATTTAGAACTAAGGGTTGTTGACCCTACAGCCTTAACGCTTTACCCACAGACTTCACTGCTGTCTTTTTCTGGAATTCTCCTTGCAAAATTCCCTTCATTCTTTTAGACACACTTAATATGCCAGCTCCTTGCTGACACCTCCCCATTCTCTCAGCTGTTCCCATCCATTCTCAACCTCCTATCATTCATTTTACCCCTACACATACTTTCATTTTTAGTCATTGTCTTTTCTGCCCGTTTGATTGTAACATCCCGTTTCACGACTGCATTTCTCACAGCACACAGCCTCTAGACATACAGTGTCTAGCATAGAGTCGACATTAGTATTAAGTTCTGAATTCTCCATGCGCCATTCATTCATTCATTTATAATTCAGTAGATTTGCTATGTAAGAGGCCAGCTATACTATCTTTTCCCTAGCTCCCAGAGCAATGTTTCTTGGTTATGTCAAATAGAGCTGTCTTAATTATTTGACTCATCTTTCAACTGTTGGTTATTGAAAAACCTGTGGAGGGAAAGTCTCCACAGGATTTCTGACATATTTTGACAGAGTGAAGGACAGGGCCCGAGTCCATGCCAGGGCCCTAGAATAAGGTGACTGTAACCAATTTTATACAACTGTGTTTTCAACAGATCATGGAAGTGGTTGGGATTTTAAAAGACTGAACAATTTCCCAAATTTGTCTGCTCAACATTTACTTTCTAATCTTAGAGACACATTCCAAAAGCAGACTCTATAAGGAGAAAGAGGTAGTGGACAGGAGAAATACAGCTATTGGGGATCACTGCTGGGCACCTTCCACCTACCGACCCTATTCTTGGTGTTCAGCTTATGTTATTACCACATACGCATCTCACAAAAACCCTAGGAAACACCTGTTAAAATTTCCCTGAGTCTTGTGATTCTATAAGCCACCTCTTCCCATTAGAACGGTGCTTTTCAGTATTTTAAAGTGTATGGATACATTTAGGGGAAAAAGCATACGGCAATAAATGTATGAGGGATCTGCATTTTGTGTTAGTCATTCAACATATTTTTGAGATGTTATCAGTTACTGAACACTGTACACTGTACACCTGAACACTGTTCTAGGTAAAAGGAATAAAACAAGGAACAAAATAGACAAGACCCCTGATATTATGAAGCCTATATTATAAAAGGAAGATAAAATTCCTTGTTTGGTGATAGGGTTGGGGGTGGAAGCTGAAAATAGACCAAGATGTCCAACAATGAGCAAGAGGTTTTTTTTCTATAGAATTAATATTTCCATATCAATTATAATATCCTGGAATATATCCTCACTATATAATATAGACCATTTAAATATAGTGTGTACTATATATACACATATATAGTTCTCTCTACGTATGTATGTGTACATAATGTATACATATATATTACATATATACTGTGTGTATATATATATATATATATATATATAGAGAGAGAGAGAGAGAGAGAGAGAGAGAGAGTGTTTTGATAACTTTTTGTCTATGTTACGGACTGAATATTTATTTGTGTCCCCCACCAAAATTCATCTATTGAAGCCCTAACTCCCAATGTGATGGTATTTGAAGGTGGGACCTTTGGGAGGTAATTAGGTTTAGATGAGGTCATGAGGATGGGCTCCCATGATGGGATTAATGTCCTTATAAGAGGAGGAAAAGGGACAAAGATCTCCTTTCCTCTCTCTCCACCATGTGAGGACATAGCAAGAAGGCAGCCATCTGCAAACCTGGAAGAGAGCCCTCGCCAAGAATCAAATCTGCTGGCATCTTGATCTTGGACTTTCTAACCTGAAACCTTTGTTGTTTAAGCCACCCAGCACTATGATAATTTGGTAGTATACCATTATGGTATATGGTATTTGTTATAGCAGCTCAAGCTGACTAAGACAGTCAGGGAAATGCAGAATTAATTTAAAAAAAAAAAAAGATGTATCCAGTAACACATTTTTATAACTTTTTATTTTGAGGTAATTTCAAATGTATGGAAAAGACATAAGTAGAGTAAAAAGAAGCTCTGTGTACTTTCACCAAGATTCACCGGTGGTTAATATACAGTCCCCAACTGGTATTGTGAAAATGTATATTTTATATATATATAAAAATTATATATTGCAATATATAATGCAATGCAGTGTGTGTGTGTGTGTGTGTGCAATGCTTGATACTGATAAGATGATCCTGGACTGTGTGTGTGTACACACTATAAAGGGCATTATTGAGACTACTGGTGAAGTTTTGAATAAGATTTGTAAATTAGTTAATAGTATAAATTAGAAAATAAGATTTATTGTCGTACTGTGGTTATATAAGAAAATGTCCTTGTGCTTAGAAAATACATACTGACTTATTAAAGGGGTATCTTGTCTGCAACCTATTTGCAATGAGTTCAATAACACTTTAACTGATATCCATTTATATTTCCAGCCTAGACTGCTTCCCTGATATCCAGACTCATATTTTCAATTGCCCACCCAACACTCAGCTTGAATATCTCATTAATCTCAAACTCAACATGCTCAAAACCAAGCTCCTCCTCTTACTGACCTTCTTCCCTCCCCAAACATTCTCCCCTAGTCTTCCCCTTCTTAGAAAATGGGACCTCCATCCTCCCTGTTGTTCAGTAGTAGAATTAATACTTAATCCGCTTTTGTGTTCACATTCCGCATTTCTACCTTCAAAACATAACCAGAAACTGTCCCCATCTGACTAGCTCCTCCACCACAAGTACCTTTCTCTCTTCAGGGATTTCTGCAGTAACTCCGGAAATATTCTCCCTGCTTCCACACTCCACCCAGAAGTTTCACACAGAAGCCAGAGAGATCGGAGCAGAATACAAGTAAGCTCATGTTACTCTTCTATTCAAAACCTTCCCATGGTTTTCTACCCCACTCAGAGTAAAAGTCAGACATTAAAGTGAGCTACATGACTCTGCATGATCTGGCCTCAATTTACTTTTCTGATGTCATCTTCTGTAACTCCCCCGCCCTTTTCACTTCATTCCAGGCACAGTGACATCCTTGTGAGGTCTCTCCGCAATTGCCCCATGGCTGATTCCCTCCCTTCCTGCAGGTCTCTGCTCAAAAGTTACCCTCTCAGAGGAGTGAGCCTTTCCCTGTACCTTTCAATACAAAAGAGCAAACCCCACTTGCCATCACTTCCTGTCCTCACTCTGTTTTATTTTTCTCTGTAGAATGTTTCACCAACTATCATGCTAAAGCTTTACTTATTAAACCATTTATTGTCATTCTCACTCCATCAGAATATAAACTTCATGAGGGCTTGGGCTTTGTCGTTATGGTCTTTGTTCATATAAGTGCTCAGTAAGTTGCTGAATGGTTCAAGGAACATTAGAGTCACAGTAACATCTACGTATATTTTGGGAAGAAGAAACACAGACATGTAGAAGATTCATTCAGTCTGCAGACACTTTTCTGTGTCATTAATGAATTCTGGGGCCTCTAGTATTAGCTCTAAAGCTAATAAAAAGAAAGATGTATCAGAGAAAGCTTTGCACTAAGATTGACGAGACCTCATTTCTAGTCTTGGCTGTGGACTTGAAAAACACATTTAACCTTAGTTTCACCATAAGTAAAAACAGAGAATTGGGACTTTCTAGGATCCTTTCCGGCTCAGGCTGTGTGATTCTGGGTGCTACCCACTGCTTTTGAAATCCTCAAAGCAGCACATGTGGCTTACTGACATAAGAAAAGATTTGCAGGTTTAAAAGCTTCGTATATAAGCATTAAGAAATTCACTTTGGATTCTCAAAAGGTGGTACTTGAAAAACTGCTGCTTTTTCTAATTATGGTTATTCAGACTTTTCATTATTATTATACAGAATAATAATTGTGATCACTTACTAAGTGCCCACATTTTAGGAACTTAGTTAAAAGGGAAAAAAAAGTGTAATTACAGGGTGAGGATATCTGCATAAATTGATGGATTTCAGGCATATATTAAGGTAGCAATGCATTATAAAGCCAGGAAGGTTTTCTCTTGATTTGTACTTATTTTTTATTTACTTTTAATATAGTTAATTTTTTTGATAGCACAATCTTTTCTCCTTTGCTCAGCCTCCTGGTTGCCCATCTCAGCCACTGGAAGACTTATTTGGAGCTAACTTATCCTGACATAATCGTGCAATTGTGGAGGATGGCTGACCTGTATCTAAATTCTGGTTCAGCCATTCATTTATTTGTGTCCTAAAATAAGCTTCCCACTTTCTCTTAACTTTAAGGGTTTTCTTTTTTTTTAATGGAAATAATAAAAGCCAACCTGGAAAAAGAAAAGCCAATCTGTAAGGGAACTTCTGTAAGACAATAAAATAAATCTGTAAAGCACTTGCCATACACATTCACTTGCTAGCTTCCTTCTTCTTCTCCCTTTTCCATCTTTGTGGCCTCAGAGAAACAACTCCCATGGAGAGAACATGGAAATGTTCCATGAGAAAATTCTCCACTCTTGCAAGGGAGAAATGACTTCAGAATTCCTTTTACATCCTGACCCTCTTTTAAAAAACCCAAATGCCCCATTTTCCATGCTAATACTTCTCCACAAAACTTTGCTTAATTATAAACCCAGCAGAAAAGAACATTTTTTTCAGAGCACAAACCTGCTAAAATGTGTGTGTGTCTGCATGTATCCATCCATTTCTATTCTCTTCAAAACAAAAGCAACAAGCTAGTACCCAATGGGTTGGAAAATGGCCCACATATGTGTTTCCTTTATTCTGCAGTATTTTAATTTTAATTTTTTTCCATTTACATTCTTATTCTTAAAATATTATTACATATGAAATTCTGAATTTCTGCTTTATTCTGAAACATCAAAAGATCTGATAAACGCAGATTGAGCCCTTGCATATATGACCAAATGATTTTTGACAAGGATGCCAAGACCATTCAATGTGTAAAGGGCAGTCTTTTCAACAAATGGTGTTGGGAAAACTAGATACCACATGCAAAAGAATGAATTTGACCCTTACCTTACACCATATACAAAATTAACTCAAGGGACTTCCCTGGTGGCACAGTGGTTAAGAATCCGCCTGCCAATGCAGGGGGCATGGGTTCAAGCCCTGGTCCGGGAAGATCCCACATGCTGCAGAGCAACTAAGCCCATGAGCCACAACTACTGAGCCGGTGCTCTAGAGCCCGTGAGCCACAACTACTGAGCCCGCGTGCCACAACTACTGAGCCCGCGTGCCACAACTACTGAAGCCCACGCCTAGAGCCTGTGCTCCGCAACAGGAGAAGCCACCACAATGAGAAGCCCGCGCACCACAACGAAGAGTAGCCCCCACTCAGCACAACTGGAGAAAGCCTGTGCACAACAACAAAGACCCAACGCAGCCAAAAATAAATTAATTAATTTTTAAAAATTAACTCAAAATAGATCAAAGACTTAAACTTAAGAGTTAAAACTTTAACGTTCTTAGAAGAAAACAGGGGGAAAGCTTCTTGACATGGAGTTTGACAATGATTTCTTGGACATGATGCCAAAAGCACAGGAAACAAAGTAAAAATAGTTAAATTGGACTACCTCAAAATTATAAACTTCTGTGCGTCAAAGGACACAAACAACAGAGTGAAAATGCATCCAATGGAATGGGAGAAATCAAGTATCTGAAAAGGAGTTAACATCCAGACTATATAAAGAAATCCCACAACTCAACAAAAAATAACCCAAATAAAAAACAGGCAAAGAATCAACAGACAAAGGATTAATCTCCAAAATATATAAACAGCTCATTCAGCTCAATATTAAAGAAACAAACAACCCAATCCAAAAATGGGCAGAAGACTTAAATAGACATTTCTCCAAAGAAGGCATACAGATGGCCAAGAAGCACATGAAAAGATGCTCAACATCACTAATTATTAGAGAAATGCAAATCAAAACTACAATGAGGTATCACCTCACACTGGTTAGAATGGGCATCATCAGAAAATCTACAAACAACAAATGCTGGAGAGGGTGTGGAGAAAAGAGAACCCTCTTGCACTGTTGGTGGGAATGTAAATTGATACAGCCACTATGGAGAACAATATGGAGGTTCCTTAAAAAACTAAAAATAGAATTACCATGTGATCCAGCAATCCCACTACTGGGTATATACCCAGAGAAAACCGTAATTCAAAAAGACACATGCACCCCAATGTTCATTGCAGCACTATTTACAATAGCCAGGTCATGGAAGTAACCTAAATGCCCATCGACAGACGAATGGATAAAGAAGATGTGGTACATATATACAAGGGAATATTACTCAGCCATAAAAAGGAACGAAACTGAGTCATTTGTTGAGACATGGACGGATCTAGAGACTGTCATACAGAGTGAAGTAAGTCAGAAAGAGAAAAACAAATATCGTATATTAATGCATGTATGTGGAACCTAGAAAAATTGTACAGATGTACCGGTTTGCAGGGCAGAAGTTGAGACACAGATGTAGAGAACAAACGTATGGACACCAAGGGGGGGAAACCACGGTGGGTTGGGGATGGTGGTGTGCTGAATTGGGCGATTGGGATTGACATGTATACACTGATGTGTATAAAATTGATGACTGATTAAAAAAAAAAAAAAACTTAACCAAACTTCCAAACATTTCACAAATATGAAACGTAAACCATCTTGTCCCCCAAGTTTAGTAAAATATTAAGACCACCACCCCATTTTAATTAAAAAAAAAAAAACAGGCAAAGAACTTAAGTAGACATTTTTCCAAAGAAGACACAGCCAATAAGCACATGAAAAGATGCTCAACATCATTAATCACTAGGGAAATGCAAATCAAAATCACAATGGGATATCACCTCACACCCATTAGTATGACTACTACCAAAAAAAAGAGAAAATAACAAGTTCTGTCCAGGATTTGGGGAAATTGGTGGGAATGTAAAACGGCGCAGCCACTATGGAAAACAATCTGGAGGTTCCTCAGAAAACATTAAAAATAGAATTACCATATGATCCAGCAATTCCACTTCTGGGTACATACCCAAAATAATTAAAAACAGAGTCTCAAAGAGATAGGTGTACATCCGTATTCATAGTAGCATTATTCATACTAGCCAAAAGGTAGAAGCAACCCAAGTGTCCATTGACAGATGAATGGATAAACAAAATGTGATAAATACATACCATGGAACATTATTCAGCCTTAAAAAGGAAGGAAATTCTGACACGTGCTACAGCATATACTTTGAGAACAATATGCTTATTGAAATAAGCTGGTCACAAAATGACAAATACTGTATAATTCCACTTACATGAAGTACCAAGAGCATTCAAGTTCACAGGGACGGGAAATAGAAGGGTGATTGCTAGGGACCTGAAGGAAGGAGAAATGGGAGTTGTTTAATGGGTACAGAGTTTCAGTTTTACAAAATGAAAAGGGTTCTGGCTATTAGTTGCACAATAATGTGAATGTACTTAATCTACTAAACTGTACACTTAAAAATGGTTAAGATGGTAAGTTTTATGTATGTGTAGTTTATCAAAATTTTTCTTTAATTTTCTTAAATCAAAAAAGAAAATCCAACAGTAGTTAGTCTTCATGGGCATTCATTCCATGGCTCAGCAAACTCTTAGCTAGTCTTTCTGACACCCAGCCGGCTTCACTCTTTTTATCTGCCTGACTGCGTTGTTAGCATTTATCATGCATCCCAGGCATCAGAACAAAATCCTCACATTAAATGTATGGCCTGACCATTTCACCTTTCTATAGCCTCTGCTGCAATTCTCTTCCCCAGGTAACAAAGCCTGCTCCTGTACATTCGTCCTACCTTGGCTCAAATATCACCATCTCAAGAGGTCTGCCTTGACCACTCTATTTAAAATTGCAAACTTCGACCCCTGCCCTCCACTACTCCTTTTCTTCATCTCCTACTTCATTTTCCTTCATAGTAGATGTCAAACTTTGACCTATGATTATCTTAGTTAATTTAATGCTCGTTTCTCTTTCTCTTTGCACCACCTACCCATTATAACATAATATCCAAGGAGGGGAAATATCTGTCTCTATTGTTCCCTGCTGTATTCCCAGTACCTAGAACAGTATCTGAGGCATGAGAGGTGCTCAATAAAATTTTATCGAAAGAATGAATCAATCAACAGTTGATAGACAATGGCATTCTACATGGTAAGTGTGCGTACACGTGTGCACATATACATACGTATGCATATGCGTGTGCATGCTGGAATCACAGGTCATGAGGTGCCAACCCAGTGCATACACTGGCAGGTAAATCTATCATAATCTGTAGGAAATACTCTTCATCCACTTCTCTAGAGTGTCTCGGTTTCATGTGTACACTCTGCAACACTCTGTTTAAACGCTTTTTTGCTATGGCCTCCCGGAAACTCAGGACCTCGTACTTCAGGGCCACATTTGTGTTCAGGCTAGGCACAATCCTGCTGCACAACAGAAGGCCCTGGGTTGAGTGCTGAAAGGCAAAGGTGGGACCCTGGCAGTGTGAGGACAGGCAGAACTGCCCACTACAGCTCTGGCTGAAATCAAATGTGGGCCGGGGCATGTGACTTGGCAGTAGTTTTGTCTGGTTACTATTTATCCCCTGGAGCAATAAGCAAGTACCTTCTACATGATCCATTCTGAGTGCCCTTCAAATCAGACTTACTTAACTAACAATAAGTTAGAAGTAGAAAATGCTTTAGAGATAATGTCATCCACGCCCCTCCTTGGGAGATTAGGAAACAGAGGATGGGGAAGTGAAGTGATTTACCTATCACACACCCAAATCAGAGCCATCAATAGCTCTCTATCCAATCAAAAATCCACTCCTTGATAATGTTCCTGGATTCTCAATTAGGAGAGGGGTTTTCCTTTTATAATGGATTGACAAAGGTTTGTTTGTGACAGGCTGGTTGTTCAAACTGGACAGTAGCAGGCATTTTTAAAGCAACTATACTCAGGTAGTTTCAAGTTCCCTGAAATTATAGGTCACTACTACTCATTATAGATGTTTAAAGAAGTTCATCAATCCCTGGAAAAATCAGCAGACAGCGTAGCTTAGGAAAATCATTTGACTTGTACATGTAAAAATGGGTGTTTGGGGGACTTCCCTGGTGGCATAGTGGTTAAAAATCCACCTGCCAATGCAGGGGACACGGGTTCGAGCCCTGGTCCGGGAAGATCCCACATGCCACGGAGCAACTAAGCCCGTGCGCCACAACTACTAAGCCTGTGCTCTAGAGCCTGCGTGCTGCAACTACTGAAGCCCGCACGCCTAGAGCCCGTGCTCCACAACAAAAGAAGCCACCGCAACGAGAAGCCCGCGCACCGCAACGAAGAGTAGCCCACACTTGCCGCAAATAGAGAAAGCCCACGCGCAGCAACGAAGACCCAACGCAGCCAAAAAAAAAAGGGGGGGTGTTTGGGAGGTAACCTGGTATAATCACAGCTGAAAGATGTTGAGCAGTAGCTGTCACGTTCTTTGGTGTTTGCAAAAACTTCCGGAGAACTGCATGCATTATGTCCTTCGTGAATGCTTTATATACATCTCCAAAATAAACGTTCTCTTTCATAAGAGGGGTATCCAATCTCCAAAGTAATTTATGTGCATAAAACTGTTTTAAGGCAACAAAAACAGATATAAAATTTCCCTTTTCCTGATTCAATTTTGCAATGAAGAATTATTTAGTGGGTGGGAAATTAGGCAAGTCTTTTCCTTTGGCACTAACGACACAGCAGGAATATATAAATAGGGTAGCGGGCAGCGGAATCCCCCACATGCACAAAAGGTGCCAGGGAAACCATCTACGCTTAACAAGGCCCTTTACCTGATTTTCCCTGGCTTTTTTCCCTTATTAGAACGTCACCATGTTAATCTGTCCTCACTATAGAGGCCGCCTCTTTTATCCCCTCTCTCCAGCTCAGGCGTTCCATCAAAGCTAATATCAAATCATCACACTGTACACCTTACCTATGGACAGTCTTTATTTATCAATTCTACTTCAATAAAGCTGTGGAGTGGGCAGATAATAATCCAGAGTCTCTCTCAGTAAAACTATTCCATAGCAGGCTTTTCTTTAATTGTAAATGCTGAAGTTTTCAACTTCATAATTAAGTAAAAGCTGATTGTAATCAATGCCTTCTTCTAAGGAAAACTAAGAAAACACACACTTGATCAATCTAATGAAAACATAATCTGGGTCCAAAAATTGAGTCAGAACAAGCACCAACTGGAAACAAAGCCTTCACTATGAAACACATTTTCTGGGAAGCTCTCAGAATATTTTTTTTAGAAAATCTGCTTTCCTCAACTGAGAGGAAAAATGTCCATATACACAAAATGCTGAATATAATCTCAAAGTGATACGGACTCCCTTTCATCATCTCTGGATCTCCTTGAATTCTAGACTAAGAAAGTCTGCTGCTCCACTTTCTGCAGATCAAACAGTTTGCAAGTAGAGTCACATATATCATCAAAGAGGGTTTTTTTTAATGTGTTAAACTATATTTTAATGTGCTAAATTATACGGCAACCAGCACATCCCCTTCCCCAAAGGTGTTCTTTAAAACAAAACTCTTAAAATTTTTTATCCTGATATACATACCTGACTAACATTACATTCACATGTAATACAGGTTGTGGGTGTACAGAGTGAAGTCATCTAAATATGAGCACTTTACCAAATCCCTCTATTTCCTAACTGCAAATTATGTGAGCTGTGTGTGTGTGTTTGTGGATTTTAATTTACTTCTTTGGCTAATGACTTTGAGTTAATTATTGGAAGATAATAAAGCCATTCCTATAACCAAGTTACTAGATGATTTGATTTCATGTTGCCAAACTGTGCTAAGTTACAACAATAGCATACAATACAAGAGACTCTTTCTCTTTCCCTTTCTTGAAGCTTGCACTGGGTGTTGAAAACTTATCCCATGTTTGAGCAGTTAAACTTTCCGTGTAACGCTTGCAAACATTCCCTCTTTCCTTTCTGCATTCTCCACTAGACTATACATCTTATGAAGGCTCCGTCGTGCCTACCTTGCTGACAGTGCTTGACACAAAGCAAGTGTTCAATTTTAATGATGCGTTTGGATGTCACAGTACAGCAGTTACTGTTTAGTCTCCTGCCAAACACCACGTGCGTGACGTCGGTAGGTTAGAAACTGGTTTCCTCAGAGCCGTGGGGTTCAGGCAGAGGTGGAAAAGGAAACAGAATTGCTAAGAAGTCAGCCATGTAGGTGGGTTCCATCCCCACTCCCCGTCCCCGCTCCAATCAGATCATCTCTGCTTTAATCTGGGCTTTTACAGAAATATTGTCAGAATGAAGAATTTCAGGCTCGAACAAACAAAAGTTTAAGAAGTCCTAGAACACTTCAGACTCCATAGCTGAATTTTGGTGACATTAAATTCAATATTTACTAACACTTTTTTTCTTTTCTATGGATTGACTAATAAGTTGACAACTGAAAAGTGTAACAACTTTGTATTCAGTTCCTTCAGATTCAAGAAATATGTCCCCCAGCCGAATGTAAATCGATGAAGTTAGAACACACCCTCACACAATACACAAAAATAAACTCAAAATGGCTTAGAGGGGAGAGTGGGGGTGGGGGGTGGCCGGCGGGGATGAATTGGGAGATTGGGATTGACATGTACACACTAATATGTATAAAATAGATAACTAATAAGAACCTGCTGTATAAAAAAATAGATAAAATAAAATTCAAAAAAAATAAATTAAATAAACTCAAAATGGCTTAAAGACCTAAACATAAGACATGGCACCATAAAACTCCTAGAAGAGAACATAGGCAAAACATTCTCTGACATAAATCGTACCAATGTTTTCTTAGGTCAGTCTCCCAAGGCAATAGAAATAAAAAAAATAAACAAATGGGACCTAGTCAAACTTGCAAGCTTTTGCACAGCAAAGGAAACCATAAACAGAATGAAAAGACAACCTGTGAAATAGGAGAAAATATTTGCAAATGATGCAACTGACAAGGGATTAATCTCCAAAATATACAAACAGCTCATACAACTCAACAACAACAAAAAACAAACAACCCAATCAAAAAATGGGCAGAAGATTTAAATAGACATTTCTCCAAAGAAGACATACAGATGGCCAACAGGCACATGAAAAGATGCTCAACATCGCTAATTATTAGAGAAATGCAAATCAAAACTACAATGAGGTACCGCCTCATACCAGTCAGAATGGCCATCATTAAAAAGTCTACAAATAACAAATGCTGGAGAGGGTGTGGAGCAAAAGGAACCCTCCTATACTGCTGGTGGGAATGTAAGTTGGTGCAGCTGCTGTGGAAAACAGTATGGAGGTTCCTCAGAAAACTAAAAATAGAGTTGCCATATGATCCAGCAATCCCACTCCTGGGCATATATCCAGACAAAACTATAATTCAAAAAGATGTATGCACCCCTCTGTTCATAGCAGCACTATTCACGATAGCCAAGACATGGAAACAACCTAAACGTCTGTCGACAGATGAATGGATAAAGATGTGGTACATATATACAATGGACATATAGTACATATACACTACTCAGCCATAAAAAAGAATGAAATAATGCCATTTGCAGCAACATGGATGGACCTAGAGATTATCATACTAAGTGAAGTAAGTCAGAAAGAGAAAGACAAATACCATATGATATCACTTATATGTGGAACCTAAAATATGACACAAATGAACTCATCTATGAAACAGAAACAGATTCACAGACATAGAGAACAGACTTGTGGTTGCCAAGGGGGAGGGGAGGTGGGGGAGAGATGGAGTGGGAGTTTGGGGTTAGCAGATACAAACTATTATATATAGAATGGATAGCAACAAAGTCCTAATGTATAGCACAGGGAACTATATCCAATATCCTATGATAAACCATAATGGAAAGGAATTTTAAAAAAAGAATATATGTATGTATATATATATATATATATATATATATGCATATGTATAACTGAATCACTTTGCTGACAGCAGAAATTAACACATTGTAAAATAACTATACTTCAATAAAAAAAAAAAGAAAGATGTCTCCATGTTCTTTCAAAGGAGATAAAATTTTCAGATGTGCCAAAAGTTTCAAACAAACATTACATTTTTCAAGGAAATTCATTTTATATTATTAAAATGTATTGGGATGTAACTCTACTTCTCCCTGGGTAAGTCTGAATGAACTCAGCATACGTTAGGAGCCTATTTGTGGTGTATGAATAACATGTGTAACAAAGCATGGTAGAAGAGTCAGAAACTTTTAAGAGTAACAACAGAGTTATCATTTTGCACTTGGGAATGCCAAACTTTATGTAACAAAAGTACAGCATCCTTTTTGTAATTTTATAAGATGTGTTTTGTTACTAATCGATTTATCAGCAATAAGATTATAAGTAGATCACATCATCAGAAAATCTACAAACGACAAATGCTGGAGAGGGTGTGGAGAAAAGGGAACCCTCTTGCACTGTTGGTGGGAATGTAAACTGGTACAGCCACTGTGGAGAACGGTATGGAGGGGAGGTTCCTTAAAAAACTAAAAATAGAACTACCATATGACCTAGCAATCCCACTACTGGGCAAATTCCCAGAGAATACCGTAATTCAAAAAGGCACATGCACCCCAATGTTCACTGTAGCACTACTTACAATAGCCAGGTCATGAAAGCAACCTAAATGTCCATTGACAGATGAATGGATAAAGAAGATGTGGCACATATATACAATGGAATATTACTCAGCCATAAAAAGGAACAAAATTGGGCCATCTGTAGAGACGTGGATGGACCTGGAGACTGTCCTACAGAGTGAAGTAAGTCAGAAAGAGGAAAACAAATATCGTATATTAACACATATGTGTGGAATCTAGAAAAATGGTACAGATGAACCAGTTTGCAAGGCAGAGATAAAGACACCAACGTAGAGAACAAACATATGGACACCAAGGGGGGAAAGCTAGGGGAGGTGGGGGTGGGATGAATTGGGAGCTTGGGATTGACCTATATACACTAATATGTATAAAACAGATAACTAATAAGAACCTGCCATATAAAAAATAAATAAATAAAATAAAATTCAAATTAAAAAAAAAGATTATAAGTAGACCAGTGATATTTGGAATTAATAGAAATCATTACTTTTCTGGAATATTTTTCCCAACGTTTTCACAAAAGTTTTTATCAATCACTCACTTTTTCCTAAGCAAAAGTGCTGTTAGTTTGGAGGGGATGTTAGCTATGGAGGCAGCGTTAGTTGCTGGGGGAGCGGGGATAGTGGTGACAGTTACAGGTACTAGTGATGTTACAGGTGGTCACTGTGGGTGGTGCTGGTAGTGAGGGCAGCAGTTGGGGAAGATAATGGTGACTTTTGCGGGGGCAGCCGCTGTGGTAGTCATGGTGGTGTCAGTGGGGAAGGTAGTTGTAATTGGAGGTGGTGGTGATGGTGATGGAGATAGTTGTGGGCGGTGGTAACAGTAGTTGCAGGTGGTAGTTACTGGCAGTAGAGTTGTATATATTTGGCTAGAGTGATGAACAGATGTGGGCAGAGGAAATTATTCTTAAGAGGAAATTTTAGGAATTGTATTATGTGATTGAATATGTTGTTTAAACACTACAAGATGTAGTTTGAAAAGAGCTAATCATAAAACATCCACTGTAGCCAAAATTGTCGGGGTTTCCTTTTCTGTGGATCTGTTGCTGGCAGTCACTGAGGAAAACCCACCAGAGTGACACAAGAAACTACCATACTACTCTTGATTGCTGACTGTAACTTTAACTAGCGTCCGGGCTTTGGCTTTCACTCTGGGATGGGAGGCTTTAGGGTTTTGGACAAAAGAGTGACATGACTTGACCTAAGTCCTCAGCGCAGCGATCAGAACAGTCTGTAGGAGAGCAAGTGTGTGAGATGACGTGGCTTGGGCCAGGGTGGTGGGGGTAGAGGTGATGAGGTGTGGCTACATTATGAATATATTTTGAAAGTAGAGCCCACGGTATTCTCTGGGATTTGTGGGATGTGAGAGCAAGGAGTCTAGAATTTGGAGAGAGTACCCCAGGTAATTCTGAGAGAGGACCGTGCTTTGCACAACAATGATGCAATGACATCTGTTTTTTGACTTTTTCATTTCTCATTAGAAACTGACAAATTTCTTGGCACGTTGATGGTCTTAGTAATTTTTTTTAATGGAAACACATTCAATGAGGACATTTTCAGAAAAAAATTTTTATATAAGCAAAATCATGCCAGGTCTTAATACTAATCCACATGTTTCCTTGTCAGTAGCAAGGTGTATATTTTAAAAATATTTATTAAATAAACAAATCCTCATATTCTTTTTTTTTTTAATTTTTTTAAATTTATTTATTTTTGGCTGCGTTGGGTCTTCGTTGCTGTGCACAAGCTTCTCGTTGAGGTGGCTTCTCTTGTTGCAGAGCATGGGCTCTAGGTGCACAGGCTCAGTAGTTGTGGCTCTTGGGCTCTAGAGCACAGGCTCAGTAGTTGTGGCACACGGGCTTAGTTGCTCCACAGCATGTGGGATCTTCCCGGACCAGGCATCGAACCCATAACCCCTGCATTGGCAGGCGGATTCTTAACCACTGTGCCAACAGGGAAGTCCAAACCCTCATATTCTATTTTCACAATCTGAGCCAGCCTTCTCTAATGCAGGTAAACCCACAGCCACAGAGTAGAGAATATCTTTGGAAAGAGTCTGATGTCTCCAAACCATGTGAATGAGACTCGGGAAATCTGAAAGCTTGGTTTTTATTAGCACCAAACTTCCCATTGATAAAGAGGTTAATAGAACACTGAAGCAAAGGCTTCCCTCTTTCTTGAGGAATTATCAGCAGGTATGTCCCTACATTAATAATCTCTCCACTATTCTTCTTTTTCTCTTTAGTCTGTGCCCATGGCATGTATGATGTCAGCAGCCACAAGCTATTCTGAATGATGAGAACTGGTTTTAAGTAACCTACAATGCAATTGTTTGTTTGTCTCTTTTCCTATGGAGATCTAGAGGCATTTATTAAAAACACACACACTCACACATACACACACATCACTATGACACTTAGTTTACTAAAAATAATAAAGTACTTTACAAGATTAGTTTCACCTCAAAATGAGTTAAAGCAATTAGGAAAAATGATAGTATTGCCAATACTCCAACTCAAATATTCAGTTTCCAAGAGTTCTTTAACCGGTCCTACTCCTCACCAGCACATGTTGTAAATACCAGGTCACAGTACATTTGGATGTCTTACTTGGAAAACTAATAAATCCTCACCAAAGTCTTGGTCTTAAAGAAGCAAAAGAGAATAGGAATAAAGAGTCACCTCCAAATCAGTCGTCCTTTGACTTCAGAAAATCCCATGGTCTTAGAAGCCTCAAAGTCAGAATCAGTTCCATTCACCACTCTTAAAAAGACTGATCTCTGACACAGAAAAACTGAGGGTTATTGGGTTATTGAGTTTTCTCATTCACTCAAATATATACATAAAGTATCTGTTTTGTATCAGGCACTGTTCTACATAATGCAGTAGTGAGGGAACAGAGAAAGAAAAAAGAAAAGAATCAAGTCCCTGCTCTCACAAAGTTTACATTCCACATTGATTCCAAGTAACTTCAATCAAATATTATGCTAAATTTTTCAAGAGTTTCCTTTTGGTTTTCCATAGTCTCTCCCAAGTAACTGTGAATATCTACTTTTCTGGAAAAAAAAAAAAAAAACTATGCTTTCTGCCACTTGGCCAGCACAGATAGTTCAAGATCATAGAAAGAGACATAATGCTTATTTATAACTATAAATGCAAACACATAAATATAGATATCAAATATATATATAAAATGTTGATATACATACACACACAAGATAAGAGTCTAATGGAGCAATTAAAAGTTAGGATTTGAAGTTCAAAAACACATGTTCCAGTCTTGATGCTATCACTTAACTAAGCCATTATATCTCAGGTAAGTTTACTGATCTCTTTAAATCTCAGTTCCTCACCTGTAAAGCTGGAATAATAAAACATACATACATAATTGGACTAATGTGATGATTAAATATGAGAATGTATACTAAAGCACTATTCCAGTGGTTGGCACCAAGTTCATATCTAATACTCATTATCACTATATTTCTATTACTTCCGTGTATCATAGATGGAAATTAAGAACCCTGTCAACAAAATCTCAATCATGTTTTCTGATTGTCAAAAAAACTATCATTCATAGTCACTGGGGCATTTCTTCCCTAAGTTTCTGCAGAAACTCGGTTTCTAAAATTTGATATCAAAAACTGGAAGAAATTCAGCTGAATGTCCCACTGCAGGCCTCCAAAACACATCTACATCCAAATCTGTTTCACTTGATTTCCCAAAGTAGGTCACTGGCATATGACACCCTTTACTGTTGTATAAAGAAAAGCATCAAAACTGCCATTGCTTTTGCATAAATGTATTTTTTCTTCTCTTCTCTTTTAGCATTTTTTTCTTCTCTTTCTTTAGATCTAGCCTTAACAGAATCTATTTAGGAAGGTTTTTCTTTTTCCAAAAGTGTAATAAAGCAAGTGAAAACATCGTTACTAGATGACCCTGAACATAATTTCAACTTTTTATATTATTCTGGACCATCCTTTGCAAACCAGTTTTTGTCTTTATGATATTATGGAGTTATTTTTTCAGGAACTTAGACAGTGCTCTTCACCCTAAACGATGGTAGCTCCAAATGTCTTGAATGTAGTGTTTCTATTGTTTATGATGCTTCACAATGGATCACTTCTCAGTTGTCTGGTTATTAGCTCTAGTTTCACTTCCTGCCTTACCTTTCACCAGCCCACACTGTTCTATATTACATTCCACTTTCAGCTAGAAAAAAAATATCTAAGGGAAAACAGATAAATACTCCTGCTAAATACCAAAGTTTATTAAGTAAAAACAAAAATGCTCATGGCTGCGTTTTTCTCCCAATTTAAAATGCATGGACTTTGTGACATATTGCCCCTAATAGAATAGAGTCATCTCTTACTATTCTGAATTCTTGGAACTCTTTGCCAAGTCTGCTTACTGGTAAAATATGTTGTCATTTTATTACATTAAAAAAAATGTAGAGTTTTGGCAACATTGACTGGATCATGAATAGAAATATTCCATTTCTATTTTGCATATGATAGAACTCACTCCGGTTGGATCATTTAACTACGGGAAAAATTTCAAACTGTGGACTAGACACGTGCATCAGAAACTCATGGGCTAGGGAGGTCATTAACAATTCAGATTCCAAGTTCCCACCCACAGATGTTCTAATCCTGTAGGTCTGGGGTCAAACCTGAAATCTTGAAATCGGAGAACATTTCTCTAGTGGTTAAAGGATTTGGTGAAAAGCCCACTTTTCCATATGTACAAACTCAACTTTACCTACATCTTTCTACATTTCACCTGTACATACACTTTTCTAAATACACTTTCCTTTCATCTAAAATAAGGTGGAAAGAATTGGGTTAGATTTTTCAAAGAAAGCCAATTATTGCTCTGCAAAGTGAAGGTAGTGTCAGTTTCATTGTAGCAGGTGTTTTATAAGCTGATAAAGTCTAGGAAGATATGCATATGATCAATCCTTTGAAGGTGGTTTCAAGAGAAATAGGGGCTTACAAGATTTTTCACTTTCAAAATAGAATATAGATGAAATCCCCTAGGACATCATCCTATTAATGTAATTACACAGATACAGGCATTGAAAGAAGTATCAGGTTGATTAGAAATGACAGTGAGAGAGCTGGCAAGCGCAAGTAGAGATTTCCAAGCTGACAAAATCAGAACCAAACAGCATACATTTAGGTTAGAATAAATCTTGCTGAAGAATGCAACCCTCCCTAAACAGAATCCTAAAAAGGAAGTGGAAGTGGATTTGCCAGTGTAAAATGGCATCTAGTTAGCAGTCCACATATTAATATCTCAAAATATGCCATTGTAATACCTACAAAGACTCAGTAAGACAACAGAACTTAAAAGAAGCCTGGAAACTGAGACAGACAACCAAGCCATTACCAGAATCTGTAAGAAATCCCAACAATAACAAGCCAAGAGAGCTGAAATGAGACACCCTACAAATGATCTCATAGCAAACACACCACCCGGAAGATAACTGGAAGAGGTTTGGAATTTCCCTTTATTATTTATCTCTGATTCAGCGACTCAGGAACCATGCTAAGTTATAAAATGAGGCAGCTGTCCCTATCCTGGGAGACTCGCTTTCCTCTGTTTATGCCTTAGTCCCTTCCAAGTGCCTCCCACTCAAAACATATTGGAGGATTTTAAACCTAAGAAAAGCAACAAGGCTAAAAAGAGGGAGGACTGATGATGATACAATACATTTAAGATGGTGTAAAAGACACAAGTAGAAATGTTAAGTAAGGTATAAATCAGAAAGAACCTTTAAAAGTAATGTGTACAGGAGGCTATAGTCTTTCAGAATTTTTCGTGAATCCATATGTTCAGATATGGGGCAATGTGAGTAGAAGTCTGTCTGAATTCAACAAAGCTGCAGTAGATCAATGGCTATGGGGCAATGGAAATCAGCCAAGAGCTATGAACATTAGTCTTCCCTCCTGCCCTCACTCTGTGATAAAGACAAATGGGAAAACCAGGCAGACAGACTTTTTCAGTTGGCATTAGTGGCCGGTGCTCTGAGTAGATTGTCCTATAATGTAGAATGGACTGAATCATGTTTAAGAACAGTATTTTTAAATCAGCTTTATTGAGGTATAATTTGCTTTAAAGAAAATGCACCCACAAGACCCCAGAGACAGGCATGAGGCGCTAAGGCTGCTGCTGCAGCCACCAAGAAGCCTGTGTGCAAGCACAGGTCACTATCCACACTTCCCCTCCCGGGAGGCGG
Source organism: Balaenoptera ricei (assembly GCF_028023285.1). Classification (NCBI taxonomy): domain Eukaryota; kingdom Metazoa; phylum Chordata; class Mammalia; order Artiodactyla; family Balaenopteridae; genus Balaenoptera; species Balaenoptera ricei. Next base: position 37,309,793 of record NC_082657.1, on the reverse strand, counting down.
TGCAGCCCGCCATTTCCGGGGTCCCGTGATCCACGGACAACTTCCCCAGGAGAACACATGGCGCGCCTCAGGCTGTTGCAACGTCACGCCGGGCTCTGCCACCGCAGGCTCGCCCCACATTCCGTATCCTTCCCTCCCACGGGACTGAGTGAGCCAGAGCCCCCGAATCAGCTGCTCCTTTACCCCCGTCCTGTCTGAGCGGGGAACAGATGCCCTCAGGTGACCTACACGCACAAACGGGGCCAAATCCAAACCTGAACCACAGGAGCTGTGCGAACAAAGAAGAGAGAGGGAAATTTCTCCCAGCAGCCTCAGGAGCAGAGGATTAAATCTCCACAATCAACTTGATGTACCCTGAATCTCTGGAAAATCTGAATAGACAACGAATCATCCCAAATTGAGGAGGTGGACTTTGGGAGCAATGATATATATATTTTTTTTCACTTTTTCTCTTTTTGTGAGTGTGTATGTGTATGTTTCTGTGTATGACTTTGTCTGTATAGCTTTGCTTTTACCATTTGTCCTAGGGTTCTGTCTGTCCATATTCTCTTATTTTTTTTAACTTTAAAAAAAATTTTTTTTAATAATCATTTTTTATTTTTTATCTTAATAACTTTTATTTTATTTTATTTTACCTTCTTTCTTTCTTTCTTTCTTTTTCTCCCTTTTATTTTGAGCCATGTGGATGACAGGCTCTTGGTGCTCCAGCCAGGCATCAGGGCTGTGCCTCTGAGGTGGGAGAGCCAAGTTCAGGACACTGGTCCACAAGAGACCTCCCAGCTCCACATAATATCAAATGGCAAAAATCTCCCAGAGATCTCCATCTCAAAGCCAAGACCCAGCTCCACTCAATGACCAGCAAGCTACAGTGCTGGACACCCTATGCCAAACAACTAGCAAGACAGGAACACAACCCCACACATTAGCAGAGAGGCTGCCTAAAATCATAATAAGGCCACAGACACCCCAAAGCACAACACCAAATGTGGACCTGCCCAACAGAAAGACAATATCCAGCCTCATCCACCAGAACACAAGCACTAGTCCCCTCCACCAGGAAGCCTACACAACCCACTGAACCAACCTTAGCCACTGGGGGCAGACACCAAGAACAACGGGAATTACGAACCTGCAGCCTGCGAAAAAGAGACCCCAAACACAGTAAGTTAAGCAAAATGAGAAGACAGAGAAACACACAGCAGATGAAGGAGCAAGGTAAAACCCCACTAGACCTAACAAATGAAGAGGAAATAGGCAGTCTACCTGAAAAAGAACTCAGAATAATGATAGTAAAGATGATCCAAAATCTTGGAAATAGAATGGAGAAAATACAAGAAATGTTTAACAAGGACCTAGAAGAACTAAAGAGCAAACAAACAGTGATGAACAACACAATAAATGAAATCGAAAATTCTCTACAAGGGATCAACAGCAGAACAACAGGCAGAAGAATGGATAACTGACCTGGAAGATAAAATAGTGGAAATAACTACTGCAGAGCAGAATAAAGAAAAAAGAATGAAAAGAATTGAGGACAGTCTCAGAGACCTCTGGGACAACATTAAATGCACCAACATTCAAATTATATGAGTCCCAGAAGAAGAAGAGAGAAAGAAAGGGACTCAGAAAATATTTAAAGAGATTATAGTTGAAAACTTCCTTAATATGGGAAAGGAAATAGCCAATCAAGTCCAGGAAGCACAGAGAGTCCCATACAGGAAAAATCCAAGGAGAAACACGCCAAGACACATATTAATCAAACTATCAAAAATTAAACACAAAGAAAAAATATTAAAAGCAGCAAGGGAAAAACAACAAATAACATAACAGGGAATCCCCATAAGGTTAACAGCTGATCTGTCAGCAGAAACTCTGCAAGCCAGAAGGGAGTGGCAGGACATATTTAAAGTGATGAAGGGGAAAAACCTACAACCAACATTACTCTACCCAGCAAGGATCTCACTCAGATTTGACAGAGAAATTAAAACCTTTACAGACAAGCAAAAGCTAAGAGAATTCAGCACCACAAAACCAGCTTTACAACAAATGCTAAAGGAACTTCTCTAGGTAGGAAACACAAGAGAAGGAAAAGACCTACAATAACAAACCCAAAACAATTAAGAAGGGCTTCCCTGGTGGCGCAGTGGTTGAGAATCTGCTTGCCAATGCAGGGCACACGGGTTCGAGCCCTGGTCTGGGAAGATCCCACATGCCACGGAGCAACTAGGCCCGTGAGCCACAATTACTGAGCCTGCGCGTCTGGAGCCTGTGCCCCGCAACGGGAGGGGCCGCGATGGTGAGAGGCCCGCGCACCGCGATGAAGAGTGGCCCCCGCTTGCCACAACTAGAGAAAGCCCTCGCAGAGAAACGAAGACCCAACACAGCCAAAAATAAATAAATAAACAAAGTAAACAATGCCTTAAAAAAAATTCTTTAAAAAAAAAAAAAAAAAAAAAAAAAAAAAAAAAAAAAACAATTAAGAAAATGGTAATAGGAACATACATATCAATAATTACCTTAAATGTAAGTGGATTAAACGCTCCAACCAAAAGACACAGACTGGCTGAACAGATACAAAAACAAGACCCATATATATGCTGTCTACAAGAGACCCACTTCAGACCTAGGGACACATACAGACAAAGTGAGGGGATGGAAAAAGATATTCCATGCAAATGGAAATCAAAAGAAAGCTGGAGTAGCAATTCTCATGTCAGACAAAATAGACTTTAAAACAAAGACTATTACAAGAGACAAAGAAGGACACTACATAATGATCAAGGGATCAATCCAAGAAGAATATATAACAATTGTAAATATTTATGCACCCAACATAGGAGCACTTCAATACATAAGGCAAACACTAACAGCCATAAAAGGGGAAATCGACAGTAACACAATCATAGTAGGGGACTTTAACATCTCACTTTCACCAATGCACAGATCATCCAAAACGAAAATAAATAAGGAAACACAAGCTTTAAATGATACATTAAACAAGATGGACTTAATTGATATTTATAGGACATTCCATCCAAAAACAACAGAATACACTTTCTTCTCAAGTGCCCATGGAACATTCTCCAGGATAGATCATATCTTGGGTCACAAATCAAGCCTTGGTAAATTTAAGAAAATTGAAATCGTATCAAGTTTCTTTTCCAACAACAACACTATGAGACTAGATATCAATTACAGGAAAAAATCTGTAAAAAATACAAACACATGGAGGCAAAACAATACACTATTTAATAACCAAGAGATCACTGAAGAAATCAAAGAGGAAATCAAAAAATACCTAGAAACAAATGACAATGAAAACACAACGGCCCAAAACCTATGGGATGCAGCAAAAGCAGTTCTAAGAGGGAAGTTTATAGCAATACAATCCTACCTCAAGAAACAAGAAACATCTCCAATAAACAACCTAACCTTACACCTAAAGCAATTAGAGAAAGAAGAACAAAAAAACCCCAAAGTTAGCAGAAGGAAAGAAATCATAAAGATCAGATCAGAAATAAATGAAAAAGAAAGGAAGGAAATGATAGCAAAGATCAATAAAACTAAAAGCTGGTTGTTTGAGAAGATAAACAAAATTGATAAACCATTAGCCAGACTAATCAAGCAAAAAAAGGGAGAAGACTCAAATCAATAGAATTAGAAATGAAAAAGGAGAAGTAACAACTGACACTGCAGAAATACAAAGGATCATGAGAGATTACTACAAGCAGCTATATGCCAATAAAATGGACAACCTGGAAGAAATGGAAAAATTCTTAGAAATGCACAACCTTCTGAGACTGAAACAGGAAGAAATAGAAAATATGAACAGACCAATCACAAGCACTGAAATTGAAACTGTGATTAAAAATCTTCCAACAAACAAAAGCCCAGGACCAGATGGCTTCACAGGTGAATTCTATGAAACATTTAGAGAAGAGCTAACACCTATCCTTCTCAAACTCTTCCAAAATATAGCAGAGGGAGGAACACTCTCAAACTCATTCTACGAGGCCACCATCACCCTGATACCCAAACCAGACAAAGATGTACAAAGAAAGAAAATTACAGGCCAATATCACTGATGAACATAGATGCAAAAATCCTCAACAATATACTGGCAAACAGAATCCAACAGCACATTAAAAGGATCATACACAATGATCAAGTGGGGTTTACCCCAGGAATGCAAGGATTCTTCAGTATACGCAAATCAATCAATGTGATAAACCATACTAACAAATTGAAGGAAAAAAACCATATGATCATCTCAATAGATGCAGAGAAAGCTTTTGACAAATTTCAACACCCATTTATGATTAAAACCCTCCAGAAAGTAGGCATAGAGGGAACTTTGCTCAACATAATAAAGGCCATATATGACAAACCCACAGCCAACATCGTCCTCAATGGTGAAAAACTGAAACCATTTCCACTAAGATCAGGAACAAGACAAGGTTGCCCACTCTCACCACTATTATTCAACGTAGTTTTGGAAGTCCTAGCCACAGCAATCAGAGAAGAAAAAGAAATAAAAGGAATCCAAATCGGAAAAGAAGAAGTAAAGCTGTCACTGTTTGCAGATGACATGATACTATACATAGAGAATCCTAAAGATGCTACCAGAAAACTACTAGAGCTAATCAATGAATTTGGTAAAGTAGCAGGATACAAAATTAATGCACAGAAATCTCTTGCATTCCTATACACTAAGAATGAAAAATCTGAAAGTGAAATTAAGAAAACACTCCCATTTACCACTGCAACAAAAAGAATATCTAGGAATAAACCTACCTAAAGAGACAAAAGACCTGTATGCAGAAAATTATAAGACACTGATGAAAGAAATTAAAGATGATACAAACAGGTGGAGAGATATACCATGTTCTTGGATTGGAAGAATCAACATTGTGAAAATGACTATACTACCCAAAGCAATCTACAGATTCAATGCAATCCCTATCAAACTACCACTGGCATTTTTCACAGAACTAGAGCAAAAAATTTCAAAATTTGTATGGAAACACAAAAGACCCAGAATAGCCAAAGCAATCTTGAGAAAGAAAAACGGAGCTGCAGGAATCAGGCTCCCAGACTTCAGACTATACTACAAAGCTACAATAATCAAGACAGTATGGTACTGGCACAAAAACAGATATATAGATCAATGGAACAGGATAGAAAGCCCAGAGATAAACCCACGCACATATGGTCACTTTATCTTCGATAAAGGAGGCAAGAATATACAGTGAAGGAAAGACAGCCTCTTCAATAAGTGGTGCCGGGAAAACTGGACAGCTACATGTAAAAGAATGAAATTAGAACACTCCCTAACACCATACACAAAGATGAACTCAAAGTGGATTAAAAATCTAAATGTAAGGCCAGACACTATAAATCCCTAAGAGGAAAACATAGGCAGAACACTCTATGACATAAATCACAGCAAGATCCTTTTTGACCCATCTCCTAGAGAAATGGAAATAAAAACAAAAATAAACAAATGGGACCTAATGAAACTTAAAAGCTTTTGCACAGCAAAGGAAACCATAAACAAGACGAAAAGACAACCCTCAGAATGGGAGAAAATATTTGCAGATGAAGCAACGGACAATCTCCAAAATTTACAAGTAGCTCATGCAGCTCAATAACAAAAAAACAAACAACCCAATCCAAAAATGGGCAGAAGACCTAAATAAACATTTCTCCAAAGAAGATATACAGATTGCCAACAAACACATGAAAGGATGTTCAACATCACTAATCATAAGAAAAATGCAAATCAAAACTACAATGAGGTATCACCTCACACCAGTCAGAATGGCCATCATCAAAAATCTACAAACAATAAGTGCTGGAGACGGTGTGGAGAAAAGGGAACCCTCTTGCACTGTTGGTGGGAATGTAAATTGATACAGCCACTATGGAGAACAGTATGGAGATTCCTTAAAAAACTAATAATAGAACTACCATACGACCCAGCAATCCCACTACTGGGCATATATCCTGAGAAAACCATAATTCAAAAAGAGTCATGTACCACAATGTTCATTGCAGCTCTGTTTACAATAGCCAGGACATGGAAGCAACCTAAGTGTCCATCGAAAGATGAATGGATAAAGAAAATGTGGCACATATATACAATGGAATATTACTCAGCCATAAAAAGAAATGAAATTGGGTTATTTGTGGAGACGTGGATGGACCTACGGACTGTCATACAGAGTGAAGTAAGTCAGAAAGAGAAAAACAAATACCGTATGCTAACACATGTATATGGAATCTAAAAAACAACAACAAAAAAAATGGTCATGAAGAACCTAGGGGCAAGACGGGAATAAAGACGCAGACCTACTAGAGAATGGACTTGAGGATATGGGGAGGGGGAAGGGTAAGATGGGACAAAGTGAGAGAGTGGCATGGACATATATACACTACCAAATGTAAAATAGATAACTAGTGGGAAGCAGCCGCATAGCACAGGGAGATCAGCTCAGTGCTTTGTGACCATCTAGAGGGGTGGGATAGGGAGGGTGGAGGGAGGGAGACGCAAGAGCGAAGAGATATGGGGATATATGTATATGTATAACTGATTCACTTTGTTATAAAGCAGAAACTAACATACCATTGTAAAGCAGTTATACTCCAATAAAGATGTTAAAAAATAAAAATTAAAAAAAATTAAAAAATTAAAAAAAATTTTTTTAAATGCAAAGATAAAGGGGCCAGTGGAGAATGCTTCATTCTCCTCTCTCTAAAAATGTTGATGACTTATGATATGAACTCAGGCACACTTGACTGAAGAAAAAAGCTGCAATTCATAATCATTTCTTAATGATATCACAAAAAATTAAGCACAAAAAGCACGGAAATTCTTGCTTATATTATTCAAAAAATAATGAAATAGTTGGGCATTAAAATAATTTCAAAAGAAAAAAAAATGGATCCGCACTTAATGTGTTTTGATAAATGTACACTCCCACGTAGCTACCACTTCAATCAAGTTATAAACATTTCCATGACCCAGAAAGTTCCCACATGCCCCAGTACAGTCAATCCTCTCCTCCGTCTCAGAGAATCACTGATTCTGACTTCTATGACTACAGATTAGTTTTGCCTGTTCTGAACCTTAAAATATGTACTCTTTTGTCACAAGCTTCTTTCACTTAGTTAATTATTTTAACATTCACCTATGTTGTTAAACATATCAGTGGTTCATTCTTCTTTATTGCTGAGTAGTATTCCATTGTAAGAATGTACCTTTATTATTTCTCTATTCATCTGTTGATGGACATTTGAGTTACTTCCAGAGTTTGGTTATTATGAATAAAACTTCTGTGATCGTTTGTGTGTAAAGTCTCTTGTGAGCATATGTTTTCATTTTTCTTGGGTAAAAATACCCAGGAGTAGAATTGCTGGGCCATATGGTAGATATGTATTTAACTGGATAAGAAACTGCCAATTTCAGTGGCGCACACACCAGTCAGTGTACACTCAAGAAACAGACACAAAGGAGTGACCAAGATGGCAGAGTAGGAAGACCCTGAGCTTACCTCCTCCCATGGGCACACCCAAATTGCAACTATTTATAGAGCAACTATCAATGAGAACAACCTGGAGGCTAGCAGAAAAGGTTTTCCACACTAAAGATATAAAGAAGGAACCACAATAAGATAGGTAGGAGGGGTGGAGAGACAGTATCATCAAGACCCACAGGTGACCCACAAACGAGAAGATAGTCACAACTGCAGGGGTTCTCCCCAAGGTATGAGGAGTACAAGCCCCACAGACAGGCTCCCCAGCCCAGGGCTCCTGCACTAGAAAGATGAACCTCCAGAACATCTGGCTCTGAAGGCTAGTGGGACTTTCATATAGGACAGCCAAAGGTCTGTAGGAAAGAGAGACTCCACTCTTAAACGGTGTACACAAAATCTCACATGATCCAAGAACCACAGCAGAGGCAGTAATTTGAAAGAAGCTTGGGAGAGACCCACTTGCTGATCTTGGAGAGCCTCCCACGGATGCAGGAGGCAACTAGGACTCCCCCTGTGGACAGAGAAGCTGATGTCAGCCTTTTGGGGGAGCTCATTCTACCATGAGGACACCGGTGCTGACAAGTGTCATTTTGGAGCCCTCCCTCTAGCCTATTAGCACCAGGCGGCTTACCCACCCACCAGTCAGTCCACACCAGTCCTAAGAACCCCCCAGGCCAAGCAGCCAGCCACACAGGGACCCGGCCCTACCCAGCAGCAACTAGTTACGTACAACAGAACCCCCATAAGACCATCAGCTGACTTTTCAGCAGAAACTCTGCAGGCCAGAGGGAGTGGCACTATATATTTAAAGTGATAAAAGGAAAAAACCTACAACCAAAAATATTCTACCCAGCAAGGCTTTCATTCAGATTTGAAGGAGAGATAAAGAGTTTTACAGACAAGCAAAAGCTAAAAGAGTTCAGTAGCACAAACCAGCTTTACAAGAAATGTTAAAGGGACTTCTCTAAGCAGAAAAGCCCACAACTAGAAGTACGAAAATTACAAAAGGAAAAATCTCATCGGTAAAGGCAAATATACAGGAAACGTAGGAGATCGACTACTTATAAAGCTAGTAAGAAGGTTAGAAGACAAAAATAGTAAAATCTCTACAGTAAATATTTAAGGGATATACAAAACAAAAAGATGTAAAATACAGTGTCAAAAACATTAAACATGGGGAGTGGGAAGTGAAAATGCAGGGCTGCTAGAATGCATTCAAAATTATGAGATCCTTGGGCTTCCCTGGTGGTGCAGTGGTTAAGAATCCGCCTGCCAGTGCAGGGGACACGGGTTCGATCCCTGGTCCGGGAAGATCCCACATGCCGTGGAGCAACTAAGCCCGTGTGCCCCAACTACTGAGCCTGTGCTCTAGAGCCTGTGAGCCAAGCCCACGCGTGCCTAGAGCCCATGCTCCACAACAAGAGAAGCCACGATAATGAGAAGCCCGTGCACCGCAACAAAGACCCAATGCAGCTAAAAATAATTAATTAATTTTTTAAAAAATTATGAGATCCTCAACTTAAAATAATCATATATACATATATATATATATTGCTACATACAAACCTCATGGTAACCACAAACTAAAAATCTGTAATAGATACACACAAAAAAAGAAAAAGGGGTCCAAACAGAACACTAAAGATAGTCATAAAATCACAAAGGAACAGAGCAAAAGTGGAAGAAAGGAACAAAAAAGAACTATAAAAACAACACCAAAACAATGAACAAAATGGCAATAAGCACATACCTATCAATAACTTCTTTAAATTTAAAGAGACTAAGTGCTCCAATCAAAAGACATAGTGTGGCTGAATGGATTAAAAAACAAGCCCCACTGTGTACAAGAGACTCATTTCAGATCTAAAGATACACACAGTGATGGCATGGAAAAACAGTAGCCAAGACATGTAAGCAATTCAAGTGTCCATGGATAGATGAATTGATAAAGAAGATATGAGATAGATAGATAGATGATAGATAGATAGACAGAATGGAATATTACTCAGCCAAAAAAAGAGAGAACTCTTACCATATATGACAACATGGATGGACCTAGAGGGTATTCTGCTAAGTGAAATAAGTCAGACAGAGAAAGACAAACACAGTATGATTTCACTTATATGTGGAATCTAAAAACAAAACAAATGAACAAATACAGCAAAACAGAAACAGACTCATAGATACAGAGAACAAACAGGTGGTTACCAGAGGGGCAAGGGGGGAGGGATGAGTCAAATAGGTGAGGGAGATTAAGAGATACAAACTTTTTGTTACAAAATAAATGAGTCATGGGGATGAAATGTACAGCCTGGGGAATACGGCCAATAATATTGTAATAACTCTATATGGTGACAGATGGTAATTAGACTTATCCCAGTGATCACTTTGTAATGTATAAAAATTTCAAATCACTATGTTGCACACCTGGAACTAACAGTGTTTTAAGTCAATGAAAAGAAAAAAGAAAACTGCCAAACTCATTTCCAAAGTGATTGTACCATTTTACACTCACATCAACAACACGTGAGAGTTCCAGCTACTGCAAATCCTTGCCATCACTGAATCTTGTCATTCTTTTTTGTTTTAGCCATTAAGAGCAGTCTTTTGATGAGCTAAAAACCAAAGGATATATCTGTTTGTTATTTAAGCTTGGTTTGATTTTTGTCCACGCAGCAACCCTTACTTTGAAGAATTGCTGCCTCCCAAATCCGTGTATTTAGGACCCATTGCATGTACCTCATTAAGATTCTTCCCACCTCGTCTATGTTCTAGGCCCTTGGCTACTTTGTTCCACCTCAGTTGCTACCAGGGTCTTAACTCCATGCAGGGCACACGGTCCCACTGCCTCATGTTCTGGCTCCTCTTGACGTTTCTGAGCTCAGAGGTAGCATATGTCCCCCAGGGCATGGAGGACAGCTGAAGGGACTGGGTGATCCAATCTAGAAGTGTAAAGGAGCTGTCTCCCTCTGGGATAAACTTTGATCAGTGGGCGATCAGAGATGGGATGGAGCTGGCAGGCACATTTCCTGTGTCTTTACTGCATAAGGTTGGGGCCCAGTTGCTTCGTGCAGTGTGTCCAGCCATCCATTCCACATAGTTTACTGGATGTACCTACTGAGCAGCCAACTGTGACCCTTCATGAAAGAGTGGCCACACAGTAATGCATCACTTTGCATTTGTTCCCCATCCTTTCCTGCCTCACTTCCTTTTTCTCTCTCTGTCTTGCGATTTGAACTTCCAATAAATTATTGTCATTTAAATCTTGCCTCAGGTTCTGTTTTTAGATAACTTAGTTTCTCCATAAGTTCCTTCTCTTGAGCTATCTTGACCCTCATCCTTCTTAACATCCTTTTCTTCAAACTTTTATTGATTTTATGAGTCAGCCAGTGTCTCTCTAATAAATTCCATTTTGGTCAATTTCTGTAGCTTAAGGCCACAGAATCTTAATCAGTTTATGAGACAAGGATATAATTTTGTAGGATGTTAGAATATATCTTTATAATATTTTATCCTATGAAAGAGGAAAATGGGGATCATAGAAGTTAATATAGTTAATCATCTGCTGCAGCAGAAATGCATAGACTATCACTTGGCATATAGTATGTACTAAGTAAATATTTGCTGGATCTGAATCAGAAACCTGGTGAGTACTGCATTTTCCACCAAATTTGAATTCAAAGCCTGTGAGCTCCCTACTATATCACATTTTATCTCAATTCCAGTTAAAGATTTCAACAGGAATGGTTCTCTCTCAGATGTACTGTAAAGGATTCTCTATGATTATCTGCCTGCTGATATAATTCTTCATCCAAATAGTTGTCTAGTCTGGATTGCTCCATCCTCTGAAATAGAATTCTTTATTCTGTCTGATTTAAAGAGTAGTACACCTGAGAAACCTTGAAGAAAAAGAACAAAGCCAGAGAATTTATACTACCATTTATGAAGGCTTAGTGTAAAGCTCTAGTAACTAAGACAGTGTGGTTTTAGCACAAGGATAGAAAAAATAACCAATGGAACAGAATGAGTACAAAAACAAACTCTATGATTACATGAGATACAATGGGGAATTCTTTTTTATCTGGTTCTAGGTTAATTAGATATCCATGTGGAAAAACTACATTTTGTTAGCTACCTCAAATAAACCTGAAATAAAATCTAGATGAACTGCAGTCGTAAATATAAAAGGCTAAAATAATAAAGATTTTAGAGGAAAATATAGAACATCTTAATGACCTTAAATGTAGGCAAATATTTTTTAACAAGACACAAAAAGTACTAACCATAAATTTTTAAAATGATAAATTGGACTATAATAAAATTAACGATATCTTTACACCAAAATATACTATTAACAGAGCGAAGGGTAACCCACTGATGAGAAAGGATACTTGCCATACATACATCCAACAAATGATGCTAACAATGAGGAAAACCCAATAAAAAGACAAATTCTTGAACAGATACTTCAAAAAAGAAGATATCCAAATGAACAATAAACACATGAAAAGATCATAAACTCAATTGACCATAATGGGAAATCAAATTAAAATCACAAAACAACATACTACATACATACACTAGAATGGCTAAAATTAAAATGATAGAAAATACCAAGTATTAACTAGAATTTGGAGCAATTTAGAACCTCTGGTAGAAGTGTAAATTGCTACCATCACTTTGGAAAAATATTTGGAAGTATCTTTTAATGCTGAACTTATCCACTTTATATAATTCAGTAATTCCACTCCAGGGTGTATACCCAACGGAAATGCTCATCTATAGTCATCAAAAGATATTCATCGGAATGCTCACTGCTATTCATATTATCCAAACCCCTATCAATTGTAGGATGAACAAATCAATTATGATATGTTCACGCAATGAAATCTCAGCAGCTGTAAGTATAAATAATGTTCAAAATAGCAATATGCATTGATCACACAAGCATGATGTTAAGTGAAAGAAACCAGGTACAAAAGAGTACACGTTATGTGATTCAATTGACATAAAATACAAAATCAGTGGGGGAGGGAAGGACTGGGAGTTTGGGATTAGCAGATGTAAGCTAGTATATTTAGCATGGATAAACAACAAGGTCTTACTGTACAGCACAGGGAACTATATTCAATATCCTATGATAAACCATAATGGAAAAGAATAGTAAAAAAAGAATGTCTATATGTGTATAACTGAGTCACTTTGCTGTACAGCAGAGACTGGTACAACATTGTAAATCAACTATACTTCAATAAAAAAATACAAAAACAGGTAAAGTGAATGTATGCTGTTAGGCATCAAGGAGATTGAGGAAGGCATACTGTCTGGGAGGGAATAACCAGGGGGCTTGTGGAGTACTTTCATATTCTGCTTTTTAATCAGGGTGCTGGTTACATGAGCATATTCAGTTTGTGAAAATTCTTTGATCTGGACATTTATGTCATGTGCACTTGTCTTTATTTACATTTTACTTCAACCAAAAGTGTTTAAGTGTAGTAGATCTGTAGCAACATTTAATGGAAGATAATATCTTCACAGCCTAGTCCCTGAAACAAGGCATGACTTGTGTCCAATTGTAAGAATTAAAAATGACTATAATTGGCTAAAGTTCTGTCATAAAAAAAGTCACATTTTTCATTGTAGCAATTTAGTAGTTTGTGTATTTTTTGTTACATTAAATTCAGTATACGATTCCATGAGTATCACTCTGTGTTATGAATTATCTCCATGAAGTAGTAGATGAAATCCTTTTTTTTTTAAACATATTTGTTGATGAGGATAATTGCACTTTTCTACAGAATTTTAAACTGTTAAAAAAATTTCCCTCATTATGTATCTCCTTAGCACAATATTTGGCATGAGATATGCACTCATCCTATGTTTGGTGAATTTAATGATTGTAAAATTCACTTGATTTGTTCAAAGATATTGCAAATGAGTTTTAAAACAGGAATTTTTAATGTGAGGTCCACAGACCACCAATAGTTCCAAACTTGGATGGGAAAAATGACATCTCAATTTGTCTTAGCCTCTTAGTGAATTTTAACATTTCCTTCAATTGTCTCTGTCACTAGTAGAAATCACAGATACTGTCATTTAGTATTACAACTGTTATTTTGACATATTTTCTATGCTTATCATTACATCATTATATTGAAATTACAATAGTTAATAGAACCACCACAAGAACTGACTATTCAGGAGGGGGGCTGAAAAAGAAAAAGAGAACCGAAATATATAATACAATATTCTACAGTGCCATGGCATAAAGTGAATGTAAACTTCAAAATTACTCAGAGAATTTGACCATTTCGTTTTGACATCTCATTTCACCCTAAACGGAAAGGAGGGATTGTCTTCCCTAATGTCGCTAACATACCCCAATACACAATACACTCCCTAAATTCCAGCCACATTAAACCTAGAAACAAAAGTTCCTCTTCCGTTCTTCTGTTCACAGTTGCACACAGTTTCCTGATGCAGACTGGCCCACTGCAAAGTTTCTCGCTGAGCTTCTTATTTGTCTAAATCCAGCTAAAACCATACTGCCAGGTATTGTGTTTGCCCATCTTCACCCTTCCCCATCTATGTTCTTTCCCAAAAGGGTCACCTACATGCACAACACCTATCAGTGGTCAGGCCCTATGACTTCTGGTTATATTCAGCCAATGGAGAGTGTTGGCAGGAGGTCCAAGGGGGAAGGAGGTTGACCATTTCTTCTCTCTCCTCTCATTGAGCTTAGGAGTGGTTCGCACCCACTATGCCTTGTAGTTTCTTTATTCCCTGGCCACACCTTGTGAATGGTCCTTTATTTAACCGATCTCAAATTATCCTGCTTTGGGTGTGCCATACACTTCCTGCTGGTGTCTGGACTGATTGATTCTGTCATTAAATAAATTAAGGCTTTCCATCTTTCCATCCCAAAGGCAGTCATAGGCCTCTGACCCTATTATTAGCACTTTTTTTCATTCTTTTGTTGTATCTTTTTATGTGTCTGTGTTCTCCATTAGCTTCTTAAGTGCCAGAGTAATAATTGTGTAGTATCTGAACTCCCAGTACCTGGCAAAGGCCTCAAATATAAAAGGTGTTTAATAAAAGTTTATTGAATAAATGTATAAACAAATGGTAGAAATTATAAGGGTAAATCTCAACATAAATAAATGCTTTTATCAATTATGCTGGTCTTTATCATCTCATTATTGCTGCCAGTAAATATTTTAAGCTTTAAACTTGGTTTAGGAATTGGAAAAGAATTTTACAGACCATTCTATGTAACAATGTATTTTCATAACAGTTTTACAATACAACATATATTACTGAAAAAAGATCCAATTGTATTCTTGTATCAAATGCCATTTAGTTTTCATCTTTGTAATTTCCTCCTTAAGAATTTCAGAGTGCATAGGGCACTGGATAACATAAGGAACTATTTCATTCTTACGCAAAATTAAATATTTTAATAGATTGCCAAAAGCAAATCCCTATTTATGTTTTCTTATTATTTTCCTCTTCAAAATATTTATTATGGGTCTTAAATGACAGATTTCATTCTCAGAAAATGATTATATCAATTTAATTAATTGTCACCTCAGGGTCGATTCTTTCATATCTAAGAAGTTTGGAACAGAAAAGATTCCAAAAACAGAAAATCATTGCAGCTAGGCACCTGGAAGATGAGACTCAATTCAGCTAACTGAGAAGTAAACTCTTAAATATATAATTCCATAAATATGTTCACATTTCCTTTATCTAATTTTAGAACTTTCACTTAGAAATCATATATTAAAGAAACAATTGAAACCCCCTTTGTAGCCAGCCCTGATTTATTCCCCTCTTTATTCTCCCAAGTTGTATGGCTTTCCCAGACACGTTTCTTCATTTTTAATAAATATCTACCTATCCATAAACAACAGATAGTATAATTTTGTGTGTGGCTTTTTTAAAATCACATGAACTGTATCATTCCATGGATGTTGTTCTGTTCCTTAGATTTTTACTCAAATTGTGCTTCTGAGATTTATCTAGGTTGATACTGATAAATCTGAATAAAGTTCTTTTTTTTTTTTTTCAGCTTCTAAACAGAAGGGGCAGACACGGCCAGTTGCCTACCCAATACCATGCCTCACCTTTTTTCTTTCTAAGAGAAACATAATTTTTTTTTCAATGTAGTCATGTGCCTGAAAAATTAGACAATATTTTCCAGGCTTCTTGCAGCTAAGTTTCTAGCTAATGCCATTGAGCAAAGTCTTCTTGGGATTGCTCTGGAAAAGCTGATGCCTCAACTGCCTTCTCCTCCTTGTTTCTTTCTTTTTACTTTTCTCTTACCTAGGATGAGGATGTGATTCATGGTGGCAGTGCAGCCATTTTGTAACTATAAGAAAAAGAGCTACATGCTAGGTATGGCAGAGTAGGATGTACAGAAGCTTGGACTCTTTTTTTTTAATTTAATTTTTATTTTATATTGGGGTATAGTTGATTTACAATGCTGTGTTAGTTTCAGGTATACAGCAAAGTGGTTCAATTATTCACATACATATATCCATTCTTTTATCAGATTCTTTTCCCATACAGGTTATTACAGAGTACTGAGTAGAGTTCCCTGTGCCATACAGTAGGTCCTTGTTGATTATATATTTTATATATAGTAGTGTGTATATGTTAATCCCAAATTCCTAATTTATCCCTCCCCCCTCCCGACCTTTCCCCTTTGGTAACCATAACTTTGTTTTCGAAGTCTGTGAATCTGTTTCTGTTTTGTAAATAAGTTCATTGTATCATCTTTTTAGATTCCACATACAAATGATATCATATGATATTTGTATTTCTCTGTCTGACTTACTTCACTTAGTATGATGATCTCTAGGTTTTGGCACAAAAACAGAAATATAGATCAATAGAACAGGGTAGAAAGCCCAGAAATAAACCCAAGCACCTATGGTCAACTAATCTATGACAAAGGAGGCAAGAACATAAAATGGAGATAAGACAGTCTCTTCAATAAGTGGTGCTGGGGAAACTGGACAGCTACATGTGAAAGAATGAAATTAGAACACTCTCTAACACCATACACAAAAATAAACTCAAAGTGGATTAAAGACCTAAATGTAAGGTCAGACACTATAAAACTCTTAGAGGAAAACACAGGCAGAACACTCCTTGACATAAATCGGAGCAATATCTTTTTGGATCCACCTCCTAGGGTAATGAAAATAAAAACAAAAATAAACAAATGGGCTCTAATTAAAGTTAAAAGCTTTTGCATAGCAAAGGAAACCATAACAAAATGAAAAGACAACCCACAGAATGGGAGAAAATATTTGCAAATGAAGCAATGGACAAGGGATTAATCTCCAAAATATACAGACAGCTCATGCAGTTCAATATCAAAAAACAAACAAACAACTCAATCAAAAAATAGGCAGAAGATCTAAATAGACATTCTCCAAAGAAGATGTACAGATAGCCAAAAGGCACAGGAAAAGATGCTTGAAATCGCTAATTATTAGAGAAATGCAAATCAAAACTATAATGAGGTATCACCTTACACTGGTCAGAAGGGCCTTCATCAGAAAGTCTACAAACAATAAATGCTGGAGAGGGTGTGGAGAAAAGGGAACCCTCCTACACTCTTGGTGGAAATGTAAATTGGTACAACCATTATGAAGGACAGTATGGAGGTTCCTTAAAAAACTAAAAATAGAACTACTATATGATACAGCAATCCCACTCCTGGGCATATATCTAGACAAAACCATAATTTGAAAAGATACATGCACCCCAGTGTTCATTGCAGCACTATTTATAATATCCAGGAGATGGAAGCAACATAAATGTCCATCGACAGAGGAATGGATAAAGGAGATGTGGTACATATATACAATGGAATATTACTCAGCCATAAAAAAGAATGAGATAATGCCATTTGCAGCAACATGGATGGACCTAGAGATTATCATACCAAGTAGAAGCTTGTACTCTTGATGGCCTTGTGGAGCTACCATAGCAGCTACAAGTAGTCCTGCCTCTGGACTTCATATTAAGTGGGAAAAGTAAAATCCCTTTTTGGTTAAAGTACAGTAGTTGGTTCTCTACCACATGCAGCCTTATTAACTCCTAACTAATAGAATTCCAGTAATGAATATGTTATAGATATATACATCCATTTATCCATTCCAATAAGTTATTTACTTCTACTTCTTTACAGTTATAACCAGTACTGCAGTGAACATCCTTGTATAATAAACTTCTCTTTACACATATCTGAGATTCCCTAGAAGTACTGAAAGTTCATATAGTTGATTCACTTTGTTATACAGAAGAAACTAACACAACATTGTAAAGCAATTACACTCCAATAAACATGTTAAAAAAAAAAGAAAGTTCATAAGGTCATACTGATATTCAACTTTGGAGAACAGTTTAAAACACCTAGAAAAGTGATGATTCTTTACATTCCCATAAACAGTGTCTGCATTTTTTATTCCATACATCTTTGCCAATTTGATAATGAGTCCTGACCAATGAAATTTTTGTAACTCTGGTGAGTATGAAATAGTATCTCATTTTTTTAATTTTAAATTCATTAATTCCTAGTGAGGTTGATCACTTTTTCATATTAGACTTTCTTATTTTTTTCTTATTGTACTTTTGACTACTCTTAAATTAATTTATGGAACACAATTATATGAATACATGAGTAGGTCCAGAAGAATCTTCAAATGAAGGAAAAAATTTCAATTCAATAATGGCTACTTTTTTGTTGAGTATTTATTACATTTCATCAATTCTACTCATGAAAATTCTGAAAGATAGTAAGACAGGATTTACTATTCGTAAGTTTTTGTTATTTTTATAAATTTTATTACACTGTGACATTATTCCAAGGTTTGTATAGACATGGAGGAGTTATTATTTGTCCAAAATCCTACAATAGGAAGCAGTAGAGCAGAGATTTGAACTTGACTGCTGACTCCAAAGCCTGTACATTTTTTATTACACAATGCTGAGCATAAGACTTTTTTCAGCATAAACACTGATAAAGACTGCTAACTTTCATGCAGCTCAATAACAAGAAAACAAACAACCCAATCCAAAAATGGGCAGAAGACCTAAATAAACATTTCTCCAAAGAAGATATACAGATGGCCAACAGACACATGAAAGAATGCTCAACATCATTAATCATTAGAGAAATGCAAATCAAAACTACAATGAGGTATCATCTCACACCGGTCATAATGGCCATCATCAAAAAATCTAGAAACAATAAATGCTGGAGAGGGTGTGGAGAAAAGGGAACACTCTTGCACTGTTGGTGGGAATGTAAATTGATACAGCCACTATGGAGAACAGTATGGAGGTTCCTTAAAAAACTAAAAATAGAACTACCATACGACCCAGCAATCCCATTACTGGGCATATACCCTGAGAAAACCATAATTCAAAAAGAGTCATGTACCAAAATGTTCACTGCAGCTCTATTTACAATAGCCAGGACATGGAAGCAACCTAAGTGTCCATCATCGGATGAATGGATAAAGAAGATGTGGCACATATATACAATGGAATATTACTCAGCCATAAAAAGAAATGAAATGGAGGTATTTGTAATGAGGTGGATGGAGTTAAAGTCTGTCATACAGAGTGAAGTAAGTCAGAAAGAGAAAAACAAATACAGTATGCTAACACATATATATGGAATCTAAGGAAAAAAAAAAAAAGAGGTCATGAAGAACCTAGTGGCAAGACAGGAATAAAGACACAGACCTACTAGAGAATGGACTTGAGGATATGGGGAGTGGGAGGGGTGCGATGTGACAGGGTGAGAGGGTGTCATGGACATATATACACTACCAAATGTAAAATAGATAGCTAGTGGGAAGCAGCCGCATAGCACAGGGAGATCAGCTTGGTGATTTGTGACCACCTAGAGGGGTGGGATAGGGAGGGTGGGAGGGAGGGAGATGCAAGAGGGAAGAGATATGGGAACATATGTATATGTATAACTGATTCACTTTGTTATAAAGCAGAAACTAACACACCATTGTAAAGCAATTATACTTCAATAAAGATGTTTAAAAAAATTAAAAAATTAAAAAATTAAATAAAAGAAAGATTGCTAACTTATCAAAAGAAACCCAAAGAGGTTAGATATATAGACACAAACGAACAACCTAAAACATACCATGGAAATTTAAGAGTTGAGAACAGGAATGGAGGTGGGGGAAAGTTGATAGAGGAAATGTTACTAATTTTTATGATGTCATCAACTAAAAGCCTTCTAAAGCATTATTTCTAAAAGAAACCCAGGAGTTAAAGTAAAAAGTCATCCACTGATGGACACTTCACTGTTTCCATATCTTGGCTATTGTAAATAATGCTGCAACGAACACAGGAGTGCAGATGGCCCTTTGAGATCCTGTTTTCATTTCCTTTGGATATATACCCAGAAGTGGGATTGCTGGATCATATGGTAGTTCTTCATTTTTTTTAGGAACTTCCATACTGTTTTCCATCCTGGCTGCACAAGTTTACACTCCCATCAACTGTGCACAAGGATTCCCTTTTCTCCACATCCTCACCAACACTTGTTATCTCTTGTCTTCTTGATCTCAATGAGGTGATATCTCATTGTGGTTTTGATTTGCATTTCCCCGACAATTAGTGACGTTGAATATCTTTTTTATGTACCTGTTGGCCATTCATACGACTTTTTTGTAAAAATGTCTATTCAGTTCCTCTGCCCACTTTTTAATTGGATTGCTTATATATATATATATATATATATATATATATATATATATATATATATATATATTTGTTATTGAGTTGTATGAATGGATAAAAAAGATGTCGTGGGCTTCCCTGGTGGCACAGTGGTTGAGAATCTGCCTGCCAATGCAGAGGACACGGGTTCGAGCCCTGGTCTGGGAAGATCCCACATGTCGCGGAGCAACTAGGCCCGTGAGCTACAATTACTGAGCCTGTGCGTCTGGAGCCTGTGCTCCGCAACAAGAGAGGCCGCGATACTGAGAGGCCCGCGCACCGCGATGAAGAGTGGCCCCTGCTTGCCGCAACTGGAGTAAGCCCTCTCACAGAAACGAAGACCCAACACAGCCATAAATAAATAAATAAAATAAAATAAAAAGATGTCGTATACATATATATACAATGCAATATTATTCAGCCATGAGAAAGGACATCCTGCCATTTGCAACAACATGGTTGCAGCTTGGGCACATAATGCTAAATGAAATAAGTCAGACAGAGAAAGAGAAATACCTTATGATATCACTTATATGTGGAATCTAAAAAAGCTGAATTCATTGAGACAGAGACTAGAATGGCAGTTACCAGGGACTGGAGGAAAAAGGGAGTTATTAGTCAAGATTACAAATTTCCAGCTATAAGATAAATAAGTTCTGGGGATCTAATGTAGAGCATAGTGATTAAAGTTAATAATACTGCATTACATACTTGAAAGTTGCTAAGAGAGTAAATCTTAAATGTTCTCACCACAAGAAAAGAAATGGTAATTATGTGATATGATGGAGGTGTTAGCTAACACAACGGAGGTAATCATTTTGAAATACATATGTGTATCAAATCAACATTGTACACCTTAAACTTATACAACGTGATATCTCAATTATATATCTCAATAAAGCTGAATGAAAACTAAAGTGAAAAGTCAATTAGATCTTAGCTTATAATGTGAAAAGGCTGCCCAAAAGAACTCTGGCTTACTGCTGTATGGTAGAGCAGAAAGAACCTTGGATTTGGATTCAGTAAGACAGATCTGAAATTCAAACCCAGGTCTTCCATCTCAATTTTTCATCTATAAAATGAGAATGATGATAACCACCTCACAGGACTGCTGCCTGATTAAAATGAGGGAATATGCAAAAAAGCAACAAGCTCAATGCCTGGCCTGACCGATAGTCCAGCAAACATGATATAAAGCAGTCTTTGATACATTCCTTGAAATGAGTTGCTGGACTCAGACCTGAGCACTTTAACTCCCAAAATATGGAATTAAACTGGAGAAAGTGCCAAGAAGAGTAAGAGGAAAGGAAGGAGCAAAACCAAGAGAGAGACAGAAGAATTTAATCCAATTCACTAGTTCCAGAAACACAGCTGAGGCGTGCAAGGCTGAAAATGGAGAATGAATATTTAATATGAACAAGGAGATGTAAGTAAGAGTAATGGGATGAGATTAAGAAAAAGAAAGCTTAAGCCTTAGATCAGGAAAAAAAATTTTCCTTGATACTTCTGTCAGACAGTAGCAGAATATTCATACAAGGAGAATAGTAAGTGAACCATTTCTTAAAGTACTTTAAATTAACTGTATAATGGTTCAAAAAGTTTATCAAGGGACTGGGAGTTTGGGGTTGGTAGATGCAAAGTATTACATTTAGAATGGATAAACAACAAGCTCCTACTGTATAGCACAGGGAACTGTATCCAATCTCCTGGGATAAGCCATAATGGAAAAGAATATTAAAAAGGAATGTTAGATGCAAGAGGGAGGAGATATGGGGATACATGTATATGTATAGCTGATTCACTTTGTTATAAAGCAGAAACTAACAAAAAACAAATAAACAAAAGGAATGTTAAAAAATGTTTAACAAGGGAAAAACCCCTCCTAACTTCTTTTGGACTCTAATGCCTTTGATAATAATTCTCATACCACCATGATTCAAAATTATCCAAGAGATTCTAAAACAGTAGTAGAATAATTGACCCTTTTCTTCAAATTCTCAGCAAAAATCCCTAATAAGTCTGTCACTGAACAGAATGTTTACAGATTTAAAGTTCCTTTCCTCCTAGAAATTATCCTTAAACACTTTGGTATACTGCTGTATATATGATGATATCTGATTTTTCACGCCATTATTTCACAACTGATTTATCCAGATTTCACAATGTTCTGCAAAATAAATTATTCTATTCAGATGCTCTAACTTCTGGACAAGTGTGAAGTTCTCCTTTGCACTGGAAAAATCTTATTACTTGAGTCTAAGGCAGGCTTTGGTCTGGTGCAGGTTAGATAACCAGCAGATACTCAAGCAAGAGCCAGGAGAAAAAACACGTAAGGGGGAAGGCAGACATCTGATTAATACATCAAGATACCATCAAAAAAAACCCACTAATTCTAAAAGATACATGCACCCCTACGTTCAGTGAAGCATTATTTACAATAGCCAAGATATAGAAGCAACCTAAGTGTCCAATAGGTGACTAAAGATGAGATATATATAGATATATAGATATATATATATATGTGCGTGTGTGTGTGTCTGTGTTTATGTGTGTGTGTGTGTGTGTGTGTGTGTGTGTGTATGTATAATGGAATATTACTCAGCCATAAAAAATAACGAAATCTTGCCAATTGCTACAAGGTGGTTGGACCTAGAGGGTATTATGCTAAGTGCAATAACTCAGATAGAGAAAGATAAATACTGTATGATTTCACTTACATGTAGAATCCAAAAAACAAAACAAATGAATAAACAAAACTAAACAGTCATAGACACAGAGAACAATCTGTTGGTCGCCAGAGGGGAGGAGGGTGTGACATTGGGTGAAATAGGTGAAGGGGATTAAGAACTACAACCTTCCAAGCTAACACAGCATTGTAAAGCAACTACACTGCAATAAAAATTAATTTTAAAAAAAGGAAGTACAACTTTCCAGTTATAAAATAAATAAGTCATGAGAAAATAATGTACAGCATAAGGAACAGTCAATAATATTTCAATAACTGTTTACGGCAACAGATGGTTAGTAGATATCATGGTGATCAATTCATACTGTATATAAATATCAAATCACTATGTTGTATGCCTGAAACAAATATAATATTGTATGTCCCACACAAATGAACATATCTATGAAACAGACTCACAGACATAGAGAACAGACTTGTGGTTGCCAAGAGAGGTGGGAGAGGGTCAGGGATGGATTGGGAGTTTGGGATTAGCAGATGCAAACTATTATACATAGGATGGATAAACAACAAGGTCCTACTGTATAGCACAGGGAACTATATCCAATATCCTGTGATAAACCATAATGGAAAAGAATATTAAAAAAAGAATGTATATATATATATAGATGTATAACTGAATCACTTTGCTGTACAGCAGAAATTAAAACAACATTGTAAATTAACTATACTTCAATAAAATTTTTTAAAATATTGTATGTCAACTATAGTTCAATTTAAAAAAAGAAAGAAGTACCATCAAAAAAACATATACTGTCAACCATATGCCAGGCACTGTATGAGGTCTTGGTGATTTAACAATGGCCAATAAAAACTAATGTTCCCAGCCTCAAAGACTTATATTTTGAAGAGATACATGATGGCAAATAAAATACAACTTCTAGGGTACAAAAGTATGTGAAGAAACATGAAAGGATTAAGGGGTGACTTGGGAATGGGAACAGGGGACAAGACTATTAGTTAGGTGGTCAAAGAAAGCCTCTTAGCATATACATTTGAGAAAAGACCTGAAAAAAAGTGAGGGACGAAGCTCAATTTAGGAAAATCACATTCCAGACAGAGGAAAAAGTAAACCCAAAGGCCTTGCTCCTGTATATTTCAGGAGCAACAGGAAAGGCAATGTAGTCAGGATGGAGTAACCAGGGACTTGGAGGTATTCTTGGGTGGAGGTGGCAAACATGATAGGAGTTAAGGTTTAAAACTAGGCAGGGGCCAAACTGTAAGGAGCCTTGAAGGCTCGGGAAAGGTATGGGAAAGCAATGAAGGTGTTGAGAAGGGGAGTAACAGGATCCGATTTGCATTTCTAAAAGCTCACTCTGGGTGCTCTTTGACAAATGGATTTTGTTGGGTGCAGGGTGGAGGTAAAAACACAAGAGTGGAAATAAGGAAGCCATTTTACTAAACCAGTGAAAGACAATGACAATGGTAACAGGAGGGATAGAAACAAGCCTATAGACTCAGAAGACATTTGGAAGGTAGAGCCAATAGATTTTACCTGACATATTAGATGAGAGGAACGCCCATTAGTTGAGGGAACAGGTTGCAGAGACATTTGGAAGGAGGAGTGTATAAGTTAGCTGCCTATGATGTCAAGTAATACACGCAACACACATATGTTTGGTGTGTTCAGAAGAGTGGATGATGGTGACACTAGATATGTTTTGTTCCTTTACTAAGTCTCTTTAAGTATCTACTATCCATTAATTCCTGAATCATTTTCAGATGATGTATATGGGCTTTGGTAAGTTCCAGAATCTGGGTATCAGTTTGGGGAACTCATATCTTTTTCATGCATTCTTAATTGACCTCTTTCATGTTTCAAATTTTGCCTGTCCTTCCCCACAATCATCTCACACCCAACGCAAGTCTACAATATTATGGAGGGTCCTCTATACCCTTTCCAAACCGTGAAGATTTTAGAGCTCATCATCGTGAGTCCTTATTTTGGGGAGTTTATGTTTGGTTAATGGAATAATGGGACTGTGTTCTATTCTAGACACTCATTCATCATCCCTTTCTCTTTCTGAGAGCCTTTCTTCTTTCTTGAGGATTGCCCTCTATATTTTCAGCATGACGGCCCCATGCTCTGGAACAAGGGGAATATAGTTCTCTCATGTTTGTTTCCTGGGGTTGCCCAGAATTTCCTAATCAATCTAAGCTGACTAGAACACCCCAGACAATCTTGATACTCCCATTTCCCTCACTCCCTCTGTTTAAGAAATCGCAACATCATACTGACTCTACCTCGGACCTGGCTGTGCCTCTGTCCCTATTCCTCACTTTCACCATCACAACTTTAATTTGAGCCCTCATCACCTCTCCCTTCCATGACAGCAATAGACTATTTGGTCTTCCTCTCTCCATAGAGCTGGTAGTGCTCTTCCTTAAACATAGATCTGTTGATTTCCTATTAACTTTGAGCAGGTTTTCAGACTGTGCTTTTTGAAATCCTAGGGAGTTTGTAGATGTGCAGCTGCCTTTGAAAAAGAGGCAACTGGTGGAGTAGGAAAAGTAGGCAGGACTCCCGGCCATCTCCCTGGCTTCCACTGAAAGTGAACCTCTTTTTCTTTGTTACACATTTGTCTTTTGAATAAGAATTTTTCAATAAAGAGTTTCAATGAAAGAAAAAAAAGAGAGGCTGAAAAACACTGACCTAGTCTAGTCCTAACTCCTTAATATAAATTCAAGCTTCTGCAAAGCTAATCTCCCATTCCAACCTCTTTCAGTCACTTCCCCAATAATACACACTACAGGCCAGCCATACTGTATTGCCCACACTTCCTAGAACATGTCATGCCCTAAAATACGTGCACGCAGACAAGAACATGCGACAGAGAAAAGGACAAAGGCAACAGCTAAACCCAGTAGAGAAAAGTCTGCCCTCACTCTCCTCTTACCCTCCTAGGTCCTCATTGGCTTAATGCAACAGGAAGCTAGAAAATAAGCAAACTGATTAAAGAAGTCCGGAGGATTACTCCACAGAGTTGGGAAAGGGTAAAAAGTAGGTCTGGAGATTCAAATGAAAAATATCAAAGATCTACAAGCTGGTAGGTGTCCCTACAGGACATTTGAATATCTGCGATATTGCTTTCATGTCATCTGCATGAATCCTGCTGGGACACATTTTATTTCTTTGTCATTGGAAATAGACAGGATAAAAGGTGATGGTGATGATGATGATGATGACACAAGAGAAGATATGAAGAAGGTGGAGAAAAAGAATACAACACAACAAATACTACTAAAGATTAAAAAAAAACAAAAAAAAACCCTGTGCATTTAACAGTTATTTGTTGAACACCTGCTAAGTGTTAGGCTGATGAGCAAACTGCTGACAATAAGGAGAGAAGACATGGTTTCTGTCCTTAGGAGCTTCCTGTTTATTGGGGAAGTCAGATCTGTGAATCAGTGTTCACAGCACAGCATTAGCAACTACATGGATAAATACATATAATTCAACCGGCTTCTATGTTATTTTATTAATAGTAATAATAATTATTATTATTAAGCTTTACTATATATAAGGAAATTTGTTAAACTACTTAAATCAGATCTACTTCATATGATCATGAGAGGATTAAAATTAATCACCTACAGGACTTCCTTGGTAGTCCAGTGGTAAAGACTCCACACTCCCACGGCAGGGGGTGTGGGTTCAATCCCTGGTTGGGAACGCGGGGCAGCCAAATAAATAAATAAATAAAATTAATCATCTACTATTATCTTCACTTTACAGATGAGCAAGTTGACACTTAGGAAGTTTAAGTCACTTACTCAGAGTCTCCTGACTAGTAAGAGGTAGAGCTGTGATTAAAACCCAAGCACTCTGATCTCAGAGACACACACCCCTAATAACTTCAGGGGTTGCGACCACAACGGTTTTCCTTTGAAAACTGCACTCTGTACCCTTTCAAAATCCAAGAGAGTTTTCCTTATCTATCAATCTACCATGTCCCCTGTTATCTCTCTCAATATCTATGACTCAATTTTCTAATTGCATCAAATACTGCATTAGCTCAGTATTACACTAATTAGTACCATTTTGTTTACTAGATGATGACAGGGTGAAAGGGAGTTTCCTTTCCTTGATGCCCATTATTAAGATGATTATTCCCCAGGGGGTGATGTGGAAAATAGGAACGAGGTACACTGCAGTATGTGTGGATACCTGTGGCCTTTAGCAAGGAGGATGGCCCTACCCCAAATTATTCCATCTGGCAGAGCTGTTACCTGCTGTAGTTCACACATGAATGGCAGCGATTTGCATGCAAATGGAGGACTGCATGCTTTCTTGGAGCTAAGAGCTGTATTTCAACATTTCACAGTGGAATTAGTCAGTGGACAGGACGCTGCGACTTTGTGGATGTGCCAGCTAAAACCCTTCTAAATACCAAGCTCTGTGTTTCACAGCAAGATTGTTTATTGAACCAGTTCATGGGAGCTCCAAAGACTCTTCTGCTGAAATACTGCCAGCTCCAAGCTCTGATTTTGACACTGATGTTTGTCAGTTGAGATTAAGCTTTGGTCTTAATGAATGCTGGCCGATATCTTCTGAGGTATGATCACCCGTATTCCTGTGGCTAAGCAGCAAAGCTCTGGACAGGAGTGAAACTAAGGTCTTGAAAGTAACTAGGTGCCTTTTTTTCTAGCTCCCCTTCATTCATTCCCCATTTCTTAAAAGATAAACTAAAGGTCAAGTTCCTTGACCAGTCATCATGAATTTACATGATCTGAGCCATATCAATCTTTTTGCCCCCCCTGCTGTCCCACTCCTTTATACGCCAGCAATCCTAATGTGCTTCTCTTGCCCTTACACATCATGCAATCTTTTGAAAAAGCTTTCCTTCCTTCGCACATGCTGTTCCCACTATCTGGAATGACCACCTTCACTACTGCTGGATGGTAAACTTCAAAACGCTGTGTGATGATCCCCCAAAACCCCATCCAGATTATTCTGGGAGACCTTTCCTTGCTTGTTCCAAATAAAGGTAATTTTTCTATCTCCAAAACCTCATCGATACTTTTACTCTTATTGCATGAAACAAGACTTACACACACACAAAAATAATAGTCTTACTACTTGACACTAAGCATCTAAAACTCGTTCATCCTTATATACCCAGATCTCAGCACAGTGTTTGGCATATAGTAAGCTCTCCATCCTTATTTGTCTAATTTAACTGAACTCTTTTACCCAGGTATTTGGTTATAGGAGGCTTCTGGGAGTTTAAAAGAAACCACAACGTAAATTAGGAGTTTGGGATTAACATATAGACAATACTATATATAAAATAGGTAATCAATAAGGACCTACTGTGTAGCACAAAGAACTCTACTCAATATTCTGTAATAACTTACATGGGAAAAGAATCTGAAAAAAGAATGGATATATGTATAACTGAATCACTTTGCTGTATACATGAAACTAGCACAACACTGTAAATCAACTATACTCTAATATAAAATAAAAATTAAATTTAAATAAAATAAAATAAAAATAAACTACAAGCAAAAGAAAAAAAGAAATGCATTATAAAGGATGGAAAAAAAAATTCCTTGATCTCCCTAAACAGAAAAACACTTTCAACATTGGGTCTATGCATATCTACAGCTATATCTATATATATCTATATCTGTATCTAAAATATTCATACATAAAACAGAAATAGAGCTTTGAGTATTAGGTTTTTTTCTTCTTTTTTTAAAGAAATTTACACCGAATAGTGGGAATAAGTTATCCTTTGTAGATGAAGATGACACAGTGGAGAAATCAGTATTCCCTCCTGATGGAACAAGACAGTAAGGCTTGCTGGAATCCATTTAGCGCAATCAACTGGTCTATTATCTCCCGATTATGGAGGTGGAGAAGTGGGATATTTAATCAGGACATATTTTAGAAAGTTGTAACATAGTTGCGTATTTCCCTAAGGCCAGTAATGAAGAGCTCTTAATATTTCATTTTCATTACCAGAAGAGTTACAATAAAAACTCTCCCTGTGGTCTGAGTCCCAGAATAAAGAATTTCAGCATCTCTAGGTCATTCAAGCAATGACCCCACAGTCAAACTAAGTAGAGAACTACTCAGGATCAGGTCTCTGGGTCCACTTCCCAAGCCATTTCCACTCTCTGTCTTGGTACACACTCTCTGCCCCTAACTCACAGAAGGACATCTTCTATTTAGAATCTGTTTTGAAGGTCACGGAAAATAATCATTCCTATTAGCAGGATAATGTGGACACCTCCCACTGAATACCAAATTCCTCCAGAGGTTCAGGAGCAAGAGCCACACTCTCTCTGCCATGTGAAATCTGGCAACTGCTGGGGGCGGGGTTGGTGCACAAATGAGTAAACTGAGGTATATTCATGGGAAGATCAAGAAGAGACTGGAGTATGCCATCTTTAGGATCTTTTCAAGCCAAAAAATTATCTGATTAAATTAGTGCCAAGCAATAATAGCCCCTGAACCAGAGATGTAATCATGGAGCCAGAGAATATGTTTATCAAACAGCAAAACGTTAATTCTGACTCAATTACTACTTTGGCTGCCAAATCCGCATAGTTTTTGAGAAGCTAGATTTACATTGAGATGTAGATTGTAACCAAGTGTGCTCTGTTCCTAAACAGATCAAGACCACATAGCTGAGAATTGTGATAATTGCAGAATGCATAGACAAATGATTACTCTCTGGACAAAGACACAAATTTGGCCTTCTTTCCCATATTTCTCAATGTGCTGTTCTTGTATTCCAGGTCTAGGGCTAATCATGCCAAGAGAAGAAGCTTCAATTTATAGCAAAGGATAGGTGGGTGCAACTCCCAGGGATGTCTGAGTCTAACCAGACAGTGCTGCCTGCTTCCCGTATCCAGGTGGTCTGTAGTGGTGTGTCTGATAAGAACAAGGGACAAGAGCCAGATGGCATGATCACTGCAATGGAAAAGGAGATGAAGAACCACCACATCCCAGCAGCCCCTGACATGGTGGCCCTGGATAGGTAAATTTCAGCCATTCCTAAACACTGGTGGGAAGAAACAGATTCAATTCATTAGGTGTTTTCAATCTGCTTTTTTATATGTATACATATACTGTGAAAAGAGTATCAGTTTGTGTTTGGAAGGACTGGTATGTTTATTCATATTTAGTCATCTATTAGGGGCGTGAGGAGTAAAATAGAAGGAGGTATGGAAGGGCGAATTATTTGAAAAGGCAAACTGGTATAACAGGAGAAAGCAAAGCCTTGCTTAGTTTCTAAAAGAGAACAGTCTTTTAAAGGTCAGCTAGGAGGTTTGTCTATGTGCGTGTATGTGTCTAAACCACATTTACTAGAAAAGCACGTTGGCTCATTCACCAAAAAGAGCACAGTCTAGCATGTGGCATATCTTTCTCAGAGTCCAGGGAATGGGGACTTTAGAAGCTGGACAGAGGGGAACAGAGATAAGTGCCTGTGCTCACATGCATGGATATCCGAAGTCTATTCTCATTTCTCATTCTCTTTCTCTCTCCATCTCCATCTACCTATTTTTACCTATTTCCTGAAAGCACTCTGACTTCAACATACCGCTGTCCCTTGTGTGCTAACATGAAAATCCTGATCTCTCCTTGCCTCAAGTCCATACTGCCAAATTCCCGATTCAAAGATGTCCCACTTGGATAGTCATGAGGACACAGGACAAACCAAATGCCCTTTGAAAATACTGAATGCTTTTTATAAAATAACTTTGACTTGAATACAGCCTACAGATTATAGTATTGTATCAATATTAATTTCCTGATTTTGATCACCATACTGTAAAAAATACACCCTAAAGTATTTAGGGTTAAAGAGATATCATAGTTGTGACTGTTTTCAAATGTTACAGAAGAAAAAATAACATATATAGAAAGAATAATAAAGCAAATATGACAAAATGTTAACATTTGGGATACCTGGGTGAAAGATACCAGAAATTCTTTGTATTTTTCTTAAAACTTTTCTGTAATTTTGAAATTATTTCAAAATAAAAAATTTAAATGGGGGCTATTCTATATGAAAAGAAATTTATTATTTTAACTTGTCCTCATAGTGAAGACTCTCTTCACTCAATAGTGCCATTGAGGAAGACGACTGAAAAGTAAAAACTATACCCCAACACAACTCAAACCAAACATACTGTTGTGTAAACCACACAACCAAAACTGCATTCTAGAAATCTGGTCAAAATTTTCCACATTTCTAATGAAGTCCTCATCTTGTCATTCACCCATTCATTCACCAAATATTTATTGAGAGCCTTCATATGAAATGATCGAAGATGCTGATCTCATAAGCCTGCAGAAGAGAGACACACAGAGTCATGTCTGACACTGTGTGCCACGTGGTAAAACCACAGAGAGGGGCAACCCTCACCCAGTCTTCAGTGGGACCAGAGAAACCTTCCTAAAAAGAGGATGTTTAATATCAAACCCATAAGAAAAGAGGAGTTGGCTAGATGAGGGAGGTGTGGGAGAGCAATAATATCCCAAGATATGCAAAGACACTGGTGCAGAGCACTGGGAGTGAAGGGCAGAGAAGGCTATAGGTTACAAAACAATTAAAACTGAAGAATCAAACAAGAGCCTTATACTGAAATCAAGCAGGACCCTGCAGGGCCTTCTTGGGGACAGACCTCCTCAGTGTCCCCTGTCTCTTGTTTGTAGAAAAGCTTTAGCCTCCTAGGCCTTCCCCAAGTTCCAAAGAGCAAATTTACTCAGAGAAGTGAGAAAATGCTAAAACAAAGGAAAACAGTCATTCAAGACAAAATAATAATAGTTTAGCCATTCAGAAAGGTCAAAGAACTTTAGTTCCTCCTGAAGGGCTACAGATAATATTCCAAGCTATATCCTTGAGCTGTTTTGAAGATACTATAAAACCCGCACCAGGTGGAAGAAGATAACTGTATGCTGCCCACCGGCACACAGATCCCAGACAGGCTGGAACCAGAAGGTTGATGACTGAGATCCCCAAAACCTTACCCTGTTACCTCACCATCAACCAATCAGAGAATTGTGTACAAGCTGATCACACACCCTGTGACCTCCCTCACACTGTCTTTAGAAACTCCTCCCTGAAAGCCACTGGGGAGTTTGGATCTTTCGAGCATAAGCTGCCCATTCTCCCTGCTTGGTGCCCTGCAATAAATGCTGTATTTCCTTCACCACAATCTGGTGTCGGTAGATTGGCTCTGCTGCAACGCTGGATGAGCAGACCCAAGTTTGGTTCAGTAACAATATGAGTTGCTTGTGATATTGGATTTTATCCTGAAGACTACAGGATTTTTAAGCAAAGGAGTGACATGAGAAATGTTTTTGCTTTTTTGAGTTTTAATTCTGGTTACTGGCAAAACCACTGATTTGAAGAGAGCAGGAATAGAGCCTGTGAGACCATTTGGCTGGAAGTGAGATAATGAACACTAAGGCAACATCAGGAACATATGGACCAATGAAATTAAAGGCTCATACACCATGTCTGTCTTCTGAAACCCAACCCTTTTAAGTCAAATGGAAATATCCCTGTGGCCCATATCAGATGGATGATAAAGGCCAGGTGCTCACACCCTAATCTTGTTTATGACAATCACTATGGGCTCACCTTCCATTATGGCTTTTCTGATCTTGCTCTAAATTCTCTGCCTGATTCTGAGAGTTAATCCCATAGCCCTTCACAAATCCATTCTGAATGGATGAAATGGGTGAAGGGGGTTAAAAGGTACAAACTTCCACTTATAAAATAAATAAGACACGGGGATGTAATGCACAGCATGGTGACTATAGTTAATAATACTGTATTGCATATTTGAAAGCTGTTAAGAGAGTAGATCTTTAACATTCTCATCACAAGAAAAATATATTTGTAACTATGTATGGTGAGGGATGTTAACTAGACTTGTGATGACCATTTTGCAATGTATACAAACATTGAATCATAAGGTTGTACACCTAAAACAACATGTCAATTATACCTCAATTTTTTAAAGTCAGTAAAATGCGACCATCACACTGAAGCCAAAACTATATTGCTTAAAGCCATAAAACTAAATCTAAATCAGATTATCAAAATATCCTGTTCAATGACAACTATTACTTAAGTGGGCTTCACAAAAGAATCCAAAAATATTTCCTATGGCCATTTCCACTTATATGTTACAAATGCTGAAATAACCTCCTGTCAACCTTTGTCTTTGTCAGGTGAACTCTTAGTTATACTTCAAGACCCAAATCAGAAAGTACTTATTTGGTAACATTTTTCTGAATGCTCCCAGGAAAGGTGAGTCAATCACTCCTATGTTCTTATGGTACTTTGTGCTTGCTTCTTAACCACATGGGTCCAAACTCAGCTTTTCCACTGATTTTGGGATAATGTTGATCATAGTGCTTTCTACCTAAAAACAGAGCGGAAAATAGAATTTACCTTCCAGAGTTGTTATATGAAATAATCACTAATGAATGTTTGCTTGGGTCCCCAGAATATGAAAATAACAGCTACCAGTTATGGAGGGTTTATTCTGATTTCATTTATTACTCTCCTCCATTAAATTAGGAGCTCCTCAGGAATTCCCTGGCAGTACAGTGGTCAGAACTCCATGCTTTCACTGCCAAGGGCCCCCGATCGATCCCTGGTCAGGGAACTGAAATCCCACAAGCTGCGTGGTACAGCCAAAAATAAAATAAAATAAATTAGGAGTCCCTCTAGTAAAAGAGACTATCTTAACCACCTATGAACCCCCACTGTCTAGCAAGTGGTTTGGCATAGAGAGGGAGCACCTTCCATAGTTGTTGAATGCATGAATGAGTGAGTGGGTATAAACAGGATATCTGATGATCAGCGTCCACTGCCACAGATAAATTACAGCCTGGTTCTTGGCAGATTCCAGTGATGAAGTGTTCAGGCTGGTTCACAGAGCCACAGGTTCAGCCCCAGCTTGGCGAGCCTGCTGAGTCGTTTGTGCACATTGACTGTATCTCAGACTGCTCTTCATCCTGATCACTGGCTTAATCACCTCTGCTGGCTTCTTTCCTGCTTCTTGGGGAGTGAAAAGTTTCTGCTGCTAAAAGAACGACTGCCTGTGATCCCATCCTTTCCATTTGGGCAGTCTCCTATTATTGTCGATTCTCCCCTTGCTCTAACAAGTGGCTCCTGCTTCATCACAAAGCATTCTGTGCTTACATCTCCCTTTATCCCTGTGTGGAGTGGAACAGAGCAGAGAGAGTTCCTCCCTGCCCACATTGTGCTGACACTGAAAGAGACACAATCATCAGGCAGGAAGGAAAGATGGCTTTTGAATCAGAACAAATGCATCCCAGCTCAATTCTATGCTTCATTTAATTAGGAATCAATTGGCTCTGGCCACCACGACGGAGTTCCCCTTTTCATAACAGAACTAACTCACTCTCCCTCTCCTCTCTCCCCCTTCATTTATATGAGAAGTGGAGAGAGATGGGGAAGAATTGAGTGGAGTTTGAAATTAAAAAATAGCATCCTGCAGAAGGAGAATCAGAGTGAGCAAAAATAAATATAAACAAAGCTGATATGATAAGGAAATTAATTCCAACCCCAAAAATGTATTGAGCACCTAATATGTGCTAGGAAGTGTGCTAAAATCTGGGAAGGCACCTTTGAAAAAAGACAGATTCCTGCATTCAAGGATTGTGGGGAAATAACTTCATATGATGATTATTTGGAGTAATTGATATATTTAGCTTGGGAAGGGAAAGAATCAGAGGTGGCATAAGTCTTGTCTTAATATGATAGGATGTAGAATGGCTTCCTCCAAGCTCCTTGCAATTGTCTACAAAACTCTGCACTATCTAGCACCTGCTGGCTTACAACATCATTGTAAATGTAAGTTTCATAGGGTGGTGCATGAAACCACCTAAAATCACAGCATTCCAGAGAAGTAATAATGATAAAGTGCTTAAGTCCTTCTACCAGTCATCCTGCTCCTTCTCCTGCAAGCCAAAGATAAAACCATGTGCTTGTATTTCCCAGCCATAAATAAATGTTAAAAACTCACCCCTACAAATTGCCACGACCTTTATGGATAACATATAAGAATCCAGGAAAAGAAGACTAGGACACAACGTGATGGAATCAGAATCTGAAGTTGATAATCTTTCATACACCCTCAGGAAGTGTGACTTCAGTTGTCATATCAGGGCTTTGCAGCCACAAAGTGTCCTTGTCAAGATCTGCAACCTTTTACCTCATCCCTTTAAATTCATACATGCCATTTGTCACATCCAATGGCTCAGAAACCAATTCCAAGTGAGCACAGTCCATTACTTGGATGTTTGTAGATGGACTTTCTTTGTCCTCCTCTTTCTGAATTAACAAACCTATTTCAAAGGTTTTGCTTTGCTTGAGACCCAGATGGCTGTGAACATACATTTATTAGTCATCACTCTTAGAGTTGCAAATTATGGAAGAGTCAACTCAAACTGGCTTAAGCAAAACAGGCAAATTACTAAATCATATAACTAAAACGGCTAGTAGAAGAGTTCATTTTAGAGATTTCTCTCTCTCTCTCTCTCTCCCTCGCCTGCTTCCCTTTCCTCTGGCCTCTCCCCTCCCCACTCTACCTCTATCTCTCTATCTCTTTTTCCTTTCCCTATGCCTTGGCTCTGCTTTCCTCTGTGTATGTTTCATGCTTAAACAGGATCTCTTTGTGTGGCCTCTGGAAGCTCTGGTCTTTCACCTTTGTAAGTATAAGACCAGAACAAAGAAGAACAATTTCTTCCAATCTCCTCAGTAAACATCCAAATATCAGCTCTGATTGGATAGACTAGGGTATGTCTCCATCCCTGAAGAAAGCCCTGAGGCTCCAGGATGAAACATTGGCGGGGCTGGTTGCTCGCCCACCCCTGCACCTGAGGCTGGGTCAGCTAATGGTCTGAGAGAGGAGAAGGTGTATTTCCCAAAGGAGTCTCCAGAAGCTGTTATTAGTACGAGAACTAATGAACGCTGAGAAGGGAGAAAGAAAAAGACAGAAATGTCCCCTTAGTTCCCACATTTGAACATCGAGCCCATAGCTTTCAATAGTTTCAGACGGAGCAAAAAACAAAAGCCTCTGAAACAAATTTTAGGTGTCTAAGGCTTGGCTTGTTTCCTTTTAGCTCATTGCCCTCTTATGTCTCCTGGAGGGAAGAACTGATAGAAAGTGAGGGTGAGAGAACAAATAACCAGGAGAAGGACGTTTGTTCTCAACCTTTTTTGAGAGCAATGAAGTCAGATGTTAATAGAGGCGAAGAGTAACAGATCCAGATTATGTATTGACAGGAGGGTGGGGCTGTGCTACTGGGAGGCTCTCACTTTGTTTTCCTGTAGGACATCACACGGATGCCAAGATGGACTATTTGCACAAAAAACTTACTATGTATCTGAGTCGTAAGTGCTATAAAAAAAGATTATAATTAGGATTTGAAGTTCAGATTCTAGCTTAACTTTGGATATGAGAAAGAAACCATCACTCACTTATTTGAGCCTGAATTCTACCTCTTATAACCTCACCAATCAATTACAAAGGTCATGGGTATGGAGCAATATTTTTACTATATTTTAATAGCAGGAAGAAAATGTGAATGCATTTTAGAGTGGATTTCTTTGGTTGTTCTGTTTACTCTGCTTTTTCTTTTCATTCGCCCCTTCCCAATGCCCCACCATCTCAGAGTCACTTCACTGCACACTGTTTCATCCATGGCTCTGTTATGTGGATCTTCATGAGGTACAGTTATGGAAACAATAAGTTTTCTCTTCCCACAGCACCAACTGGAGTTTCTAATAACAATAATATAAGTACTATTAACCTCATCATTATTATTAACACCAATGACCACAGAACAAAAACTTAGTATGACATAATAGTCGTATTGATGAGCAATGCAATGTGTCATGTTCTCTGTAAGCACTTTACCTATATTATCACAATTAAGTCTTGCAACAAAACTATGAGGTCAGCACTTTTTTTCATCCCCACTTTTAAGATGAAGAAAACTGATACTCGGAGACCAACGCTTCAACTAATAGACAAAGCTGGTGAGTGTCCTTCACTCATTTCTTCTGCCTGCCCTGCTCTCTCAAGCCTTTGCAACTGGATTGCTCTTGATTCCTAACACTGTCTCAGGAAAGAGCGTATGTTTTCAGGGCATAATCTTCACAACCATAAGTGATGACCTATTCCTTCCTGGCTAACTTCGACTCATGCTCTTAGAACAAAAGGCACCGCCTCAGAGCTGATTCCCAGACATCACCACTTTCATTGCTCCCCCCCACCTTTGTTCTGCATGATTGTATGGTCATTGATTACCAGCACTGTCCTTCTAGACTTAGAGTTCTGTTTGGTTTTTACTCAGAGCTGTGTCCTTAGTTTTTAGCTCAGTTTTAGTTGTCTATTACACATGGCTAAATAGATGCGTGACTGTAATCACTACCCAGGCGGGTAACAGGCAGTTTGGGACCAGTAGACTCTAAGCATTTTCTCAGGACTTCCTCCATCCCCCAATGCCATTTTCTAATGCCTCCTTTTGCTAAACCTCATCTCCCTGATTTGAAAACTATGACTCTATCCCAGATGTTATTTACGTAACTACTTATAGGAGTAAGAAAAATAACAGAAGTTTTAAAAGTCGACCAATTACAGTGAATAGGGATATGTGAAGACTCCAATAAACAGTAGTCATGCCTATCCTATCTAATAAGGACATTTGTTGCCCTAAGGATTGAGAGTCCAATAGTCACTAGAAGTTTCAAATATTCAGAAATACTGATTTTTAGTTTTATATGTAAAAATCTCTCACTGTTTTAATATCGCGTGTAAGGTATATGGCCTTTTATCTAACCTCTCCGTGCCTCAGTTTCCTCATCTGTGAAGTAAGGACAATATTGGAACCTAACTAATAGGGTTGCTATAAAAAGTAAATTACATGGTATTTCTGAACAGCTTAGAGCAGTTCTTGGCACATAGTAAGCGTTTATATATATAAATATATATATATGAATATGTGATTATATATAATGTTCAATTTCATGTTGAATATATAATTGAATATTGAATATATAACTAAATATTAAATATGTAATTGAATGACAACAATAATACATTTTTAAAGAAAAACACTGAAAGCCAAGCAAAACACACCTACAGGGCACTTGTAGCCTACAGGTTATCAGATTGGGAGCCTGCTTATACTTTCACTGAAAACCTCATTTTGGACTGCCTCTGGATATGGCATATCTCCTGACTCTTTTATCCTACATAGTTTGAAAAATAGCCCTTTCTCTGCCCACACAGTCCCTAATTTTCTAAAATCAGCCCACTCCTGAGTCCCAAGACTACCCAAGAAGGGACAAGTTTTTAATATCTGCCTCTCCCCACCACAGGCCCCCATGGAAGTGTGGTTGAAAAACTTCCACCCAAAAGCAAACCCTTTAGGAAGCTCCTGCTTCCTAGGCCTCAGAGGGGTCTCTCTCAGCTGCAGCCCACTTTTCAATCAATCTTATCTGTAATGTTTGCAGATTGCACCGGCCACCCCACCCCCCCCCCACCGCAAGCCAGCTGTGTTATCAGCAATCAGCAGCATGGTGAGGACAGAGCACAGGCACAGTAGAGAACAAGGCTAAAAATAACCATTTTCAAATTAAAATCCTGAATTGTAGAGGGAAGGGGGGAGCAGAAGCAAGACACGGTAGGGCAGGTTTTATTTACTTACACCAATGAATCAAAGAT
Organism: Balaenoptera ricei; assembly: GCF_028023285.1. Classification (NCBI taxonomy): domain Eukaryota; kingdom Metazoa; phylum Chordata; class Mammalia; order Artiodactyla; family Balaenopteridae; genus Balaenoptera; species Balaenoptera ricei. The sequence goes on along the minus strand of NC_082657.1, from coordinate 37,271,012 downwards.
AAAAGGAGGAAAAAGGCATTTCGAAGGAGTTGGGAGCATGGCAGAATTGCTTTCATCTCCAGTAATGTTGTCAAAACACGAATGATGATGCAAAGTAAATGCCTGTCAGACAAACCCAAAGGAAGCTTATTTACACGTTTAGGATGAGCAGGGTTGTAAATGATGGTTTAATTGGGAAAATCTGCCTAGTCATTTGAACAAGCAGACCTAAAAACAGACATAGTGCTGGGAGGAAAATAAATTTAAGGAAATTTCTTTTCCATTGCTTTACTCTAACACATTTCCCCCATTCCTCTGCCTCTCCCTATTCCATTTTCATTTCCATTAGAAAAAACACTTCTCAGCGTTTCCCAGGCTGCCCTTAACCTTTCTGACTCACTCACTTGGGGCCTGTGGAAGGCAAAGCATTCTCTCAATGACTGGAGACAGGCTCTGGGCAGTACCCAACACACGTAGGCTGACCTCTGGAGCTGGGATGGTGGCTTCCTAAAAACAAACAGTGCAAGGGCTAATGGATTAGGGAAGGTGCATAGAATGTTCAACTCGATGTCCAGCAAATAAAAGGCATTCAATAAATATTAGTTTCCTTACCTGACACTCAGTAGGGAACTGGCATTTATTGACTGGGAAGAACTAAACCAATACAGTAACAATGATTATTTCTAGATGGGAGGTTATGGTTGATACAGTTTCCTTCTTCTTTATATTTTTTATTTAGGTTTTTTAAAATTTTCTGAGATGAGAAATAAGATGATTTTTAAATCCAAAATTCTGGATGCCATCATATTAAATGTGTCATTCTAGTCTTATACCCACCTATTCCCATCCCATGATCTGAGCTTCTAGTAAAATTAATTCATTAATAAGCTTTAAAACTAAGGTTTTAGTTCTCTTTTATGGTTTTTTCAAAATGTGCCAGAAATTGGCATTTTGCCAATTTTTTAGGACGAGAGGTTGGCACAAATACCAACCTTAAACTGAATATCATTTGACATGACCGTAATCTCTCAAAACATAGCAAAAAGTCATATATAAATATATAAATAATTAGTAAAGCATATACAATTTATTTCATCATTTTGGCCATTATTCTTAGGTAAGACTTCTTGTCGTCTGTAGCAGATACTTGTAATGAACCATTTCCCTCCCTCAGTCCACCTAATTTCAGCACTTGTATGGTAGACAGTTCCATGCATCTTTGCCGATATCCCATGGTGCCTCTCTGTACTGCTTTCTCTAAAGCTGGAGAAGATGGCTTAGCCACATGCAGGTGCAACCCAAAAATGTGGGCGAGTCTACCCCCAATGCAGTCCTCATACTATGGAGGGTAAAAGTCTATGGATAAATGTCCCAACTTCTTTGTCTTTCAGTGGGACAATTCTAAGCAGTAATCAGCTCATTATCACATACTTTATTGTTTTTCTTCCTTTCTTGTCTCTCTCTCTCTACTTTCCACACTTCTGTTTTCTGTGATCACCTTCAAAATAAATTCCCCATATCAACTCCTTGTCTTACGGTCAGCTTTAAGTGGCAGGAGGAGGTGTGGCTGCACCCACAGTAAGATATCATAATTATAATTCACTGGTTAAAAAGAGTCTTCAAGTCACTAATGATAACAATGTCATTAATGAGAATTGCAGTCAACATTTTATTTATTAGAATGTGGTGCCCAGGGCTTCCCTGGTGGTGCAGTGCTTAAGAATCCACCTGCCAATGCAGGGGACACGGGTTCGAGCCCTGGTCCGGGAAGATCCCACATGCTGCGGAGCAACTAAGCCCGTGCGCCACAACTACTGAGCCTCCACTCTAGAGCCTGGGAGCCACAACTACTGAGCCCCCATGCCACAACTACAGAAGCCCACGCGCCTAGAGCCCGTGCTCCACAGCAAGAGAAGCCACCACAATGAGAAGCCCGCGCACCGCAACAAAGAGTAGCTCCCGCTCGCTGCAACTAGAGAAAGCCCGCGTGCAGCAACGGAGACCCAACACAGCCAAAAATAAAATAAATTAAAAATAAATTAAAAAAAAAAAAAAGAATGTGGTGCCCAAATTAAACTGACCGTGTAAGCAACCTCCACATAGAATGGGACTGGAACAAAATTCCTTTCTGTCTAGATGTGCTGTTAGCATACAGAACTGTGCCAGGCACTGAGACAAAATAAGCAAGTGCTTTCACAAGCCCATAGGCCAAACCTCCCCTTTTCTAACTCTTGGCCTTGAAGAATTAGGGTCCTAGGAACATGATGAGTATAGAAGACTAGCCTCACTCAACAGTAATTCCTCCTTATAGCCTGAGTTTTTGACAGCCTAACAACGGTACAGGAATTATGCCAGTTTTCCTGCTTAGCATGAGCTCTGCCACAGGACCAATGACATATAATCTGTATACTTGCTTTTCCTGCCACAAAGCTGTGACACATTATCAAAGCTTCACAAAGTCATTCCATCTTAGTACAACTCTGGACAACTTCTTTCCATCTTATTTCTGGGACAAGGACATTCACTGTATCCTACTTTCATTTTCTGATTATTATATTAAATGTTGACACATGTTTGACAACTCAAATTCATTGGTTAAATGTTTTTCCTCTCTCAAAATTATTTTTAATATAATAATCTAATAAATATGAATCCCAGATTCATCACTAAATATATGACCTTGCTTAGTTAAACCTCAGTATTTTGTTCTGTAAAATACAGATAACAATAAAACATTGTAGATTGTTGTGAATATTGCAAAAATCCCTGTGTGTTTTGTGAAGTCCCTAGCTCAAAAACACGTCAAAATGTTAAACACTATTATTAAAATCAGATCCAATTATAATAAATGCACAATGAAAAAATACCAAGTCAGTTTTGCACTTAGAATCTGGAGACACTTTAACTAAAAGTCATATAAGGTCTCTCATTCTAACCTTTTCATTTTTTATGCAATTTAACCTTCATTAAAACTATAATGTGTAAAGACAGGAATGTATCAAAAAAGCAAAAATGATCAAGATATCCATCTAGAGGATCTCACAATATAGAAGGAAAAACAGATACATAGACAGATTCAATCATGCACTAAACATTTATGAAATGCCAGCTTTGTACTAGAACTGCACTAGGTAATACAGACACAAAGATGAGTAAGATTCTATCTCCTCTGAGAGAAGCAGCTGTCCAATGAACCAACAAGAACACTATATTGATATGATATGTATTATGTTCAAGGTAATATGAGAAGATCTTAAAAGGAATTACCAGCTCTAACAAGGGAAGTTAGAGCTGGGGGCAAATGAGTAAAGCTTTACAGTTATGACTGTTAAACTGGTATATGAAGGATGTATAGGAGTTAGCAAGTAAATCAATGGGGAAAAAATGGCTCCAAGATATAGCATATACAAAAGCAAGGAATTATGGAAGAACATATTGTCTTCAGGGAACTCCAAGTAGTTAGATTAGACTGGACCCAGGAGAGATGCGGAAAGTGAGGAGGAGAGATGTAGGAAAACACTTCTCACAGCGGTAGACTGTGATTATTTTGAAATGACCATAATGGAGTTACAAGCAAAGCAGTATGAAATATTCCTGCCACATAAGGTTAGATCACTTGTCCATTTACTTCTGGCAAAACTAAAACTAGAAGCTGAGCCTCCCAACTCCAAATATGGTGCTCTATCCTATAGATCAGTGGTTTAGAAAGGTGTCCCAGGACCAACAGCTTAAGCATTATCTGGGAAATTGTTAGAAATGTACATTCTCGAGTCTCACCCAGACCTACTGAATCAGAAACGCCAAGGACCGGGCTCAGAAATGTGCATTTGTAAAATCCCTCCAGATGATTCACACTAAAATCTGAGAATCACTACTCTTGACCATGCTGTTATCTTCACATTCCCAAGGAGCTGTTCATGGAAGAAACTGAAGAAAAAGCAAAGATTGCTTCTTTTTTATCACAATCAGAAAACAGCCTTATGCTCATAACAAAACTTTATCAATCAAGCACTTTGCAAAAATTGTATGAAAATGTTTTGTTTTGGCAAGTCCTTTGATGGCCAATATCTTAGAGGGCACAACAGGTTCAGGTAGCCAGAAATATCATTTACCCCCAGATGCCACTTAGGTACCAGCTACATGGAGACCCAGGAGCAGGTGCCCACCGGTATACCTGCTGGAAGAAGTTAGAAGGGGGAAATAAAATTAAAAGGAATGGGAGGAAATGAATCACCCTTTGAACACTATGGTTATATTATTGATTTTTCTGAAATTAGAAGCATTCTGCATCCAATCAACCTGCCTCTCTATAGGTGACATCAACCATTGAGGAGAGGAAGAAAAATCTCATTTGTGTCAGTAACTGGCAAATTAATACAAGTTAATTTGTCAATTAAACTATCAGCGTAATAGGGAATGCTGCAAACTAACATTAGCAGGTTAAGAGAGGCAAGGTGTATAATTCATAAAGAAAACCCCAAGTCCGCAACAGGAATTCAGATGGAACTTAAATGAAGATGAACAATGGCAAAACTAAATTAAAGACAGGGTCTGAGTGACCTCTAGTGTTATTAAGAGGAATATGAGGTAAGTATGAGAAATAGAAACTAGCCTACAGTGCAGAATCCTAGATACAAATATAACTATATATGTATATATATATATGCATAACTATATATGTATAACTATACATATACACTTATGTATGTATACTTCATTTCAGCATAATCATAATATCCATTGGTTTAAAAGTCACCCAAGAAACATGTAATGTTTTACATTTCAGTTTTCGTCACTAAAATACTGACTGTTCTGACTTACTGACTTAGTATTAAAATGTCTTCATTGTATATATGCAAAAGTTTGGGATCTTAGCCTCATCATTCAAATGCCCTTGGGGAAAAAGAAATAATGCCTTGTATTAAATGTTAAATAACATTAGGTTTCCTAACTGATACTGGGAAAAGGTCAAGGGAATGCAGAGAGGCAATAAAGTCATTCCAATTTTAGAACTGTTGAGAGAGAGTGCTTACATCCAGTAGCTTCCCCTTCTAATGTATGCATTGATTTTTCTAAAAGCACAGCTCTGATCACCTTCCATCAAGGTTCTTCAAGAGCCCCCGAATGTCTACCAAATTAAGAACAAATCCTTATGTGGGTCATTCAAGGTCTTCCATGATGTGACCACTCTGACCTTCATCTCTTATGAAGAAGGCATGGCCAGATGTCACAACACTTGTATTATTTCTGCACAGGCAGACTTCCCACCTACCGATGTTTTTAACTTCAAGAATTTTGTAAACCTTTGTGTAAAGATAGCCCCAAGTCTGGGAAGGGCTTGCAGTTTATTTCTAACAATCTCCTGATTTCAAATCCTATTTCCACCACTTGCTAAGTGTGTAATTTTGGAAAAATTACTTAGCCCAACTTAACTCAGTTTGATCATCGCTAATACAAAGATAATGTACATCATGAATATGTTACTACAGCTACCTCTTCATGACAGAAGATAAAGAAGGGTAAGAAGAAACCAGGTCAAGTACCATCTCTGCCATTAGCTTTGGGAGCCTGGATAAACCACTCGACTCTCTTAATTCCAGTTTCCCCATTTGTGAAACAGGTACAATAATAACCAACTTCATAATATTAAGATGAGGATTAAAATCAGATGCCTTATACGCAATAGCAGCCAGTATATCATAGGAACTCAATAAATGCTTAACCCTGCACACTCTAGGACTACTGTCTCTACCTACCTCTTTCATCTGGAGTAGGGGCATGGACGTCAGTGATGCCATCAAGCCCTCTAATTGGGCTGGGGCCTTTGACTGTCCTGTTCCTCCTTTTCCTATTGAAAATGTAGTCAGCAAATGATTCAAGAATATGTTAATATTCTTGTTAATATGAATATGTTAATATGTACATCTAATATGTACATCTAAGGTGTGGTTATTATGAACCATCTGATAATAATAATTTACAGGATGATCCTGTAAACCAGCATCATGCAGTCAGTAAAATTATTTTAGCCCGTAGACTTGGTCTAAACCAGGCTCAGAATGAAAAGTTAAAATAAAGTTTTAATGTATGATTCCACTTACATGAGGTATTTAGAACAGACAAACTCATAAAAACAGAAAGTAGAATGATGACTGTCAGAGGCTGGGGCCGGGTGGGGGGGTTTCTTTTTAACAGGTAGAGAGTGGCAGTTTTACAAAATGAAAAAGTTCTGCAGATTGGTTGCACAGCAGTGTGAATATACTTAATACTACTGAACTGTACACTTAAAAATGGTTAAGATGGTAATGTGTGTATTTTACCATAATTAAAATTTTTTTTTTAATTTTAAAAAGCTTTTATGAGATGAAATTCATTACCCCTTAAATGCAACTTCTTCTGGCATCTCCATAGGCCACACACACACACAAGTGAGCTTGTGTGTAAAGAGTGATCTTTGTCTGATAACCCATGATTTTACTGATTGGCCCTCAAAAGCCTAGATTATTTGAGTCCATGTTGAAGAATGATAAAAAGGACATTTTTCACCCCTCTGAATGCCACCTAACATGTAAGCAGAGGAACTGATGCTAACTCATTTGGCTAGAAATAAAAGGAGTAAAAGGATCAGCATTTACCTTCTACCTGGAGTTACTTGGGCAGAACCTGGAACAAAGCACCAGTATAAATAATTTTGAGCTCCTTCTAACTATTATCAGGCTTTTGTGTGTTTATTAAAATGATTTCTCAACAAGAGCTACCAGCAATTCCTTCCACTACCTGAAAACTTAGACCAGCAAAGAAAGAAGTCCCAAAGCCAGCTCCACACTTGTGTCCCTTCCTTCTGAATCCACTGGAAAAATCAGTAAAAATTATAAGTCTGCACTGCTGCTTTCTTGGGTTAGAAATTCCAAATTACTTTTAAAGCCTCCTCATTAATGTGTCCCTCTAACAGCCTAACCCTCATTGTTGGCCTGATATCCAGAATGCTTAGAGCTTGATGAAAAAGGATAAAACTCAGTAGTCTTGAATGTAAGTGAGCTGAAATAACCCCATCCATTTATCCCCAGATCCTTGTGCTTCTCCAAGTCAGTGTACCCTATGATGCTGTCTCTGTACTTCTGGATGGATTCTAGCAATCCTAGGTGTTCTCTAACTCATGATCACAATTTTTTAGGTAGTTGTTTCAACTTTTTGTTGATGTAATATATATATATATATATATAGATTGCATATATATATATATATATATATATACACACACAAATTGATGTGCATATATATATATGCACAAATCATGATTGTATAAATTGATGCACTTCCACAAAGTGAACATTTCTGCATAACATCCGCTTTTGTTACATTCCAGTTATCCTGCCAAGGATAACTACTATACCAAATATGCTGATTTTTAACATCATACATTAATTTTGCCTCTTTGTGGGTGGGGCAGGACTTTATATAAATGGAATCACACAGAGGGATCTGTAAATTCGTGAGATTCATCTATACTGCTCTATGTAGATGTAGTTTGTTCCCTTTCATTGCTGTGTAAGGCAAATGTAACATGACTTATTTGTCCATTTTACTATTGATGCCGCTTCCCATTTATTTGAAATTAGCCCATCATATTTGGGTCTGTGAATGCACACCTCAAATCCCTGTACCTTAAGTTTCTAGTAATGTTCTAATGACCATCTGACAGTAACCACAGAGCTGCCTTGTCATCCTCTGTCCAAGTCAGTAATTCCCAAATTCCATCTCTAAGGTTCAACCAAAAACTGCCCTGTGTGAAAAATCAAGAAATTCATTTTCCCTGAGAACAATACAACCTTTCTATATTTGTAGATTTTCTGTTTTTGCTTTAGAAATTATTTTTTTAAACACTATGTTCTATCTACTTCAGTTCCGTTCAACAAGTTTTATTAGAATTTCATCTACGTGCCAAGCACTGTGCTCCTTATGGGACTACAAAATAAGGTAACATACAGTCCTTAATTTGGGGGAGCTCATAGCCTACTGGAAAGAAAGATGATATTATATATGTGACCGCCCCCCACCCCAGAAGTGAATGTGCTGTCCAAATTTCTCACCAATGCTGTTCTAACTCCAGGGAAGAATAAAGTCATGACCCTAGGGCTGGGGGCTCTCAGGAAAGTCTTAAGTAGTTCATCCCAAGTGTGAAATATCCTTGAAATGTTGTTCGTCAGTAAAGGTATGCTTAATAAAATGATCATGCCTGTTTTAATATCAAAATATTTCCCTTCACAACTGTCAGTTAAAACAGACACTCCAGGACAATGTGTCCTGTTTAACACTTGAATTTTAGCACTCCTGTAAACCACTAATATATTAAACCACTGTAGATATCACCACCGAAGTTTGAAAAGGACAAATCTAAACAACCTGTAAAAGTTTACCACATAATAAAAGGATATGAGGCGGCTCCATCAATCTTGTAGATGATCCACAAACATCTGGCCATATTGTGTTTTGATATATACTAACTGATTTGCTCTACTTTTCCCAGGAGATAAATAATTCTTCAGATATTTTATCCATTTTAAACAACCATGCATTTCATAATATCGGAGGCTTTAAACCACAAACCTCAGTAAAACACAGGCTGAAATTCTAGTGTCACTCATACAGTTAATAACCAAAAAAGTAATACTCATCATTTTCCTAACTGTTTGAAAGTAGAAATTGACTCCTGGGAAGGCAGAGAAGCCAATTTGCAATGAGCGGCTTTCATTTCCTACTCTTAATTCAAATCGTCATAAAATTGTTTGAAGTCTTGGCACAAGTAGTGACATTCCAATGTAACCTATAAGCGGCTCTTTGGGGAGGGACAGTTATATGTAAAATACACTCTGCATAGCAACCAAAACAGTCAGTGGACTTTGAGTGCTAAAATAGGACATCTTTCTAACCACAAAGAAGAAAAGTGAAGACGGTGGCACAAGATGATTAGAACTAAGGGTGAGAATCCTTTGGGCACTCTTATTTTGGCTTGCTTTGTCTTTTCTGTGCAAAGGGAGACGTGATATCTGTCATTCATTCATACACACATCCTGGAACTCAGGAAGTCCAAGGGTATGTACAACTAGGAGCCCTCAGAATACAGATGGAGATTAAAGCCTTGGAACTGAATAACATCACCTAGGCTAAAGAAGAGAAGAAAAGATGTATGAGGTCTGATCCCTAGTCTGATCCAATATAGAGGTTAAGAAAGAGGAGGGCAGGCTGAAGAGAACCTTAGAAGAAGCAACCTATGATGTAGGAGGAAAAATAGGAGTGTAGAATGTCTTCAAATTATATGGGGGTGGGGAGGTAGTCAACAAGGTAGGAATACTCAACCGTTCCAAAGATTCTCAAAGGCCAAATGAGATGAGGTTTGACAAGGGACCAACGGAATCAGCAAGCTAAAGGTACCAGTAACCATAACAAGCGTGGTTTCAGGAAGTAGGGAGGGCAAAAATGGATTGAGGACAGCATATAGAGTGAAGATTAAGTAAACAGAGAATAGAGACAACACTTTTGAGGAGTTTGCTATAAAGAAAAGTGCACAAAGTTTACAGTATCTGGAGCAGGACTTTTTAAAGAGGAGCTACAATAGATTAGGCCATGTGTTTATGCTGACTGGAAAAATCTAGCAAAAAGAGGTTAACTGATGATTCGGAAGAGAAAGGGCTAAGTGCAGGCTTGAAGCTCTTGAGCATGTTACAGGTATGAGATCTTGTTTACAGAGTGTGTAGGGAGGGGAAATTAGATAAGAGCTCGGACACTTCCTCCTCTATGAAAGGGAGATGTGCAGAAGGTGTCGGCATTAGACAGATTTGTCATGGGGAAGCTGTAACAATTTTCTTCTGATTGCTTCAGTTCGCTTCAGTGAAATAAAAAGGGAGGTCACAAGCTACGAAAGGAGAAAGGACAGGTGCTGAAAAATTGAGGACAAAAGGGTATAGATGTAATCATTTGGATAACCTGGTTTTCTATCCAAAACCTGCTACTCCAAGCTATGTGCCTTAAATAATTAAATTAACCTCTCTGATTCCCAGCTTCTTCATCTATAAAATAAGGATGACGGTTTTATCATGAGGTTAATCCAGCACCTCAGAGTGAGTTTTATTTGGCTTGAGTTTCTTTCCTATAAAAGTAATCATCACGGATCTTCCAAAATGATATTCTGAAACCAATTATCACATGAGTTTATATTTAATAAGAATACACATATGCATGGAATAGATGGCATGAAAAGGGCTCTGGGGCATACTTACAACAACTAGTCTTGGATTTAGATTGACTCAAAATATTCTACAACAAGAAAAGCAACAAATAAATTGTGATACAGAAAACACAGTGCAAAGAAGCTGGATCTACTCCCAGGTGAAACACTCATTTGCTGTGTGCCATGGATATCACCTAACTTTTCTGGGCAGATATTTCCAATCTGTAAAATGAAGCCCTTGGACTTAACGATCTGGTTCCTTCCAGCTCTAAAATTCTGTGGACATATGAATTACTCCATTTATACATAGCTGCCCCTTGCCTACTCCATGATGGCTTTGAAATGTTTATATTTATAGCTAGACCCCCTCTTTCTTTTTTTTTTTTAACATCTTTATTGGAGTATAATTGCTTCACAATGTTGTGCTAGTTTCCGCTGCACAACAAAATGAATTAGCCATATGCATACATATATCCCCATATCCCCTCCTTCTTGTGTCTCCCTCCCACCCTCCCTATCCCACCCCTCTAGGTTGTCACAAAGCACCGAGCTGATCTCCCTGTGCTATGAAGCTGCTTCCCACTAGCTATCTATTTTACATTTGGTAGTGTATATATGTCCATGCCACTCTCTCACTTTGTCACAGCTTACCCTTCCCCCTCCCCATATCCTCAAGTCCGTTCTCAAAGTCTGCATCTTTATTCCTGGCCTGCCCCTAGGTTCATTAGAACCTTTTTTATTTTTTTTAGAGTCCATATATATGTGTTAGTATATGGTATTTGTTTTTCTCTTTCTGACTTACTTCACTCTGTATGACAGACTCTAGGTCCATCCACCTCACTACAAATAACTCAATTTCGTTTCTTCTTATGGCTGAATAATATTCCATTGTATATATGTGCCACATCTTTATCCATTCGTCTGTCGATGGACACTTAGGTTGCTTCCATGTCCTGGCTATTGCAAATAGTGCTGCAATGAACACTGTGGTACATGACTCTTTTTGAGCTATGGTTTTCTCAGGGTATATGCCCAGTAGTGGGGTTGCTGGGTCATATGGTAGTTCTATTTTTAGTTTTTTAAGGAACCTCCATACTGTTCTCCATAGTGGCTGTATCAATTTACATTCCCACCAACAGTGCAAGAGGGTTCCCTTTTCTCCACACCGTCTCCAGCACTTATTGTTTGTAGATTTTTTGATGATGGCCATTCTGACCGGTGTGAAGTGATACCTCATTGTAGTTTTGATTTGCATTTCTCTAATGATTAGTGATGTTGAGCATCCTTTCATGTGTTTGTTGGCAATCTGCATATCTTCTTTGGAGAAATGTCTATTTAGGTCTTCTGCCCATTTTTGGATTGGGTTTTTTGATACTGAGCTGCATGAGCTGCTTGTATATTTTGGAGATTAATCCTTTGTCAGTTGCTTCATCTGCAAATATTTTCTCCCATTCTGAGGGTTGTCTTTTCGTCTTGTTTATGGTTTCCTTTGCTGTGCAAAAGCTTTTAAGTTTCATTAGATCCCATCTGTTTATTTTTGTTTTTATTTCCATTTCTCTAGGAGGTGGGTCAAAAAGGATCTTGCTGTGATTTATGTCATAGTGTGTTCTGCCTATGTTTTCCTCTAAGAGTTTTATAGTGTCTGGCCTTACATTTAGGTCTTTAATCCATGTTGAGTTTATTTTCATGTATGGTGTTAGGAAGTGTTCTAATTTCATTCTTTTATATGTAGCTGTCCAGTTTTCCCAGCACCACTTATAAAAAGGCTGTCTTTTCTCCATTGTATACTCTTGCCTCCTTTATCAAAGATAAGGTGACCATATGTGCATGGGTTTATCTCTGGGCTTTCTATCCTGTTCCGCTGATCTATATTTCTGTTTTTGTGCCAGTACCATACTCTCTTGATTACTGTAGCTTTGTAGTATAGTCTGAAGTCAGGGAGTCTGATTCCTGCAGCTCCATTTTTCTTTCTCAAGATTGCTTTGGCTATTTGGGGGTCTTTTGTGTTTCCATACAAATTGTGAAATTTTTTCTTCTAGTTCTGTGAAAAATGTCATTGGTAGTTTGATAGGGATTGCACTGAATCTGTAGATTGTTTTGGGTAGTATAGTCATTTTCACAATGTTGATTCTTCCAAGCCAAGAACATGGTATATCTCTCCATCTGTTTGTATCATTTTTTTTAAAAAAAGAATTTCATTATTGTGCTCATTCATATTTTTTTAAATAAATTTATTTATTTATTTATTTATTTTTGGCTGTGTTGGGACTTCATTTCTGTGCAAGGGCTTTCTCAAGTTGTGGCGAGTGGGGGCCACTCTTCATTGTGGTCCGCGGGCCTCTCACTGTCGCGGCCTCTCCCGTTGTGGAGCACAGGCTCCAGACGCACAGACTCAGTAGTTGTGGCTCACGGGCCCAGTTGCTCTACGGTATGTGGGATCTTCCCAGACCAGGGCTCGAACCTGTGTCCGCTGCATTGGCAGGCAGATTCTTAACTACTGCGCCACCAGGGAAGCCCTGTTTGTATCATCTTTAAGTTCTTTCATCAGTGTCTTATAGTTTTCTGCATACAGGTTTTTTGTCTCCTTAGGTAGGTTTATTCTTAGGTATTTTATTCTTTTTGTTGCAATGGAAATGGGAGTGTTTCCTTAATTTCTCTTTCAGATTTTTCATCATTAATGTATAGGAATGCAAGAGATTTCTGTACATTAATTTTGTATCCTTCTAGTCTACCAAATTCATTGATTAGCTCTAGTAGTATTCTGGTAGCATCTTTAGGATTCTCTATGTATAGTATCATGTCATCTGCAAAGACTGACAGTTTTACTTCTTCTTTTCCAATTTGGATTCCTTTTATTTCTTGTTCTTCTCTGATTGCTGTGGCTAGGATTTCCAAACCATGTTGAATAATAGTGGTGAGAGTGGGCAACCTTGTCTTGTTCCTGATCTTAGACCCCCTGTTTCTTTAAAGTGACAACACAGTATCTTCTTTAGTATCACAGTACACTAAGTCTTTGAGGTAAATGTTAAATATTCTAATAAACTAAACTTTTGAATGACTGTATCATGTGTATTGCCATAAATAGAAAATTATATCAAGACATTACATTTTTTATTGAAGTATGGTTGATTTACAATGTTGTGTTAATTTCTGCTGTACAGCAAAGTGACTCAGTTATACATATATATACATTCTTTTTTGTTTTTTTTTGGTTTTTTGTTTTTTTAATTTTTATTTATTTATGGCTGCATTGGGTCTTTGTTTCTGTGCGAGGGCTTTCTCTCGTTGCGGCAAGCGGGGGCCACTCCTCATCGCGGTGCGCGGGCCTCTCACCATTGTGGCCTCTCTTGTTGTGGAGCACAGGCTCCAGACGCGCAGGCTCAGTAATTGTGGCTCACGGGCCTAGTTGCTCCGCGGCATGTGGGATCCTCCCAGACCAGGGCTCAAACCTGCGTCCCCTGCATTGGCAGGCAGACTCTCAACGACTGCGCCACACGGAAGCTCTTTTTTTTTTTTTTAATATGAATTGTGATTTCTTTAAGTGATGGGATTTGGGGTGAGTTTTTTTCTTTTTTTTTTTTTAATTTTACACTTTATTTATTTTTGGCTGTGTTGGGTCTTCGTTTCTGTGCGTGGGCTTTCTCTAGTTGCGGCGAGTGGGGGCCACTCTTCATCGCGGTGCGCAGGCCTCTCACTGTCGTGGCCTCTCTTGTTGCAGAGCACAGGCTCCAGACGCACAGGCTCAGTAGTTGTGGCTCACGGGCCTAGTTGCTCCGCGGCATGTGGGATTTTCCCAGACCAGGGCTCGAACCCGTGTCCCCTGCATTGGCAGGCAGATTCTCAACCACTGCGCCACCAGGGAAGCCCATACATTCTTTTTTATACTCTTTTCCATTATGGTTTATCCCAGGACCTTGTTGTCCATCCATTCTATAAGTAATAGTTTGCATCTACTAACCCCAAACTCCCAGTCCATCCCTCCCCCACCCCCCCAAGACATTATATTCTAAGTAAACACTGTAGGGTCTTAGGGGAATACACAAATATACTTTTTGGCAAAATGCTTAAAATCAACACATAATCTTTACAAATCAGTGTTAAGTATGACTTGGCAAAGACAGATAAGAGGAAATGTTATTTTTATCATTTAATTTTTTTGATGAAAAATTATTAATTTATCTTTCAATGACAAGTTCACAGGTTTAAAAAGAGAACATGAATACCAAAGTTTTTAAATGGCACAATCATATGGATAGTCATGCATTTTTAGTTATCTGAAATGAGTCTTGGTTCCAGTAAGCTCAATGATAAGATAAGCATTACCATGGCTGATTCTGTCACTTAGAATGGACTCCAATTATGGGTTTTGTATAGTAATGAAGATTGTGGTCAACAGGTCTTGACTAACCAAATTTCCAAGTCCCTTCAACTGCCCCTGTAGCAATCAACAAAGGATTGCCATTTCATTTAAGCAATTATCCTAACCATCTCATACAACAGCAATGAATTTAAAACTTGGATAATACTCCCATCACAGTGGTGATCGTTTTGTAATAATATAGAAATATCAAATCACTATGTGTGCAGCAGTAACTAACATGATGTTGTAGGTCAATTATACTTCAAAAAACAAATAAACAAACTCACAGAAAGAGAGATCAGACTTGTGGTAACCAGAGGCAAGGGGTAGGGGGTGGGGAATGGAGGAAGGTGGTCAAAAGGTACAAACTTCCAGTTATAAGATAAATAAGTCCTAGGGATGTGATGTACAACATGATTAATATAATTAACCCTGCTGTATGTTATATACGAAAGTTGGTAAGAGAGTAAATCCTAAGAGTTCTCATCACAAGGAAAAAGTTTTTTTCTTTTTCTTTTATTTTGCATCTGTATGAGATGATGGATGTTCACTAAATTTATTATGGTGATCACTTCCTGATGTATGTAAGTCAAATCATTATGCTACACACCTTAAACTTATATGGTGCTGTCAATTATATCTTAATAAAACTGGAAGACAAAAATACTTCCATCACAAAGATTTCCAAGGTTTCTTTATTTTCTGTGCCTCTCCTTTTTTTTTTTTTTTTTTTAGTGTTTTACAGTTTATTTCTCTGCTTACATATGTAACGTACTTGATCTTCACGACCTGACAGATATTCTCCCCATTTTACAGATGAGGAAATTGAGCCTCAGAGTGGTCCAGTGAGTTTCCCAAAGTCATACTGCTGATAAATGGCTGTGCCTGAATTGGTCCCTGTGTTTTCTGGTTCCAAATCCCACAGTCTTTCCACTATCACTCAGAACCTTTCAATGATCCAGTAGCATGATGGGTGTTTGCCCCAGCTTCTGTGTGCCTCTCCTTTTGGTATATCTATAAACTTCACTGAAACAAACTTTCTAAAAACTTCAAATGACCCTTTCCTTGTGGTAGGGCTGCCAGATTTAGTAAATAAAAATGCAGAATGCTGGTTTAAAATTGAATTTCAGATAAATAACAAATAATTTTTTAGTATAAGTATGTCCTAAATATTGCACTAAAAAATTACTTGTGTTTTATCTGAAATTCAAATTTAACAGAGCATCCTGTCTTTTATTTGACCACTCTGCCTCTTTGCCCACCTTAGCCATTCAATAGGATCCAGGAAGTACACTGAGCTCATGATGATGGTGATGATGGGGATAGCATCTGACTTTTATAAAGGGTTAATTAAGGGCCAAAAATAGCGAGCTTTTCTGATTGTATAATTTGGTATGATTTGCTTAAATTAATCAAAATGAAACATTAATCTATTTTGTGCTTAATTGTCTGAAAATTCATGCGTTCATTATTAATTGAGATCCTACATTTTGCCAAACTCTTATCAAGCACTGGGGAAACGGCAGTGAACAAAACAGAGTGGTGTTTTCCTCTTGGAGCCTGAGCTAGTAGGAAAAAGGCATCCAATAATAGGTTCAGGAATACACAACCATGGAGGAGAGGTGCAGCAAAGAAAAATAATGGGTGTCATGAACGAGCAAACAAGGGGAACCTACCTTACCTAGGAGTATAGCTGGGTGTAGAGAAAGCCTCTCCAATTCTGAGACCTGGAGTTTGAGTAGGCATGGGCCAGCATTGAGGGAAGAGTAGGAGAATTTGGCAAGTTAAAGGGACTGGAAAAGGCCAGTGTGGGTAGAATACGGTAAGCAAGTTGGCAAAGGCAGAAAATGAGTCTGTAGAAATAGATGGGGGCCACCATGTGGGGTCCTCTGAGTCATGTTAGGATTTGGGATTTTTTTAATGGCATGAAGAAGCCCTTGGAGGCTTTTCAGCAGTATGGTGACATGATCGAAACTGCCTATTAAAACGCTCTACCTAGCAGTTAGGTGGAAAATCATACAGAAGGGAAAACTAGTACCACTGGGGAGACATGCCATTGAAGGAAAGGAGGCATAAAATAAGGGTGTCTTTAGCTGGTGTGGTGATAGTGAGATAGAGAAATATTTTGGAACTAGAAATGACAGGATTTGTCACTGGATATAAGTAAGGAGTGAAAAAATATGAGATGTCAGATGGCTTGTTTAGAGTATGAGACTAGAATGGGGGGAAGGATGGATATGCCATTTCCAAAAAAGGGCAATTTGGGGTAGATTAGAGTGGATCAGGGAGGGAAAAAGGCAATCTAATTTTGGCCCTGTTAAATCTGAAATGCCTAGTCCCAGCCCTTTGTATCACCATAATGTGAATCTGGAAATAAAAAGACTGGCATCGTTAGCATTGCTTGTGGAACTGAAGTGTTCTATATTCAGGAATGTTTTACTTCATGGTCCAAATACAAATGAAGAGGACATGTTACTCATCCAGGACAGAACCTCAAGAGTTTGGGTTAAGTGATGATTTGTAGAACTGGAACCAGTTAAACACTGAGATTTGAAAGAAGGTATTGTAATATTGCTCATAAAATGCAAGCAGACTCTATCACGGAAGAGATTTGTCTCCACTAAACAGAGAAAAAGATTCAAATAAAGGAAGCCTTCATATACTATTCACTGACTTTCTTCTTGACAATTTGACAGATAAGATACAAATAGTTCGCTTTTGTAGCTGACTCTAAGAACGGCAACCAATGATCTGGCTGACTGACTAAAACTATTAATTAAACAAAGTAAATGGGTTTTACACCTCATCCTCAGCACTTCCCATCAAATCAACGGTATGAACATGTACATGACTTGTGACCTCATTTTATTCTACATAGAAAAGTTTGAGAAAGAAAAGTGAGTTAAATTCTCTTACATTTTCCCCTTCACATATGTCCTGAGATGGGATGATAATCCCATCTAGAGTTTATCACAGAAAAGTTTTCAACAGGACAGAATTAAATGAAAATGAGCATTAGAGAGAAATGGTTGAAAATAGGACAAGGATACATTTATATAATTTCTATGTGTGTTGTTGGTCCAGTGTGGTGTGGTATGAATAGACCTTATTGATAAATTAGGTATTTATGTATGTGGATACACATGTAGAAATTAAGGCAGAGCGGGACTTCCCCGGTGATCCAGGCAGGGGCTAAGACTCCGTACTCCCAACGCAGGGGGCCCGGGTTCAATCCCTGATTGGGGAACTAGATCCCGCATGCCACAACTAGAGATCCCGCGTGCTGCAACTAAGACCCGGCACAGCCAAATACATAAATAAATAAATATTTAAAAAAAAAAAAAAGAAATTAGGGCAGAACTTTGGGAAAATACACCCATTACGAAATGAACAAACTGTATCTCACTTTTTAATATTCTCACGTGCAGCGCATAAATGCACACAGTGCTTTTTAACATAACTGTTCCACATGGAAATATTTTAAAACTCTAAAAGTACATTTGATAATGTCTTTATAGAGAGCAGCATGTTCAGTCTGTTCTTTGAAATGAAAAGTGTCAACCATCACTGCAGTTCTTAGAACTGAGATGTTAAAAGTCTGTGGTGTCAAGAATGGGCTCATTGTGGGCTGCTGATAGTACAGACTCCTACAAATGTTCCATTGTACTTCTGAGCCATGCTAATGATCTGTGCCTAATGGATTATGAAGAGCGCTTTGAAGCCACTTTTTCCCTGATCATCATCAACTCTCAGTACCTTGTCAAAAAGCACCAATGGTTGTCATGATGACATCCCACGAGTGTCCCTTCCCCAATGCAGCCATCAAATGCATTTGAAGGCTTTGGGAAACAGGCAGCAAAATTCAAGGGGAGTTCAATAGTGCATATCTGAGCTTTAAAAAAAATTAAATCTGAAATAGTATTTGCGACATGGGCCTTTCACAGTGGAAAAAGTGAGCTATTGCTATGTGGGAATTCCACTTTTATCCAACTGAGAGAAAATATACCTTATAGTTACAGAGCACTTTTTAAGTTACATGTTGTACATTTTTATCTCATTTACTAACACAATGTTCCTGTCAGTACCATTATCATTCTCATTTTATAGATGAGGCCCTCGGAGATCTCAAGAAACATGCTTAAGAAACATTCCTCGTTTGGTAAGTGGTAAAATGGTGATTCAAACCCAGTTCTCTATGATTCCAGAGTGTGAGCTTGTAAGCACCCTCCTAGGTCCCCAATTATTGTGCCATGATATGGAAATCTATGAACTCAGCAAATTTTCCAAAAGTCCAATAGAAATCAAACATTTACTTACCAAGAAAGTCCCAGGTTTACTAAAAAAAAAAAAACAAAAAAAAACCTTTTTTTTTTTTTGGCTTTTAAGATAGAATTAGGGGGCTTCCCTGGTGGCTCAGTGGTTAAGAATCCGCCTACCAGTGCAGGGGACACCGGTTCGAGCCCTGGGCCAGGAAGATCCCACATGCCACGGAGCAGCTGGGCCCATGTGCCACAACTACTGAGCCTGCGCTCTAGAGTCCACAAGCCACAACTACTGAAGCCTGTGTGCCACAGCTACTGAAGCCTGCGCACCTAGAGCCCATGCTCCGCAACAAGAGAAGCCACTGCAATGAGAGGCCTGTGCACCGCAACGAAGAGTAGCCCCTGCTCGCTGCAACTAGAGAAAGCCCTCGCACAGCAACGAAGACCCCACGCAGCCAAAAATAAATAAATAAATATATATTTTTTTAAAGTAATAAAATTTTTTAAAAAGATAGAATTAGGAAGAGAGAAAATTTGGAGTTGAAAGAATGAGGTTCACATCCCAGCTCTGTCATTTGTGTCCTACGTGACACTGTACAAGTTACTTAATGCTACAGTGTTATTGTGATAAACTCAGTGAAGTGAATGATATTATACCCATTTATCGGATGAACATACTGATTAAATTCAACCCTGAGGGGCTTCCCTGGTGGCGCAGTGGTTAAGAATCCGCCTGCCAATGCAAGGGACACGGGTTCGAGCCCTGGTCTGTGAAGATCCCACATGCCGCAGAGCAACTAAGCCCGTGTGTCACAACTACTGAGCCTGCACTGTAGAGCCTGCATGCCACCACCACTGAAGCCTGCGCGCCTACAGCCCGTGCTCTGCAACAAGAGAAGCCACCACAATGAGAAGTCCGCGCACCACAACGAAGAGTAGTCCCCGCTCACCGCAACTAGAGAAAGCTTGTGAGCAGCAAGGAAGACCCAACACAGGCAAAAATAAATAAATAAAATAAATAAATTTATAAAAAAAAAAATTCAACTCTGAGTGTGGCTATATCCCAAATTATTGATCTCTTTATTTAGAAGGACTGAAAAACTATGTGATGCCAAATTGCACTTAGTCTAATCTTGGTCACAGGGTTGAATATGCCAGAATTTGGGGACTATACTGATATGAGTTTATTGTGTAATTGTCTTGGAAGGATCCCAGGTCCAGATCACACCCCCGTAGGTGAGAGTAGAGTTTTCCTAAAGTGAAACGATATTTTAGCTGTCAGCCATCCTGGAAAGAGATCCTTTGGAGGCAATAAAAAAGGACTCGGGAGAACCCCATGAAAGAGGGGAAATTATATCTCTTTCCTTCAGTCTCAGGACCCAGTTCAGTTTACCTGATGTTTGGTCACATTGACACAGTTCCAGAAAAAAGCAGGAAGCCAATCTGAGGGAAAAACCTAAGGATGGAGCACAGCTGTAAATCACTGCATGTTGGACTTCTCTTTTCCTGTTACCAACCTTCAGTGAAATCTCTGCTACGATCTAGGACAAAGGTCTGCAAACATTTTCTGTAAAGGGCCAGAGAGTGAATATTGTAGGCTTTGTGGGCTATACTGTCTCATTGCAACCACTTAACTCCTGACATTGTAGCATAAAAGCTGCCGTAAATATGTAAATGAGTGAGCGTGGCTGTGTTTCAATAAAACTTTATTTATGTACATTGAAATTCTAATATAATTATCACATGTAATGAAATATTATTCTTTTGATTTTTTGTCAACTATTTAAAAATGTAAAATACATTCTTAGCTCACAAGCCATACAAAAACAGGCAACAGGCCAGATTTGAACCAGGGGTTGGAATATGCCCCCTGCTCTAGGAAATTAAACAGGAGAGCCTATCCTCCTGGGAGTAAGGCAGTAAAAGAGAAAGAAATGTGCCCTTCTCTGAGGACTCGAGGCTGGAAACTAATGCTACCGTCACCATCCAAGACAGTCACACTCTATGCTGACTTGCTCCCACTTAACTAAGCCCATGGCTGCTGAATTCTAGGATGTCAATATAAGGGCAACACTGTCCTCCAAACTACTAGAAATTGATTATGGATACAAATCACCAGTGATGTGCCTGGTACCTAGAACATACTTTGACAATACTTGATTCCCTCTCTCCTTCCTTGCTTTTGTTGATTTTAGCTTCGTAACCTTGGTGTGAATATATGCTTAATTCACATCTAAACTGTTGAGGTTTTTTTTTTTTTTCTAATTCTGACTAATAGAAATATAGGAAAGCCAAATCCTTATTACTTAAAACATACAGTTATTATTAAGTTTAGTATTCTTATTTTTTGAGAGGTTAAATTGTTCAAGATCTGTAGACAAGGGACAAAAAAAAATAAGACCATATACAAATAAGACATATAT
This sequence comes from Balaenoptera ricei, assembly GCF_028023285.1. Taxonomy (NCBI): domain Eukaryota; kingdom Metazoa; phylum Chordata; class Mammalia; order Artiodactyla; family Balaenopteridae; genus Balaenoptera; species Balaenoptera ricei. Next base: position 37,249,760 of record NC_082657.1, on the reverse strand, counting down.
ACTTTGGTGGTGGTCTCCACCACTTCCCCTACATAAAAACTGCATCGTGTGCCTTTTTCTCCACATTCTGCATATACATGCACACACACAAGCACACGTGCCTTTCTCCAGCCTTTACATTTATGCACACTTTGAAATAATGATTTTCATTAACTTCATTCATCTTTTGGATTAGCCAAAGGACAGCCTTGTAGGCGTTAATGTAGCATAGAAAATCAATACATCACAATTAGTAAAAGCCGACTGGAAAGGCTCCTGGCTTTTATTTTACTTTATTTTTACTCATACACATTCAGTTTATTTGAACAGAGGACAGTTTTGCTATTCATTCCATCAGCCGGAATTCTTGAACCAACGAAGCCAGTGGACACTAATGAAAAAGCATTTTTCATGTCTGTTGCATCTGACTCAACACCAAGTTGCTTAATGAATTACATTTGGGTTTCACCTAGAGTTGATTAAATATTTAACATTTGGAGCAAAAATACAGCTGCATTCAGTAGGTTAAGGGTGAGCCACAAAATGGTTTCTAATAACCAATTCTAGAAATGCATTATAGGAAACACTATTAAAAATTATCTAAGCCAATTAACCAATATTTTAGACTAGAAATAACTGAGGCCCAAGAGATTCAGGTGGCATGGTTGAAGTCATCCAGCTAGATTTTAATCCGGCATTCCTTTTAGCTGGATATTAGACTCATTCTGAGAAGCAGAAAATGGGACTTGTTTCTTTTAGGATGGTCAAATCCTAGTATTCAGAAATTGGCCCTCTTTTTGAACAGGTGTAGATTGCACCTGACCTCAGGCTACACGTGTTTCTGACAATTCCAAATGAAGTGTCTGCTCTAAAGGAAAGATCTGGATTTTAGCTGCTGCCCTCGGTGGTGCAGGGTTAAGTGCCAACATGTTTGAGTGCAGGACTTATTCTTGAAGTTACCAGCTTCAGCTAATTGCAGATGTAAAAGATAAGACACCAATTTCAAAAAGAACAGCACATTGCAATGAGACCATAAAATGTGTTCACTGTGCTCCTTCCCTATCTAAGGACAACTGACCGCACTGGAAGAAGGAGACTGATAAAATTTAATGGTCTTTTTTTTAAAGTTACTTCTAATTTAAATGTGATTTAAGAAAATTAATACCCAAGTCTGATTCAGAAGTCGTTTGGGGCAGCTAAATTACAAGGCTCCTTAGAGGAAGAGTTCTTTCCATTCAATTAATGAACAAATTTTTAGGTATTATTAAGGTATGATTGATACAATAAACTGCACATATTTAAGGGGTACAACTTGACCAGTGTTGAAATATGCATACGCTCATGTAACTATCATCACAGTCAACATAATAAACAATTCCATAATGCCCAATAGTTTCCTAGGCATGTCTGTAATCTACTCTCCAGCTCTGTTCCTAGACAACCACTAATCTGTTTTTTGTTTGTTTGCTCTTGTTTTTTTGGGGGGTGGGGTTTTTTTGTGGTTTGGGGAGTATTTTTTACTGGTTTCCAAATGATCCTTTATTGAAATATTTTCCTTAGTAGTTCCTAACTAGCTGGGCATTCAACTGCACCAGGTGATGTCATCTATGACGTCATGACGGTGGTGACCATCAACACTGCAGCCATACACTGGGCAGTCCCCAGGATTTCTTGAATGGTTCCAGAGAGTTTTCTAGCTAAACATCCATGCCACATCTGTCAGACAAAGTTGACAATCTCTTCAACAGTGATGTTTCCTATGTGCTTAATGTTTTTTGATTCTTTCCGTCTCTAGGTGGTTCCTTGAGGGCTTTGATGGCCAGGGTAGAAGTAGAAGGTACCACCTCAATCTGGGTCTGTCTGTTCTAAATGGGTAGGTCCACTATAATCCTCAGGCCCTTCATGTCACTGGTTGCCTTGGTGATGCCACCACCAAGCTTTTTTGGAGACAGACTCAGGGGACAGATATTGGCGGCCAGGGCAGATATGGTATCAATTTCCCGACTAAGGCACCTCAAGTACACACAACTTTTGATCTTGTTGGGGTTGAACTTGAGCGACATGTTGGAGGCAGCTGGTGTTGGATAGACCTGGATGCAAAAAGACGGAAGAAACTTGCCCCTTGGCCTGCTCTGAGATAAAAGAGGAAAGCTACTTTTTGTTATTATATATTTGTTTGCACTTTCTAGAAACTTCTAGAAATGAGGTCCTGTAGTATGTACTCTTTTTTGGTCTGGCTTATGTAACTCAACATAAATGATTTTGAGATTCATCCATGTTGTTGCATGTATCAATAGTTTGTTCCTTTTTTCTGAGTTTATTGTAAGGATATAGAAAAACTAAATTGAAATGGACCATAGACCTAAATGCCAACCCATAAAACTTCTAAAAGAAAACAGGAAAAAAATCATAATGGCCTTGAGTTGGGATAAGATATCTAATATAGCAGGGGTCCCCAACCCCCATGCCGCGGACCACTACTGGTCCGCAGCCTGTTAGGAACTGGGCCGCGCAGCAGGAGGTGAGCAGCGGGCAAGCGAGTTAAGCTTCATCTGTTGCTCCCCATCGCTCGCATTACCGCCTGAGCCATCCCCGCTCCCCCACCCCACCCCCAGGTCTGTGGAAAAATTGTCTTCTACAGAACCGGTCCCTGGTGCCAAAAAGGTTGGGGACCACTGTATAGGACAACAAAAGCGTAAACTATTAAAAAATCAATAAATTGAACTTCATCAAAATTAAAACTTTTTCTCTTCCAAACACACTGTTAAGAAAATGGAAAGGCAGGCTTCCCTGGTGGCGCAGTGGTTAAGAATCCACCTGCCAATGCAGGAGACAGGGGTTCGAGCCCTGGTCCGGGAAGATCCCACATGCTGCGGAGCAACTAAGCCCGTGCGCCACAACTACTGAGCCTGTGCTCTAGAGCCCGCGAGCCACAACTACTGAAGCCCACGAGCCACAACTACTGAAGCCCATGCGCCTAGAGCCCATGCTCTGAAACAAGAGAAGCCACTGCAATGAGAAGCCCGCGCACTGCAACAAAGAGTAGCCCCCTCTCGCCACAACTAGAGAAAGTCCATGCGCAGCGATGAAGACCCAACACAGCCAAAAATAAATAAATAAATAAATGTATTAAAAAAAAAAGAAGCGCCACACACTTTGAAGCAGCCAAAGGTGGTAAGGCCTGGAGTGGAAGCCAGCTTTATTTATTGTCAAGGCCAGCACATTCGTCAGCTCTCCTCATTAAAATTTGCCAATTAATGAGCAGTGGCATACCCCTTAGCAAAGGTCAGCAGCAACCTAAGCAAACTTATCAAAAATTCAAAGAGGTACAGAGTTTGGGAAAAGTTCATTCTTCACTTAATTAACGGATCTAATTACAATCCTGACATAACAAAATGCAAAATGCGCTCTTCAAAAGACACGCAGTTCAAGGTTTAACAGCCCAGATAACCTTCTCCTTTGGTACAGGCTGACCCAAATGTGGGGCGGGGGGGGGAATCTTAGCATACAGTCAACAGGATTGATGAAATGGCTTTTCAAGAAATTAAAGCTTAGTAGGGTATCAGTATCCCAGAGCAACAAAGGAAGTGAAAGAGAATGAAGATGCTCCCACATCCTGCAATCTGGGTGAACACAGAGTCAAGGCTTTCACTAATCTCCTTTCTTAGCAGACATCAAAGTATTTATTTGGTGACCTTTCCTGACTAGTTGTGAACAGCACTTTAGCATCCTAAAGAGTCCGGGTCTGTAACTGTTGCCTCATTTAGATAAAACCTAAGATACAATAAGATAGAATGGATATGCTGTACTTACATTGTTTCTGAAATAGCAGGTCCAGAATTTCAAACCAGGTACCACTAACCAAAGGCTTAGAGAAAACTCAGCCTGACCTCCAGCTCATCCACTCAGAGAACAACCATCTTGAGAGGGTCAGCTCCATCTCTGTCTCATGACATGGAATCAGCTTCACAGGAGACTACAAAAACCCTGGCAACTTCAAGTTTTGATTCTTTACATGAAAATGAACAGATAGGAATCATTAAGTCTCAGGGCTTCTCACCCTTCTCACCCTCCAAGGGTGTTCAAAACTCTTAGACAGCAAGTGGGTTTTCCACTCAGGAGTTCCTAGGTGAGAAGCACACTCGTGGATTAGAATAAGCATATCACAGAATACTATTATCTGGAAGGGGAAACTGATGCTCAGAGAGAATAAATGACTCACCTAAGACCAAACACAAGGTAATAGTAAAGAACCCTGCAGCCTACCCTCGGCAGGGTCAGGTGTGATAGTTCTAATCATTTCTTTATTCAACAAACATTTGTTGAGCATCTTTCATGTGTTGGGCCTTGTTTAGTCACCAGAATGAGGTTAAGTGTGCAAAACAGATATGTCCTACCCCTCATAGAGCTTGTACTCTAGTGGAGGAAGATAGACAATAAAGCAACAAATAAGCAAGAAAAATGCATCCAGGGAATTCCCTAGCAGTCCAGTGGTTAGGACTTGGCACTTTCACTGCTGGGGCCCAGGTTCAATCCCTGGTCAGGGAGCTAAGATACCGCAAGCTGCGTGGCTCGGCCAAAAAAGAAAAAAACAGAAAGAAAAAAAATGCATCTACTATCGGTGCTTATAGAGGATTAAAACAGAGGGACATGAGAGTGACTGGGTGACTATTATAGTTGGAAGGACTGGAGAAGCTCTCCCTAAGAGGTAACATTTCAGCTGAGACTGAAGGACACAGAGAGCCATCCATGTAAAGACTAGAGACAAATGTACAAAAGCAGGAGAGAAAAGTTGGTGCCAAGGCCCAAGGCCACTAAACAACATCAAGAAGACCAAGGCATCCAGACCAAGAGAGTGAGGAGAGGGGTATAAAATGAGGCAGAGGCAGCAGGCCACAGGTAGCTAGCACACACAGGACTTTGCACGTCCATGATAGGATATATGAATTTTATTACAAGTGCAACAGACCCCACTAGAGGGTTTTAAGCAGAGGAGTGATCTGAATTCTCTTCAGAAGATCATCCTGGCATATATGTAGACAGTCCAGAGTCCAGTAAGAAAGTCCAGTAAGAAGGCTGCAGCAGGAGAGCAGGAAAGAGACGCGAGTGGAGGTGTCAGTGGAGATGGAGGGAGGGTAAACAGAACTTGCATGTGAATTGATGAGATGTGGGAGGAGGTGAGAAAAGAGGAGCAAATCATCACTGGTGGGTTTGGGGCTTGAGCAACTGTTTGAGTGGTGACGGCTGATACCGGGTTGAGGAAAATAGGCCATAGGAAAGAAGCAAATGTGGAGGTTAGCAATAGTTTTTTTGGTCAAATTTGAGATGCCTAGTAGATACCGTTGTGAGATACCAGCTAGATAACTGGATAGAGAAATATACAAATCTGGGATTCTGGGAGGATGTTTAGAATTGAGGCAGCAAAGTGACAGTCACCTTCCTTAGAGATGTCACTTAAAGTCACTGGACTGGAGGAGGTCACCCAGGCAAAGGGAGAATTTTTCCAAAGGAGCAGTCCACTCCACTCCTTTCCAGGAGGAGCTCTGTTCTTTTTTCTCTCCCGCACAGCAGTTCTGTGACAGTACTTGAGAACAACAAAGGAAGGGAGGCGACTCTCAGCGTCCTTGGACGCAGCATGTTTGGAGTTGGTGCCTCTTCCCCCTAATCAAAAGGCCCTCAGAGGTGAGACACGAAGACGCGCACTTCCTGTGATGTGCTGCCGAGCGAACCCTGGTCCCTACCTCAAGTCCTTCGTAAAGAAAAAGAAAAAAATAAAAAAATCAATCCACTTTCACACAAAACTGTGGAGTTTTACTTACTGTGCACCTAAAGAGGGGAAAAGCAGCAGCCGTCGCGATCACAGGCGGCCTTCCCTGAGAACCCGGTGTGAGGCTGCCCCCTTGTGTCTACTAATGGGTATGACCCGCTCAGCAATCCAAAATCGGTTTCTTAAAATCGCAGGGCACAGAGGGGTGGGAGAGGGAGCGTGGGAGGGAGGCGCCAGAAGGAGGGGATATGGGGATGTATGTATACGTATAGCTGATTCACTCTGTTATACAGCAGAAACCAACACACCATTGTAAAGCAATTATACTCCAATAAAGATGTTAAAAACAAAAATTGCAGAGCATGGAGCTGCCTTTATTTCCTCTTAACTTTTTTCTTTTTCTTTTTTTTTAGCTGTTAGTGAGTGGGTAAGTTAATTGAATAATTGAATTATAATTGCTGTACAATATTATATAAGTTACAGGTGTACAACATAGTGATTCACAATTTTTAAAGGTTATGCTCCATTTATAGTAGTTATAAAATATTGGCTATATTCCTCATGTTGTACAATATATCCTTGTAGCTTATTTTATACCTAATAGTTTGTACCTCTTAATCCCCACCTTATATTGCCCCTCCCCACTTCCCTCTTCCCACTGGTAACCACTAGTTTGTTCTCTATATCTGTGAGTCTGCTTCTTTTATGCTATATTCACTAGTTTGTTGTATTTTTTAGATTCCACATATAAGTGACATCACATGCTGCAGTGGTCACTATAAAGGAAACAAACCAAAACACACCAAATGCTCCACTGCCCTCGAGATGAAGCCCTTTCCCAACTCAAGCTTGACATTGGACCCCTGCCTGGCCCTGCCTCCCCAGCCTCTGCTCTCTATGACCATTATACTGGCTCACCATCAATCCCACACCCCACCCATCCCTGATCACACCATGGCGCACTCTCCTGCCCTGGCCCATCTGCCCCAAATCCTCCTCACACCCTTCTTTGCCTTCAGACCTCATACTGGAAACATCCAAGCTCACTCTGGGAAACCTGCTCTGGGCCTCGAGGATGGGAGCTCCTCTGACGTATTTCTCCCATCACAGTCTTTGCCACACCTTATTATAACTGTTTCATTGTCTGTCTCCCCTAGAGAATGTATGCTCTACTTCCTAGAAATAAGCACCACTTACCAGAAATCAATCCCATGCGTCCCCATTACAGGAACATAGATGAGGAAATGAGAAAGCTCCACGTGACATTACCTACCCAAACATCAAAACATGGGCTTCTTAAAAACACATCTTTCCCTGTCATACAAGGCATAATTCTCAAGCAAAGATAGTGGTGGCTTTACAGATTCAGATACCTGGAGGTCCTTTAGGATACCCTAAGGTGTATGACCTTGATGTGACATATGGGTCTGATTAACTAGTGTCTCGGCTGGGATTCCTCTGAAAGCAGAGCCTGAAACAAGTTGAGTGCAGACGATGTCAGAAGCAGGGATGTGAAACGGTGGAAATAAAACAGGGAAGGAGGAAAATGAGGGATGGTTTACTGAGCTGTTTACTTGCGGGTCCAATAGAGCTCAGTGATGTCGGAACTTCTGAGAACCCATGTAGAAAGCACCTTATAATCGTCCATCTGAAGGGCAGAAATGTGGTGCATTTTTCAACCAACTCTTATTTTCCACTGGTGAAGGACTGCTACCTTGCATCTCTGGGCTGAGCCGATAAGAACTTGACTATCCTTCCATGGTTTTAGAAAACCACATGAGGCAGAAAACCAGAAAGAGACCATGACACACATGCTTGAGGAGGGATGAGGACAGGAACAGGAACTGTCCACCTCAGCTAGGCTGAAAAAGGTGAGTTGAGGGGATGTGACCTGGGGACGACAGGCATCTGTGTCATCTAGGAAGAGTCTCATCCTGAATGATTTAGAGAAACCTTGTTCTGTAGAGCACAGGGTACCACATTTGCCATTTGCTAGCTGTGTGAGATTCAGCAAACTTCTTATCTCTCTGAATCTTAAAATTCTTCATCCATCAAGTAATTATTATTATTTTTTTCATCAAGTAATTATTAATGGTAACTATAATTAAGGGCTCTTCTAAATAACAAATGTGTTAATATATGTGAGGTGCCTGGTACAAGGAGAAAAAGAAATTAAGTTGCTATGGTATTGCTAATAAAATAATAAGAGTAATATCTCACTTGCCTCATGGGTTCATATCTGTTGACTCCATTTTTGTCCTGTTCTTACTTAGTAGCATCTGTTTATTCAGACACATGCTAGTTGCCTTGGCTTGTTTCCATTCTTCCTTCTTCCATTCTTCCTTCTTCCTAACAAATATTTATTGAGTCTTAACTGTGCTTCAGACATTGTGCTCCCCTTAACTCTATAATTTTGCTTCCCAGACCATATTCAAGCATTCTTATCTGAAGTACTAGAAATTAGCTGTCTGCATAAATACTGCCTGCCACTAACCCCTAATCCACACCATGCAAATATTTAAAGTCTTGCCATGTCACACTGGAAATGCAACAAATAGACCAGAACTTACATCTAAATGAGCACTGTTCCTCTTAAGTAGTCACCTTGCAAAGTTACACAATCCACCTGTCTCCCTCCTCCACCCCATGCATACATTTAGGGAACAACACAGAGTCAGCATATTATTTTTAATGCATTTGAAGACAAAAACTATTTTTGTTTCATTTGTAGGTATATGCAACAACACAAACAGAGGAGTACATAACACTAGAGACCACATCTTATTCTTCTTTGGCGACCCCCACTCCATACCTACCTAGTAACCTTCACTTTGTAAGGCAACAGTAAGTGTTAGCTACTATTTTCATCCATTTATCAAATATTCTAAGCACCTACTATAAACTAACTGATGTATTAAGAGCTGAAAAAGGACACAAAGGTAATTAAAGTATGATTTATGATCTCAAGATCACTATGGTCTAACAGAGAAGTTAATATTAAATGCCTCTACAAAAAGATCTTAGGAGAATTTTATAGATGAAGTTGAATTGAAAGGTGGGTACGATTTCAATAGACAAAACTGTGAAAGAAAGAATGCAGTACTAGCAGCAGGAACAGCAAAAGCGAAGGCACCGAGTCAGGAAATAACCAAAACAATTCATTTAACAGTGTTAAATAATTTTTTCTCAATCAGTGGAGACTATAGATACTACCACCATCTTAGCACTAAAAAGATCTAGAGGTGGCCAAATGGAAAACATGGTCGTCTCAGACACTAAGAGCAGGGTCATTTGAGGCAATGGAATTAATGCATCAAAGTTCCCTTTTTTTTTTTTTTCAGCTTTAACAATAACCACTGTTTGTCAGACACTGCTCTTGGAGAATGGATGAAAGGAGTATGGGTTGGAAGCTGAGGGTCAGTTAGGCGACTCTGGCTAGGATTTAGGTGAGAGAGAATGAATGTCTGAAGATGATACCAGAAGGGGTAAAGAAGAGGAAACAGATGTAAGAGATAATGTATTAGTAAAATTCTTAAAAGGACTAGCTGAACAAGATCAACTGAACGTGGAAATAAGGCATAAATTGAAAATATCTCCTATTTCTAACTTGGACAAGTGGGTGAATTGCGATGCCTTTTTCTGCATGTGTGTGCGTGCCAGTGTGCATGGAGAGGTGAGAGGAAGTGGTTGCTGGAGAGTTCAGTTCTCCTGAACTGAGCGGTATTTGGAATATCCAGGAGAGACTATTTTAGTATGATTGACCAACAACAGGCCCTACCGTCAGCTGTGCTATTTTAGAATCAAGCAGGACATTTATAACTCTTGTAAGAACAAAGTTTGGATTTTCAGAAAAAGGGAGAGTTGTTTTCCTCCATAAAGCACTCACTCAGTTAGTTCACTGAAAGTTTACGACTAACGCTTAGCTCCGTGAAGGTAGGAGCTCTGTCTCACTCACGTATGTGCTATTCGAACCTAGAATCGTACCTGGCCCAAAGAAGGCATTCAGGAAAGAGCTGTTGAATTAACTAATTAATTAATGTTAGTTATAACATTAAAAGTAAAAAAAGTAAAAAATAATAAATCTCAGGCCTATTCTCAGGAGTCTCTGGGACTACTGGATAGGAATCCAAGCCTATAAACAGAACGCCTTGAGGGCCAGGAGAAAGGAAGGATGAGTTAGAAAAATGATCTTTTCAGTCTCAAGGAGGCAGGGACACCTTCAGAATACAGCCAGTCGTTTCCTCCCACACATCACCTGCCGCTTTACTTCCCATACAGAGTCTTAGACCAGAGATTAGCACATGTTTTGAAGAGGGAAGGAAGGGAAGGAAAGGAAGAAAAACTGCCATAGCTCCCACTGGTTTTTAACTTCATTGGTTCCAGACATTTATGAGACCTGATTTTGTATTCTTTTGATATTCTTCTACCCTCTCTGTTCCAATTTAACCAGGCTTGAAGAGCATCTACTCCTTGAAACCAAACGGTTATTAAATTCAGCACACAGTGGACACTCAAAGCTGATTAAAACAAAGGAAGAATGGAAGGAAGCAAGGACAGAAAGAAAGGTCCTTTACAAAAGATTGGCTTTCATTTATGGAACTTTATAAGCCCACTGAATGTGTTTCTTTTCAAGTATTCCATAGGGAAGCTCACTTGGTTCCAAACCTAAAGATCAGCAGCAACATGTCACAAAGGAAAGAAGGCCCAAATCTTGGATTCATGACATCTGTTCCCAAAGGGTGACCCAATCGTGGGGAATTGAATCTGATATGAGAAAAGGTAAAGGACCTGGGCTGCCTAGTCAATCCTGGCCACACCCTATTGGTATTTGAGGAAAACAGAAAAGAGACATAGTAGAGAGGAAAAACTGAATGCTGAAAGAGGGAGACAGGATTTGAAATGAGCCTGAAAAATGAGCAGATTCATATAGTCCGTGGAATAGATGGCTTGGGACACTCTACTAAGACACTGGTGTAACATCAGAGGTATCTAAACAGGGGTGTTGAAACTCACTTCCCATAAACTTCTTTTTAGTAAAAATGAAGCTTGAAAATTTGAAAAATATTCATCACCAAAGAACTCTCTGGAGGAATTGAAAAATCACCTGCCTCCAGCTAGTACTTTGCTCTGTTAATGATTTGTATACATGTGAACAAAAGGTTCAATGCTCCTATTAATTACCTAAAAAGATGATTAATCTCCTCTTCCACTATGGAATTAGGGACTCAAGAGGTAGATCGTTTAAACCTCTGTATCATAGATATCAGAAATGAGTATCCTTCCTTATACACTCACCATACTCTTCCCCAACTTTCTTTCTGCTCCCATTCTATACACACATATAGCACATTAGGAAGAGATGAAATTCATATTCATTTTGTTTTTGCTCGCATCCCAGAGGTAGAAATGGTGAGGCACAAACTTTCTAAGCTAGGGCACATGTGTGGGTAATCATACCCTTTACTTCACCATCAGAATGTCCCCTTCTCCCCACATGCTCCCATATTACTCCCTGAACATACATTTCACCTAAATTTGCCATGAAATCCTCAAGATGTTCACAACTTTTTTTTTTTTAAATAACACTAAGCATAACCTATCTACTTTGCCTATGGTTGGGGCCTTAACTGTAATAGCCTCCAGTCTTGCAATTCACCTTTCCATTTATGACCTCTACTCTAAACTGTAATTTGGATTGTCCCTATTTTCATTGCACTGTGCAAATATCCCACCACATAAAACATTTCTCTTGGGGCACTCATCCATATTCCAATTGCCAACTTGAAGGGCTCTCTGGAAAGTTCACTTCAAATTATGTAACGTTAAAAAGAATTTAAACCAAAAAGGATAGGATAATTATTGTTTTTCTGAAAATTGTTTATAGTATCTTTGGGTTCAGGACTTAACAACAATCAGCACTTGTAATGACTTAGATGAAGATGTAAAAGGTAGGAACTCAGCCTTGCAAATAACATGAAGATGTGGAGAAAAAAAAAACTATTGAGTGAAGTACAATAAGCCACTATCTATTAACTACTATTAAGGTGCTTTATACGTAAATCACACAATTTTATCATAAAAATCCCTATAGAGTTGCTGCTGTTATTATCATACCTCTATTTCATAGAGGAAGAATTAGGCCTTATCATGTCTAGGGCACAGGTGCAAATCCACTGCAGCTGAAGTAAGGGAACAGAAAAAAAAATCTATCCCTGAGGGAAGGGGCAGGAATACATGCCAGACATAGGCTATTAGACATCTCCTCTAGCTGAGCAGGCAGACAGTAGATCCCTAGAAGACTCCACCCTCAGGACCCAGGACACAGCAGTTATCTAATACCAAGGCTTAATCAGAACAACAGAAAATATGACCCCTTCTCTGCTCTCACCACCAGGCTAACAAGCCTCCAGTAATAAATAATAGCAGTCTATTATTGGAGAGGGGCAACAGTGAAGACCTAACGCTGATGGTGGAACACATATTAAGAAAAACCCTCTGGCAAATTAGTACCCACTTTAAACACAAAGAAAAGCTAGAAGAATTTGAAGCCTGTGGTACAATGAGGGTGCATTGGTTTCCTGAAAAAAAAAAAGATAAGTTATAGGTTGCATTGTTTCCTGAAAAAAAAAAGATAAGTTAGAATCCTAAGCCTCAGTACCTCAGAATATGTATGACTTTATTTGGAGATCAGGTCTGTACAGAGGTAGTCAAGTTAAAATGAGGTCCTTAGGGTGAGTCCTAATTCAATATGACTAATTTCCTTATAAAAGGGGAAATTTGGATACAGAGACAGACACGCATAGAGAGAAGATGATGTAAAGAGATACACAGAGAAGATCGCCATCTACAAGCCAAGGAGAGATGCCTGAAACAGAACCTTCCCTCACAGCCCTCAGAAGAAACCAACCCTGATGACACTTTGATTTAGGACTTCTAGCCTCCAGAACTATGAGACAGAAATTTATTGTTTAAGCCATTCAGTCTGTGGTACTTTGTTACAGCAGCCCTAGCAAACTAAGACAGAGGGTAACCACAGAAAAAATAAATCCCAAACTCAACTTAACTCCTGAGTAGATTCAATCAAACACTTACTAAAGGTCCAGCAGGAGGAAAGGCATGCCAATTTCCAAATTAAAAAAAAACTATTAAGTTTCTACAGTCATAAAAAAAAAAAAGTCTGGTTTTCAATCAAAAACTACCAGGCATACAAAAAAGGACAGGAAAAAAAAAAACTGTCAAGAGACAAAGTAAGCAACAGAATCAGACTCATATATGACACAGATGTTGAAACTAACAGGGAATTCTAAATAATTATGATTAACATGTTAAAGGCTATAGTGGAAAAGGTGGATAGCATGTAAGATCAGATGAGTGATTTCAGAAAGAAAAAATGAAAATTCTAGAAATGAAGATCACTGTAACAGAGATAAAGAATGCCTTCAACAGGCTAATCACTAAACTTCACATAACTGAAGGAAAAAGTCAGTGAATTTGAATGCAGGTCAATAGAAATTACTCAAACTGAAACACAAAGAGAAAAATAAGACCAGAGCATCCAAGAGCTGTGGGACAATATCAAGTGGTCTAATATACATGTAATTGGAATCCCAGAAGAAGACTCCATTTCTCTTTCAGGAGAAGACAGAAATGAAGCAGGAAAATATTCAAAGAAATAATAGTGAAGAATATTCCAAATTAATGACAGACACCTGGGTTTGGCAGGATACATACCAAACAAAGCATACCTACGTATACCATGTCCAAACTTCTAAAAGGAAAGATACAGAGAAAATATTAAAAGGCAGCTAATACGTACAATGGAATATTACTCAGACATAAAAAAAGGAATGAAACATTGCCATTTGCAGCAATGTGGATGGACCTAGAGAATACTATGCTTAGTGAAATAAGTCAGAGAAAAAAAATACTATATGATATCACTTACATGTGGAATCCAAAAAATAATACAAATGAACCTATACACAAAACAGCAACAGACTCAGACAGAGAAAACAAACTTACGGTTACCAAAGGGGAGGTGGGGGTGGGAACAGATGAGGAGTGTGTAGTTAACAGATACAAACTACTATACACAAAATAGATAAGCAACAAGGATTTACTGTATAGCACAGGGAACTATACCCAATATCCTGTTGGGTACAGCTATTAGGAGTACCTAATATTCCTATAATGGAATATAATCTGCAAAAAAACCAGAATCACTATGCTACACACCTGAAACACACAATACTATAAACCAACTATACTTCTGCTTTAAAAAAATATCATAGCATCCAAGTTAAAAAAAAAAAGAAGCAGCTAGAGGGAAAAGACATATTACAAAGAGGAATAAATGAGAATTACAGCAAACTTCCTGTCAGAAACTATGCAAGCCAGCTCTAGTATTCCACATGATGATATACTGCTCAGCAATTAAAAAAAAAAAAGAACTGATAATACATGCAATAACATGGATGAATCTCAAATGCATTAGGCTAAATGAAGAAACCAGAATCAGAATGTTATGATTCTATTTATTTAATATTCTTATAAATTATAGGGACAGAAAACAGATGAGTGGTTTCTAAGAGTTCATGGGAGGGACTGACTAAAAAATGGGCACAGGTGAATTTTGGAGGGTGATGAAACTGTTTTACACTTGATTGCAGTAGTGGTTACACAACTGTATATATCTGTCAACACTCAGAACTGTATACTATAAAGGGTGAATTTAGCTGTATGTAAATGTTAACATTTTTTAATGTAATATGTTATCAGCACAGAGTAAATGATTAAAACTAACCAGAGAAATGTTTAAACTCTTGAAATTATAAATAAAATATTCACCACATATAGAGTATTGACTAGGTGACAAATGTTTTACAAAATTCTCTCTAAGCCTTGCAGGAACCCTTCAAATATGTACCATTACCTCTACTATTAGATTAAGAAATTGATCTTCAAAAAAGTAGAAGGACCTTCTAATAAGTTATGGAGCAAAAACTCAAACCCAAGTTTTCTTGGTTTAAAATCTAAAATAATATGCTGCACCCTGGAAAAAAATAATATATTGTACCCAAAAAAGTTCAATGTCTATGTTTTAGAGGAGATTGAGAGAGATGACCTCAGTTTATCTTCCAATTCTGATTTCACTGTTCTTTGAGTAAGTCTCTCTACCAGGTTCTAATGTTGCCGATTTGGTAGTAAAACATATTATTACATTTTAGAATCCACGCTAGACATATTTTCACTTAGTAATATTAGAAGAGTAATTTTAGTTCTCCTCATTCTTCCTGCCATATTGTGATTTATAAGAAACATATATTTGGTCATTCAGATGACCAAAATATATTTTTGGCTCACAACTCCTAAAACTTTTGGAATTTCCTGTGATTAGAGCGCTAAAGTTGTCTTTTGTTATATTTATGAGGTGGCTTTTGGAATGCCCTTAGGTAACCTAAGGATGGGGGTTGGCCACCAGCAGGATCAACAAAGCGATTAAAGGGTTGGAATGTTCAGCGTCCCCTTTCCAACTTCGGGGAGGGGAGAGGGGATGGAGATTGAGTTCAATTGCCAATGGCCAACGATTTAATCAGCTGTGCCAGTGTAATGAAGCCTCCATAAAAACCCAAAAGGACAAGGTTTGGAGAGCTTCCAGGTTGGCAAACACGAAGACTTGGAAAGAGCGGGTGCGCTGGGCGAAAGCATGGAGGCTCCGTGCCTTATCCATACTTTGCCCTATGCATCTCTTCCATCTGGCTGTCCCTGACATATCTTTTTAAAATAAACCAGTAATCTAGTAAGTAAACCAGTTTCCTGAGTTCTGTGAGCCACTCTAGCAAATTAATCAAACCCAAAGAGGGGGTCTTGGGAACCTCTGATTTATAGTCATTTGGTCAGAAGTACAGACAACAACCTGGGCTTGCAAATGGCATCTGAAGTGGCGGGAAGGGAAGGAGGCAGTCTTGTAAGACTGAACCCTTAACCTGCGGGATCTGACACTATCTCCAAGTAGACTGTGTCAGATTTTTTTTTTTTTTTAATTTTTTGGCCATGCTGTGCGGCATACGGGATCTTAGTTCCCTGACCAGGGATGGAATCTGTGCCCCTGCAGTGGCAGCGTGGAGTCTTAACCACTGGACCGCCAGGGAAGTCCCGAGAGTGTCAGAATTGAGTTGAACTGTAGGACACCCAGCTGGTGTCACAGAGAATTGCTTGGTGTGGGGAAAAACCTCCACGCATTTGGTATCCAGAAGTGTCAGAAGTGAAGTGGTCTCTGTGAAGGTAAAGGAGACACATGGGGAAGAAAGACCTAGTAGAGAAGAACTGGGGTTTCTTCCTACACAGAAGGAAAAAGCTGAGTTTTCTTCCTAAACAAGGATGATTTGCTCTGCAGCTACCTTCTCACTTTATTTTCTAATGTGTGTGTGTGTTTTTTTCTTATTTAAAGGTGATCTATGTTTGTTGTAGCAAAATTTAAGCACACAGGTAAGCGAAAAGAAGAACATTAGGAAACATCCACAATCTTACCACCTAGAATTAATTACTGTTGACTCTTGCATTTACCTCCTTCTAGAGTTTACTTTCTCTGCATACATGAATTTTTTTATTCAAAAGGTTTCATATTATTTTGTAGACTATATTTTTCACTTAACAATGTCTTTGAGTCAATACATATATTCATTTATAACATCATTTTTCAAATTACAGAAGTATATTGTGAGAGGTTCTTTGTCTCCCCACTAATCCACCCCTCCAGATGTGACTATGGTTAATGTTTCAGTGTATACCCTTCCAGGTTGTTTTTATATCGTGTGTGTGTGTGTGTGTGTGTGTGTGTGTGTGTGTGTAATCTAAAAGCAGGGCCAGCAGAAGTTGGTGGGGAAGAAGACACTAGTAATCTAGAGAGGAAGACACTAGGAATCTAGGTATCAAGAAAGGCAGAGCCTGGGCTTCCCTGGTGGCGCAGTGGTTGAGAATCTGCCTGCCAATGCAGGGGACACGGGTTTGAGCCCTGGTCTGGGAAGATCCCACATGCTGCGGAGCAACTAAACCCGTGAGCCACAACTACTGAGCCTGCGCGACTGGAGCCTGTGCTCCGCAACAAGAGAGGCCGCGATAGTACGAGGCCCGCGCACCGCGATGAAGAGTGGCCCCCGCTTGCCACAACTAGAGAAAGCCCTCGCACAGAAACGAAGACCCAACACAGCCAAAAATAAATTAACTAATTAATTAATTAATTACTTTAAAAAAAAAAAGAAAGGCAGAGCCTTAGCAGGCACTGTGCTATTACAGGTGTTGAAACCAAGCAGGACCCTCTGGGGCCCTCCTGGGGACAAAAGCCTTTTCGTGTCCCCCATTTCTTATTTGCAGAAAACAACTTTAGTTTCCTAGGTCAACTTAAAAAAATGCGCCATGTGAGATTTGCGAGTTAAGTTTTATTTGGGGCAAAACGAGGACTGCAGCCCTGGAGACAGCATCCCAGACAGCGCTGAGAAACTGCTTCAAAGAGGCGGGGGGGCTTCCCTGGTGGCGCAGTGGTTGAGAATCCGCCTGCCAATGCAGGGGACATAGGTTCGAGACCTGGTCTGGGAGGATCCCACATGCCGCGGAGCAGCTGGGCCCGTGAGCCACAATTACTGAGCCTGCGGGTCTGGAGCCTGTGCTCTGCAACAAGAGAGGCCGCGATAGTGAGAGGCTCGCGCACCGCGATGAAGAGTGGCCCCCGCTCGCTGCAACTAGAGAAAGCCCTCACACAGAAACGAAGACCCGACACAGCCATAAATAAATAAATAAATAAAGAGGATGCATTTCAAATTGTCTAAATGTAACCTAAAAAAAAAAAAAAAAAAAAAGAGGCAGGGGGGAAGGTCAGTATATATGTGATTTTGGTGAAAGGGGAATACATGCAATCAAGCACATATTTTTTTGTAGAAGGTTTCTGCCAGTCTCATGAAGGTTACTGCTAGTCATGAGGAGCAGACGTCACCATGAAGGATTTTAGTGTTTTTTTAGAGATGAGGAGATAGAAGAATTGGGCTCATAAAATTGGCTCCTGAAAATATCTAACTATCTGAAGACCTGTTCTGCCAGTTTTTCCCAGAGCACAGAGTGCCTCATTTCTGCTCTCCTTTCAGGGGTGTTGAAAGTCAGCAGCTGCTGCAGCCCATGATTTAATCCTTGTAGAGGGAGATGGCAAGTGCCAAAGGAAAATGCCAATTTGTAGTTGACATAGGCCTTCCCTAAGTTCCAAAGAGTAGATTCAAGCAGTTACTAATTAGGGAAACGAGGGAATGCAGAAACAAAAGAAAAGCAGTCAAGAAACAATAGTTCAGTGATAAAACAGAGTCCTAGCTCCTCCTCAAGGGATACACATAACAATCTGACTTTGAGTTGTTCTGCAGGAACTAAGATCCCCACCAGGTGGAAGATGGTGACTACATGCTGAGCACAAACACACAGACCCCAGACTAGCTGGAACCAGAAGGTTGATGATTAAGATTCTGAAACACCACCCTGTTACCTCACCACCAACCAATCAGAAGAAAGTCATGCCCCCTATAACCCTCACCCCAAATGTTGCCTTTAAAAGCCTTCTGCCAGTAAGATGGATCTGAGACAAACTTAGATCTCTCATCTTCTCCATCGGTCCCCTCTCAATCAATAAACGTTTCTCTGCTCCAAACTCCGACGTTACAGTTTGTTTGACCTCAGTGTCCGTTGGACACACGAACTTGAGTTCCACAACGGTACTGTTTCTCTTAAACCTTAGAACAAGCATATAAAGTACCTACTTTATATGGTAATCATATCCTTATCTTACAGATGGAGCTGCTGAGGTCTAAAAGATCAATTAACTATCCCAAAGCCACACAGCTGATAAATGACAGTCACATTTTATCAGGTCTGCCTGATGCCAAAGCCCAGGCCTTTAACTAGTATGCTAGTAGTTCTCAACTGAGGGGGATTTTGCCCACACACCCTGCACCCAGGTGACATTTAGCAATGTCTGAAGATATTTTTGGTTGTCACAACTGGGGGCAGAGGGTATGCTACTGGCATCCGGTGGGTGGAGGCCACAGGTGCTGCCACACATCCCACAGGGGGCAGGACAGCCTCCCACAGGACAGAATTATCCAGCACAAAATGTCAACAGTGCCAAGCTTAAGTGACTCTGCATTATGCCATGGCAGGTATGGAAGAAAAGTTTCAGGTTGAGGCACTATTTTGCTTCAGTGGGGCCTCTTTCCATGGTCCATAGTCTTGGTCCTGGTGGCATGCCTTTCCCAATATTAACGACATAAGCCTAGGGTCACCACGTGTCTGATTTCTGCCCTTTGGAAAAAGAGGAGGCTGGGGTGGGTGTTACAGAGGCAACTTTTAAAAATACACCACAGGATGACTGTGTTGAATTCAAAGACAGATTTTGGAATGTGTGACCCCAGTTAAAGAAGGCAATACACAGAGCCCCTAACTGTTCTATCAGGCAACATGAAGCACTGAGCCCCGGGGGCAGGAACAGGGATGGGAATTATGTCCCCATTATCCACAAAGGGAACATTTTCTTAACAATAACACAGTGATTTCAGAAGCAATTTTAACAACAAAAATCTTCCCCCAAACTTTAGAGCTTTTCTGATTTTTGTCAGCAACAAAAGAATACAGCTTCCAAAAGCAGGCTGTATCTCTGAATATTAAAACTCCCACCTCGGGAAATTTTTTAAGCCTTCAGACAACCCCTTTTAAAGTTATAAATGAAAGTCACTCAGCAGACTATAGTGCTCATGGGCCCCTTTTATCTACTGAAGAAAGACAACAGAGTGAAAACTTGGGAGCCAGAGACCAAATTACTGACCTTGAGTCACCTTCCACACCACGTCTGGCCCAACCAAGATAGGGAGTTAAAAGCTTTAACTAGACCAACAGCAAATGATGTAATTTGATGATATAAAGAAATCCATCAAGGGAGAATAAATGACTAGATCATATTATTCACAGAGCTCTTAGAATTTAAAACAGAGCCTTGATTTGCCTTCAGCTAAGTTCTTTCATGCAAAAAATCAACCATTCCACTTTCCCCTCCTGTCCAGAGAACAAGCAATTCCATAGCCAAAGAACTGGTCCACTGGAGCTTGGACTGTCCTAATACATTTATTATTTATCTGCCTAGAGCTGCATGAGTGAACCCCTACATCACTCTTCCAGCTCTACTGCTCCCATTTCCCTTTTCTATGATGGTTATTATTATGCCACACCGATACCTATTCATCCACATCTTCAATATGAATTCCTGTGTTCCTTCACCCCAACTGTATTTCCCATGCGAGCCAACTATGAAACTTTCAGAATTGTCACCAAACCCAAGCATCAAGGATCTAACGCCCAAAACTGACATAGCAAGGATGCACCACAGCACTTTGTGGCATTTCCCCAGGACTCACAAACTGCTGTCTTCATACTCAAATCTGCTTCTTTCTGCCTTATTTTCTCCCTAACTCCTAACTATCAGTATTAACTGCTCATTCTCATTATATACCTGGCACTGTACTAGGTGTTTTAAAAATACAGTTTTATCCCACAGAGAAAACTACAGGTATCTTCACTGGAAACTTTCACCAAATATGTAAGGAAGACATAATTCCCATTTTACACAAACTCATTCAGGAATAGACAGGGAAAGAATGCTTCCTAACATTCTATGTGGGTAGCAGTATTCTGATACCAAAAACAGATGAAGGTAAAAGAAAAGTATTCTAGAGACCAATAGCTCTCATTAACATATGCAAAACTTCTCACTAAAATTTTAGCAGATCAAATACAACAATACGCTTTTTTAAAAAAGGTTACTATATCCAAAACAAGTAGGCTTATCCTAGTGGAAGGCTACTTTAACATTATAAAATATATCAGTGTAATTCACCATTCATACAGACTAAACAGGGAAAACCATATGTTCATCTCAATATATTTGACAAAATCTACTGGGAAAGGCAAAGAGTTGAAGAACTGCAAAGTGGACATGAACAAAGAGTGCTCTTCCAGAGACCTAATAATCTTTTTACACAGAAAGATGAAAAACCTCTCTTTCATCTCTAACCCATAATTTTGGCTTTGTATAAAGATGCTAGAATCCTGCTATCTCAGATGGAAACATTTTGAGGTATACACACCCAAAATAATACTGGAATCCTGCCAACTTAGACTTGAGTCTCCGTGTTAAAACCACATGGACTTGTAGAAAATCACAATGTGACACCCAAACTGCATTTGTGGACTACCTGATACTTCTGATTTTCTGCTTTTTGTCTCAAATCTCTGTATCCACAGGAACAAGCCAAGTCCTTTACAAGTTATACATGCTCAACAAGTGTTTGCTGAACTAAATACTGAATAAAACTCTTAATATAAAAAAATAAAATAAAATAAAAAATACAGTTTTACTTAGTCCTTGCACCAACCCATGAGATAAGTATCATTACCTCTATACTACAGATGAGAAAGCTAAGGTTAGAGTTTTCGTAACTTATAAAAGATAACATAAAAAGTAAGTGGCATATTTAGTCCTAAGTATATCTGACCTCAAAAATCATTTTTACTACACAGCATGTAAGATTTGTGGATGAAAATCTAAATTCATTAGCAGTAAGTATTACCAAAAATAAGATGATGGCTAATTTTATGTCTTTCTTAAATATTCTCTATATTTTTCAATATATAAAATTGGGTATACAAGATAGACTAACAGAGAAGGGATTTACCCTTACATCAAAAACAACGTAAAACAGATGAAATATATGAAACAAAAGTTTTCAAGACCTTGGACATCAAGCAACAAAGGCAGTGATCCCTGAGAGATGGGAAACAAATAAGGTGAGCCCTATGATTGCCTCAGTGTACTCTAGTAAGAGAGTGTCCAGGGACTTCCCTGGTGGTGCAGTGGTTAAGAATCCGCCTGCCAATGCAGGGGACATGGGTTCAACCCCTGGTCCGGGAAGATCTCACATACCGCAGAGCAACTAAGCCCACATGCCACAACTACCGAGCCCACGTGCCACAACTACTGAAGCCCTGTGCCTAGAGCCCGTGCTCCACAACAAGAGAAGCCACTGCAATAAGAAGTCCGTGCACTGCAACGAAGAGTAGCCCCTGTTTGCCACAACTGGAGAAAGCCCGGTGCAACAATGAAGACCCAACGCAGCCAAAAATTTTAAAAACAAATAAATTAATTAATTTTAAAAAAAAGAGAGAGAGAGAGAGAGAGTGTCCAGACCTCTGCACAGGGAGGGGAAACCAGGCAGAACCTAGCAGACTCCCTGAGTTGAAGAGACAAATCTAAGAGTCTAGTGAGACCAAAGTGGCTAGAGTTCACAGCACCAGCAAGGAGGGAGGTGCACAGAGAGAGAACTCCAGACACTGCAGAGGGTGCCCTTTAAGTATTTAACAAGTACTGATCAGTGCATATGTGTGAGAAAACTACCCATCAGGAAAAGAACCATCCAAAAAGATTAAGTATCCAGTGTTCAAACAGAGCTAGGTATAGTGCCTAACCCCACAAGCCAGACTAGAAAACCACATGACTCACAGGTCACTGAGTAGATTACACAGTAGGGTCTTGCTTCAGTCGTGGAAAATAATTATCCCTAGAGAACTCTGCTCAAGTCCCACCTAATATTTCTTCAAAGCTATAACCAAAAGGATCAAATTTCTTCCAAGTAACTTAAACATGTCCTAGAGCAAACCTCAAAAAGATTTATACGGATACAAAAATATCCAGCACTCAGTAAGGTAAAATTCACAATGTCTGGCATCTAATCAAAAATTAACAGACATGCAAAGAAGTAAAAAGATACAACCATAATGAGGAGGACAATTAAAACAATTGGTATATGTGTATTCCATATGTTCAGAATTTGAAGTACAGGTGTGAAAGATATAAGACCCAAATCAAACTTCAAGAGATGAAAAATACAATTATGAGATGAAAAATAGACTTGATGGGAGTAATGGCAGATTAGACACTGCAAAGAAAAAAATTAGTGAACTTAAAAACACAGGGGACCTCCCTGGTGGTCCAGTGGTAAAGAATCTACCTTTCGATGCAGGGGACGCAGGTTCGATCCCTGGTCAGGGAACTACATGCCCACATGCTGCAGGGCAACTAAGCCTGTGTGCCACAACTACTGAGTTCGCGTGCCTCAACAAGATAGCCCACATGCCGCAAACTACAGAACCCAAGCGCTCTGGACGCTGCATGCCACACCTACAGAGCCCACGTGCCCTGGAGCCTGCGTGCCACAACTAGAGAGAGAAAACCCGCACGCCACAACTAGAGAGAAGCCCGCGTACCACAACAAAGAGCCCATGCAGCAACAAAAGATCCCACACACCTCAACGAAGACCCCACGTGCCACAACTAAGACCCGACGCAGCCAAAAAAAAGAAAAAAATAGCAATAGAAACTATTCAAAATGTACCACTGGAAAAAAAAATGTAACACAGAGAGAAAAAAGAACCCAATAAAATTAAAACTGCATCAGCGAGATGTGGGACAACTTCAAGCAGCCTAATATATGGGTAGTTGTAGTCCTACAAAAGGGGGGAGAGAGAGAAAAAATATTTGAACAAATTTCAGTCAAAAACTTTCAAATATGACAAAAACTATAAACCCACACATCCAAACCCAAATGAACCCCAAGCACAAGAAAAATTAAAAAAATAAAAAATAAAAAAAAAAACTATACCAAGGTGCCAACTATACCAAGATACCAAGGCACATAATAATCAAATTACTGGACTTCCCTGGTGGTGCAGTGGTTAAGAATCTGCCTGCCAATGCAGGGGACATGGGTTCAATCCCTGGTCCAGGAAGATGTCACATGCCACAGAGCAACTAAGCCTGTGTGCCACAACTACTGAGCCTGCACTCTAGAGTCCACGAGCCACAACTACTGAGCCCGCATGCCACAACTACTGAATCCCGCGCCTAGAGCCCATGCTCCGCAACAAGAGAAGCCACCGCATGAGAAGTCCATGCACCACAACGAGGAGTAGCCCCCACTTGCCACAACTGGAGAAAGCCCATGCGCAGCAACGAAGACCCAACACAGCCAAAAATAAATAAATAAAATAAATTTATTTTTTAAAAAATCAAATTACTCACACCATTGGTAAAGAGAAAATCTTAAATTCAGCTGGAGAAAAAAGACATGTTATGTAGAGAGGAACAAAGATAAGGATGACAGCAGGTTTCTCATCAGAAACAACACAAGGGAGAAAACAGTAGAGCAACACCTTTAAAGTACTGAAAGAAAAAACTGTCATAAAAGAATTCTATACCTAGCAAAAATGTCTTTCTAAATAAAAGCAAATCAACATGGATGAACCTTGAAAATATTATGCTTAGTGAAAGAAGTCAGTGACAAACGTCTATAGATACTATTTTATTTATATGAAATGTCCAAAAGAGGCAAAGCTACACAGACAGAAAGTAGATGAGTGGTTGCTTAGAGCTGGGGGGTGGGGGAGGTAAAAGCAGGTGATTACTAAACTAGAATAACAAAGAGTCACAGCTAATAAAGCCAACAAAGGAGATAAAAATAGAATCATAAAAAATAATCTGAAAAAAAGGCAGAAAAAGAAAAATAAAACAAAGAACAGATGAGACAAATAGAAAACAATTTGAAAGATGATAGGCTTAAACCTAACCAAATGAGTAATTACATTAAATGAAAATGATTCAAATATTCCAATTAAAGGCAGAAATTGTCAGATTTATAGAAAGCAAGACACAACTAAAGATAAACAAATAGATCAATGGAATAGAATACAGTCCAGAAATAGACCTATAGATGTATGGAAAAATCAGTTGATTTTTTTACAATGATACTAAGACAATTCATTGAAGAAAATAATCTTTCAACTAATGGAGATGGAACTATTGTATATCCATATACAAACATAACAAAAATAATTTTGATCCATATCTCATACCATATACAAAAATTAACTCATTTGAACACAAATATAAAACTAAAACTTCTAGAATAATACATAGGAGAAAATATACTGGATTGACAAAGACTTCTTGGCTACAATACCAAAATCACAATCTATAAAAGAATAAATTGATAAATTGAACTTCATGATAATTGAAAACTTTTGTTCTTCAAAAGTCACTGTTAAAAAGAATTAAAAGACAAGCCACAAACTAGGGGAAAAACTTTGCAAAGTATATATCTGATAAAGGACTTGTTTCCAGAATATTTTTTTTAACTCTGAAACCTCAAAAAATAAGAAAACAAACAACCCGATTTTTTAAGTGGGCAAAAGATTTAAACAGACCCTTCAGCAAAAAAAAAAAAAAAAAAAAAGATATATGAATGGCAAAGAAGTATAAAATGATGCTCAATATCATTACTCATTAAGAAAATGCAAAATTAAAACCACAATGATATAGCACTACACACTTTAATTTGATGGCTTACATTTAAAAGACTGACCATACCAAGCATTTGGTGAGGTTGTAGAGGAACTGGACCTCTCATACACTGCCGGTGGGAATGTAAAATGGTACAATTGCTTTGGAAAAACAGTTTGGCACCTTCTTAAATAATTAAATGACATCTACCATATAATCCAGCTATTCCACCCCTAGATATTTATTCAAGAGAAAAGAAGAGCTATATCCCTACAAAGACTTATTCAACAATGCTCACAGCAATTTTATCTGTGATAGCCAAAACTGGGAATAATCCAAATGTCCATCAACAGGTAAATGGATACAACAATTGTGGTATATCCATACAACAGAATACTACTTGGCAATAAAAAGGAATGAACTATTGATATACACAACATGAATGAGTCTCAAAATAATCATGCTAAATTAAGGAAGCCAGACTAAAAAAAAATTTTTAATTAAAAAAAACCATATTGTGTCATTCTATTTATATAAATTCTAGAAATGCAAAATGATACAGTGATAGAAAGCAGATCATTGGTTGGGGGGAAGGGGGAGCAGCCAGGATGACGAGGGACAAGAGGGAAGAATTTTAAAGGGAAACAAGAAAAATACAGGTCATGAATGATACGTTTAGTACCTTGATTGTTAGGTTCACAGGTGTACACATAAGTCAAAATTTATTAACTTACAAACTATAATATGTGCCATTTATTGCACATCAATTATGCCTCACAAAAATGGGCACCTGCAATTTTATAATCATAAAGCATTAAAAACATATCTTAATAAATCCAAAGAGATATCTAAACTAGTGGGAATTTCAGTTGCTATAATAAGGGGAGATATTTTAGGGGAAGTGGAATCTTCAGTTCCTATAAGATATCAATCTGAAAGTCCAGCATGGCTAAAATACCTCATGGACCAGACCAAGCTGGTGATAATTGCCTATTTGTCTTGTAAGTACGAATAGGAGTAAAATCTAAAATGAAAATCTACAGAATTTCAAGAGATTTATTTCAACCATTCATACAAGGACTCTTCTCCTCTCGAGACCGTTAAACGGGGCTCCTTCAACACTGACTCATAAATCTGGGATGAAAAAAAAAGAACTTATTTCAATAGATAATGCTTCATGCTAATGTTTCTTTTCAATCACCAAGTGAAGGTCCATCACAATCATAAGGACTCCCACAAATCATTTCACTAGGTGTTGGGGTCTACTTAAAAGCTGCCAGCCAGTGAAACCTCCTGTAATCAATTTCACTCATCTTTGAGCACTTCAAGATTGTCCTTTTAGCACTCAGGTTTTTAAGCCAAACTACAATGATTACCACAGATTCTATGACTGAAGCACCTCTCTGTTCAACTACTGATCTTCCTCGACTTACAAGGGTTACCTCCTGATAAACATAAGTTGAAACTATAATAAACAGAAAATACATTTAATATACCTAACTTACCAAACATCATCACTTAGCCAAACCTACCTTTAACATGCTCAGAACACTTAGCCTACAGTTGGACAAAATCATCTAACACAAAGCCTATTTTATAATGAACTGTTGGGCTTCCCTGGTGGCGCAGTGGTTGAGAGTCTGCCTGCCAATGCAGGGCATATGGGTTCGAGCCCTGGTCTGGGAGGATCCCACATGCCACGGAGCAACTGGGCCCGTGAGCCACAACTACTGAGCCTGCGCGTCTGGAGCCTGTGCTCCGCAACAAGAGAGGCCGCGACAATGAGAGGCCCGCGCACCGCGATGAAGAGTGGCCCCCGCTTGCCGCAGCTGGAGAAAGCCCTCGCACAGAAACAGGGACCCAACACAGCCATAAATAAATAAATAAATAAATAAATTTAATACTTGCTACTCTAACTAGCTCCTCTGACATCTCTCTGTATTCACTATAAAAATTTTTAAAAAATAAATAAATAAATAAATAAATATAATGAACTGTTGAATATCTCCTGTAAGGTACTGAATACTGTACTGAAAGTGAAGAACAGAATGGTTGTAAGTGCATCAGTTGTTTACCCTGGTGATCACGTGCCTGACTGGGAGCTGTGGCTCGCTGCCACTGCCCAGCAGCACAAGTGAGCACTATACTGTGTATTGCTAGCCCAGGAAAAGTGTAAAAGTCAAAATTATAAGTACGATTTCTACTGAACGCATACCACTTTTGCATCATCGTTAAGTCTAAAAATCATCAGTTAAGCCACTATAAGTTGAGGACAGTCTTATTTAATTGCATGTGCCACAAGAGAAACTGCGCAAGAGAGTGGGCATGCAACCCCTCCTCAAGACTATAGAGAAGAAACAGACGTTTTGAAATTCTATATTCTTGTTTTAAAAGTTGATGTTCTCTTCTTGGGGACAGTGGGGAGGAAAAACAAGTAACTAGCTATATTGAAATCCTTTGGGAAAAGGAACCAGGAACCAGAAGAGGGACTTTTACTTTTTACTTTACATCTTACAATATTTTTTTGAGTTTTCTACTCGACACGTATAACTCTTTTAAGTCAGTAGAGGATATCTTGGTGTTAGATTTAAGATCCTTTTGTATTCATTTCTATAATCCTCTGTGTTCAATCTTTTAATAAAGGTAATTTTTAATAATGTTCATCCTCCATTGTCACTGGGTCCATTCAGAACCAGGAGGAATAGAGATCTTTTAATCCAAGACTTTCATTTTACAGATGGAAAAAGTGATGCTTAGACTAGAGAAGCTGTCTGCCCAAGCCGCCGTACAGTAACTGGTATGGCCAATTCAGGGACTAAGTCGTCTTCTTTTTTTTTTTTTTTTTTAACATCTTTATTGCAGTATAATTGCTTTACAATGCTGTGTTAGTTTCTGCTGTATAACAAAGTGAATCAGCTATATGTATACATATATCCCCATATCCCCTCCCTCTTGCGCCTCCCTCCCACCCTCCCTATCCCACCCCAGACTAAGGCCTCTTAACTTTCAATGCTTTTTACTAAATTTCCATTCTATACTTACATATTAAGATTCCACAGTAAGCTTTTTAAAACTCTAAGTACAGCAATATTCTGGATGCCACACCTTGAAAGAAAAGGTACCAAAGTGGAAAACTATCAGATGAGAAGTAATGGAGGAGATTTAAGGAGACTAATGAAGCATGTGGAAGTTTTATTGTAATGCCTGAATTTCCTTGAAACAACATCATGGGGACAAGGTGGGGAACATGTTCTGTGTGGCTCTAGAAAGAAGAACTAGGTCCCATGGGAGATAGTCCAAGAGGGCAAATGCTTGTGGTCCGACTATCCACAACGTTGTGTCGTGTGTGTGTGTGTGAGTGTGTGTGTGTGTGCAGTGAGTTGGGCAATAATGTGCCAGCTATGTTGGAGAAAGAGACAGATGTGAGAAGAAAGATAACCTAGATGCACCTCGAGGTCTTTTCCCCTGGGGCCCAGGGGAGACTTGTACACACTATGGTCACGCCTTAAGTGCAGGCCACATTATTAGATCGTTCTTTCCCTTGCCTCGTTTCATGTGGAAGACACTGACTCATCCCCGACCGTTCTCCGCATGAAATAAATGAATTACACTCGGCTTCACAGGATTAAAGCTTTAAATCAGCAGTGACGATTACTGGACAGAGTGGCAAAGTAAGACCACTGGGCGCCACAAACAGCCAAGGAGCAGAACCCCCAAACAGAGCTAGACAAAGTTCAGAAGGTTAGGTAGCCTATTTGGTGCATCCCAATCTTTCCATTTCATTATCCGTCTCATTGGGTTTTTAGTGGGTTTACTTTTGTCTGTTTTCTTGTTTGTTTTTCCCTCATTTCAAAGCATCCTGTCTGTTCAAATAGCAGCAAAGCAGTTAAACGATCTTATACAGCCAAAGGGTATTGGATCTTTGAAGTAACAGTAAACAAATACAGCTTCTAAACTTCCTTAGGGCAAGACCACCCTTGTATCTTCTTTAAGGAATAAAGTGAGAGGTGAGAATGAACAGAATGAGAAGTGGGCTGAACACTGAGTATGATCAAAAAAGACTATTTTTATGCATTTCTTCATGAATTTATTTACCCATGTAATGGGTAACGTGTGTAAAAAAAAATAATGTGTGAAGAACATATGAGCTTTGACCAGACAGACAAGGTCTTTGAACCCTGGGAAAGTGACTTACCTCTGAGTCTCAAGTTCATCAAGTGTAAAATGGGAACAATAATAAATTTCTGCTGATCTTCAGATTCATACATTGAGCTAGTTGAAAGCATCCTTACTTAAATGATACCTAAGTCCCTCAAACTCAGCATGTTTAAACCTCTGTGAACTTATACAACCTTCCAGGGTTCTCTGTTCCTCATTGCATCACCACACACAGAGCCATAAATCTAGTCATACTAAATATATCACTTCTTCCTTACCCACCCACATCGATCCATTCACCAAAGTCCTCCCATTTAAAAAGGAGTATTAGGACTTCCCTGGTGGCGCAGTGGTTAAGAATCCGCCTGCCAATGCAGGGGACACGGGTTCAAGCCCTGGTCCGGGAAGATCCCACATGCCACAGAGCAACTAAGCCCGTGCGCCACAACTACTGAGCCTGCGCTCTAGAGCCCATGAGCCACAACTACTGAGCCCGCCCACCACAACTACTGAAGCCCGCACGCCTAGAGCCCAAGCTCCACAACAAGAGAAGCCACCGCAATGAGAAGCCTGTGCACCGCAACGAAGAGTAGCCCCTGCTCAATGCAACTAAAGAAAGCACAGCAACAAAGACCCAACGCAGCCAAAAATAAATAAATAAAATAAATAAAATAAACACATTAAAAAAGAAAAAAAAAGAATCCTCCTGCCAATGCAGGGGACATGGGTTTGAGCCCTGGTACGGGAAGATCCCATATGCTGCAGAGCAACTAAGCCTGTGCACCACAACTACTGAGCGTGCACTCTAGAGCTCTCAAGCCACAACTACTGAGCCCGTGTGCCACAACTACTGAAGCCCATGCACCTAGAGCCCACGCTCCGCAACAAGAGAAGCCACTGCAATGAGAAGCCTGCGCACAGCAACGAAGGCCCAACACAGCCAAAAATAAATATATATATAAATAAATAAATACATTTATTAAAAAAATAAAAATAAAAAGGAGTATTATGCAGTTATTAAAAAATAAGATTGAAATATATCTAATGTCTTAGAATGATGTCCCAAAAGCATGTGTGTATACACACACACACACACACACACACACACACACAGGGAGGATAAGGTAAGAGATAGGAAGGGAAAGAGGAAGGTAGAAAAAAAACTACAAATTGTTTTCAGTAGTTACCTAAAGGATATTGGAAATGGAGTTGTTTTTTATTTTTCTCTTTTTGTTTATCAGTACTACATAAATTTTCTGTAATGACTAATAATCAAAGGAGAAAGTTACAGTTTTAATTATGAGAATTAGCTAAGGAACAGATTCCTTTGATAAAATAATAGAACAACAAACCCTATCATTGTTTCAAGACCAAAAGAAGCAGTATGGAGCAGTGGTTAGGACACAGACTCAGCCAGACTGCCGGGACTGAACTCCAGCTTGGCCACTTCTCCTTATGAAATATTAGGCGAACTACTTAACCTCTTACTCTTAGCTTCCTCATCTATAAAATGGGGATAATATTAGGGTCAATATGACAATTAAATGAATTAATACCTATCAAATCCTTTAAACAGAATCTGTAATGTATCCGGGATTACTGTTGACCCTTGAACAACACAGGTTTGAACTGCACGGGTCCACTTATATGCAGATCTTTTTCAATAGTACCACCACCTTCATAGTTGGTTGAATCCGCAGATGTGGAACCATGGGTAGGAGGGCCAACTATCAGTTAGACGGGGATTTTCAACGGCACGGAGGGTCGGGCCCCCCCACCCCTGCGCTGTTCAAGGATCAACTGTATTTAAATGCTGCTATCAGTAGTAGCACAAACATTTTCATCATCCTCATCATCATCTTCTCTCTCTCTGTCCTAATCTAAGCCCTTAATTTCTCCCTTTGGACTGTTTCAACAACCTTCTAATTTCTCCCCCTATTTCCAGTATTGCACATCGTAAATTCATTGTCCAATCAGTAACCAGATTGATCTGGCTAAAGACAATTAAAACTATGTCACCTTATATACAGACAACATCTTTATCTTTGTGTGATATAGTTACCAGTTCTGATCTGGCCCCTGTCCACACTCCTTTCCTCACTTCCAAAATATTTTACTTCGTACTCTATGGTGTCATAACGCCAAACTGCTTCCCACAAACCCTGGTGAAGCACCAAATTTCCCACATACCTTCTGGCTTTGCTTATGCTATTTTCTTTGCTTGGATCATATCACCCTTCTTTTTTCCCTTGGATGACTTTTATCCATTCATTCAGGTTCAGCATAGGTGCCATGTCCAGAAGCTTTCCCTGAAACCCCAGGTAATATTACTCCTCTTCTTTTTTTACATAATATCCAGTGTTCTACTATGAAGTGTTCTGGTTGTGTGATTATTTTGCACACCAAACTGTGGGAATCTCAAGGGCAAGGACTATGTTTATTTCTCTTTGTATGCTCAGATTCTAGCTCTGCACAGACACTCAAGTGTTTGTTTAAACGAATATATCTGTATAATTACTTCATAAGGTATTGTGGGATTAATTGAAATGGCAATTCCCTCCTTTCGGTTTACTCTTTAAATCAAAAGAAACAACAGCAAAAGAAAACACACACACACAACTAAGCACCTACAGTGTGTCAACCCTGAACTAGGTACCATGGAAATGATAACGACATCATAATATAAAAACAGTGATAGGGACTTCCCCGGTGGTCCAGTGGGTAAAACTCTGTGCTCTCAATGCAGGGGGCCTGGGTTCAAGCCCTGGTCGGGGAACTAGATCTCACATGCATGCAGCAACTAAGGAGCCCGCATGCCACAACTAAGACCCCGTGCAGCCAGAATAAATAAATAAATAATTTTTAAAAAAAAAACAAAACAATGGGGGCTTCCCTGGTGGTGCAGTGGTTAAGAATCCGCCTGCCAATGCAGGGGATACAGGTTCGAGCCCTGGTCTGGGAAGATTCCACATGCCACGGAGCAACTAAGCCCGTGTGCCACAACTACTGAGCCTGCACTCTAGAGCCCTCAAGCCACAGCTACTGAGCCCAGGTGCCACAACTTCTGAAGCCCACGCACCTAGAGCCCGTGCTCCGTAACAAGAGAAGCCACCTTAATGAGAGGCCTGCGCACCACAACAAAGAGTAGCCCCTGCTCGTTGCAACTAAAAAGAAAGCCCACGTGCAGCAATGAAGACCCAACACAGCCAAAAATAAATAAATAAATAAAATTTTAATGCTAAAAAAAAAAACAGTGATAAAATTCTTAGAAAATACTTATAGTATGAGGTAACACTTGATAGAGTCCAAAGACAAGATGTAAATAAAGGGTTAAGGGAATTAGCAAAGGGGTATGATTCTTTGTTAAATTTAGTACATCAAGACCTATGAGGTTGGACCCTTGATGGCTTAGGGCTCCAAGGGGGTTCTCCCAGAGAGAAGGGCGCTGCATGAACAGTGCTCTGTGTTTTGCCATCTACTTGTATTCTGTCCTTTCATTCCACAGTAGCATCCAGGAGTATCCTGATCACTTTTTTTTTTTTTTCTGGCCGCACTGTGTGGCATGCGGGAACTTAGCTCCCCAACCAGGGATCGAACCTGTGCCCCCTGCATTGGGAGCGTGGAGTCTTAACCACTGGGCCGCCAGGGAAGTCCCTCCTGCTCACTTCTTAGAATTCCGCAGTGGCCACTAAACATGTCCTCTTTGTCTTGAGTAGAGCCTGTATGTTCAAAAACAACATCAGTAACCACCAAAAGGTGAAAATAAAAGTAAAGGAAAACACAATAGCAGAAATTAATGGTCAAACATTTGTGAGCATCCAAACAACAATAACAGCATAAACACACACACAGAGTGTACTTAAAGCAGTAATCACAGTGCCTGAGGAGTAAGAAGCCTTGGCAACTAGTAGTTATAACTTCCTCAGAACAAGCCAATAGGTAGATGCATTCTACAGACAAGAAAGCTGAGGCTCAGAATGATTAAGAGAATGGCTCAAAGTCACAAGATTTGCTGTGGAGACAAATTCAAACCAGTGTCCATTAGATTGGAGAGTCTATGTCCTTTTCATTACAGTGGGTTGCCCTCTTAGCCTGCTGTACCCCCTACACATGCAATAGATTCATGCCTCTTCTGATCAATACTACCTATTACCTTAAGCTATACCTGGTAAATATTGATTCATGTGTAGCTTCAAAATGTTCACCTCCCTGGCGCAGTGGTTAAGAATCTGCCTGGGGGCTTCCCTGGTGGCGCAGTGGTTGGGAATCTGCCTGCCAATGCAGGGGACACGGGTTCGAGCCCTGGTCTGGGAAGATCCCACATGCCACGGAGCGACTAGGTCCGTGAACCACAATTGCTGAGCCTGCGCGTCTGGAGCCTGTGCTCCGCGACAAGAGAGGCCGCGATAGTGAGAGGCCCGCGCACCGCGATGAAGAGTGGCCCCCACTTGCCGCAACTGGAGAAAGCCCTCGCACAGAAACGAAGACCCAACACAGCCATAAATAAATAAATAAATAAAATATTAAAAAAAAAAAAAAAAGTACTAGAATTTGAAAAAAAAAAAAAAAAAAACATCTGCCTGCCAATGCAGGGGACACGGGTTCGATCCCTGGTCTGGGAAGATCCCATATGCTGTGGAGTGACTAAGCCCGTGAGCCACAACTACTGAGCCTGCACATCTGGAGCCTGTGCTCCGCAATGGGAGAGGCCCGCGCACCGCGATGAAGAGTGGCCCCCGCTCTCCGCAACTGGAGAAAGCCCTCGCACAGAAACGAAGACCCAACACAGCCAAAAATAAAATATAAATTAATTAATTAATTTTAAAAAAAATGTTCACCTCCCATTGGCAGAGGCCAGCTTAGCTTCAAGGGAAAAGATGATCCAAAAATCCATATATTCCGTGGCTTTGGTCTGTTTTGTGTCTGACCCAGTTTCCTGATGCCCAAGACTGAACTATTATTGTGAGCATCCTAACCTGGCTACCCCGGGACAGTAGGGAAGAAATACAACATTGGCAACTGTGTATACATGTTGCCCACATTTGCTGAAATAACCAAAAGAGGGTATGGAAATAACGGGAGATTACATTCAACGGCCTATCCTAACGTTTCTATTCCCCACCACATAAGAGAGAAAACAGTGTTCCCATCACAGAAGACAAAAAGCATAAACTTTGATATCTGACCCAGGATTTAAAGTTGTGGAACTGAGAAACAGCAGTTTTCTTATCTGTAAAAGGGGTTGTTATGAGGATTCAAAATAATAAGTTTAACTTGCCCAGCCCATTGTAAGATAAGTTGAAAATTGTTGCTATTGTAAATATTAGTAGTAGAAGTAGTAGTGTTGTTTTAGCATATGAACACAGATAATAATACATGGACCTGGGAAGTCCTTAATGAATTGTGTGGGCTCTTGGAAACCAGCTCCTACATTAGTCCTTTCCCTTCAGCGTGGGACCGCGTACAGACAACTAAGACAAATAATCAGGGGCTTGGTAAAGCACATGTGAAGAGACACAGTGCAATCTCTCCCCTCCTTGAGGGGCTACCAGGTTTTTGATGAATGATGAGGGTGAGTGTCGGTCATGAGGCACAGCGGTAGGGAGCATTCCCCAATAAATATTTAAATCCCAGCTGCCATTCCCAAGGCCCCAGAATTCACATACTCAGATCTGAAGCAAATGAAAAACAAGAAAGCAAGTAATAAGTTAACAACCCACTTCAGAAATGACTGCATTCGTTCTGTTGAGCAGCTACTTAAGTTCTGATGGTTCCCACTCATTTGCCAGTGTGTAATTCTTTTCCTTTTTTTTTTTTCTTTTCCTTCCAGTTTTATTGAGATATAATTGACATACAGCACTGTATAGGTTTAAGGTGTACAGCATAATGATTTGACTTACATACATCATGAAATGATTATCACAATATGTTTAGTGATCATCCATCATCTCATATAGACACAAAATTAAAGAAACACAAAATAAATATTTTTTCCTTGTGATGAGAACTGTTAGGACTTACCCTCTTGACAACTTTCCTATGTAACTTTCAGCAGTGTTAATTATGTTTATCATGTTGTACATCACATCCCTAGTACTTATTTATAACTGGAGGTTTGTACCTTTTGACCACCTTCCTCTAACTCCTCCTCCCCACAACCCCCGCCTCTGGTAACCAAAAATCTGATCTGTTTTTGATGAGTTTATTTGTTTGTTAGTTTTTTCATTTGTTTGTTTTTGAAGTATATTTGACCTACAACACTACGTTAGTTCCTGGTACACAAACAACATAGTGATTCTATATTTCTTTTTCTTTTTCTTTTTTTTTAAACATCTTTATTGAAGTATAATTGCTTTACAATGGTATGTTAGTTTCTGCTGTATAACAAAGTGAATCAGCTATACGTATACATATATCCCCATATCCCCTCCCTCTTCAGTCTCCCTCCCACCCTCCCTATCCCACCCCTCTAGGTGGTCACAAAGCACCGAGCTGATCTCCCTGTGCTATGCGGCTGCTTCCCACTAGCTATCTGTCTTACATTTGGTAGTGTATATATGTCCATGCCACTCTCTCACTTCGTCCCAGCTTACCCTTCCCCCTCCCTGTGTCCTCAAGTCCATTCTCTACATCTGCGTCTTTATTCCTGTCCTGCCCCTAGGTTCTTCAGAACCATTTTCTTTTAGATTCCATATGTATGTGTTAGCATACAGTATTTTGTTTTCTCTTTCTGACTTACTTCACTCTGTATGACAGTCTCTAGGTCTCTCCACCTCACTACAAATAACTCAATTTCGTTTCTTTTATGGCTGAGTGATACTCCATTGTACATATGTGCCACATCTTCTTTATCCATTCATCTGTCGATGGACACTTAGGGTGCTTCCATGTCCTGGCTATTGTAAATAGTGCTGCAATGAACATTGTGGTACATGACTCTTTTTGAATTACTGTTTTCTCAGGGTATATGCTCAGTAGTGGGATGGCTGGGTCATATGGTAGTTCTATTTTTAGTTTTTTAAGGAACCTCCATACTGTTCTCCATAGTGGCTGTATCAATTTACATTCCCACCAACAGTGCAAGAGGGTTCTCTTCTCTCCATACCCTCTCCAGCACTTATTGTTTGTAGATTTTTTGATGATGGCCATTCTAACCAGTGTGAGGTGATACCTCATTGTAGTTTTGATTTGCATGTCTCTAATGATTAGTGATGTTGAGCATCCTTTCATGTGTTTGTTGCCAGTGTGTAATTCTAATCAGAATGAAAGTCCTTAGTCATAGCAAACTACAGAATCTTCTATCCTGAACCTATTAGGACTCTTATAAGTAAATACCTTGCAAAGGGAACTGAGTCATCAGCTCATAGCTCTGTCTATCCCAGGCTTATTCCTGATGCTGACAGGCCACAAAGCAGTACCTATCTCTTCCTGGTATGTTTAGTTTATCTGACTATGACTTGGCCTTCCACCTCCCCATGCCCTATGAATAAAGGTCATAAATGTCCTCCCATCTGCCTAGACTCAGGTCAGCACACAGATTCTAACTCAATGTTGTACTGGTCATTTAACTTTCTCTACCTCATTTTCTTATATGTAAAGCAGTTGGTCAAGGCATAGTACCCCATCAAGCCCTTAATGCCCTGATACAGAGCAATACCTCTTATGAGGTTATTAATGTGAGGATGTCAGGGGGACGCATACAGATAGGAGATATATACAGCTAATGGAGCAGGCCATAAAAGTAACTGGGCTCCATTTAGGTTTGACTGAGAGTAACAAAGAGAAAAGGAGAAAATCATGCTAATAGTCTACTATAGTTTGCCAAATTAATTTAAAGGAAAAGTGTCACATTTCCTCATTATAAACAATGACTCTCCCTTTGGATCAACTCCTGCAAGCCCACCTTGGCCCCTCATCAGGTCAATAGCATTGATGAAGTCCATTCAGTAGCCCAAAATTTAAACAACTCTATATTTCCCAAGTCTGTCCCATCCTATTATTTTAGTTACTGTGGCTGAATATTTGGCACTCATCCTTGACTCCTTCAACTACCAAGTCCTTCAATATTTCTACTCTTCTATACCCCTAATCCATCCCGGTGGTCAGTAAAGAGCTCCAGACCTATATCCCCTCTCAACTAGCCAACAGAGAAAGCCTTCCTTTGTTCATCCTGTCTTAAGTATCTGCATTGCAGCATATCATATCTACCTCTGTGACTTTAACCTTTCTAAAATAAAGTTCTTATTCCCAAACACTAAATGTCTCCCCAAGAAATAAAGGCCCAAATATCTCAGCCTGGCGTTCAAGTATTTTCACAATCTGACCCCAAATGTCCTGCATCGCTCACCCCTTTCTGTCTCCCTCCTTGAATTCTAGAGTCCACTCAAGCTAGGCTGACGGCTGGTCCCAGAGTACACTCCTGGTTTCTCTCCTCAACATGTGTTCATGATCTTTCCCACCTGCTAGAAGACCTTAATCCACCAATCTGTTCATATCTAAATCATCCTTCGGCATCAAATGTCACCTTTCCTGAACACTTCCCTGAACTCCCAGACAGAAGGGATCTTTCTCTTCTCTGAACCTGACTGCCCTCTCTCTAGCATTTATTACAATGTGATGACTCCACAGACTGAGTTCTTCACCATTTCACTCAGCCTCCTCCTAGCGCGACAAATCAATCTCTGCGGAGTTTGAATCCTGGCCATTTATTAGACCTGGGGTTATTTATTTAACCTCTACCAGCCTCCATTCACTTGCTTACAAAATGGTGGTAAGAATGATTCCTACTTCACTGGGTTAGTATGAGGATGTCGTGAGATAATACATGTCCAGTACTTACTTAGCTGGCTGTCTGACATAGAAGAGCTCACTAAATGTTAGCTATGGTTCTTATTTATTTGTATCTGTGGAAGATACTCTCCAAAAAGGGTTCCCTCTCTATAAGTGTGTGCTACTTCACCCACTACTAATACCATTACCCCTCCTCTTGAGTCAGGGCTGGCATTATGACTTTCCTTGATCAATAAAATGCAGCAGAAGTGATAACACTTCTGGTCTTCTCCTTTAAAAAGCCAGGCAGCTTCTGCCTTCTCCCTGGTAAAGCCAGTCACCTTGCTGTAAAGAAACTTGGACTAGACTACTGGATGATAAGATACCATGAGAAAAGAGAAAGGCCATATGGAAGAGCACTGAAATACCAGACACATGAGTAAAGCCATATTGGATCTTCCAGCCAAGCCCAACAGGCAACTGAATGCATATGCATGAGAGACTCCCCAAGCAAGACAAGCAGAATAACTGCCCAGCTGAGCCTTAGAAACCTCACAGCCAGCAGTGGATTTATGGGAAATCATAAATGATTATATAGTTAACTAAAACAACTTCTATCTACTTTCCCTTCTACTAGACCATGAGCTCCATAAGGGTAAGGACCATATCAAATTTATATCTGTATTGCCAGCTCCTAAACAGAGAGAAATTTGAATTAATTCATAGGTTAATATACCAGTGAACTAAGTATGTGAGTGGCTAAGGCAGAATGTTTGAACAGAAAGCTATTGAATGAATTATTTCTCAGCTCTTTATGAGGATACTGGACGTATAGCATCAAAGCCCAGGATACAAAAACATTAATACAATCTGACAACATAAGCAGGAGGACCCCATTTTTGAAAGCCTTATGCTCAGCATCTTGGTTAAATAGGTCTCTTCCAAAACAACCTGGCTGCCTGTCAACTTCTAAGACAGTGGCAACCTGGGTAGCCTGGGGAAAGGAAGTGGGAAACTTGGATTTATTGCACTAAGTGGAAATTGCAGAGGGAAACAGATGGAAGATAAAATGTTCCGTGATGTTGTCCATTTTTCTACCCAATCACATAGTGATTGCTGCTCACCATCTGTCTTGGCCCCAGAAAGTTGGGTCTTTAAGCACTGAAAGAGCCTCCTTCTGTCACTACTGCAGAATTATATCAAATGTACCACCTCTTAAGATTATACCTTGTCTAGCAGAGTCTAGCTCTGTCCCTTTAAGCCTGATGGCCCATCCCCAGATCAAAAGACCTGAAAAGAAGTTATCTCTTCCAGCTTTTTCTCTTTCTCAAGTTTTGTCCTGAACCATAACCCTCTTGTTTTTGCATCTCTTTTCTGTTAAGAATCTTGCCTGTGTCCTCAGACACAGAGGTTACTGTGCACCAGAGGTTCTGACCCCAAGCTTACTGCGCACCAGAGGTTCTGATCCCAAGCTCTCTTCACCAACCATAATGGTTTATTTTCCCATGAACTTTCCAACTTCAGGTTGTGTGGACGAAGTGAAACCCTCAAGCATACCACCTGGCCCCAGCATCCAGTGTAAACCCTTGTAATCTCTGTAATTCTTGGGCATTACACATGAGATCGCAAATGAAGCCCACATCCCATCTGCTGGTCAACATTTTACACAGATCCTTTGGAAATGGGTTAGGAAGGGAAACAAAAGGATCAAGGATATGACCCTGCTAATTTGAGTTGATGCGAATGAAACCCAGTGCCAGATGTGCTCAGCAGCTTTCACTCTTTACTTTTCATCAAGTGAAAAGTCATGCCCTCCTCAATAATTTTTGTTAATTCCCAGGGTCTTTATATTCTCACTGCCACTCCTTGCTGCAATTTCCTGAATCCACTGAATTCTTGTTCCTGGTTTTAATCCTGCCACATGTGCATTTACTGAGCCTCAAATATCTTTCTTACATCATCAAATGCTTCTTGAGTCTTTCATATGTGAATGCAACAAAACCCAGTTACTGTGGCCTAGGACATAATGATCTAGTGGGGGGGAACAGAAAATTAATAGACAATTAAACACTGTGGTGAATGCTCCTACAGGAAAAGTCGAATGTGTTCTTTAAAGCACCTCATTCTGGGTGTAAGATGGGAGAGCAGAACAAGCTTCCCAGGGAAATAAAAAGCAGGAGATACTTAAACAGTTGCTACTCAAAGTGTGGTCCATTAAAACAGACAAATCCCCAATCATAGTTAGAGATTTCAGCATCTCTCTCTCCATAACTGACAGAACAAATGGATAGGAAATCAGCAAGGAGGTAGGAGACTTGAACAACTATCAACCAACTTGACCTGAGTGACATTTATAAAACACTCAACCTAACAATGTCAGAATACACATTCTGCTGAAATGCATACAGAACAATTACTAAGAAAAACCCTATTCTGGGTCATACATCAAACCTCAATTATTTCAAAAGGACTCAACTCATACAAAGCATTTTCTCTAACCACAAAGAAATTAAATTAGAAATCAATAACAGATAGGTCTCTGAAAAAAATGCCCAAAATTTTGGAAACTAAATATACATCTAAATAACCCATGGGTTGGGCTTCTCTGGTGGTGCCGTGGTTAAGAATCCACCTGCCAATGCAGGGGACACAGGTTCGAGCCCTCATCTGGGAAGATCCCACATGCCACAGAGCAACTAAGCCCGGGTGCCACAACTACTGACCCTGCACTCTAGAGCCCACGAGCCACAACTACTGAGCCCGCATGACACAACTACTGAAGCCTACATGCCTAGAGCCCATGCTCCACAGCAAGAGAAGCCACCACAATGAGAAGCCCGCGCACCACAACGAAGAGAAGCCCCCACTCGCCATAACCAGAGGAAGCCCACGTGCAGCAATGAAAACCAAAAAAACCATTTTGAACAGGATGAAAATTAAAATATCAGAATTTATGGAATGCCACCAAAGCAGTATTAACAGAGAAATTTATGACTATATGTCTATATTAGAAAAGAAAAAAGGTCTCAAATCAATAACTTCAGCTTCCACCTTAAAAACTAGAACAAGAAGATAAAATTAAACCCAAATTAAGCATAAGAAAGGATATAATAAAGATCAAAGGGGAAACGAAACAGAAAACAAAAAGGCAATAGAAAAAAACAACGAAGCCAAAGCTGTTTCACTGAGACCATTAAAATTAATAAAACTCTAGCCATAATGATTAAGAGAAAAAGAGAAAAGACACAAATTACCAACATCAGGAATGAAAGAGTTACAGCATTTTTTTTTTTTAATTTATTTTTGGCTGCATTGGGTTTTCGTTGCTGCGTGCGGGCTTTCTCTAGTTGCGGTGAGCGGGGGTTACTCATTGCAGTGGCTTCTCTTGTTGCGGAGCACGGGCTCTAGGCACACAGGCTTTCATAGCTGTGGCTCATGAGCTTCCGTAGTTGTGGCTCGTGGGCTCTAGAGCACAGGCTCAGTAGCTGTGGCGCACGGGCTTAGTTGCTCCACAGCATGTGGGATCTTCCCAGACCAGGGCTCGAACCCATGTCCCCTGCATTGGCAGGCGGATTCTTAACCACTACACCACCAGGGAAGTCCCAAGAGTTACAGCATTTAAATTTCTACAGATATTAAAGGATAAAAAGCAAATATAATGAACAACTTCATAACAATAAATACAGAAACTTAGATGAAATGGACAATTCCTTAGAAGACACAAATGACCAAAGCTCATTAAAGAAAAATTAGGTAACCTGAAAATACCTATCAAGGAAGGGAACTGAAATTATAATTTAAAACACCCCACTAAGAAAACTCCAGGGCCAGATGGCTTCACAGTGCATTCTACCAAATGTTTAAAGAAGAAATAATGCCAATTCAATACAAACTCCTCCAAAAATTAAGGAGAAGGGAATACTTCCCAACTTATTCTGAGGCCAGCAGTACCCTGATACTAAAATCAGAAAAAGACATTACGAGAAAAAAAAATAGACCAATATTTCTCTTGAACATTGATGGAAAAATTCTAAACAAAATTTTAGCAAATCAAAACCAACAATATATTAAATGGATAATATATCAGGACCAACTGGGATTTTTCCAAGGAATGCAGGGTTAGTTTAACATTCAAAATTCAATCAATGTAATTTACTATGTTAACTAACTAAAGACAAAAAAACATGATAATCTTAATAGATACAGTAAAAGCATTTCCCAAAATCCAACATCCATTCCTGATAAAAACCCTCAGGAAACAAGAAATAGAAGAGAATTTCTCCAATCTGAGAAAAGTCATCCAAAAAACACCCACAGTTAACATCACACTTAATGGTGAAAGACGTGAGTATTCTCCCCCGGGACTTCCCTGGTGGCGCAGTGGTTAAGAATCCGCCTGCCAATGCAGGGGACACAGGTTTGAGCCCTCATCCAGGAAGATCCCACATGCCGTGGAGCAACTAAGCCCGTGTGCCACAACTACTGAGCCTGCACTCTAGAGCCTTGAGCCACAACTACTGAGCCCATGTGCCACAACTTCTGAAGCCCACACACCGAGAGCCCGTGCTCTGCAACAAGAGAAGCCACCACAGTGAGAAGCTCACACACCGCAATGAAGAGTAGCCCCTGCTCGCCGCAACTAGAGAAAGCCCGTGCACAGCAACGAAGACCCAACGCAGCCAAACATAAATTAATTAATTAATTAATTTTTAAAAATATATATTTTCCCCCTAAGATTAAGAACAAGTCAACGATTTCCACTTTCATTACTTCTATTGAACATTGTACTGGAAGTTCTAGACAGTACATTCAAGCAAGAAAAGAAATAAACAGTATCCAGATTGTAAAGGAAGAAGGAAAATGTGAACCTTTATTCACAGATGACATGATAACCTATGTGGAAAAAGAGATGAACTCAACCAAAAAATTACAGAACGAATAGATGAGTATAGGAAGGTTGTAAAGATTCAAGATCAATATAAAAAAATCAATTATATTTGTATATGCTATCTACAATTGGAAATTAAAATTTTAAAACTATTATTTAAAACAGTATTTAAAAATATTAAATACTTAGGGATAAATCAAAAAAAAGATGGGAAAGACCCATACAGTGAAAACAATGAAATACTGCTGAGAGAAATTAAGGAAGAATTAAATAAATGGACAGCTCTACCTTGGTCATGGGTCAGAAGACTCAATGTTGTTAAGATGCCAATTCTCCTCTAAACTGATCTGTAGATACAAAGCAATCTCAATCAAAATCCTAGCAGGTATTTTTGTAGAAATTGAGAAGGTAACTCTAAAATTCATATGAAAACGTAAAGAACCTAGAATAACCAACATAACTTAGAAAAAGAAGAACAAAGTTGAAGGACTAACATACCTGATTTTAAGGCTTTTTTTAAAACTAGAGTAATCAAATCAGCATGGCATTGCCATAAAAACAGGCAAATATAAATAGTGAGTCCAGAAAAAAAAAACTACACATATATGAACAGCTGATTTTTTACAAAGGCACATAGACAATGCAGATAGTATAGCCTTATCAACAAACAGTGCTGTAACAACTAGATACCTATATTCTCTGGCAACTCTGGACCTCTGTTCCCACCAGCCAGCAACTGGCTGGGCACCATGCCGTTCACCCATGCACTTTGCCCGGCTCCCCACCGCTCCCCACCGCTCAGCTCATCTCCCCTGTGTAACTCATTCACGTTGCTCACTCATCCCCTACAGACAGCTGAGCAGGGGACCCCCAGGGGACTCTCTCCAGACCTGTGCCCCCTGGGCCTGCCCTAGCTGCTGCCGTCCTCCCTGCAGTGGCCAGCCCTTGTGATGGGAAAGGCCCTCTGGACTCTGCCTGGGTGCAGACCTGCTGGGTGGCCCATTGACACACAGGGCCAGAAGGCCAGGGCATGGGCAGTGGGTTGTCACATTGGTTCCTCTCCGACCGGCCGGTCCCACTTACAGAGTCTTACCAGAAACTGGACACAAGCCAAGCTTTGGTTAAAGGAGGGGTCCTTACCACAAATGCCCACAGGGTCTAAGCTTAGAAGGTGAACCAGTGGAGAGCTGGGGAGGAGACAACACAGGATGGAAGGGATTGAGGCAAACTAGACAGAAAGGCCCATCCTGGTGGCAGCTGATTCCTGCCCACCCTGACATGAACCAGTATTGTCACAGCCTTGCTTTTTAAGACAGGAATCCAGATTTTTAGATGTAAATGTCTGAGTTTTAAGTGTCATCAATGAATCTAAATTAAAATACAAGAAAAGCCACAAGAGGCCAACACCCTGGTTCTGAAGGCACATTCAGCCTCAGATGCCAGCAGATCCCGGGTTAAACCCTTCAAGGCGTGGGATCAGCTCTGGTCCTGGGTGCCTGTGAGGGCAGCTGTGAGCTGGAAGAGCAGCGGGCAGGGCTTTCTCCCAGGGTGTCTGCGGCAGCCCGACCACAGCTCGGCTTCCCAGCTGCCTCCAGGTGGCGGGGCCTGACCTCCGAAGTCGCTGCCGTCCATCCCCACCACCCAGAAGCCCCGGTGACAGGACTGCCAGTACCTACCACATATGATGGGGGCAAATATGTCCATGCCTTGAACTGCTGCTTGGATATGGTCTTGTTGAAGATGAGCCCTCCGACACTGGGGAGAGTCAGCAAACAATTAGAGTGGACGCTTGCCAATCTTCTCCACGCAGACCGCCAATCAGCTGAGCGCTTTCCTTGCTCCCTGGCCCAGGTGGTCTCCCCAGGGCCCT
This sequence comes from Balaenoptera ricei, assembly GCF_028023285.1. NCBI lineage: Eukaryota > Metazoa > Chordata > Mammalia > Artiodactyla > Balaenopteridae > Balaenoptera > Balaenoptera ricei. The sequence goes on along the minus strand of NC_082657.1, from coordinate 37,204,912 downwards.
CTGCACCCCACACATGCATTTTCACCTCTGAGTCTCACCTGTTCCAAAAAGCCCATCTGATGATGTCAGCCCACTGAAAACCCAACGAACCCTTTCTGAGGCCACTTAGCTGGCTGGGCTCTGCCAAGTGATAGCCTGCGAGCTGCTCTTCAGCAGAAAGCCGAACCTGCGCAACGTCTCCCGCCCCTCTACCCCCGTTCCCAGAAGCTGCCACCCCAGAACCTGCCCCCACCAGCCCCTGCGGCTTAGCAAAGGCCTGGAGCCCAGGAGCTTCTAGAAGCAAAGACACCTCGACCACAGCCTCCCCTCCCCAAGAGTCAGTCGGGAAAGCACATCAGAAGGGACTGGGGTGGCCCCGGTCAGCGTCCACGAGCAGAAAGGGGCCCCGAGGATGGGTCTGGAGGGCAGGAAGCCTGGGTTCGGCTGGAGGCCCCAGGGCCCTGGGGCACTAATCCCTCAGCACTGTAGGTCCCACCAGCGGCCGTGCTGCGAAAACACGGCGTCCACAGAGCCGTGGCCTTGAGGCCAGCTAAGCGAGGCCAGGCCGGCAAGGGCGGCGGCAGCAGGAGAGCAGGGCCCCGGGGCCCCGGCCGGTGCTCGTCCACTCTCACCAGGCTCTGCTCCTCAGGCCCCCGTGCTCTGGCCGCCATAAACAGGGCTGCCCCTCGGAATATACGAGGTCCGGGGTTCTCGGGGGAAGAGCGAAGAGCATGGCGAAGGCGCCGCGTCCACAGCTCACCCCACCCGGACCCGGAGGCGTCGCCACACCCCCTGCGCCCGCGCGCGTGCGCACCTGCTGACGACCATCCTCAGGACTTTCTCACCCGAACTTCAGGATCTTCACGACGGGCGGGTTCTGCTTGGCGACGAGGACCCACACGGGGGTCAGGGCCGCGAAGCCAATGCAGACCAGCGGCGTCAGATACTGACTGTGTAGGGCGGGGTGGAGGGCGGTAAAGGGGCGCGTGGCTGGTGGCGCCAGAGCTCACGGAGGGGCCTGGGCTGTGGCCTGGGTGGCAGAGCTGAGAGGTGGGTAGGGACTCTGAGCACCGCAGGCCCGAGGAGCAGCTTCCGTCCCCATCAGTCTGGTGGGCCGTCCCCCGCACGTCTCAGAGAACCTCGCTCCTATCAGGCGGCTGGAAGGGCTCCTTCCGCCTCGATTCCCGCCGCACCCGCCTTTTCTTCTCTGATGTCTTTCTGACTTTCCTGACACACTTCCCTCCTCTGCCTCCTCTCCGCCCAACCTCATCGGTTCCATTATGGGATCGTGACCGTGGCCAGCACCGCGTTCGGCACCTCGTGTGCCTGACTCTCCTGTTCTCAACGACCCACTCGGACGGCCTGGCAGGAGGTGGCAGACCAGGATACACGCCCTGCTCCTGAGGCCATCACAGCGCCTGCGTTTCTCATAGGGCTCGGACCTCGGCCTGCTTTGCATCTACTCCTGTCCCTGTGTCACCTGCTCCAACCGGCGGGAGCCCGGAAGACCGACCTCGACCTGGATCGGCCGCAGGAACCTGGGCACAGGCCGGAGCCCGACACACGGGGTACACGCGGCCGCCTCGCCCGCCCCCGCCGCCCCGCCTGCCTCCTACACGCACGCAGAGCGAGTCACCGGCCTCGTGGAGAAATGTCCCCTGACCCACGGCGCGCCCAGAGCAGGCTCGGGGGTGCGCATCCCTCTGCAGAGGCCGCAAGCCCAGCGTGCAGGCGTGGCTCCGTGTCCCCTGCCCTTCTCCGTAGGAAACAATCGTGGCCCGTCCTTCTGGCCCACGGGCTCCCGGGAAGCTGCAGGGAAGGACCAGCCGCCACAGGCCACGTGCTCCACGGTGGGCGTCCAGGGCAGGAGGCGGGTCCAGGGGTTCTGCTAGTGTCCGACGCCCTGGAAATGGCAGCCTGGAGAAGCAGGTACTCAGGATCCGTACCACCCCCAGCGCCGTGATACCCGCCTCCCCAACTGAGGGCTCACCCCACGGTAGTCAGGACTTACCTGACTGGTGCCAGGCCGGAGACCCGCGAGACCCCGGGGATAACCCACTGTCCAACTGCAGGGACGGGTGGCCCAACACGACTCAACGTCTGGTGCGTCGAGCGGAGACGTGGGGCTGAGCGCAAAGGGGAGGGAGGGTCTGGGGAGGCCTGAGACTCGAAGTTATTTTGCAAATCAAACTCGATAACTAACCCATGCACAAATCTCCTTTGAAATTATTTTGTTTGAAAAATAAAATAAGGTCATCTTATTTAAAAGAAAGGAAGAAAGAAGAAAAGAAAGGGAGGGAGGGAGGATCTCACAAACAACCTAACTGCATACCTCAAGGAAATAGAAAAAGAAGAACAAACTAAAGTTAGGAGAAGGAGGGACTTCCCTGGTGGTCCAGTGGTAAAGAGTCCGCCTTCCAATGCAGGGGATGCGGGTTCCATCCTGGGTCAGGGAACTAAAGATCCCACATGCTGTGGGGCAACTAAGCCTGCCGGCAACAACTACTGAGCTCTCGCGCCTCAACTAGAGAGCCTGCAAGCCGCAAACTACAGAGGCCACGCGCAACAACTAAAGAGAAAACCCACACGCCACAACTAGAGAGAAGCCCCGCGCACCACAATGAAGAGGCCGTCTGCTGCAACGAAAGGTCCCGCATGCCTCAAGGAAGATCCCCGCGTGCCGCAACTAAGACCGGAAGCAGCCAAATTAATTAAATATTAAAAAAATAAAGTTAGGAGATGGAAGAAAATAAAAATGAGGGTGGAAATAGATACTAGAAAAACAATAGAAAATATTAATGAAATTAAGATCTGTTTTTTTTAAAAGATAAACAAAGTTGACAAACCTCTAGGTAGACTAAGAAAAAAAGAGCGACAACTCAAACAAAACTATAAAAGAAAGAAGAGACATTACAACTTATATTATAGAAATGTAAAGGATCTTAAGAGGCTACCACGAACATTTATACACCCACAAATTGGACAACCTAGAAGAAGTAGAGAAATTCCTGGAAACATATAACCTACCAAGAATGAATAATGAAGAAACAGAAAATCTGAACAGACCAATAATGAGTAAGGAGGTTGAATCAGTAATCAAAAATCTTCCAACACAGAAAAGTCCAGGACCTGATGGCTTCACTAATTAATTCAACCAAATATTTAAAGAAGAATTAATGTCAATCCTTCTCAAACTCTTCCAAAAATTGAAGGAGAAGGAGCACTTCCAAACTCATTTTACAAGGCCAGCATTACCCTGATACCAAAACCAGACAAAGACACTACAAGAAAAGAAAATTATAGGTCAATATCCCTGATGAACATAAATGCAAAAATCCTCAAAATACTAGGAAATCAAATTCAACAACACATTAAAAGGATCATACACCATGACCAAGTGAGATTTATCCCTGAATGCAAGGATTGTTCAATATATGCAAATCAGTTAAGTGTGGTATACCACATTAACAAAATAAAGGATAAAAATCATAGGATCATCTCACTAGGTGCAGAAAAAGCATTTGACAAAATCCAACATCCATTCATTATAAGAACTGTCAACAAAATGAGTATGGAAGGAACATACCTCAACCTAATAAAGGCCAGGGACTTCCCTGGCGGTCCAGTGGTTAAGACTCTGGGTTTCCACCGCAGGAGGCACGGGTTCGATCCCTGGTCAGGGAACTAAGATCCTGCATGCCACGTGTCACGGCAAAAATAATAATAATAATAATAATAAAGGCCACATATGACAGCTAACATCATGCTAAATGGTGAAAAACTGAAAGCCTTTCCTGTAAGGTCAGGAACAAGACAAGGGTGCCCATTCTCACCACTTTTATTCAATACATTTATGGAAGTCCTAGCCAGAGCAATTAGGCAGGGAAAAGGAAAAAAGGCATCCAAATTGAAAGGAAGAAGTAAAACTGTCTCTATTTGCTGATGACGTGATATTATATAAAGGAAACCCTAGAGTCTGCCAAAAAACTGTTAGCACTAATATACAAATTCAGTACAGGTGCAAGATACAAAATCATATTCAAAAATCAGTTGCATTTCTACCCAGTCGTTTAAAACCTTTTGGCCACATTGGGTTTGTCAGCAGAAAGAAGAGAGAGCAGATGAATCCTTGTTAGAATATGATGAAGAAGATTCAATTCTCTAAAATTCCCAGAAGAATACCTAGAAGGGGGTAGGGGGAACTTCTAAAGTTGTCTTTAAAGCCCCTGTCTCCTGCCTAGCATTTCTAAAAGAACTGAACCTCTTCCTAGGAGAGTGAAGGGCGATTCCAGATGGGAACTGAACACCACGAGTAAATAAGCCTTGACTGTCACTTTATAGATGGTGAGAGGGTAGGTAATGAGGATTTCCTTCCATAGGCTCTCTGAGGCCAGCAGCCAAGGCAAAAAGATCCCAGTATCCTCATTTCCAGGGTTCTCTGCCACTGGTCCCCAGTCTCATAAATCCAAGAGGAACCAAATCATGTACCTGCACTCTCTCTCTCTCTTTTTTTTTTTGGCCACACGGCTTGCGGGATCTTAGTTCCCCGACCAGGGATCAAACCCGGGCCCTTAGCAGTGAAAGCACAGAGTCCTAACCACTGAACCGCCAGGAAATTCCCTGCACTCTCCATCTAACTGTGACAGAACCCAACGGCCCTTCCCCACTGAACACACACACACACACACACACACACATCTTCCAGCATTCATCTGCTTTTCTGACCCATCAGCTACTCCACTCTGAAAAAGTAATGGCAATTATTTTGAAATTTTGGTCAGAAGTCAATGTAGACATACATTCAGGTCACCATCACTGTCACAAAGAGTTACCAGGAGAAACGTAGCAGAATAACATTTTGAAATATTTAATCTCTATTGTACGTTTTCCCAATTTCACTTCCCAGAAGACAAGCAAATAATTGGTCATGTTACCATTTCCTCAGGAGAAAAACAAAGCTAAGTTGAAATTAGACGGATGTTGCAAATCCTCTTGCTATTTTTATCTAAATTTTAAGCCTCAGGAAGACTAGGGTTCAGAGGTATGGACACGTTAGGGCTATGTAATGGGTAATTTTATGTGTCAATCTGACTGGCCTAACGGATGACAAAATAGCTGGTAAAACATTATTTCTGGGTGTGTCTGTGACACTGTTTCCGGGACAGATTAGCATTTGGATCAGTAGACTGAGTAAAGAAGATTGCCCTCCCCAATGTGGGTGGGCATCATCCAATCCATTAAGGGCCTGAATTGAACAAAAATGTAAAGGAAGGGCAAATTTGCTTTTTGCTTGAGCTTCATCTTCTGCTACCCTCAGACATCAGCACTCTGGTCCTCCCGGTATTCGCTTTACTGCAGTGGTCTGGAACCTGATCTGCAATCTCTCTGAGGTATGCCTGTATTATTAAAATCTATTTTTTCCTTAAGTAAACACAGTTTGAAGCCAAGCGAAAGGGTTAATAGGGGTTTGTGTAGATATCCTTAAGTGGCTTGGCATTTTGTAAAGTTTTGGGGTGAATGGGCAGAGCACAGAGGATTTTTAGGGCAGTGAAGGTATTCTGTATGATACCATAATGATGGATACATGTCATTATACCTTTGTCCAAACCTGTAAAATATACAACTCTAAGAGTGAGCCCTGATGTAAACTATGGACCCTGGATGATTCTGACGAGTCAATGTAGATTCATCAGTTATAACAAATGTACCACTCTGGTGGGAGATGTTGATAATGGGGGAGGCTATGTGTGTGGGGAGGCAGGGGTGATATGGGAAAATGTACCTTCTACTCAATGTTGCTGTGAACCTAAAACTACTCTAAAATAGTGTTAAATAAATAAATATGACATATATTTTACGCCAGAATACAGCCATTTTTATTCCAATTTATAATTTTTTAAAATTATTTCTTGGTAAAATCGCTTAATTCTCTTCCAAAAGTAAAATGGGGACTGCTCAGACTTTGCAGCGTCCTGCATGGAGTATTCTAGGAAGCTACCACGAGATGGCAGCATCCGCCCACGGATGTTACAACCAGCCTAGACCGTCTCTGCAACAAGGAGCTACACGTGTTTGAGGAACCCTAGAGGGCCTGAGGCCTCACCATCTGTTTAGGGGGAGGCAGGGATGCTGGCTCGGAAAACATCTGGTAGGAGGCAGTCCTCTCCACGCCTCCACGGGTACACACACACTCCTGCCCTCATTCACTCAGAAGGTCCTGTCACAATTCTATACAGTTGTGGCCATTTTAAACACACACACACACACACACACACACATACCACTCAAGATGTCCAAGCCCAGAAAAGGTCCCTGACCCACCAAATCTCAAGGTTCAGAGGGCTCTTGCATCTGTTCCTTCCTTTCTATTTTAAACATAGACATCACTGGAGATGCAGCACATTAAATAACAATTTCAGTGTCAGGATGCACCAGCCCCCAATGTCAACCAGGTCACCCTCGGTGTGGGTTGCACTCTGCACAGCCAGGACCCGCAGGAAACCACAAACTAAGGAACCTCTGACGTCTGATGAACACTCCCTGGTACCGTGGAGTAACTTCATTCCCTTTTTTCACTTCAGGTAACTGATTTTCAGTGTGGTTTAGTCACATCTCTATGTTCGTGTACCATCTAGTGGTAGAAGAGAGATTCAAACCCAAATTTGTCTGATTTCAAACCCCCTTTTTTCTACTATCACTTTATTGTAGTGTTTATCTACTTTATTGGCGCTTTTCCTACAATACTGGGTGGGGGGAAAAGAAAACAAGAATATCCGGCTCTCTGAAAAGATTTAGTGTCACTTGGGTTTTTTTTCTTTTTACAAATAGAATCCAATAGAATTAAACAAAGAATTTTGCCAAATGCTGAATGGAAGTTAAATTGTAGTTAAATGGAATGGAATGTGGAATTCTAGTCAACAAGAATTCTCACAGGTATTGCAGAAAAAGTTTTCTGTGACCACGATAGCACCTGAAATGCCTTATCACCACATAAAATTTAAGTTCTATGAAGACTGCCACACTTGTTCTCAAAATGTTCATAAAATAAACTGTGCATTCTTAGTTTGAGGTTAGCTGTTAAGTAACTCTGACCCAGAAGACTTCTTTCTATGCTACTGCTGGCCACAGGGCCATTATAATCAGCAAATCGATATGGGCTTAAGTCACATTAATAAAAGAATAAAGTAATTATCACACTCTCCTCTGCCTTGGTCAGACCTCTCCCAATGGTGCCAAGTTCTTGTTATGACATTTTATGATAGGTTTTGTCAACCTAAAGAATGGGTTTTGATGCCAAAAGTTATTATGACATTTTAGGATGGATTTTGTTAATAAGAGAAGAGAGAGCAGGAAGGTCAGGGGCTCCAGGCCAGACATCCCCGGGGTCCTCAGCTGTTTCTCCTGCCATGAACTGAGGAAGAAGTGATTTAATAAGGGGGACATAGCATCTGTGTGAATTCTGGATCTTCGTTTTGATCATATCAATTCACTCAGAGTAGAGGAGAGATGTAATATCCTCAGCAAGCTGCAGAGACCCCATCTGACATGAAAATGGACACTGAAACAAGAGGACCATGATGAGAGCAGGTATGAAGGCATATGGCTAACATCTAATCCAACCACATTATCTCCCTCCAGTTGGATTCACACAAGATTTTTTCTTTTATTTGCCTCGATCAGTAGAAAGGAGATACTTTATTGCTAAAAGGCTGGAGAGAGAAAGAAGTGAGATTGAAATTCTGGAACTAATCAACTTTGGCAAAGCCATAATAGTGGTAACTTGCGACTACAGTGGTAGATTGCCCAGGGTCACATAGATCAAATGATTTAAGCCACTAAGAACACAGAATAAACATTTGCTCATATCTGTGGTTGCTCTGTGAGCAGGAACTTACATGACTCACGATGAAAGTGTAGTCATAAAAGACCACATATTATTATTGTATGATTCCTTTTACATGAAAGGCCCAGAGGAGGCAAATCTATAAAAACAGGAAGTAGATTAATGGTTGCCTATTACTGTGAGGAGGAGTGAGGAGAAATGGAGGGTAGCTGCTAAAGGACACAGGGTTTCTTTGGGGGATGATAAAATGTTCAAAATTTGATTGTGTAACGGAGCAGGACCCTATGGGGCCTTCCTGGGACAGACCCTCCCGCCCACTCCCCCACTCCCCACCATGTGCTCTGCCTGCCTCTTTTTTTTTTTTTTTTTAATATGTATTTATTTGGCTGCACTCCATCTTAGTTGCAGCAGGGTCTTAGTTGCGGCACGTGGGATCTTTAGTTGATCTTTAGTTGCGGCATGTGGGATCTAGTTCCCTGACCAGGGATGGAACCCAGGCCCCCTGCATTGGGACCGTGGAGTCTTAGCCACTGGACCACCAGGGAAGTCCCCTGCCTGCCTCTTGTTTGCAGAAAAACTTTAGCCTCCTAGGGCTTCCCCAAGTTCCAAAGAATAAATTTAATCAGAGAAGTGAGAAAATGCAGGAACAAAGGAAAGCAGTCAAGCAAGACAAAATAATAATAGTTTAGCCATTAAACAAAGTCAAGGACCTTCCGTTCCTCTTCAAGGGCTATAGATAATCTTCTGAGCCAAATCCTTTGAGCTGTTTTGCAGATACTGAAACCCCCACCAGGTGGGAGAAGTTAACTGCGTGCTGCCCACAAGCACGTAGACCCCAGACCAGCTGGAACCAAAAGGTTGATGATGTTGACTCCCCGTTACCTCACCATTAACCAATCAGAAGAATGTCCATCAACAGATCACATACCCTGCAACCCTCTCCCACACTCTGTCTTTAAAAATCTTTCCCTGAAAGCCTTTTGGGGAGTTCGGGCCTTCTGAGCATTAGGTGCCTGGACCCCTTGCTTTGTAGGCCCTTCAATAAACGCTGCACTTTCCTTCACCACAACTTGGTGTCAGTAGATGGGCTTTACTGTGTGCAGCTGAGCAGACCCAAGTTTGGTTTGGTAACAATTGTGGTGATGGTTATAAAACTCTGTGAATACATTAAAAATCATTGAATTGTACACTTTAAGTGGGTGAATATATGGTATGTGAATGATATATCAATAAAGCTGTTCCAAAAAACTAAGTTAAATGAAAGAATAAACTCTCTTTTCGCGCAAATCCTGTCATTTGGAGGCTGGCTGGCAACCATCCTCTAATCTAACCTTTATGCTCAGAAAGTCTTTTCAAAATCAAGGGGGAGATATGGGACTTCCCTGGTGGTAAAGTGGTTAAGACTCTGCACTTCCCCTGCAGGGGGCACAGGTTCGATCCCTGGTCGGGGAACTAGGATCCCACATGCTGCATGGTGTAGCCAAAAAAAACCCAAAAAAGCAAAAAACAAGAGGAGATATATTCTCAAGGCAAAAACGAGTATAATAAATATCTTCTGCTTCCTAATGGTGCCCTTTGTTTGTTTAGCCCAAAGGGAACATCTATATAAATGCAGGTCAAGAATCCAAGAACTTGATACCTATCAGCTGGAATTTACATCATCCAATTAATCTCAATACTGGCAAAAACTACTGTCTTGTTTTGTTTTGTGGGGAGAAGTAAAATCTCTTGGAGGTGGGAAGAATTAAGACCTGTTGATTCAATGCATTTTGTGTTAGGTTTGCCAGACAGTGATGACACGTTCCTGGGCCTAAGGTTGACTATATTTTGCTAAAATAGGAAGGAATCTCTCAGGGACACACAGGTCTGGGGCTACTTGTGCTGCAGGGTGGATTCATCACTAAATTATCTTTCTAACAAAGGCAAATTACCTCCTATGTTGTACAAGACCCCGAAGACATTAGATGAATGAATCTAATGTCCAGCCAAGACTTGAGCTGAGAGTCAGCAGGATGGCACCTGCCAAAGGAGCCTCTTGGGTGGTCTACACAGACAAAGGTGAGCATTGACAACCGTGATCACATGTACCCCTTGGGAGGGCTTTCACACACCATGGTCTTATGTGATACTCTTCTCAGTCATTGCCAGGAATGATTTTAACTACATTTATCTGCATATGAGGAAACTGATGTTCAGAAACATCAGAATCATATAGTGGACAGGGCTTAGCTTTTGTAGACATAGAGCTCTTCGTTCAAATGCCTTAAATACAATGTATTAGCCCAATGACTTTTGGCAAGTTTTTACACCTGAGTTTCAGTCGCCTCCTCTTTATAGTGATGATGATAATGCCTCTCTTATAGGCTTGTAAGAACTAGAGGAGAATTTATTCACACAAGCACATACACACATATGCACATATACACATACATGCACATGCACACACATACTTACACACAGAATGCCTGGCACCTCTAAACAGTTTAGCAAGTGGTTATTAAACTGTGGCCTCTGGATCTAACCCCTTGGGTTAAAATGCCAGGCCTGCTATTTGCCAAAGCTAACAAATGCAAGAAGCTTGGCTTCTCTGTGCCACATTTTCTTATCTATAAAATGGGGACAATAATAGCAGCTGACCCACAAGTTTGTTGTAAAATTTTAAGATGATAAAAGCATATAAAGTCCATAATAAATAGTCAATAAATGATGGACACAAAGAGGATAATGATTAAAAGTAATGATTACCTTAACTCTGAAACAATTTGTTCAGGGTCACATAACAGGTAAGGTGAAAGTGGGCTCCAATTCTAGGTCTTCTGACTTTAAATACTGATATTTTTCCATTACTAGAGAAGACCACAAAGTCAAGAGAAAGGGTGTGAAATATTTTCAGATCCCAAAGGGTCTTCAGTGGCAGAAAGGACGTCAGCAACATTCAAGAAACAATAAACTCTTCTTAAAAAACAGAATAGAAGGGAACACTTCCTAACTCATTGGATAAGACCAATATTGTTGGGCTTCCCTGGTGGTGCAGTGGTTGAGAATCTGCCTGCTAATGCAGGCGACACGGGTTCGAGCCCTGGTCTGGGAGGATCCCACATGCCGCGGAGCGACTAGGCCCGTGAGCCACAACTACTGAGCCTGCGTGTCTGGAGCCTGTGCTCTGCAACAAGACAGGCCTCAATAGTGAGAGGCCTGCGTACCGCGATGAAGAGTGGCCCCCACTTGCCGCAACTAGAGAAGGCCCTCGCACAGAAACGAAGACCCAACACAGCCAAAAATAAATAAATTAAAATAAATTAAAAAAAAAAACTTTATAAAAAAAAAAAAGAAATCCTCGAATAAAAAAAAAAATTTAAAAAAAAGACCAATACTGTTGCAGTGATTCCAAAGCTAGATAAAGACATGACAGAAAAAGAAAACTACAGACCAATCTCTTTTATGAATATGGACACAAAATCCTCAACAAAATACTAGCAAAGTGAATCCAACAGCATATAAAAATAATTGTATATAATATAACCAAGTGAGATTTATCCCAGGAATATAAGATCAGTTTAGGATACAAAAACCAGTCAAAATTATATACCATATATAGAATAAAAACAAAAACCACATGACCATCTCAATAGATACATAAAAAGCATTTGAAAAATCCAACACCCTTTCATGATAAGAACATTCAACAAACCAGGAATAGAAGGGAACTTACTTCTTCAACCTGATAAAGGACATCTGTGAAAAATCCATAGCCAATCTCATACTTAATGTTGAAAGACTGAATGCTTTCCCCCTAAGATCAAGAACAAGACAAGAATGTCCACTTATATTCAACATTGTACTGGAGGTACAACATCGTACCAGGGCAATTAGGCAAGGAAAAGAAATAAAGACATCCAGATCAGAAAGGAAGAAGTAAAATTATCTCTGTTTGCAGATGACATGATCTTATATATAGAAAACCCCAAAGAATCTGCTTAAAAACTATGAGCTAATAAACAAGTTCAGCAAGTTGAAGGAAACAAGATCAAGATATAAAAAGTAGTTGTATTTCTATACACTAGCAGTAAACAATCCAAGAATAAAATTAAGAAAAAAATTCTACTTGTAATAGCATCCAAAAGAATAAAATACTTAGAAGTAAATTTAACCGAATAAGTGCAACACCTATACACTGAAAACTACAAAAAATTGTTGAAATTTAAGCTCTAAATAAACAGAAAGAAATCGCATGTTCCTGGATTAAGAGACTCAATATTGTTCAGAGAGCAATATTCCCCAAACTGATCTACCTGTTCAACACAAGCCCTACCAAAATTTCAGCTGGCTTCTTTGCAGCAATTGACAAGCTGATCCTAAAATTCATATGGAAATTTAAGGCACCCAGAATCCCCAAAACAATCTTGAAAAAGAACAAAGTTGGACTTTTTAAGGACTCACACTTAATTTCAAAACTTACTTCTACATAAAAAGAAATGAAATGGAGGTATTTGTAATGAGGTGGATGGAGTTAGAGTCTGTCATACAAAGTGAAGTAAGTCAGAAAGAGAAAAACAAATACAGCATGCTAACACATATATATGGAATCTAAGGAAAACAAAACAAAACAAAAGGCCATGAAGAACCTAGTGGCAAGACGGGAATAAAGACACAGACCTACTAGAGAATGGACTTGAGGATATGGGGAGGGGGTGGGGTGAGATGTGACAGGGTGAGAGAGTGTCATGGACATATATACACTACCAAATGTAAAATAGATAGCTAGTGGGAAGCAGCCGCATAGCACAGGGAGATCAGCTCGGTGCTTTGTGACCACCTAGAGGGGTGGGATGGGGAGGGTGGGAGGGAGGGAGATGCAAGAGGGAAGAGATATGGGAACATATTGTATATGTATAACTGATTAACTTTGTTATAAAGCAGAAGCTAACACACCATTGTAAGGCAATTATACTTCAATAAAGATGTTTAAAAAAAAAAAAAAAACTTACTTCTAAACCACAGTAATAGAGACAGTAATGAAACAGGAGGGAAGGGGGCAGGGCACAACCTTTAAAAGAATGACATAGCCCAAGGACACAACATAAACCGATTAGACCAAACAGGTCCAAAATGGTGGACGAGTCGACTTCCACTAGACCTTGAGTCTCAGGATAGCTCATTGTAACACACCAGCAAGCTAAATGACACATCCACAGGTGCCATGAAAATTCCAAGACCTACCAAAAAGGTCAAAAAGTGGCCCAATTTCTGGAAATTCCCACCCCTTCCCCAAAATAGCTGGAATACTCCTCCCACTCATTAACCTATGAAATTACCCACCCCTATAAAAACTGACAACCCCATACCCTGGGGCTGCACTGGCCTTCTGTGATGGCCCACACTCTGTCTGTGGAGCGTGTTTCTCTCTAAATAAATCCACTTCTTACCTATTACTTTGTCTCTCACTGAATTCTTTCTGTGATGAGACATCAAGAACCTGAGCTTCATTAAGTCCTGAGACCAGGTGTGTGATCTCAGTGAAAAGACTTTGGGTTCAGGGACTTCCCTGGTGGCTCAGTGGTTAAGAATCTGCCTGCCAGCCACTATGGAGAACCGTATGGAGGTTCCTTAAAAAACTAAAAATAGAAGTACCATATGATCCAGCAATCCCACTACTGGGCATACACCCAGAGAAAACCATAATTCAAAAGACACATGCACCCCAACGTTCATTGCAGCACTATTTACAATAGCCAGGTCATGGAAGCAACCTAAATGCCCATTGACAGACGAATGGATAAAGAAGATGTGGTACATATATACAATGGAATATTACTCAGCCATAAAAAGGAACGAAATTGGGTCATTTGTAGAGATGTGGATGAATCTAGAGACTGTCATACAGAGTGAAGTAAGTCAGAAAGAAAAAAACAAATATCACATATTAACGCATATATGTGGAACCTAGAAAAATGGTACAGATGAACTGGTTTGCAGGGCAGAAATTGAGACACGGATGTAGAGAACAAACGTATGGACACCAAGGGGGAAAAGTGGCGGCGGGGGGGTGGTGGTGGTGGTGTGATGAATTGGGAGATTGGGATTGACATGTGTACACTGATGTGTATAAAATTTATGACTAATAAGAACCTGCTGTATAAAAAAAAATTAAATTAAAAAAAAAAAAGAATCTGCCTGCCAATGCAGGGGGCATGGGTTCGAGCCCTGGTCCAGGAAGATCCACATGTCACAGAGCAACTAAGCCTGTGTGCCACAACTACTGAGCCTGCGCTCTAGAGCCCATGAGCCACAACTACTGAGCCCATGTGCTGCAACTACTGAAGCCTGTGCTCTGCAACAAGAGAAGCCACCGCAATGAGAAGCCCGTGCACTGCAATGAAGAGTAGCCCCAGCTCGCTGCAACTAGAGAAAGGCTGCGTGTAGCAACAAAGACCCAAAGCATCCAAAAATAAATAAAATTAAAAAAAAAAAAGACTGTGGGTTCAAGTCCCAATCTGAGTTGCATGGTTTCAGTGAGGTACTGACGTAAAGATAGACATACAGATCAACGGAATAGAATTAAGAGTCCAGAAATAAATCCATACATCTATGTTCAATTGTTCTTTCAACAAGGATGCCAAGACCATTCAGTGGGGAAAGAATAGTCTTTTCAGCAAATGATGCTGGAACATCTGGATAGCCACATGCTGAAGAATGAAGTTGGACCCCTACCACATACCATATACAAAAATTAACTCAAAATGGATCAAAGGCCTAAATGTAAGAGCCAAGATCATAAAACTCTTAAAAGAAAACATAAGGCCAGCATGGGAGGGCTTCCTTATGGCTAGAATGGGAGCTCTCAGGCTTTGACCAGGTTTACAATGGAGCTATGTTACAAGACCAATGCAGTCTATTTTGTGCAGGATAGTTGTGCAAAAACTGTGTTGGTCATGTGACTGAGTCACAGAGCTATTGCAGCTGTTTATGTATGGCAGGAATCATTTTCAACTCAGTTTTGATAGAGGGTTTTCTGCCATGATCACAAGGCACTCATATACCTTGATCCCTCCCTTTTTCCCTATCATTATCTATTTTCAGGAAAGTATATAAAGGTGGTCATTTATATCTTAACCTTCACCTAGGTCATTCATTCATTTATTTTCCTAGTGCTTTCAATAGCCCAAGGTCAAATAATTTGCATATAAAGCTTCAATTTCCTTATCCTTGTTAGGAGATAAGTCTCCCCAGATTTCTCACTTTCTGCAAGGTCTGGGCCTTCTAAGCAAGATATGTTTGAATGGCAAACAGCTTTGGAAGCTAGAGACATGTATCTCATGAGATATTTGGAGATTATCTCTCTGGAGATATCACAAGGTAGTAAAGATAAGACTTTTCCTTCCCTCTCCCCCAGTGGAAACTTGCTTACATTCCATAAGTAATCTCTCTCTCCACAGGGGAAGATGGACAGATCACCAGTTTCCTAATTTCAGGGTTCCTCTCCTATGGGGCACCCCTCTGCATGAGCAGGTAACCTCCAGCCTTCATCACCTTTCCCCATGGAGCGTGGGGCAAGGAGAAACGCTGCCCTGGCAGCTGTTTTGGCTTTGAGTACTAAATCATCTGTGTCTCTGACCCAGGGGTCTCATGTCTGCTGTAAATATATAAAAACTGTAACAGGCTAACTCATAAGCTTACAAGTAAGGTAAAATCCCAGACTCTTCTCAATTTCTGACTTAAAATTTTGTAAAATGGATAATACCAGAACCAACACTTTAGAGTTTTCATCAAGACCATATGAAATAATGCATGTAAACACTTAGCTATTATTAGTCAGTCACTGTGCCTTACTATATTTATTAATTATTCTACTGGAGACACAAAATTACTACTACTAAGGACACAGTAGGAAGCAATAAAGGGATTTGCTTCTTAGATTTCTGTCTGAAAACCTGAGTTCGAGTCCTGGTTATGCATTAACCAGTTTTGTGACCTAGGACAGTCACCAGAGCCTTTGTATTCTCATTTGTAAAATTAGAATATTGGAAGAGGTCAACATGTAAAAGATTTATTCCAAGGAACATTAGACTCATGAGATTATTCTTGGGGGAATAAAAGTGTTCCATGGGGGGCTTCCCTGGTGGCGCAGTGGTTGAGAATCTGCCTGCCGGTGCAGGGGACGCGGGTTCGAGCCCTGGTCTGGGAAGATCCCACATGCCGCGGAGCAACTAGGCCCGTGAGCCACAACTACTGAGCCTGCGTGTCTGGAGCCTGTGCCCCACAACAAGAGAGGCCACAACAGTGAAAGGCCCGCGCACCGCGATGAAGAGTGGCCCCCGCTTGCCACAACTAGAGAAAGCCCTCGCACAGAAATGAAGACCCAACACAGCCATAAATAAATAAATAAATAAATAAATTTATTAAAAAAAAAAAAAGTGTTCCATGGACACAAAAGTCAGGGAAACTTTGCATCTTATATATCTCCCCTAGAAATCTATAATGCATATAGTAAAATCTCTGAGAAGCCCCCAGAAAGGAAACCTGTTTGATTTGAATGAAGTCACAGTTTCCAAAAGTCATTTGACCACAGGACCCTTTTTCCTCATGACAGCAAATTAGCATCCCATGGATCATATCGTAGGAAATACTGAACTAGGTGATCTAAGTTTCTCCAATGTTAACAATCTTCTGTCTCTCTGCCATCATTACCTACATCTAATGTTTCTTTCTGTAATTTCAGACTCAGGTGTGAGTGGGGATGGTCTTCTTGTTGACAGGGGCCACATCTGTTGCTTCTGAGTCACAGGGCATAAGCAACTGACAGCTCAGTATTTACACAGAGCCACACCAGTAAAATATACACCCATCAGCAAGTGCACAAAAACAATGATATTAGAAGTTTGTAAACGAGCTTCCCAACATACTTATTGCCACCAACACCCTGTTTTCCACTGTTCCTGGGAAGCCTTTTCTTTAATAATCAGATGGAAAGAAAAGCTTGGAACCAGAAGGCTTTTTTTTTTTTCTGCCTTCTAAACAGCTAAACCCAGTAAGAGTAATGGTCTAGAACCTGGAAGATTTGGATTCTAATCCTGCCAACCCATGAATTCACTTTTGATTTGAAGCAAGTCATCTTCCATATCGAATCCTGCATTATCCATCTGGAAAGTGAGGGAGTTAAGTGAGGTGGTCCCTGTGTTCTCACCCAGTTTGAGAATGTTGTCTCATTCTGAGTAAATGGCATCTAAAGGCAGTTTTGATCCAGCAACTCCTGGTTTGGCCGTATAGCCTTCGGTAGTGTCCATCTGGTGCAATGGAGTGTGTAGCAACCTCTCTACCCTCCAACAAGCAATAGCTGGAGATGGGAACATCTCAAGCCCATCTGGGTCTTTTCAAGGAGGCGACACCACACCCCTCATGGTCATTGCCCACACTGAGGTTACCCTCACTCTTTGGGACACGCTCTCTCCAGCTTTGGGGACAATCTGTGTCCACTGAATCAATGGCTTGGACTTTTGCGATCCTCATATTTTTTCTTTTTTAATAATTAAAAAATCAACAAGAACCGTCATTTAAGTTATGCTAAGGGGTTTACTTCAACCCACAAAATCTATGAGAGCTATACCTGGGCCTGGAAGTGGAGCCAGACACAATAGCTTAGATTAAGGCAGGAGAATATCTTCAAGTGTGAAGTTAAAGTTTGGTGTGTGTGTGTGTGTGTGTGTGTGTGTGTGTGTGTGTGCACGTGCCTGTCTGTCATGATTCAACATGATTCAAGCATAACTTACCTGGGAGAACTAAGTGCTGTGAATGTGCACACTGTCTTCTATTTTTCCAAACTGTGCTTAGGAGAAGCTCAAATCCTGTTAACTATTGAGCAAAGGGAACATCTCCCCAGTGCAGCCGCTAGCCTTGGCTTTGAGGTTGCTGACTGCACCCCTCTCCCTGCCCTTCCTGTTGTCAGCTGAGTGAGGTCTGGGGCTTCTCTGAATCTCCTCACCTGGTCAGAACCACACAGCTGCAGGAAGAGGAACACTGAAGACTTCGTTGGCTCTGACTTTACCAATCTGTGACCTTGAGCCAGGCATGTGACTCTATGGGTCTCAGATACTTTCTTCTTCTGTACAAAAGGTCTGATAACCCTGCCATGAAAACATCAGGCTTCTGGTGGGACATCTCTTGCCCCTTCCCAATTTGTGCTGTAATATCTGAGACCACCTTGACTTTGTCTGACTATCTGCACCTCGTTCTCTGATGTCTTCCAGTCTTGACAAGTACTGCTCTTTCATCCTGGTAACATCCTTCCTTTTTTGCTTAATAAACTTGTACTCATTCTTCTAGGATCAAGTCAAGTGTTTCCTCCTCCAGGTGTTGTTTTTACATACATTTTTTAAATTTAAGTATAGTTGATTTACAATATTAATATTAGATTCAGGTGTACAACATTGTGATACAATATTTTAATACTCCATTTAAATTACAAAACAATTGATATATTTCCCTGTGCTGTACAACATATACTTATTGCTTATTTATTTTATACATAATAGTTTATACCTCTTAATCCCCACCGCTATCTTTCCTCTCTCCCTTCACTCTTCCTACTTGTAACCATTAGTTTGTTCTCTATATCTGTGAGTCTGTTTCTGTTTTGTTATATACATTCGTTTTATTTTCTTAGATTCCACATATAAGTGATAATATAGAGTATTTGTCATTCTCTGACTTATTTCACTAACCATAATACCCTCTAGGTCCATCCACGTTGTTGCAAATGGCAGAATTTCATTCTTTTTATGGCTGAATAATATTCTAGTATATAAATACCACATCTTGTTTATCCATTCATCGGTTGATAGACACTTAGGTTGCTTCCATATTTTGGCTATTGTAAATAACGTTTCTATGAACATTGAGGTGCATGTATCTTTTCGAATTTGTTTTCGTTTCTTCGTTTTCTTTCAAGTCCAGCAGTAGAATTGCTGGATCATATGGTAGTTCTGTTTCTAGTTTTTTAAGGAACCTCCATACTGTTTTCCATAATGGTTGCACCAATTTACAATCCCACCAACAGTGTACTAGGGTTCCCTTTTCTCCACATCCTCACCATTTGTTATTTGTAGACTTTTTGATGATAGCCATTCTGACAGGTATGAGATGATATCTCATTGTGGTTTTGGTTTCCATTTATCTAATGATTAGTGATGTTGAGCATTTTCTCATGTGCCCATTGGCCATCTGCATATCTTCTTTGGAAAACCCAGGCGGTTTTTCTTGACATCCCAGGTTGGGTGTCTCTGTTCTGCACTCCTCTAGCAGTGGCATCTGCATTTACATTTATACTTAGAGAACCCCAATTCACAGTTCTGCCCTTCAAGATGCTCAGTCTTATGGCAGATGCTGCATATTCTTTTATAATTGCCCTTTTTTGCAATGTCCTCCTAGGGTGGTGATATGTTTTAGAAGGATCCTGCTAGCTGCTGTAAGGGGAATTTCTTGAGGGGCAAGACGGAGTCCAACAGTCCAGTGAGAGGAGGGGTTTCTGGTGTGACCCAAGAGAGGACTATGATGACGTGACCACGTGGATGAGAGGCAGGTGGCTTCTACTTCCTGTGGTAACGAGAGCTGGGCCTGAATCTCAGCTCAGCCCCTCCCTGGCTAGAGACTTTGGGCACCAACTTCCTGGCATCATTGTGAGGAATAAATGAGGGAACAAATGTTTAGTAGTAGTAGTATTTGCAGTATTCCAGACATATTCTGGAGGTCAACTGGGGAGTATGGGAGGTGATGGAGAGCTGGATCAAGAATGACTCTTGGATTTCTGGAAATGGGTAGGTAAGTCAGACATGACTCAACACTGAGCATGTCAGGTCATGATGGGAGGGCATATTTGGGATCTGTGGGTGGAATAAGTTCAGGCCTTCACATCTCAGCCCTGGCTCGCGCTGAATCCTGGTCCTCACCCCCATGGGCAGGGCAGGGTGGGTCTAGCATAGGCAGCCAGAGGGACAGAACTGATTAGAAAAAACAACAGGCCAACTATCTGAAAGGCTAGACCCTATCAAAGGTGCTCTGTGTGGCCCTGGGTAAGTCACCTTACTGGCTGGGGCCTGAGCTCACACATATGTGAATGAGGGAGGCAACTGGGCCCAGCCCTGGCCTCCCAGACACCGAGCCGTGAAGTCCAGACGACAATGAGGTTGAAACACCTCCTCTTCCTTCAAGATCCACTCACGTGTCACCTCCTCCTTGTCACCTCTCCTGGTTCCCCAGCCAGAAGCAACCCCTCTCCACTCTGGGCTCCTAGAACCTCCACACTATGGGCACGCACTTCCTTACACCCACCTCACAGCTCCCGCACAAAATGGCAAACACAGGCCACGCACTGCCACGTCTGCTCCTCCTCCCTGCACGTGGTCAGCATAAGCCCAGGGCTGGTCCAGAACCCAGAGCTAGTCATAATCTTAGCGGACAGGGGAATTAGGGTCCTTCAGGTGAAGCGTCTGAGTGTGAAGCACACCACAGGGAACACAGGGACATCAAGACACACCCAGGGGTTGCACACGGGGAGCCACAGATGGACAACATTAACACAGGATTTTTAAAAGTCATTTATTAAAATCCTTAGTTATCAGGTGGAGGTGGGTGGCTTTTCCAGAGTAATTTTACACACACAGATAATTATTTGGAGACATTCTGTGAGCCAGTGGGAGAGGTTTCCAGAGGGTCCACCAGCCAAAGACCAGTACATTCTGTGGCGGCTCTGAAGATGCTCTCTGACCATGAGGGGGGGCAGAGACACCAGAAACTAACCCTCCCCCCACTCCGTCTCCTGCTAGCAGGAGTGCCTGCACTCAGGCCTCCCCCAAGCTCTTTTTCCAAGGCTGTGCATTTCCCTAGGGCAGGCTGGGCATGGAGGACTAGGGTTGAGGGGATATAAAAGGCCCCAGTCAGTCCAAAGAAAGGGCTGCTTCTTCAGATGAGGTGGCCCTCAGCCAGCACCATCCCCTCCCCACCCAAGGCCACTAAGGCAGCCCAGCATCCCCTACCCTGGGCTCAGGTGGGCTCTTCTGTCCTCTTCTGTCCTCTTCAGGAAGCATGCAAACAGGGCACACCTAGACACCTGCACAGTCACACCCCACTCACTGACTTCCACATGTGCACACAAATGCAAGACACGACAAGGTCACACTCAAACAGTCACCCCAAGTGCACATGAACATTCTCCATAGACTCCAAAGATAGGCATACAGCTACTCATACACACATGTGCACACACACACACACACACACACACACACACAATGTACACGCGGGCCCCTCATAAGTACTCTCTCCTTATATAATTTATATAAATATCTACATAGTAGCTGCTGGGGGCTGCTGCTCAGATCCCCTGCCCCCTTTCCACTGAACCCATTCACTTGCCAGGCAAGGTCACGCAGCAGGACAGAGAGTCAATGCACAGGTACAAAAGCCAGGCCCCCTCGCCCTGGTTCAGGACCACTCTTCAGGGCCGTTATCGCTTCAGAGCCTTTGTTCTTGCTGCAACACAGCTCCTCCCTCTATCCAGTCCTGCTTCAGTCATTCCCCCAGGTGGTGATGGCCAGAGTGCTCCCCTGAAAAGTATAAGTCTGTGCTGAGCTCTCTTTCCTTAAGGGTCTTCAGTCCCCTGGCCTGGAAGAGACTACATCTTTTCTGCCTGCTACCTGAGGTTGACCCGCAGCACCAAATCCACAGCCTGGGCCTGGAGCAAAAGCCCCAAGATGATTCCTGGACAGGCCACCAAAGAGCTGACTCCAGGCTGGGAACAGATCAGGGGATCCTCCTAGTTATCTGCATTTGTTACTGAAATTGGTAAAAGGAATTTAGCCTCTATCTGTGCTTTTGTTCCTAGTCTCAAACCATAGTTGGCTATGTGACCTTAGGGAATACTTCCCTCCTTTGGCCTCAGATTCTCTATATATATAGTGGGAAGTCTGGAGTTTGGGACACAGGCTTCCTGTGACATCTATAAAGGGCTGCAAGGCATGGTTTAGATCTACGCTGCTCCAATGTGGTCCACTGGTCAGCAGCACTGGCCTTATCTGGCAACTTATTAGAAAAGCAGAATCGCAAGCCCGACTCAAGATCTGCTGAATCATAATCTGCATTTTCACAAGACCCCTGGGTGGTTCCGATGCACATTACAGTGTGAGAAGCACTGTCCTGAATAAGCTCTGAAAGCCCTTTCTGTTTCTAGAGTTCTATGATACACTACTTCACCAGGATTGGGATGGAGGGTGTGGGTCTTTGAGTTGAGAGGGGTTATGGATTTGCCAGCGAAGTTTTGTCTTTATTGATCCCTGGTGACCAGACAGCTCAATTCCAGTCAGCTTTCATGACTCCAGCAGAATTCCCAGCTGTGGCGAGAGTAATTTTAAAAATAATAATACAAACGATGATGAGGGTTGAGTACGGTGAAGTACGGACTTCTCTGTGACTCAGGACCTCCTCACTATTAGACATTCCTCCCCCCTTTCACCCAGGAGAATCCAATGAACATCTGGATCTACCTGGAGCCCTGGGGGCTGACTTTTCCAAGCTCATCCCGGAAACACTTCCTCTGGGTCTGACTGAGGGTGACTAGGAAATGGGAAAAAGGCCTGGAGAAGCTCCAGACACCGTGGAACAGAGCATGATATCTAGTCATTTCCAACTGCTGGAACCCAGAGCCTGTGAATGTCTGAACCCAAACATTGCCCAGATTGCCTAGTCCAGGGGCTTGCACCGTAGTTTGTTAAAACTGTTTTCTTAAAAAAAAAAAACAAAACTGATGGACCTTACACATATACATATGAATGCTTACTTGGAAGTTCATATGTAAAATACAGAGAAGTATAGACATCATGTTTGACTTTAGGGCAGGGGTGGCTGCCAGAGGCTCTCTGACTGCAGTGGCAAGTGGACGGCTTAAAGGATCAGCAGCTACTAATTGGCAGATTAGGACCGAAACCTGAAATGCAGGATTCGAGAATGCAAGTCATCAATAGTAGGATTAGGGGTAGGCGGTGGGAGGGTGAAAAAACCCCGGGAAATGGCCAGAAGGGGTGATCAGTCAGAAGGGGGAAGCTGACCAGCCACTGCCTTCCCCTGGAGGGAGAGTCATAAGATGGAGAGCCACCCTGAGCCCTGACTGTGATGAGAAGAAAGACAGGAAACGGTGGGGGCAGAAGGGACAGTGAAGAGGGGCACAGGCCGTGCTTTCTCCCTCCTCCATCTCCCACATGTGAAATATCGTACGTCCTGCAAAGTTCAGATCAAAGGCCATCTCCTCCACGAAGCCCTCCCCGATTTCCACAGCTGGCACCGAGTCCTCCCTCCTGTGCCCTCCCACGGTTCTCTCCCCTCCATCTGATCTTTGCCACATTCTGCCTCCTCCTATTATGGCTCCCTTAAAAGGTAGCTAGTGTGTACCTTTTGCACTTGATTTTTTTGCCCCTTCCTTTAGACTCCTGCCTGGAATGGAGACATGACGGCTCAAGTTGCAGCTCCCATCTTGGACCACTGGGTGAGGGGTACGCCTTAGTGAGGACGGAGGCACAAGCTGGGTCCCTGAGGACTTTGTGGGGCAGAAATGCCACGCCAGCCCTTGACTGCCCATCTCCATATTTTTATGTTAGAGAAATACATTTTATCTTGATTAAGCCGATTATTTTGGGTCTCTGTTACCTGCACACAACCCCAATTTTAACTGATACACTGGGAATTATTTCAGACTCCTTTTCTATTTCTCCCTGCATTTAATCACCAAACACTTTTGATTCTTACTCCATGATATGTCCCAGATCTGTAACCTTTTCTCCATCATTGCTACTTCTACCTGAATTCAGACAATCAAGAATTTCTTGCCTGGATTATTGTGTCAGCCTTCTTTTGACCTTGTCTCCCTACCTCTTAGGAGAGTCCTTTCCAATCCACCTTTCACACCAGCGACTCAAATTAGCTTTCTAACGAGAAAGTTAAATGTATATGTTACAGAGACCCACACCCAGAATGGTGATAATCGTTAATATTATCTGTAATTTTTTATGAAGCAAATATGACAAAGTTGTCTTATTCCCTCCATAAGGGCAAACATCCTCTTGTGCCCTCCTGATCCTGAGTTGAACTGTCTCCTTGGTGTATTCTTTCAAACTTTTACATAGATTTATGAATGAATGTATGGTATGATTTTGTGTATTTTAAAATTTTATCTAAACGGCGCCATATTATACCTATAGTTCTGCGACTTGCTTTTTTACGTTTTTGAGGTTTATACATGCTGATACCTATAAACTGAGCTCATTCATGTCAGTAGTAACAGCTACCTCTTCGGTCAGGTCCGTCGTCATTAAATGAATGAAGCGTGTCGAGCGCTGTGAAAGGCAATAAACTGTGTTGTCTCTGTTTTCCGGGACCACGAGGCGCCGGCGGTGCAGACACCCCCTGCGGCGGGACCCAAGGCCTCACGGAAGCCAAGCCACTCCGCTCCGGCCGCCAGGGTGCGCTGTGACGCGGCTCGGGGCCTGGCGGGAGGCCGCTCTAGCCTCGCCCGGGGAAGTCGCTGTCCTTACCTTCAGCAGGACCTCGCGCCTCCGTGTCCGTGCCCGCTGGCATCTCCGCTCCGTCCTCCAGCTACCCACTGCCCTGTTGCCGCCCACCATGGCCCTGCTACACTCCGGCCGCGTCCTGTCCGGAGTCGCCGCCGCCTTCCACCCAGGCCTCGCTGCCGCGGCTTCTGCCAGAGCCAGGTAAGCAGGGGAAAAAGGAGCCAGGGCGACGGGCCTGCGAGCTGCCGGCGCCTCAGAACATCTAACCCGCCTTCAAAGCACACGCGTGCACCTTCACACACCAACTTTCTCTGCTACCCCCTCGGCTTCACAGGGGGCTGAGGATTGAGCGTCCGCGCCTCACAATAACCCTTCGGGTCCTACCTCCCACCCCTCCCATGCCCCTAGGACTGTCGGAGAGCCGGCCAACGCGTTCCCCTGGGTTAGGAAGTGTGGCCCTCTACGGCACCCGGACTCCCATTCAAGGTGGAGAGGTCACGACACGCAGATTCGACGCAGTGCGGGTGGGGGCAAGGGGAGAGCCCCCGGGCTGTGGCGCCGAGCCGGCCTCGCGCGGATTGGCTGCGGCGCCGGGAATGCTTCGGCCCGGTTGCCTGCGCCGGGCGGGGCTGGGGGGTGGGGGGACGTGAGCCCTTGACCCGCTGCTCTGGGGAGTGGCGGGACTCACCTGTTGGGGTCTCCCTGGGCCGCGGCAGGGCTGGAGGGGCGGCGGCTGGCTCCCGTTTGTGTGCCGGGGGAAGAAAGCTCAAGGGAGGAAGGTTCTCAGGGCCCTGGCTTTCGGGCTCGGCGTTCCTCCCTGCATCCTGTGACCTTGGCGCGCGGCATTCTCCCGCCTGTGTCGCCCCCTGAGTCACCGGTGATCCCCTCCCCCTGGCCCTTTGGCCCTTGGACGTAAGAGTCGGGGTGTAGTGACTTTCCCCCGTTTTATCCCTTAGGTCTGGCTGTAGGGAAGTAGCCTTTCTTCCCCCCCCTCTTGCTCTGCTCTTGGTTTAGTGAATATTTCCTCATCGCAGTTACACAGAGCCAGGCACTGGACCAGATGCTCGTGCTAGATGCAGCGGTGGACAAGCCTGAGGGAGGGACCGGTGTCACTCAAAAAATTCCAAATGTGTAATTTCAAACTGTGTGATGTGTTGCAGAGAAAAGGTTAAAGAGCATTAAACGAGTTAGTATTTCCTTCCTAGTGGAGAGAACCAAGCCAGGCTATTTAATTCACTCAAGAAGCCGATTTGGGAGAGTGCCCTTAATGACTACCTAATCAGGAACCGAGTCTCCAAACCACCCCAGTCAGATCTTAACTCCAAAGAGCAAAGCCTTGACCTCTCATACCTGCCTTGGCCTTTCGTTTGAATGTACGCACGGTGTCTTTAAGCCGGCAGAACGTTTGTCCTTACCAAAGCCCCCACACTCTTGGCAGTACAGTTTTGTCCAGGCTTTCACTCTTTCTTCTTTAACTAATTTGGTTCCTTCTTGGCCCACTGTCAAGGTGTGCTCTTTAAGGCAGCCTACCTGGACCAGAATTAGGGAGGGGTTATCATTTATGCAGCAGATTTGGAGAACAGAAAATAGTGCCTAAAATTATGGGCAAGTGAAAGTCTGTTTCACCATTGTAGTAATCTTAAAATAATCTCTTATTTTATGGATTTGGTTGAGTGGCCTACAGCTCTGCTTACAAGGTGCTTGGTGAAATCCCTATGGGTGTTACCTTTTAGTCTCTCTTTCACTTTGACAGCCTAACTTGTTTTTCTTTTGTGTCTTTTCACATTATAATGTGAATTCCATGAGAGCAGAGACTGTATCTACTTGTTCACTGTTATAATATAGTATTTCAGGACTTAGAACATTGGCTGGCATGTCTTTCAAATTGAATATTTTAATTTTAAACCTTGATTTTTAAATTAATGCAATGGAAACAAAAATGACATTTTAGCATTGTATCTTAGTTCAAAGTGTAAACGTAGGGGAACCAGAGTCGTTCAAAATGTGTACCAAAAAAGTCTTAAAATATTTGAGCACCTGCCGTTGAGGAGGTGCTGTTCAGGTTTAACAATGCTGCATGATTCGGTGGTAGAACCAGATGCCGTATCTAACTATGACTGTTAACTGTTCAGACAACAAGGAAGTTAAGAATCTCCACTCCTGCCACGGTGGATGTGATCTTTACCTAAAGCCAAATGGTAAAATTGTAAAACATTTAAACAACTAATTGAAGTTTTTTTTTGTTTTTATTTTTTTTAAAACAGCTCATTCTAATACAATGAAACCTTGGCAGTTGGTATTCTGAAGGACTGAGGATTTATCCTATGACATACTTAATTTTCATACTTAGGTCATTTAAATGGAACTCTCTAACTTCAAGTGTTCCTATAGCTGCATTTTTTATACAGAAGGAACTAACCTTTAACCTTTTCTTCCTGACCTGTGCTGTAAAAGCATAGTGACATGAAATCAGACATAGTCACAGGTCAGTGAAGAAAGGAAAATATGCTAATGTATTTGTATTATAGATACCTATTCTTAATTATTTAATTCTGATTATTTAATTTGTAGTTAAATAACTGTAGGAGTATCATGAGACCCTTTAGAAAGGCAGTGTGCAGTAGTGGTACAATAACCAGTAAGAGGATTATAATTGTAGTATTGTCTTCGCCGTTTTTTAGCTCTATGATCATGAGCAAGTTAATTAACTTCTCTTCTTATTTTAAAATAAGAAGGTGAGGGAAAACATTTTAAAAACTATAAAGCACTAGGTAGACTCCCAGAAAAATTGCAAGGTATTTGAGTTGGAAATGCTTATCTGAATACTTTGTACCTAACATCTTTTGGTTGGCTGGTCAATATTGCTCAATGGCTGAAGCTTTGTGCTTTTGTCCAAAGTACATAGATAGGAATGCTTTGTAGGCCACAAGTTATCAGTATCAATTTTGTCCCTGGAACACTCTTGGTTTCCTCTCATACTATCCCTTAAAACCATTAGAGTTCTTACAGTGTGGGTGTGATCTTTACCCTTAGAAGGAATGGAATAAAAAAGGGCATAGAGGACTGAACATCATTACTCATATAGGACTGACTAATCAAATTAAGTATTCCTGCTCCTCTATTTAGATGGTTTAAGATTTAGTGTTTTGAAATTTTTTTAGAATTCTTCTTAAAAGATACCACTCTCAATCAGTTCTCTGCCAGAAGACTCAAGGCTATGATTTCTGAGAGAATTTCTCTACTAGATAAACTTTTTAAAGAACTTGACAAATAAGTGCTTTTCACACCCTTTAATAAGAATGGTGCCTTCTCCTTGTGGTTTAGGAGCAGCGGCTCTGTCATTGTTGATGGAAGGCCCTGGAAACAGAACCATCTTTTTAAAAATGAAAATTGCTTATTAAAAGTTCTCTGTATGTCATTGGGCATTCAAGGTGTTCCTTGCACTCATCAGTTAATGACAGTGATATAGGTGGGCAGGTGGCTACATGTTTTCAGGGTCTGAATCATGGGTAGGACATAATGAAAGCTTTCGTCAGGCCCAGTTCAGAAGTTGCTTCGAGGTAGTATCTGTTTCTTACTATTGCTTAGATACTGGGACAATCAAGCAGCCTAGAACACTGAAAAAGAATGAGAAGGATTTTGAGCTGGCAGTAGCGCTAGTGAGGAGGAAGAATGATAACATCTCCGAGACTCCGGAAAAAACTAAATAGTAATAATTGAGAAGCAGGAAAGACCTGCATATTTGGTCATAAAGTTATGACTTATGCTCCTTGAATTTTCTACATACTTGCCTCACCAGTCTCCATACTAGTGGCAAGGTGGTTATAAATAAAAGTGTATTAGTAATAATTTAGTAACAGTGATACCAGCTAACATCAAGCACTGTGTATCAGGCTCTGTTTTTGAGTGTTTTACATTTAATAGCTCCTTTCATCCTTGTAACAACCCTGCAAGATAGGTACTGTTGTGCCCCCATTTTACAGGTAAGAAAAATTGAGACTTAGAGAAGTTAATTGATTCGCCTGTGCTCACACAGCTGGTAGGTGGTTGAGCATTTGAATCCATGCAGTTTGCCCTACTGACATTGCACGGGGCAAGCTATTAAAAGAAGTAAAAGCCTGGGACATCTGAAAATGGAATAATTCACCCTTTGTTAAGAGAGAATTAGCTGTACGTACCAATTACAGCTACTGAGACTGAGACAATTTTCAACTTGTCAGGAGAGCTTAAATTTAACTCTACTGTCTTGTCCAACCAGCCATCCAGCGTGCCTGGTGGAGGAGAGAGGTATATTAGTGCTGATTGGCCACAAGTTCAACAAGAGAACGATCACTGGGAAAGAAATTCTAATGGAATAATTCGCCAAGCTTTCAGCATGGGTAGTGTACTGTGCTGTGCTGAAACATTTGATTGGTTGGGACTGAATAAATGATTACTAAAAGAATGTGGGCTATTTCACCTAAGTTATTGGGAACCTTGCTTCCCTAGCTTCTACTTTCTACTGCAACACCCCCTGTCTGTTTCTTACCCTTAGCCTTTATTCTTATGCCTCTGCTTAGAAAGTCTTTTTCCTCCTTTCATCTGTAGCATAGATCACCTCCTCCTGGAAGCCTTCCTAAGCCTGTACTTACCTCCCCTTCCCACGCTATCAGGTCCTCTCCTCAGGGCCCCCATAAATAATTATCTGTGCCCTGAGCCTGTCTTCGTCACTGTACATTATCCCTCCACCCCCTCCACCCCCACCCTGCATTGTTTATAACTCCCTACTGGTCACTCCACTGGGCTAATCTGGTGGTGAGGGATTGTGTTTCACTCTTCTTTGTATCCCCAGCTCTTAGCACACCGCAGTTTCTCAGTGATTGATTTAGAGATCATAAGGACTTTGTTTTCTTTATGAAATATGAAACTGTGTAAAAAACTTCTTGCCCATTTCCCCTGAAGAAGAAGGGTAGAATAATCTTTTTCTCAGAACAGTAATTTAGCATGAGGTGAAACCTCAGTTTAATGCATTAATGCCTCCATGCTGCCAGGAGGATTGGAAAAAAAGATGGTGCTTTTCCAGGGCCAATCACAAAGACAGTTTCTGGTGAAAGATAGCCTGAAATTTTTGTGTTTTCTGTATCTAGGATTCAATTTGGGGAAGGCCAAATGAAAGTGTTTTTAGATGTTGTTTGGTCCCTTGATTACGATAGGATTTTGAGTGCCTGAGAAATAATTATTGCTTACCTATTTAATCAAAACAACAACAACAAAAATATTAAACATATAACATGATTGTAAAGAACCTTAGCTCTTTCAAACGTGCAGAACATCAATTAGGAAAAAAAAAGAACTTTGAGTTGGAAAATGGAAGAAAAAAAACAACAATCATAGTACCTTAAATACTTCTGTTCTCTGAATTTCTAGCCAAAACTAAGATTAATCTACTAAATTTGTTCAGTAATAATCTCACAAATGTGCAGAACCATTTTTGATTTTTTGTTTTATTCTATCCTTAAATAATCAAGGACGTAAGAGAGTCAGCATAGAGCATAGAGAAGTATTCTGCTAAAACACAGAATCTCTACCATCTAGACAGATTATACAGAAGGTAAAAAATAACCTTTCATATTGTAGGTGAAGTCATTAATCACTAAACCAAGAAAGATTGAGCAAAACTTTGTTAAAATGTTAACACATTTCGTAGCTTCTTTTCAGACTCAGTTATTATAAATCAAAACAAAATTCACTTTCCAAGGTTTGTCTTTAAACGCTCTTTCATATTTACAACAAACTGACACACTTTAAGATAGTATAACAGATTTCTCAGTTTAATTTCTGACACGGTAAATATTGGTAGTTACGCTCCACATAAATAAAGGCTTTTCTGGGCCCTCAGTAAGTTTTTAGAGCGTAAAGTGATACAAAGGCTGAAATGTTTGAGAACCACTGCTTTAGCATAACACTTCTTTTTTTAAAATTTAATTTATTTATTTTTATTTTTGGCTGTGTTGGGTCTTCGTTTCTGTGCAAGGACTTTCTCTAGTTGTGGCAAGCAGGGGCCACTCTTCATCGCGGTGCGCGGGCCTCTTCTCTATCGCGGCCTCTCTTGTTGCGGAGCACAGGCTCCAGACGCGCAGGCTCAGTAGTTGTGGCTCACGGGCCTAGTTGCTCCGCGGCATGTGGGATCTTCCCAGACCAGGGCTCGAACCCGTGTTCCCTGCATTGGCAGGCGGATTCTCAACCACTGCGCCACCAGGGAAGCCCCTAGCATAAACAGAAACTTACATACAGTTGTATTTCTCTGTCACTGTTGTATAGTCTCAACCATTCATTACTTATAACTTTAACTGAAGTAACTTATATTTCACAGATAAAACGGGGGAGGAAGTTGATGTCAGTCCTACACAAGCATTTTGACAGATTAGTAAAGCTTATAAACACACACAGTACAACTTCTGCAGCCACACACACACACACACACAGGTCCCTTTTATACGTTCTTAAAATGTCAACAACGAACATGTTCACTAAAATGATCCAAAGCTATAGCCTCTCTAAAGCATATAAAAATAAGAAGCAAAAGTATATAAACTTTAAATTAGGCTTAGTAATCAGTATGTCAATATTTTATCATACTTAGAAATTATCTCGGTATCCAATGGTTAATCCATAAAGTCACTGTAATATAAGTCAAAGATTTTAAGTTATTTAAAGATCTTGGAAATTGTCTTCAAGCTACAAAATTTAATTACTGTTCTCCCATAACCCTAGTCTAATCATGAGAAAAACATCAGACAAATTCCAATAGAGGGGCATCCTACAGTATCCCTAACCAGTACTCCCCCAAACAGTCAAGGTCATCAAAACAAGGTATGTCTGATACGGTCACAGCCAAGAGGAGCCTAAGGAGACATGACAGCTAAATGTAATGTGGTGTCCTGGAACAGATATAGAACATTAGGTAAAAACTAAAGAAGTCTGAATAAATTGTAGATATAACATATCAACACTGTTTCATTAATTGTAACAAATGTACCCTACTAATATACAACATTAAGAGGAAACTGTTGTGGGGTGGGTGTATGGGAGCTCTGTACTATCTGTTCAATTTTCTCTAAATATAAACTTATAAAAAATCAAGTCTATTAGTAAAAAGTAAAAATATATTACTACTGTTAAAATTTTTAATTTGTCAAAATAAAAATTAGTTGAACACAAATTTATATTTTCCATAGTTTTAAATGTTACATAGGAGTGATGTTAGCTTATTTTATCAGTGAACCAGTATAAGTTTAGGAAAAACAAACCCACATAGAGTAAAATGTATGCTTGTATTATACTTAACA
This sequence comes from Balaenoptera ricei, assembly GCF_028023285.1. Classification (NCBI taxonomy): domain Eukaryota; kingdom Metazoa; phylum Chordata; class Mammalia; order Artiodactyla; family Balaenopteridae; genus Balaenoptera; species Balaenoptera ricei. The sequence continues at coordinate 37,173,212 of NC_082657.1, read as the reverse complement.
CGAATAAATAAAAGACTTAGCTGTTTTTTAAAATCAAAATTAAACTAGTCTCATTTATCAGAGATTTACCTTATATGAACTTGAATTTTGTTTGTGTGTTTTTGGCTGCACTGCAATGCATGTGGGATAGTTCCCCGACCAGGGATCGAACCCAGGCCCCCTGCGGTGGAAGTGCAGAGTCCTAACCACTGGACCACCAGGGAAGTCCCTGAACTTGAATTTTTAAAACGTTTCTGAGTTAGTTGCTTTAAGAGAAAAAAAAATTTAATACTAGCACATTTTAAGCACTAGAAATTTAGTTTCTATAACACAGAACAGAGCACCTTGACTTTTGGTTTTTTTATAATCTAATTTATCAGTACTCTCCTGAGATGGAAAACATTTCGCATTCAGACACTCAGAGGTAAAACCCCCCCAAAAAAGCCTGTCTGAATTACATATGGAGAGCTTATAGCTCTTAAGACCTACAACTTCAGCCACTGGTAAAGAGTAAAGACACACAATCTCAGGTCTGATTAAAAAAACATGCAAAAAACAACAACCAACCAGATTGTCTGTCATCTCTCCCAGTGGAGAATAGATCTCTGCTACCCATTTACAGAGATCACTGGTCACAGCACAAAACCAAGTTCACAGTCAGTGTTGCCGACAGGGACTAGCTTATTGGCCATAGAGGAACCAGAACCCCCAAATTAGTAGGCAGTGGGGAACAAGCTAGAGAAACAGTTATTTACAGTGATATTTCCTCTTGGGATTCACTCAGGGAGTGCACACCCCCTGCAACACAGTTCACCTGGCTCTGCCAGGTAAATCTACTGGGCATTGGTGGATGACCCCTAACACTGTTAAAGGATAAGTTATTTTTTAATTCTCATTTTTTATACATTTTTTAAATATTTATTTTTTTAATTTGTCTGTGCCGGGTCTTAGTTGTAGCGCACGGGATCTTTGTTGCTGCATGCTCATTGCTGCACACGGGATCTTTAGTTGTGGCATGCGAACTCTTTAGTTGCAGCATGTGGGATCTAGTTCCCTGAACAGGGATCAAACCCAGGCCCCCTGCGTTGGGGGTGTGGAGTCGTAGCCACTGGACCACCGGGGAAGTCCCTATTTTTTATACATTTTTTTAAAGGTTACTTTCCATTTACAGTTATTACAAAATACTGGCTGTATTCCCTGTGTTGTGCGATACATGCTTGAGCCTATCTCACACCCAATAGTTTGTACCCGCCGCTCCCCACCCCTATATCACCCCTCCCCCATCACCACTGGTAACCACTGGTTTGTTCCCCGTACTTGTGGGTCTGCTTCTTTATTCACTAGTTTGTTGTATTTTTTAGATTCCACATATAAGTAACATTATACAATATTTGTCTTTCTCTCTCTGACTTAATTTCACTTAGCATAACGCCCTCCAAGTCTATCCATATTGCTGCAAATGGCAAGATTTCGTTTAAAGGATATTTTTTTAATGTAAAATCATGACTCATACAAATATAAAATAATGAATATTGTTAAGCATTTTAACTCAATAAGTAATGAGGAAATCAGTAAGATGTTACAACCAGTTCTAAATACCTGGCAATTCTCTGTCATCCTCTCCACCTCTACTGCCCCCATCCTTGTTCAAGCCCTCATCTTTCTCTCGCTGGGTGCTGGACCAGATTTTCCAGTGATCCTTCCCTCTCTGCATTCAGTACCCCACCTTGTGACCAGATGAGCTCTAAAAATGCAAGTCTCCTCATGTCACTGTTCTTACCTGGTCACCATCCCCCCTTCAAAAAAAAACCTTAAATGATTCTGTATATTTTCACTACATCCAAAGTAGAGCCCAGGAACCTGTATTTTAATAAGCTTTCCAAATGATGCCCTTAACAAGTTGGGGAACAGGATAAAACGCAATCCCTTTGGTTGGGTGTCACAGAACACCCTTACATTGGTCCTTGCTTACTTCTCTAGTCTCATCTTTTACCACTCACAGCTTCTCACTGCCAGATTACTTGAAATAGCCTTTGCCTGGGAATCCAGGTCAGGTTTGGACTGCTTTGAAAGTGTATACACGCACCCTGTCCTCCCAGGATGATTCAGGTGCCCCCACCTTTTGCTTCTCACAGCATTTGTATTAATATTATTGGCCTCCACTCTTCTGCAAGGTGCTTTGAAGTCTTATGCAGTGTTGGATTATTGGTGTCTATTGCTATATCATGTGCATGGTAGACATGCAAACATTTGTTGAAATGGATTTTTGGCAGATCCCAGACGTCTTTGGCCAGGGAAATCTAGTTACTGTGACTGATGTCTTAGATTTCCCATTTCAGCTCCTGGTGGGCTCATGTGGAGATGGGGCCCCCAGATCCCATCCTGGGAGTCACAGAAGCCTATAAGAGAGACACCAACAGCAAAAAGATGAATCTGGGAGTTGGTGCCTACCGGGATGATAATGGAAAGCCTTACGTGCTCCCCAGTGTCCGGAAGGTAAGCTTGCCAGACATCTGTTTGATGGGGATGAATAACTGAAGGGCACTTCTGAAGAGAGACAGAAAGACTCCTGGACAGGGAGTCAGGAGACCTGGGTTCTAGTTCTGATACTGCTTGAATCACATAGAGTGTCTGGGCTGTAGTCTCCTTGGCTATAAAAGTGAGAGGTTGGAACTATATGGTCTTTTCCAAGATTGAACTTATATGATTATCTGTAAAACAGGCAGAGTGTCATGTTTAATCCTGAGGATGCACAAAAGGACCAAGCATTTAAACATTGTCTCTTGGTGATAGGAATAGCCCTTTGTGGATGAGGGTTACCATTGTTATTTTCCATTTCTCTCATTTTGATTGCCTTAATTAAACCCTCCTACCCAGGCGTGTTCTGTCCTTTCTTCCTATTGAGCTATAGAATAATTTTCTTTATTTTGTCGTATTTTTATTAGTAGTCTTTCTATTGGTTATCACAACTCTAAATAATGTAACTAATTTCCTTAGAACAGTTTTTTGTTTTGTTTTGTTGTGTTTTGGCCGCGTTGGGTCTTCCTTTCTTTGCGTGTGGGCTTTTCTCTAGTTGCAGCGAGCGGGGGCTACTCTTTGTTGCAGTGCATGAGCTTCTCCTTGCGGTGGCTTCTCTTGTTGCGGAGCTCGGGCTCTAGGGTGCATGGGCTCAGCAGCTGTGGCTCGTGGGCTCTAGAGCACAGGCTCAGTAGTTGTGGCGCAAGGGCTTAGTTGCATATCCTGCAGCATGTGGGATCTTCCTGGACCAGGGCTCGAATCCGTGTCCCCTGCACTGGCAGGCGGATTCTTAACCACTGCGCCACCAGGGAAGTCCCAGAACAATTTTTTAAAAGAAAGTATGTGTTTCCTTTCCATCTGCACCTCCTCTGATGAAATATGTGCTGCTTTGTCACTTCCAAACATGGGGTAGTGACGTGTTGTTCCTACATACAGCAGAACTAGGCATCCTTAGTGGAAGTTACAGAAGCATACTTTGGGGTGGGAGTAAAGAACCCTGTGATCATCTGAGCTGCAGTAGGCTGGCTCAGGCCTTCGTGAGCCACTGCAGTAACAGAGCATGGGCTGAATGAACCACTGAAAGAAGAAATTTCTGAGTGTATGGGAGTGTGGATTAGGTGTCCTCTCTCTAATTCCCTGAGTAGAAAAAAAAGGACTCAAGAAATGGTTGTGATGAGAAGACTCACAAAAAACTGCTGGCTGCTGGGTCTCACGTCCTGCAGGGATTGCTTCTGTTCTCAGTAAATCAGTTTAAAGTATTCAGCATGTGTTAGCTATTGATACAAGCTGAAACACCACCACACACTTTTGTACATTACCTCTTAACTCTTCACCTCAATCATATGAGGTGTAGAAACAGCTGTTCCCCCATTCAACAGGTGAGCAAACAGAGGTTCAGGGAGGTTAACAAATCACCCAGGGTCACACAGCTAGTAAGGGACAGCCAGGCCTCTGACTCCAAAGCATGAAGATATGTGACTATTACTATGAACCTTTTGAAGTTCTTAGACTGGTATATACCTTGAAATACTTCTTCTTTATGTATTTGTTTTGATTTTATCATCTTATATCTATTTTAAGTGTTGCTCTTAAACCTTGTTCTTGTGCATCCAAAGAATGCCATTTTTTATTAAACCAAGAGACACCATATACCTACCCATTCACATAAAACCTAACTTAATGGGCTTCCCTGGTGGTGCAGTGGTTAAGAATCCGCCTGCCAGTGCAGGGGACACGGGTTCGAGCCCTGGTCTGGGAAGATCCCACATGCCGTGGAACGACTAAGCCCGTGTGCCACAACTACTGAGCCTGTGCTCTAGAGCCCGTGAGCCACAACTACTGAGCCCATGTGCCACAACTACTGAGCCTGCACTCCCTGCTCTCCGCAACTAGAGAAAGCCCGCGCACAGCAACAAAGATCCAATGCAGCCAAAAATAAATAAATAAAATAAATAAATTTTAAAAAACCAAAAAACCTAACTTATGTAAGTAAAATATGATAAAAATTTAATATTTCTGCTCTGTAATATAAAATATATTGTACTTACCCTTCTTCTTGAACAATATCTCCAAATTATTTTAAAAGGCTTTACTTCCAAAATTTAACTTATAAAACATTAGATATTATTCATGGTAATTCCAGGTAAGGAGAAGAAACTAAATGGATGCATTTTCTCTTGTCTAGGCAGAGGCCCAGATTGCTGCAAGAAGTTTGGACAAAGAATACCTGCCCATTGGGGGACTGGCTGAATTTTGTAAGGCATCTGCAGAACTAGCCCTGGGTGAGAACAACGAAGTGTTGAAAAGTGGCCGGGTAAGGAGAACAGACTCTGGCATCATACGGGTCTCTTTTTAAATTTAACAGTTTAAACAAATATGAAATAATTTAAATAAGAAAAGATACACCACTTTGTGTGTGATGATTGTTTTTAGGTGGCCACACGATGACTAATATCTCATCTTTCGGTAGTAAACTGCCACTAATTCAATAAAAGATTTCATATAATACCAATTCCAAAAATGTAGTAGTAATCCTAAAAATGTTGTAGTGATTTGACTTAAGATTTGACAGTTTTTGCTGTTAGTCTCTGTGTGTGCTTATGTTCATTTTACACTGAATGGCTTTGAGGAATGCCAAACTATGCCAAGTTTTAAGGCCTATAATTAGCCCCCACCCTCATGTCCCAAGCTGCCAGCTTAGGTAGAGGAAACAGGCAGAAAACAAGCCACAGGGTGACTGTCGGGGCCAGGACAAGTCTGGCACTCCTCTGCCGCCCCTTCACAGCCAGCTTGGATGTTGAAAGAGCAGACCGTGCTCCCTCCGTGCTGTCCCCCTCCTCTCAGAGGGCAGAGAGCATCACTGCAGCCAAGAGGTGAAGCACAAGTGGTTCCTAGGTGTCTCCTCCCTCCAGCTCCCTGGGGGCCCTCTTACTGTGGAAGAAAGAGGCCCCTAAAGGTCACTAAACATAAGCTTTTTACAAACAGATTCTCATATGCACCCACAGAGTAAACACAGGCCCAGCACTTGTAGTAGAAGACTCACATCATGCAGATGGGATGCAGCCAGCCAGCCTGACATGTGGTCTCATGTGCATTATAGTTTCCTTGCTTTTGAAACAAATGTGTTTTTTTTTTTTTAACTCCAAGTGTTTTTATTTTTTTATTTTTTTAAAATTATTTATTGATTTATTTATTGGCTGTGTTGGGTCTTCATTGCTGCATGTGGGCTTTCTGTAGTTGTGGAGAACGGGTGCTACTCTTCGTTGCGGTGCGTGGGCTTCTCAGAGCGCAGTCTCAGTAGTTGTGGCGCACGGGCTTAGTTGCTCTGTGGCATTTGGGATCCTTCGGGACCAGGGCTCAAACCCGTGCCCCCTGCATTGGCAGGCGGGTTCTTAACCACTGCGCCACCAGGGAAGTCCCACAAATGTGTTTTTTTTAATAGATACATTTGTGTGTTTAAATATTTATTTTTCTGGGTAAGTCTGGGGGAAAACACACAAAGCAAAGCTAAGCTAACACATCTCCCCTCCCCATTCCCAAGGCCAGAATGAATAGTTTATTCACAATACTAGTCTAAGAACATTAGTTCATTAAGTGGGAAAAAAGCATACAACCTCGACCCCAGGGTAATGTAGTAATGATCCTAAGTAATTTTTGCTTAGTCTGTGTATTATCTAGCGAATTGTAACCTAAGTGTAAGACTGGCCTATCTTAAAATCACATCAGCTTCTCTTTTATAAATTGCTATGCCTTTCTGATTCTTATTATCAGATTTACAGTTAGGTTTTTATTTCTAACATGCCAAAGTTTGCACAGGCAAACTTTGTTTACTAAAGAGTTTGTTAGTAGGGTTCCCCCCATTTAATCCACTGCCTTCCAGTCCAGAAAGTAGATTTATGTTTTGTAGAGCCTTGTACTTCTATGGTGCCTAAAAAAAAAACAACAAAAAACCCTACTCTAGTTTCTTACTCATCCCCTAAAGTTGACCAATTTGAAGATTTACCTCAGGCCATCTCCCTGTTACCCAAAAAGTATTTTCAGATTATGAAAACTCATAGAATATTACTCATGTAATAATGTTATTCTAATATACTTGTTGACTTTTTAAGATGACTTGCTTTTTGATGTTCAGAGAGTCATTCAATTTCATGTAAGTCTAGAATAATATTTGAATGTAGTGACTGTTCATCGTGTCTTTTTTTCTCTATATAAATCACTCCTTTTTCATATCTGGTGGGGGGCTGTGTCCTGAAAGTTTCTCATATAACACAGTATGATACTAACAACTTTCAGGGCAGGCCATAAGGAATTAGCTTCCACATCAGCACAGGTGTTAGAAACTGAAGAGCCAGGTCTTTTGAGAACCTGTAAGGAGAGTTGCTCTCTCTTAGAAAATGGAATGAAACAGTAGTACTGTTCTCTCGTTCCTAAATACTCATTTGGAAGGGTGTCTTCATCTTCTGAAGAAAGAAGGGTACTGACCATACGGTGCCTCCCTGTGGGCTTGAGCTCAGGGTTGTTAAGTCGTGGGCCCGTAGAGAGAGTGCTGCACCTCACTGACCAGGGCTGTCTCTCCTTCAGTATATCACCGTGCAGACCATTTCTGGAACCGGGGCCTTAAGGATTGGAGCCAATTTTCTGGTGAGTCTGGAAACTCCTTCAGTAAGACGGTCTGTAAGCTGGGGGTGATGGGGTTCCCTATTGCATATGTGTTTGACTTCTGACCCAGAAGTAGATTTCCTCTTTCCACAAAGCTGGAAGATTTCCGGTTCTCTAATAAATGGAGTTGGGAGGAGAGGGGGGAATGGAAATACTTAGAAGAAATTATAAGGAAGAGATAATTATAAGTACAATTTATTGAGCACCTACTGTAACTAGGAGCTTTTATATCTTAACTTGTTTAATCTTTCTGAGGGAGATTTAGTTAATGCCATTTTACAGAGGAAGAAAGTGAGTCCCAGACAGGTCCTTGGCTACATAGCCAGTATAATTGTTGCAGCCTGATTCCAACCCAGGCAGTCTCACTGCTGAGTCATCACTGTCTCTCAATTGTAGAGAGAAGCTGACTTTCAGTAGAGAAAAATGTCTTCTCAGTTAAATATATCAACTTTTCTGTTGTTGTTTTTGCCTCTCCTTTCTTCATTTTTCCATTCCCTTTCATTCCATCTTTTAGCAAAGATTTTTTAAGTTCAGCCGAGATGTCTTTCTGCCCAAACCATCCTGGGGAAATCATACGCCCATCTTCAGGGACGCTGGCATGCAGCTACATAGTTATCGATACTATGACCCCAAGACGTGTGGCTTTGACTTCACAGGCGCTATTGAGGACATTTCAGTAAGTGTGGCTTTCAGGGCAGGAGGGGGAAGGAACAAGGAATAAACCTCCCTGTGGAGATTTGATGTCTCCCACTTAGGTCTCAATATCCAACTTAAAACACTGGGATGAGGGACTTCCCTGGTGGTCCAGTGGTTGAGACTCCGTGCTTCCACTGCAGGGGGCACGGGTTCAATCCCTGGTCGGGGAACTAAGATCCTGCATGCCGCACAGAGCGGCCAAAAAAAACAAAAACCAAAAAACCAGGATGAGCTAATTCCAAGACCTCACGTTATTTTCGTTACTTATCAAATAATGATGACCCTATGGCATTTCAGGTAAATGATCTCCTTTAAAGCTGCAAAGTAATCTCTTGGTTGTTGTTCTCTTTAGAAAATACCAGCACAGAGTGTTATTCTCCTGCACGCCTGTGCCCACAATCCCACGGGAGTGGACCCTCGTCCTGAACAGTGGAAGGAGATGGCTGCAGTGGTGAAGGTGAGGCAGGTGGACTGACCGGTGACTGCTCTGTGTTTAGTAACTAGCCTTGGATGCTTCACTTGGCAAAGTCTTAACAGTGAGAGTTAACCTCGAGGCTGCATGAAATTTCCACGCATTGCGTAGTTGCCAGGAAAGAACTCCTTGTTTGCGTAATTAGCAGTTCTATAATTGATGATACATGAGCAGTTTGAAAATAATTTTTGCTCCTCAGCCAAGATGTATAGAATTCTGATAAAACTTGTCGCTGGCTACTCTGCACAGTCGGTATCCCTGGCCCCAGGATATCTGCTGTTGGTGCCTACACTTGCCCTTGTCAGTGGCTACTTGTTCATGCTTTTATCCTCTTTTTCACATCCCCTCCTGTCTTTTCCACTCTCCTTGGCATTGCTGTTAATTATTTACAGTGATTCTTATTCTTCTGTGAGAGAAGGCACTAGTCAAAATGCCCAAGGAGGAAGATACTCCTGTTGGCTTGTGTCCCCATTCTCATTCCTTTCGGTTTCCCTTTCTTTACATTCTGTCACACCTAAGCTGTGAACAGAGTGGGACAGAGAAACAGCATTCAGAGAGCACTTTCAAAATGAGATGGTTATAATGAGGCTGTCCCCTGAGCCCTGGGAATAAGATGGCCTGCCAGAGTCAGTCTTATTAGCCCCAGGAAAGGCTGAGGCTCGTCCTGTGTTGGCTGGACCAAAATAATTACCCAGACCACTGTGGGCCTTAGAAGAGCTTCCTGTTTGGACTTCCCTGGTGGTCCAGTGGTTAAGACTCCATGCTTCCAATGCAGGGGGTGTGGGTTCGATCCCTGGTCAGGGAACTAAGATCACACATGCCATACTTCCTGTTTGACCAGACAGCATTCTGTCCAGGTTGGATTAAGATTATCTTTTCTTAATGTCTTCTTGAAGGCCCATATCCACCAAAGTATTGAATAAAAAAATATATATATTGATATCTTAACTCTAGGAAAATTAAACATCTCCAAACTGCCACCTGGGGAGAAAACTGTTGACTTTGTCTGAATGAAGCAGGCATGGTCCCAATAAGCACAGGTAACCATCTGGGGCATCTTGAGAAGAACTGCCTAAAGCTTTGGTCATCTCTTCTTTCCTTTCCAGAAAAACAATCTTTTTGCATTCTTTGACATGGCCTACCAAGGGTTTGCCAGTGGCGATGGTAACAAGGATGCTTGGGCTGTGCGCCATTTCATCGAACAGGGCATTAATGTTTGTCTCTGCCAGTCCTATGCCAAGAACATGGGCTTATACGGTAAGCTAAAGGACCTAGGGTGATATGTGTTCTGTTGAGACTGAAGAAGTGGTGGGAGAGGGTGCCACAAAGGTGTAGTCTTGGAAGGGGTGGGTTGTGCGTGTGCGTGTGTTGTCCGTGTCCCTCTTACCCAGAGAGGAAAGACGGGTAGAGTGGATTTTACTGCTCTAAGCCATATCTTATTCAGTGTCCCTGAATTCCTCCAGCAAAGAAACCTGTCACGGCTTCTCTAAACAAAAAGTGACTGCTCTGTGAGCCAAGAAGATAGAAACAATGAAGAGAGACCTGTGACCACTCTCTAGTACTCCAACTTTCTGTTGTAGATTCACCATGCTGGTTGTTGAAAACTTCTTGTTTATAACAAAGCGTTATTTTGTGCTTCTGATGGAAACAGATAACACATGGCAAATGGAATCATGACTGCCTTTAGTATTTTAGATAGGAGAACCAGAAGACAAGATCCATTTTGTCTTTTCAGGGGAGCGCGTGGGAGCTTTCACTGTGGTCTGCAAAGATGCTGATGAAGCCAAGAGGGTAGAATCACAGTTGAAGATCCTGATCCGACCCATGTATTCCAACCCTCCTCTCAATGGGGCCCGGATTGCCTCCACCATTCTGACCAGCCCGGATTTGCGGAAACAATGGTAAAGGCGCTTTGCCATTCCCCAGCCATCTGCCCTTCCCACCACTGATCCTTCAGAGCTCCTTTATACTTGGCTTATAGGGACATGCAGTGTCACTCAGCTTCCATATGTGGAAGGGGAGGAAGGAGAGAGGAGTGTGCATTTTGTCAGCACTTTCGAACAAATAAGTTGGTTGTTCCCTGTAAGAGAAAACATTGGTCTAGATTAGGGGTTGGCACACTATGTTCTGCAGGTCAAATCTAGGCTGCCCCCATTTCTTTTTTCTTTTTTTTTTTTTTTTTAACTTTTGTGTGTGTGTCTCCAAGTGTGCTGTTTCTTTTTAAATTTATTTATTTATTTATTTATGGCTGTGTTGGGTCTTCGTTTCTGTGCGAGGGCTTTCTCTAGTTGTGGCAAGCGGGGGCCACTCTTCATCGCGGTGCGCGGGCCTCTCACTATCGCGGCCTCTCTTGTTGCGGAGCACAGGCTCCAGACGCGCAGGCTCAGTAATTGTGGCTCACGGGCCTAATTGCTCCGCGGCATGTGGGATCTTCCCAGACCAGGGCTCGAACCCATGTCCCCTGCATTGGGAGGCAGATTCTCAACCACTGCGCCACCAGGAAGCCCTGCCCCCATTTCTTGATGAATTGTGTATGGATGCTTTCATGTCACAACAGCAGAGTTCAGTAGTTGTGACAGAGAATGTGCAGCTCACAAAACCTAACATATTTACGATTTAGCCCTTTAGAGAAAGCTTGCCAACCCCTGCTATATATAATTTGGAGTCATGGAAGGTGTGGTTTGTTATATAAGAGTTTATCCTGTGTAGCTGATTAACCGAGGGCATAGATCCCTAAGCAGCTAATTGGATAGAAAAGCTAAGCCTGTGAGAAACTTCATCCGTAGCTCACCTGGTCATCATGGAACAACTGTTTTTTCTACCTTGGATTAATCCTCTGAACATTGAAGTAAATAGAGTCTGGTTCAGGATATTTCTTTTCAGTACAACAGATCTATGCAAGGCTTACCAAAAAATCAACTACTTTTTAAATTAGATCTGTTATAAAATTAATGTGTGAGTACATTTCAGAAAGTTTGGGCAAGTCACTATAACCCAGATTTTTTTTCTTTGCCTGTTATTATTCATAGTTGTAACATGAATAGTATGTCCATGTATCATATGTATGTGTAAATATGTTATATATGTGTGTGTAGGGTTGGTTTTGTTTTTGTCACTAAGAATTATTCTAAGCTTTTTTTCTTAATATTTTTAAGTGGTTTTTAAAAATATTTCCATGGTCCTTAATGGTTATCAAGATGTTTATTTTTTTAATGTGTGCATTTCAATACTCATTTGAAGTCTGTAGTGTACAGAGATGACAGAGATACTGTGCTAGGTGACTAAGATATCTCTTCCCTTGGGGAGTTTATAATCTAGTGAGAGAGATACACGTATAGCATTGCTACAAGACAGATGGAATAAATGCTGAGTAAAGGAAGAACTATTGATTAGTGGGGAATGAGGGAGGAAGTGATGCGGACAGCAGCATTTGAGCTCTGCCTTGAAGAGAGAAGGCACTTTTTTCCAAAGGAAAGGAAGGGGAAAGATGTGCGTGAGGATCAGCATGGGCACGTGATGTGCATCGTGCAGGGTGTGCTTCAAACCAAGTGGGTTTCGTAGCAGAAACACTGAGTGTGAGGAGGGTGGAGAAGGCAGCAAAGCTGGGAAGGTGGGAGCAGATCATGAAGCACCTTGATATTGTGAGAAGTCAGAACTTCATTCTGTGGACAATAAGGAGCATGGGGGCGGTGGGGGGGGCAGTGGTTGCTAAGGTGGCCCTGGATCTAGCCATGGTCATGTACTCAGTGCCTTTAGGGACCAGGCCTCAAAGTGAATGAAGCTGGATGGATAGGACTACAGGAAATTTAAAATCAAATGCCATCCTTAGTGGGGCTAGGGGCTCCAGCCGGTAATCACAAGGCTGGTGCAGTGTTGCCAGCTTCTTGTTTTTCAAGAGAGGCTACAAATCCACGTCTTTATGTGCATGTACCAAATCTAAGAATGTTTAACTGGGTCAAACAAGACATGACAAAGACTCTTATTCGGCCTTTCATTGGCAGTGTGTAACCTCTGTTCTACCTCTGCATGACATCATGGTGGAGAGATGGTTTGAAAAGTGAACACATAAGAACAATGAGATAAATTATTTACAGTCATCTAGTTAGTGAGAGCCCACAAGAATTTCCCATAGCTCCATAGGAACAGAATGAAAGGGTAGATTCTGAGGAAGGGGAAGACTGTGTCCTGAATCCAGCGAGCATGCACAGTCAGAGGACTGCCTTCTGTGCTCCCCCAGATAGAATTCACCCTCTTCTCAGGGCTCTCTTAACACAGCACAATTCTATCCATTCTTGACTTATCCCGCCTTGTTCCATAGTCAGTTGTTTACAGGTTTGCTCCCAGCCGCAATGGTAAGCTTTTAAAGGGAGGGGCCGGGTCTCAGTCCTCCCTTTCTCCTCAGCACCTAGCACATGGCTGGGCACATGGTAGGTTCACAGCAAACTGTCTTTAATTGTGAAAGCAGGAATGTTTCTTCCATCCATGTTAAAGAATAAGGTCATATTTTACTGTTTAATTTGCAGCTTTTGCCCCTTGAATAAAGGATGGAGAGCCTTAGTCCTCCTATGTTTTAGAGTGATTTAGTCATTCATTTTTCTTTTTTTAAAATTGAAAATCTAATTGGCTTTATTAAATAATTCATGAATTGGGCAGTATCCATCTAGTAAATAGAAAGGCACTCCGCATTCATTTTTCTTAATAACTCAATTACGTCAACTATTTTAGTTGCCTGATCAAAGTGGTGTTCTGATATAAAGCAGGATGCTGTAAAATAGCTTTCTTCCGAGACCAGTGACAACACAGGACTCGGTCAAAAACGGAGAATTGAGGCACGCTAGACCGGTACTCAAGGGAGGTAAAAATGCCGGGAACTGGCTTATCTTGTCGGCGCTTGGCGAGAATTGAGCTCCATCTTGGGGGTTTTTTCCAGGTTACAAGAAGTAAAGGGCATGGCCGACCGCATCATTAGCATGCGGACTCAGCTGGTCTCCAACCTCAAGAAGGAGGGCTCCTCCCACAACTGGCAGCACATCGTTGACCAGATTGGCATGTTTTGTTTCACAGGCCTAAAGCCTGAACAGGTGAGTGGACTCCGATTTCTCCGCAGCAGACCAATTGATCAGTCCTTGCAAACCAAAATTCCTCAGGTCACCTACCCATTTAGGATTACTCTAAAAACAGTCATTTTGAAGCTTCATTCATAGGTAAAAGAAATATGAAGCTTTCATTTGGTTTTACTCTTTGCTGGTCGTTTACCTGTCTGTATCCTCTATGAGGTTGCACACTTCTGAAGAACAGATCTTGTTTTGATCATTTTTATAAACACTGCCGTTTCTCAGAAAGATTCCAGAACAAGCAGGAGCCTGAATATTGATAAGAAGAGTAGCTGTTCCATAGCTGGATTCTGGATCAATTTTTCTACAAAGGCTGAATATAAGATTTTTTTCACCTGGTCACACTTTAGAATTCAACATCCTACTTTAAAATAGCTTTTTATTCTTCTTTCATTCTAAGCTAGCATACCAAATTCTGGGAATAGGGTTTAAGTGAGAAAACAGACCTTCTGTTATTTTCCTGTTCTAACTGTTGGCTAATTGTGCCATGCCAGGGCTGGGGAGACCCCCCTGACCAGGAAGTGCCCACACACTCTTCTCTCTGCAGGTGGAGCGGCTGACCAAGGAGTTCTCCATCTACATGACAAAGGATGGCCGTATCTCTGTGGCAGGGGTCACCTCAGGCAACGTGGGCTACCTTGCTCATGCCATTCACCAGGTCACCAAGTAATTCCCCTGGTCAGAGGGAACAGAGACAACCTTCCTGTCTTCAGCCTCTGCTATTGTGAGATTCACATGGAGGAAGAGGGAGAGTGGATGGTGGTGAGCGGATCATTTTTTTCAACCACAGTACTTTAAAACTCAGCAATTGAATGTGTTTCTCAGAAAAGAATGTGCAGTGAAAGAGGGCGGAGGCACCTGTGGCTGGTGTTGGGAACTCTGTGGCTGTAAACCAAACTCTCACTCATCCTTTTCTCTCCAGTTTTTCCAACAGTTTACATGTACAAGAAAGATATAAGCCCAAAAAATACCTGTCAATCACACCATTGCAATATTTCAGAAGCTTTAACAGAAGCACCTTTTGGTGTTGCGGGTTCCTCTGTAAAGCCAGCGTGAAAATAGCACCTATTAGAGGCTTTGTGAAAAGACCTAGTTCTAACATTAACAGTCAGCCTCATGTTTGTCCTCCCATGATTGAGCAACCTTATCAACAAACCGTATGACAGAAATCATGTTTTACAGCGAGTCTGCTACCGCTGCAGCAAAGAAAATAAAAGATGCTATTTCCTGTCTTATTTAAGAAAAAAAGAAAGAAGGCTCTCCTTTTTAGTACTTGCAGGCGTTTTAATGTTCCTCTTTTTTCCTTACTCACTGCTGTTCTTTTCCTTAGGCACAAAGATCTATAACTAGCCTAGATTTTCATCCTGTTCTACTCCTTGATTGACCGTCAGTCCCATCCCATAGGATTTACTTATTTGAAGAATGAAGAACAATATTTACTGCTCATCCCATACCCTCGCTTTTCTTGGCAAAGAATAGCGGAGAGTAGGTAACTGCACTTTATTTCAGCATCCCCTTCAATGATTGTTATCTCCTGTAGGGATGTTGCTCTGCCCAGTTGGACCTCGTAGCTTTGTTCAGTATGGTTGTGCAGTCACTCATTTCATATCATGAGTCAGGCAATGCAGGGTAGAATCGGGAAAGAGGATATTCTGGGCTTTGATTTTAACTTTTGTGTGCTGCCAGCTGGGCTCAGGCTTTACCCTTTGGAAGGATAACCACCATTTGCTCTAATCATGTAGACTTATTGCAGCCTGGTCTCTCTGTTACAATAAAGTTACTGTAGACCCAACCGCCATCTACCATGTTATCTTTTTTCTTTAATGGGATGAAAGGGTAGGAGTGGATATATATCCCTGGAATCTGGAATTGTGTCCAGATGACCATAAGCCAAGAGATGTTTTAGCTGTTTCGAATGTAAACCAAAGCCACATCTTTGTCGTGTCATTCCTCACGTCCAGTCCAACAACGCTGAAAATGTGGGTACAATCCTTTGGACCTTGGTGGACAAGTAAATGGAGTGCCTCAAAGGATCCTGTGGCTAGAGGCAGTGATGAGGAGATGGGGAGGGGAGGTGGCAACTTTGGTGTCTAGAGGAGTCAAGTAGGTAATATAAACGAACAGTGCATGTAAAGTAAAAAAGCGATGTGAACTGGGTGTGAGATGATTGTCAGTGACCATCCCGCATCCTCAGAGATGAGGCATAGTAGGGAAGTAAGTGACAGGTACTGTGAAAATGAAAGCCCAGGGTTGCAGGTCTTAAATTTTTCAAATAAAATGGAAATCCTGATTTTTATGGGAGGTCTATTGATGCTTAAAAGCTGGCAACTAATTTTTTTATTATTATTATTAATGATTTGCAAGCAAGATGCAAACAGTAGATCGCCAGTGTGCAGCCTCTACTATAAAGTCATATGCTCTGTCAGCAGACATCCCAAGGTTATTCTGTCACCTTCTGCTTAATGCCAGGAGCCATTCAAGATAGGACAGCTACTGGGCAGACAGGCAGTGGAGCAGGAGTCAGGCCCAGAGCCCAACCACAGTGTTTTGATTATTGCTGGGAGGGGAAAGCAGGCTCAACTTGTTCCTTCCCCCTTGCTTCTCCTCGCTCTCTGAGAGACACAGTACATGATGGGCTCACTCCTGCTCCTTGGCTCTCTGTGTTCCTATTGCTAATGGATACACCAAGGTGGTAAAAGGTCAAGTGAATGGACTGATTCACTGGATGTCTTTGGGAAACTATCTTAAATGGGGAAACAGTAAACACATTAGTCAGCTGCTCTGTAAAGGAGAAGACTGCCTAGCTTAGAAGAAACTGCTTTAAGTCTCCCTGTCTGGAGCCAAAATGATTGAAAGTTGGCTGCCAAGACCTCAGCTGGAAAAGGAACTTGACCACCCGACTGACCTTGTTATTTTTAAACGCATGTATTTCCAGCTCACCCTGGACCAAGTCCTATTCCTCACTGAAAAGTCGTGTAGGGTGTGAACCTGATGTTTTTCTCACAGTTCAGTCTGTTGGCCATCAACCTTTTCCTCATTTCCTACTAGGGTCTAAGATGTTCTTCCACTTGATGGAGGAGGTAGCTTGCCTGCCCAGAAAGAGTAGTCACGCCTTGTTTCACCATCATTTGAGGTAGGATAGTTCCCAAAGCTGGATTTTTTTTTTTTTTAATATTAGTTCCCTGGCCGTACCTCTAGGCACTCTGACTCAATATGTCTCAGGTAAGCCTTGTGAATCTATTTTTTTAAATGAGAAAAAGAAAACTTTCTAGGTGATGCAGACACAGCTGACGCATGGGCCAGCCATTGGGTGCTATTAGAACAACTGCCTTAGGCTTACATCTAAACAGCCAAAGTCCAGCTCACTCAACCAACTTGAGAATTTTGTTTGAAACTTTTTTCCTTACTTCTAGGCTGTGGAAATTTTTTAAATTAATTTTTATTGGTGTATAGTTGATTGGAAAAAAATTTTAATATAAATTATTGGTTTATTTATATCTAATAACTGAAAGACCAACTTTTTCTTTTTTTAAATGACAGTCTTATAGAAAGGTTGAGAATAATATTGCAAATCACATAACTGATAAGGGATTTGTATTTGTATATAAAGAACTCTTACAACTTGACAATAAAAAGGGGGTCTGAATAGACACTTCTTCATAGAAGACATACTAATGGCCAATAAGCACATGAAAAGATGCTAACATGAGTCATCAAGGAAATGCAACTCAAAACCACAATGAGAATCACTTCATACCCACTAGGATGGCTATAATCAGACAATAACAAGGGTTATCAGGGATATGGGGAAACTAGAACCCTTATACACTGTTGGTCAGAATGTAAAATGGTGCAGTTGCTTTAGAAAACAGTCTGGCAGGGCTTCTCTGGTGGCGCAGTGGTTAAGAATCTGCCTGCCAGTGCAGGAGACACGGGTTCCAGCCCTGGTCCAGGAAGATCCCACATGCCGCGGAGCAACTAAGCCCATGCACCACAACTACTGAGCCCGTGCTCTAGAGCCCGCGAACCACAACTACTGAGCCCGTATGCCACAACTACTGAAGCCTGCGTGCCTAGAGCCTGTGCTCCGCAGCAAGAGAAGCCACCACAATGAGAAGTCCATGCACTGCAACAAAGAGTAGCCCCCACTCACCGCAACTAGAGAAAGCCCGTACATAGCAACAAGACCCAACGCAGCCAAAAATAAATAAAATAAATAAATATATTTTTTAAAAAAAGGAAAACAGTCTGGCAATTTCTCAAAAGGTTAAACATAGAGTTACCATTTGACCCAGCAATTCTACTTCTACATATATACCTAAAATAAATGAAAACGTGTGTACAAAAAAAGTGTACCTCAACATTCATTGTGGCATTATTCATAATAGCCAAAAAATGGAAACCACAAATGTCCAAACAACTGATGAATGAATAAACAAGATGTGATATAGCCGTACACATAGATACATGTAATATTACTCGGCAATAAAAAGGAATAAAGTACTAATATATGCTTCAACATGGATGAACCTTGAAAACAGCTCATCCAGAGCACAAAGTAGATGAGTGGTTGCCAGGGGCCTGGGGGAGGGACGAATGGAGAGTGATTGCTAATGGTTACAGGGTTTTGGGGGGAGTGATAACAATGTTCTGATATTAGATAGTGGCAATGATTGCAAAACTCTGAATATACTAAAAACCACTGTATTGGGCACTGAAAGTATAAATTTTTTGGTAAAATTCATAAATCTCAATAAAGCTGTTATTTATGTTTTAAAAAACCTGCAACAGCTCAGATGTCCTTCAAAAGTAATTAGCTGCACAAACTGCAGATACCATGGAATATTGTTACTCAGTAATAAATAAAACATAGACACACTGCATGAGTCTCTGGAAAATTATGCTGAGTAAAAATAGCCAATTCTAAAAAGTTGCAGACTGTATGATTCCATTTATATAACATTCTTTGAAATGACAAACTTTTAGAAATGGAGAACAGATTAGTGATTGCGAGGAGTTACAGAAGGGGGGCCTTGCTGGAGGGAGGTGAGTGTGGTTATAAAAGGGTAACAGGAGGGATCCTTGTGGTGATGGAAATGTTCAGAATCTTGAATGTGGTGTAAACCCTACACATGATTAAGTTGTATAGAACTAAATACACACCAAAAAATGACTATAAATATAACTGAGGAAATCTGAACATGATCAGTGGATTGTGTCAATGTCAGTATCCTGGTTGTGATATGGTACGATAGTTTTGCAAAATGTCACCATTGAGGGAAACTGGGTAAACAGTACACAAGACCTCATCAGCAAGGACCTTTGATGCATGGAGAGGACATAACATAGATGAAGACATTGGAATGCCAAAGATTATGTGACAGCTTGCAGGTGGCACACAGCCACAAACAGAAGCCAGGTCTCTGGACACCCATTCCTTCATTCAACAGGTATTTATTTATGTGAGTGACACCAATGCCTCAGATCCCCAATTGTAGAATCTAGGCCCTGGGGTTATAGTCATGAACAACCCTCAGGCCAGCCACAGCTCAAGGAGGTACAAATGATCCCTCGCTGTCCCTAGTGAAAAAGTCCAGGGTCATTGGCTGTGGGTGTGAACGTAAGAAGGGAGACAAAGTAGGATAATGAGGCCAAATAGCTCTGGCCCACAGCATCCGTACTGGCAAAGACACCAAACCGCCTAACGCTTTTGCTAGGAGGCAGGAGGTGGGCTTGGCCAAGAGGCCAGGACTAAAGTAACAGAATAAACACGGGCGGGCTGGGGGCCGAGGCTGGTTTGGGGCAATGCGGTTGGGTTGAGGATTGGAGATCTGGTGTCCAAGACTAATGCCTGCCGAAAACTACAGCTCCCAGTGTGCCCCGCGGTCCGCCCCAGCCCCGGCGGTCATGTGACCGCTGCTCACGTGTCTCCGCAGCCGGCCCGGGCTCCAAGCACCGCAGGTAAGTGAAAGGAGGTACAGGTTGGTGGAGGGGGAAACGTTAGGTCCCTGGGCCCCCAGGGCCGCCACCGTGGCAGAGCCCTGCCCACTCCCTGCAGGGCTCTGCAGCCCGGTGTCCTCCGCCCCACACCCGTCTTCTGTCGGCCGGCCCGCCCTTGCCGCGTCTTAGCCCGGCCTGTCCCCACCTAGTCTCTACCTAATCAGTCCTAGGCCCGGATGGAGCACCGGAGCCCATCCCCAGTTTACCCTACAGCAACCCACTCTCCTCGCTTCAAGCCTGAGGATCGCCCCCACCCCCCGCCCTGGCCCACCTTCCAATGCAGCCCACCCCTCGTATTTCTGGAATCCAGCCCCAGGCTGGCCTGGGAACCTGCTCCGGTTGGGATCTGAGGGGCCTAGTGCAGTGGTTACAGCCCTGGGCTGAGCGTGTGGGCATCAGGGTTCTAGTTCTGGCTCTGCTGACGAGCTGCTGTGACAGTCTAGCCTCTTTCCCTCCGTGGGCCTGTTAACCTAACTGAGTTGCTGCTCCACTCCGTGAGTTAGTCAGAGCGCCTCGGTTCCCTTCACTCTGCTGACCCGCACAGAAACAGCTCAGACTCTTTCTCTGCTGACAAATTTTAGGTAGAGTTTGAGAAAGAAGAAACTGGGGGGCAGAGAGGGAAGTGAGGAGAATCAGATCCCAGATCTTTGGGGAGAAGGAGCTGTAAGGAGCAGCTGTCCCTCCACCAAAGCTGGAGGGGTGGAAAGAGCAGGTAAGCTGGGGACCATGGAGCAGAGTAGTTTGAGGGGAGGGGAGGCTGAGAGATTTCAGACCAATGCAGAGACCTCTGTGTCTGGGATGTGAGCAGGGTGGAGGACAAGGTCTCACGGCTCAAGTAGTGCTAACTTTGCAGGGCTCTCTCTGGAGCTACGCTGAAACTTGGGAAACCTAAACTGCCTCCACACTGCGCACTGCTTTGATTTTTTGCTGAGTTGTTGGCTGGGTGGCAGGTTGCACAAGAGGAAGAAGCCCTGTGGCATCTGACTGATCTTTCTGGACTTGGAGCCAGCAGGGAGACATTTCCCCTGGAGCTGTGTCCCTTGGTTGCATGCTTGGTGACAGATGTCTGAGAGCACCCAAACTCCCCCTTTTCTCTCTAATGAGTTTAAGGCTCCCAACTTTGTTCAGCCATCATAGGAGGAGCAATGGCAAGCATCTGACTACCCAAGAGGCCTTGCTAGCCATTCTAAACCCCCCAGTGTTTTGGGGGCATTGGAGGGGATGCCCCTGTGATGGGCAGTGGTTACGTCAGGCATGTGGGGAGAAAAGTAAGAATTGGCCTAAATTTTGAAGGGCTTTGAAAGCTCCACAGAATTTAGACTCTGGAGGGAGGTATGCTGGGCTGTAAGAAACTGAAATACCCACAGTTCTGGGTGAGGATTGTTCTTGCGACCCTGTGGTGTAGAAACAAATTAGGAAGCCAGACAGATCTGGATCTAAATCCTGCTTTGCAACTTGCTACTATGTGACCCTGGATGAGTGATCTGATCTCTCTGAACCTTATGACCACTGTCATAAGGAATGAATGAGATAAGATATGTCCATGACACTCCTGCCCGATGCATGGCCTTTAGGGCTGACATATCAGTACCCCTCTCTTCTGTGTTTATGTCTTATTTACCTGATAGGTCTGTAGGCCTGAAGCAGGCAGGAATTACATCTGACACATTTCTGTCTCTGCCATCACACTGTGGCACCCAGTGCAGTGTTCTGCACAGAGGCACACCCGGGTTTGGATCTCAGCCATCTGATCTTGGGAAAGTTGTTTCACCTTTCTGTGTGTCTCTTGGGATAACAGTAGTACCTGCCTTTCCCATCTAGGTTGAGGAGAGCCAGAGCCCACAGGCCTCCTAGGATAACAGCCCCAAACAGGCTGGTGGCACCCTCCAGCTGAACGTGTTCCCTCAGCTCCCCAGGGCATGTGGTCGTGAGACAGAACCCACAGACCCTGCAGGAACAGGACTCCCAGGGCCATGGCCCAGGTCAGCATCAACAGTGACCTTGACGAGTGGGGCTTAAGCACAGACTCTGGGGAGCGTGCCCGTCTGCTGCAGAGTCCCTCTGTGGACATAGCCCCCAAGAGTGAGGGGGAGGCCCCTCCTGGGGGTCTGGGCAGAGGCACCACTTCCACACTTGGAGCCATCTTCATCGTTGTCAACGCCTGCCTGGGCGCAGGGCTGCTCAACTTCCCAGCAGCCTTCAGCACTGCCGGGGGAGTGGCAGCCGGCATCACGCTGCAGATGGTGAGTGAGCGGGCCTGGCGGGCAAAGGTGCAGTTCGAGTGGTGGGTCTGGGCTCTTCACCTCAAAAGGGAGGCTCTGGATCAGGAGTGGTCAGTTGGAGACACATGCTACCACTCTCCCCTCCGTCACACATGGCAGCCATTACTAATCTATTCCAGCATTCTTTCCTTTGAGCCCAGATGAGGCTTCAAAAGCCTTCCCAGCTATCAGGGAAGTTTGGACATCGACTGCATATTTAATAATTTCGTGGTTATGTTTAAAAAGCAGGCCCATACCTTAGAGCCGTGCTGAAATATTTACTGATGAAATGATATGATAGCTCGTATTTTCTTCAAAATAATCCAGAGTGGGAGAGGGAATAGATGAAACAAGATTGGCTGTGAATTGATTTTTGAATTTGAGTGATGGGTACACAGGGGTCCATTATACCATTCTGTCTACTTTTGCGTATGTTTGAAATTTTCCTCAAAACTTTTTGTTTTTAAAGAAAATCTCAACTCCAGTAATCTATTAAAATTGCCCTGCAAGGTAAGGCTAATTTGCCAGATGGGCATTGGGCATTGGGCCAGTAAGTGCTGAGCAAGACCAGGCTAATTTGCCAGATGGGCATTGGGCATTGGGCCAGTAAGTGCTGAGCAAGACCAGGCTGCTCTTTGCTGCCAGGCCTTTCCCACACCCTCTTGCTCCGCCCCTGCCTGCAGGCCATGCTGGTTTTCATCATCAGTGGCCTCGTCATCCTGGCCTACTGCTCCCAGGCCAGCAATGAGAGGACCTACCAGGAGGTGGTGTGGGCTGTGTGTGGCAAGCTGACGGGCGTGCTGTGTGAGGTGGCCATTGCCACCTACACCTTCGGGACCTGCATCGCCTTCCTCATCATCATCGGGGACCAGCAGGACAAGAGTGAGGTCCCCCCTCAGTGCCTACCTCATCCCCCACCCCTCAGCCCTGGGGGTCATGCGGTGGGCGGGAAAGAGCATGGAACACCTGCCCAAGGCCTGGCCTGGGCCCGGCATTCATCTGGGAATCCTCCCTCCTGGCTGCTGGGCCCATTAGACAGATGGAGGTCCCAGCAGAGGTGGAGGACCACACCCTGCAGTAGCCTGGCATCACGTTCCGTCCTTCCTCCCTGTGCAGTTATAGCTGTGATGGCAAAGGAGCCTGAGGGGGCCGGCGGCAGCCCCTGGTACACAGACCGCAAGTTCACCATCAGCCTCACTGCCTTCCTCTTCATCCTGCCCCTTTCCATCCCCAGGGAGATCGGCTTCCAGAAATATGCCAGGTTCGGAGGCCCCACCCCAGCCTGCGCTGGACAGAAGCTCTGATCACAGGCAGCTGGAGACCCAAGGGCTGCAGGGGAACCCCTCTCCTCCATGCCACCTCATCTCCTGGGGCAGCAAGAGTGGGCAAGGCAGGGTAGACCGGGGCTTGCAGGGGTTCCGGCATAAGACCTTCCTTTTGTGTCAGCAGCAAGGGAGACAGTGGCTCTTTGCATCAGTGAGAGATTCAGTTCCAAATGTCCTTGTCAAAGAAGGGATGGGTGATAATCATGTGTGAAGGCAGTCTCCTAGCCTGGGCCTTGTCTTTCCCATGGAGGATGGGATTCTTGATCATTTGAGATTGTCAGCCTGGCAGCATTTTCCATGCAGCTTGGTATGAAGGGAAGGGACTAGCTTCCTGGCTCAGAGTCTGAAAAGCTGTGGGATTCTAAGCTGTTTCCTGTGATCCTTTATCAAAGGGGTCACACTCAGTGTCTCCAAGGTTTCCTTTAATGTTGACTTCCCAGTATTTGTGCCTTCAACCCTCCAGCATCTCCTACTTCTCAAAGGCCCTGCTTGCACCTCTCGCCAAGTCTGGGCTGCTCTGATTGATGTGCTTCAATCAGATGTGCTTTGAAGCCCAGCACCCTGCTGTGGTCTCTGAGCCATGGAGCTGAACCACCTCATTTCCTAATGGCCACAAGTGTCAGTCTGGTCCCCTCTTGGCTTCCTAAATGTGGCTTGTTTCTCTGAAACTTATTTCTCATGCATTTCTTGAGTCTTTGTTTGGGATAGTCTCCCAGTTGGTTCATTAGACACTTGTGGTCACTAAAGTTAAGGGTGGATGTCCCTGGGGATGGAATGAGAGAAAAGGCAGCTGGGGCTGGGGAGGAGGAAGCTTAATCTATCCTTCCTGGCAGCTTCCTGAGCGTCGTGGGCACCTGGTATGTCACTGCCATCATTATCATCAAATACATCTGGCCTGATAAAGAGATGACCCCAGCGGACATCCTGAACAGGTGGGTGAGGGCCCCCGGGAGACACATGGGGTAGAAGCTGCCACTCAGGAGATGCTGGGTCAGGCATCAGAAAGCCACACAGGTGCTCTTCCCAAGGCTCATTAGCTCATCGGGGCTTGACTCATTGGTCATTTTAGGAAGGAGGCAAGAGGTCCTGATCTCTTTTTACTGGAGAAAAGAGTGACAGCCGGAGATGAGGGAGACGTTGCCACTAATGTCCAACAGATGAGCCAATGTGAGACTAGGCCTCAGGTTATGGAAACTGCCAAGGTGGAATTGCACATTTGTTTCAACATGTGCTTATCTGTAATATCTGTATCTTCCATGTGAGGATGAATCAATTTTCTTAATTAAAAGAAACAAGTTTCCTTTTTCGTGAAAGGAACAAATCAGAGAAGCAAAAGCCCAAGTGCAAGAGCCAAAAATTCTGGATTTTGGTCCCAAGAGGGCCTTCCAGAGCCCCAGTTTACTGACCTGTAAATGTGTCCTCTCCCAGTTCCCAGACTTCTGTGGGTTGAATGTGTGCATGCTGGCTGGTGGAGGCCGTGGGGGGCTGAATGAAGAGTAAGAGCATGGTGGCGCTTGGTGACTCTGAGGGGTTCCCAGGCAGCAGCATCTTGTGTGTTTGTCCGCAGGCCAGCTTCCTGGATAGCCGTGTTCAATGCCATGCCCACCATCTGCTTCGGATTTCAGGTGCTAGTTGCAAGGTCCCTTTTGTCCCCTTAGCTCACTCCCCATCCTGGGATGGAATCCACGTTACAGGCAGGATGGGGGAGTCCTGGAAGGAAGGACGGAGTGGGGGCCCCAGGACTTGCCCCTTATCCTTGGGGGTGAGGTCACTTGCCCACCATGACCCTGCCCTTCACCCTGACAGTGCCACGTGAGCAGTGTACCCGTCTTCAACAGCATGCAGCAGCCTGAGGTGAAGACCTGGGGTGGGGTGGTGACAGCCGCCATGGTCATAGCCCTCGCTGTCTACATGGGCACAGGTGAGTGCTCCCCTCCGAGGGCAGGGCTTAGAAGGCTCCCACTTTCCCTCTTTGTCCCCAAGTCCTCTGGCCCAGGATTTCCTGGGGACAGCCCTGCACTCCCAACACGTCGAACACTTCTGTAGGCACTGGCTTGAACTTGGGCCAGCTTGGGCCTCCTCCTGCCCAAATGAAAAAGATGTATGCATGCATTCATTCATCAGCTCTCAGTGGGTGCCTAGTAAGTCCCAGGAACTTTCTCAGCACTGGGGATGCCATGCAGATAGATAGGCCCGGTCCTGCCCTCATGGAATTGACAGTCTAGTCGGAGAGAGAGTCTTCCAGGAGTAAGTCAGGAATCAGTACGGAAATCTAGACAGTGGTGAGTGCCATGGTAACAGGGAAACAGGGAAGCTGTGAGTGGGACTGAGTGGGGTTGGCTTTGGTGGGTAGGTCACAGATGGCTCCTCTCTGAGGAGGTGGCAGTTGGGGAAGCCCAAATCATGAGAAGGAGCTAGAATCTGAAGAGCTGGGGGAAAAGCATTCCAGACAGAGGAACCAGAAAACGCCAAGTCCCTGAGGCCGGGACAGAAGAAGGGCTGCATAGCTGGAGTGGAGCGAGCTGAGGGCGGGTGGCGGGCACCACGGCCAGACAGGGAACACAGCCAGATCCTTGAGGACTGCTGGGAGGCAGAGAGGAAGCGGTTCAGCAGGGGTGTGGCTCGGGGACACACGGCTCTGGGTGTCGTGTAGAAAATGGTTTGGGTGAGGGAGCAGGACTGGGAGACTACAAACAATGGCCCTGTGGTTCCTTCCACAGATGGTTCTCAGGACCAGCACTGTTCTAGTTTCTGAAGACACAGACAGGAACAAGGGTGGCAAATAGGCAGAGTCCCGTTCTCCTGGGGCTCGTGTTCTGGTTGAGGGAGACAGACAATAAACAAGTTAAAAAAAAAAAAAAAAGTTCCAAGAGAGAGGAGTGCTCTGAAGAACACAACAGGGTGGTGTGAGGGAGTGCTTGGGGGCCGGGATTATTGTGGATGGGCTGGGCGGGGAAGCATTCTCTGAGGAGGGGACAACGGAGCTGAGACCTGAATGATGAGGAGATGGGCAGACAGAACGTTAACGCAGAAGCTCTGAGACAGGAACTGCTGGGTGAGTTCAAGATCAGAAAGGTGACGGTGCGGGGGTGGGAGACGTGAGAAGTCAGGGAGGGAGGCTTCTGATCCCAGCCTCGACACCCCTCTGAGCCTCAGTCTTAGCCTCCAGAGCTGCTCCGTCATCTCCCCATCTGCTGTTGGACCGAGCGGTGAACGGTCCATCGCCCTAACCCTCCGAGGGTCGCCCGGACCCAGCCCTCTTGTCCTTGCCCTCAGGCATCTGTGGCTTCCTGACCTTTGGAGCTGCTGTGGACCCCGACGTGCTCCTGTCCTACCCGTCGGAGGACATGGCTGTGGCCGTCGCCCGCGCCTTCATCATCCTGAGCGTGCTGACCTCCTACCCCATCCTGCACTTCTGTGGGCGGTGAGTCCCCTCCCCACCCCGCCGGGGTGCTCTCTTTCACCAGGGCCCCTGAAAGCCCTTTGAACATGGGCCTTGTGTAGAATCCATTTTATAGAAGGAGAACCGGAAGCCCAGAGGAAAGAGTCAGTGCCTAGCATGGCCCTGCAAGTACCCCCAGCCGGGTCTTTGGGGGCCCCCTTTGTCCCAGCGTCACCAGAACATTCTGTGAGTCCTCGGAGAACCTCTAGTCCAGATCCTTTCCTGAACACCCTGCTTTCTGGGTGCCCCAGACCCTCCTTCTCAGGAGACTAGAAGTATATGTTCCCATGGGTTGTGCTTGCTAGTCCTGGGCCAGGCAAGGCACTAAGCTGGTTACATTCACCATCCCGTCCGGTCCCCACGGCAACCCTGAGAAGAGGGCTGCTAGGCCCATTTCAAAGAAGAGGAAACTGAGGCTCAGGGGTTAGAGTCTTACCTGCAATCCACCCAGTCGGGGGTCTGGCCCCATGGCTGGAGGTGGGGAGCTGTTAGCAGGGGCGCCTCTGAGCCGCTCTCCGTGTGGGCAGGGCGGTGGTCGAAGGCCTGTGGCTGCGCTACCAGGGGATGCCGGTGGAGGAGGACGTGGGGCGGGAGCGGCGGCGGCGAGTACTGCAGACGCTGGTCTGGTTCCTGCTCACCCTGCTGCTGGCGCTCTTCATCCCTGACATCGGCAAGGTCATCTCGGTCATTGGAGGCCTGGCCGCCTGCTTCATCTTCGTCTTCCCAGGTGTGGACCCCTGGCATCCCCGCAGCACTCTCTCCCAGGGCCTCCTGGCCTGAGCTCGTCACCTCCCGGGGAGGATCATCACCAGTGTTTATTGCTCACCCACTTCAGGCTCTGGCATGTTTAAGCGTTATCTCCTGCAAAGAAGGTGTAGTTGTCATCTCCATTGTACTGGTGAGGAGGTGTGAGGATCAGAGAGGGTAACAAGCTTGCCTAGAGGTTAACAAACTCAACTAAAGAATAGTAGAACCTTTTCAAACCCAAGTCTGTCTAGGTCCACAGCCTATACCCTTAACTCTTCATTCAAGTACCTGTTACTCCCCGACTATCAGGGATCTGGCTGGGTCAGCCCATGACAGGGTAATTAGGGTCTGGTGGTAGCTCCCTGACACAGGTCGGGTCGGGAGACCTGAGTTTCAGACACAGTCTGCCACCAGATCCCTGGGGAACTGTCCTATCTGCCCAGTCATGAGTTCTGCCTGTACCCAGCTTACTTCTCTCCAGGAGGCCACCTGGAAATCCCTTGCCAGTTTGCTTGGAGCAGGGGGGCCACATCTGCTCAGAAGTGCACTGGGAAGAGCCCTGCAATGTAGACACCTCTGAGTCACTTCCCAGTGCTGCCCCTTTAGCTCTGGGGCTTGCATGCAGCCCAAGGGGTGCCTGGCAGGTGCTGGCCCCTCGTCGGAGACCAGATGCCAGGCCTCCAGCTGGGTGCAGAGTGGAGACAGAGGCGGAATGTGTGGAGGAGTAAACACAGGCCTTTCTCCACCCACTGCCACTGCCTCCTGGCAAAGGGGGAGGCTGGACCGCCGGGGGTGGGGGGGCCCACCCAAGCTCTCAGGGCCACCTCTTCTCTTCTAGGGCTGTGCCTCATTCAAGCCAAACTCTCTGAGATGGAGGAAGTCAAGCCAGCCAGGTAAAGCAGGGCCCGGCCCCTGGTCCTCTCAGGGAGGTACTGGATGGGGGATGGCCTTTAAATGGATAGGAGTCAGGAGACTTGTGTACTTTGAAAAACTTTTTTAAATACTTCTTTTAAAATGGGTAACATGTTAGTTGTAACAGTTCAAACACTACTGAGGGTTATTTTTTTTTTAATTTTTGAATTTTATTTTATTTATTTTTTTATACAGCAGGTTCTTATTAGTCATCAACTACTGAGGATTTTAGAGAAAAAAGTGGAAGTCCCTCTTTCCCCACAGCCTGCTCCCCACCTCTCCCTTCTGCTGAGAGAGCTCCATGAGATCAGCACAGCCTGTGTGCCCTTGTAGACTGTTTCTGTGTGTGCATATGTGTCTGTGTACACAAAGCTATGCATGTGTATACACAAACACATGGGGTTTTGTGTCTGGTTAGGTTTTTTCAAAAATGGTTTCATGCCAGACACATTTTTCTGCCACTTGCTTTTTTCACTTAACCATGTATTTTGGAGATCATTCTATGTCCACACAAGAAGATCTACTGCTTCCTTTTTCCCTGGCCGTAGAATATTTTGCTGTTTGAATGTGCCCTGAATGTGAACACACTTCTGCATGTACACCTTGGCACAGCTGTTCGAGGATCGCAGTAGCATCGATTCTTAGAAGGAAATTGCTCCACCGTAAGGCACGCTCATTTTTACTCTGGCACATGGGTTCAAATTACCCTCCAAAAAGGCAGTACCACTCAGAGTCCCAGAAGCAGTGAATGAAAGTGCCCTGTTCCCCACACCCCTGCCAGCACTGTATATAGCGGCCTTTTCAGTATTTGTTAGTCTAATGGATACAAAACACTACATTTTTAAAAAATTAACCATTTTTACCATTTTAAAGTGTTCAGTTCAGTGATATTAAGTGCATTCATATTTTTGTGTAACCATCACCACCCTCTACCTCCAGAGCTTTTTCATCTTCCTAAACTGAAATTCTGTACCCATTAAACAATAATTCCCCATTCCCTCTCCCCTCGCCCATGCCCCTACCATTCTACTTTCTGTCTGTGTGAATTTGACTCCTCTAGGTACCTCATGTAACTGGAATTATACAGTATTTATCTTTTTGTACCTGGCTTCTTTCACTTAGCATAATGTCCTCAAGGTCCATCTACGTTGTAGCAGGTGTCAGAACGTCCTTCCTTTTTAAGGCTGAATAATATTCCATTGTGTGTATAGGCCACATTTTGCAAAACATTACATTGTTTTAATACGTGCATGTCCCTGAATGGTAGAGAGGTTATGACCAGGTTGCATGCTTTTAAAAAAAATTATTGTGCAAGTAATACTCATTGGTTATAGAAAACTTTAAAAATACAGACAAGTCTAAGGAAGAAAATAATAATCACCTTTAATATGCAGATATAACCAGGGAATTTCCTGGCGGTCCAGAGGTTAGGACTCTGTGCTTTCACTGCTGAGGGCATGGGTTCAATCCCTGGTCAGGGAATTAAGATCCCACAAGCCAGGCAGGCAAAAAAAGGAAGAAAAAAAAAAAGAAAGAAAGAAAGAAAAAATTCCGGTTATAACCCTGTAGCTATTTTTGACACATATCTTTGCAGATGTCTGCTTTTTTATTTATTTATTTATTTATTTAATGAAATGGATCACTCCATGTGACCTGCTTTTTCCTGACCATCTTTCCATCAGGAGATATGCATTCTTTTTTTTTTTTTTTTTAATATTTATTTGGCTGTGCCATGTCTTAGTTGCAGCACGTGGGGTCTTCTATTATGGCATGCGGGATCTTTTAATTGCAGCATGCAGGATCTTTAGTTGTGGCACGCGGGGGTCTTTAGTTGCAGCATGCGAACTCTTAGTTGCGGCATGTGGGATCTAGTTCCCTGATCAGGGATGGAATCCGGGCCCCCTGCATTGGGAGCTCGGAGTCTTAGCCACTGGACCACCAGGGAAGTCCCAGGAGACATGCATTCTAATTCTGGTCCTGCCCTTGGTGTGCTGTGACCAGTCAATTAATCCCATTAGGTCTTGGCCTCTTTACCCATGGTCTAGGGATCATACACCCAGCCTCATAAACCGTTGTATGAAAGTCGTTGAGAAGTAGGAAGTGCTCTACCCACAGGAGAAGTGGTACAAGTAATTACAGTAATTAACTGATATATATATATATATATATGGAAGTCGGCAAAGTCACAAGTGGGTCGACTGACCAGGCCCTCTCTCACCCTCTGCTCTACAGCTGGTGGGCGATGGTCAGTTACGGAGTCCTCTTGGTTACCCTGGGAGCCTTCATCTTCGGACAGACCACAGCCAACGCCATTTTTGTGGATCTCTTGGCATAACCACTGCCTCCCAGGGAATTCTTGGCCTTTGCCATTGGACCCTGGAACCCATCTCGTAGAGCTTCAGGACCACCCTGAGTCCGGCATCATTCCCCTCTACTGGTGGGATGACATCTGGACATCCTTTTCCAGGGACAGTTCTGGGGTGAAATCAGGCCCCACACCCCTGGACAGCTCAAACCCAGCTCCCTTCCTGCCCCCGCATCCTGGCAGTGCCATGGATGGTAGGAGAGGAGGTCTCGTGTCACAGAATAACCTTCCCCCCTCTTCCACCTCTCAACTTCTCCATGCCTGGAAGCCATGGGTGAAGAGAGTCGGTAGGTCTTGGAAGGAACAACTCAGCCTGACTTCCCTCTGGAGAAAGAGTGTGGACCAAGGGCTGCCATCCTCCACAGAGAAGCCTGCCCTGGGTAGGGGCTGTGCTCATTACCCCGGGACTCAGTGCCTGCTCCAGTCTGTCGGCAGCCCAGCCAGCAGTGGCTTCCTCCGGCAAGTTCCAAGGGTAGCACTGAAGTCATACAGGTGCGCCGAGGCAGGCAGACTGATGCCTTGTCCACTGCCTCCTGGGCCTGCGGTGAGCCTGAGAGCCCTCTTGCCCGTGGCTGGTTGACATTTCCCAAGCCTTTTGGGGCCTCACCCTGTCTTTTTACCCAGACCTGATGGTCCAGGCACCCCTCTGCTCCTCCATCCCCAGACATCACCAAGTCTAATGTTTACAAACGGCGCCAGCCCAGCTCTGAGCCAGGGGCCAGGGGCCGTCCTGTGCCACGGTGCTGTGAGTAGGCCTCCCTTACCTTTCCCCAAGGCGGGGAGCGTGCTTTTCTCTCTCAGATCCCTGATGGCTCCCTCTTTTCAGAGGTACAGGGGTGGGTGAGGGAGCATGCTGGGGACCCCATACAGGCTGGGCTGGTGAGGATCAAGGTGAACCTGTCTGGCATCTTCACTTTGAATGGCTGCTTCTCTTCTCCCTGCCCTGCACGTCCCCCACTTCCCTGCCAACCCAGCCTGGTACCCTGGAGACAAGAAAGGCAGCTGAGTGGCCACTGACGGGGCAACATCTGAGTGTAGTCACGCCAGCCTAAAAGTTTCCCTTCCAGTGTGGATCTTGTCTGCTCCTGTCCCCCATCACCTCTTCACCACCACCCCATTTTTCTATGTAGCTCAGTCTCTCCTGTTCACATAAGTATGGGGGTGGGGGTGGACCAAACCCTCTCTCGTCCACTTCCTCAGCTCCACACGTCTACCAGGCCTGGCCTCGGAGGCCTGTCGGTCACACTGAGGTCACGCCTACGTTGTGCCCCGGGGAGGGGGGTGAGGAAGGATATCTTCCCCTTTCATATTTTGAACACCTTGGCCACTCACTTAGGCCAACCCTAGGCACCGTATCAGGCTTCCTCTGCCTGGAACACCCAGCATTTTCCCCGGCCCCTCGTGCCTAAAACCGCTGAATGCAGTGGTGGCGTGAGAGGGATCCCTGCCCTCTGGGCCGTGAGACTGAAGAAGCAGAGCCTGGTTGGGGCCAAACAGGCTTCTGCTCAGACCCCCGGACTGGGTGACCTGCCTTTCCTCACGTTCCCTGGGGGCCAGACCCACGTGGCCGTTTTCTCAGTCTGCTGCACAGCACCAGGCCCTGCCAGTGCCCACCCCGGATACAGTTAGGAGGACGGCCCATCATCAGCAGGGCTGCACTGCCTCCTAATGTTGGATTTCAGTGAGGGGTGGGGGGATGTAAGGGGAAAATGAGCTGGAATCTGGCCTAACCTCAGGAGCACCTTCCCCTGCCCTCTCTGCCAGGGCATTTTACTGTTTCTTTTCTACTTGTGCACATTCAGACCAGGGAGGATGGTTAATAAAAAGGGACTTGTGCTGCTGAGCTGCGTGGCCTGTGTCTGGTGCCAGGGACAGTCCAGGCCACTGACAGGAGGAAGACGGGCTGGAGTGGGAGTAGGGGTTGGGGTGCGATAAGGCCGTTTGGCCTCACCGTCTGTGACCCCTTACTCGAGAATGGGCCCATCACGCTCCCTTTCCCAAGCCGGAAACCTGCAAGTGGTTCTTAACACTTCTCTCTCCTTCCACATCCCATCAGACTTTCCCCACTGACTTGGGACTCCACCTTCGTCTGTCCTGCTGCCTCTACCTTGGCTCAGGTCCTTCCTGTGTCTTCCCTGCACCACTGCAGCCTCAGATTAGCTTCTGTGTTGTATGTTCCTCCCTGACCTCAAGTTTTGGGGTGAGCTTCAAACCCCTGAGCATCCCCCCCCGCTTTGTCCTTTCAGAGGCAGGTGTTGAGAGCAGGCCCTACTGTCCTGGTTATGGAGCCTGTCACTGTGCTCAGTGCTGGGGAGAAGACATTCAGCAAAACACACCAGCTCTGCTGTCAGTCTACTGGGGAAGACTGATGCTTAGCAAGTCATCACAAATATAAACATGCAAGTTGTGATAAATGCCAAGAAGGGAAAATATAGAATGTTATATTTGGGGGTCTGGGGAGTCAAGGAAGGTTTCCTGGAGGAATTGACATATGAGCTGGCCCCTGAGTGATGAGTAGAATGAACTAAGTGAAGAGAGGTGGGGAGACCTTTCCAGGCTGTGGGAAATGCATGTGCAAATGCCCTGTGATGGGAGGAACATGGTCATCTGAGGAACTGGAAAGTGGCCATTGTCGGTGAAGCATTACCTGGGTGTGGGAGAGCAGCAGAGGTGAGAGCAGAGCATTCTGGGATGGTCTGCAATGGCTCCCCCTGGTCCTCAGAATAAAGTCGAACCAGCTCACCTTCTACCACACTCCCCATCCCTGTTCGGGTATTTTGCAAAGATCCCTCCCTCCTGGTGGAGGTGGGGACCCTCTCCAAGGAGGAAACATGTTGCAAGACTAGACAGGCGGGACAGCTTTGGGCCACGGTTCGCACCTGCCTAGTGGGCCAAGAGCTTGAGGTTTGGTTTCACTTTCTCTGAGTGAACAGAGGGAAGGAAAGGTTACATCTAGGCCACAGGCAAATGCACAGCCAAATTCATCCATTCAAGTCAAGACTTGTAAGCACTT
The DNA here is from genome assembly GCF_028023285.1 of Balaenoptera ricei. Taxonomy (NCBI): domain Eukaryota; kingdom Metazoa; phylum Chordata; class Mammalia; order Artiodactyla; family Balaenopteridae; genus Balaenoptera; species Balaenoptera ricei. The sequence goes on along the minus strand of NC_082657.1, from coordinate 37,139,710 downwards.
AATCAATGTCTGTCTCCCCGTTAGACTGTAAGTTCCATGGGAGCAGGGTCACATCTCCCTTGTCCATCAGGTATCTTAGCCAGGGCCTGGCACATAGTCAGCAAGTGTTCAATAGTTGTTGAACAAATGAATGAATGAATATCAACTAACACTTGTTGATTTCGTACTTTGTGCCCGCACTTAACTTGCATCATTCACATTCGGTCTTCATGACAACTCTCTGCAAAAGTGAAAGCTGAGAGGTGTTACATAGTTTGCCCAGGGAGTAAAATTGGAGCCCTCTTGCCGTGCATGAATGAACAAGTGAGCAGAGGGCTCTGTCAGTCTGGTGATTTCTGACCCCGGAAGGCAAGCTCAGGAACCTCCAGCCCTCATGCTGGCACCAACGTCAGATCCTAAAACCTTTGACTTACTGTCCCATCCAAACCATGTCAAGTGGTGGGATGCTTGCTGGCTGGTGGCTCTGGGCAAGTCGCTTCCCCTCTCTGGGCTTCTGTTTCCAGATCTCTAACATGGGACTGATCATCACTGACCTTATTTACCTCCCAGGATAAAGGAGAGCCGATGTCAAGAAAGTACATGAAAAAAATGACAGAAGTGCTTTATAACCAGAAATCCGCGTTTACAGAAGAAATGCGAAAACTCACGTTTCTCCTCAGGAGGACACAGGCAGAGGTTCCCCTACCACTTCCTGGGAGTCAGGGTACTTCTCAATCTTTAATGTGCATACAAAATTTTTACCTCCTTGGGATACAAATTCTGATTCAGTAGATCTGGAGTGGGGCCTGCAGTCTGCGTTGTTAACGCTCCCAGCTTCGCCCATGCTTTGGTCCTTGGACTGCACTTTGAGTAGCAGGGGACTGGTGGACAGAGCAAAGGCTTTGGCTTCAGACAGACCTGGGGTGGATCTCAGCAGTGCCTCTTTACAGTGGGAACTCAGAAATTAGTTCACTTCTCTGAACCCCTCTCCTCGACTATAAAGTAGGAGTGATGGTGCCCATCTTACAGATGCAAATATTATAAATCCAAGGACAAATGGCATAATATACGTGAAATGCCTGGCAGATAGCAGGGATTATGTTGGTCATTTCCCTGTACTGGAAAGAAGGGGTGGGGTGGGGGGGTAACTGCAGTTTCTTCCTTTAGTCAATAGAGGTCACCTCTGAATAATTTTGGCTTATGAAAGTGGGGAGCCTATGGCCTCAGAGGACAGTCCAGTCCTGAGTCATTGGGGTTCCTGGTGATCTGCTGCCTAGCACTTCTGAATGATGTCCCTATACTGGGGCAGGGCCACTTCTAGGTCATGGCCTCCAATCTGGTGGGGGAATCAGACCAATCAAATAATCACAGAAACTAACTGTGTAGGTACATGTGCTAGATGTAGATTCAATATTACAAATCCAGATTTGGTAATTCATTGCTGTGATACAATGAAAAAATTTTCCGTAGGTGTGGAGGAAGGCCAGAGACATTGTAGTCAGGAAGAAGGAAGAAGGCAGAAGGCAGACACCCTGTCCTCCGAATACTTTGTGTTTCCTGAGGGGGCAGTGGGGTGGGGAGGGGGGGAGGAGTAGGCACAAGATGCCTATTTGGATATTCTTCCATTAAAAATGAAATTGATGTGTTTCCAGTCCAACATATAAGAAGCTTGGAAGTGGCCACTCCATCCTAACAACAAGTAAAAAGTTGAACAAACCGAAAAGTCAACTCTTCTTAGATATGTACAATAAGTCAGATTATAAGGCACACCTATAAGGCACACCACTGCCCCCAGAATTCGAGAGTGAGTCAGACAAATACAGAGCAGAAACCCACAAGCAGAAACCTCTGGGAGTCAGTGCCAGGGTAAGGAAACCTGAAATGTAATTGATGAATTGCTGGAGGCTCAGTGTGGACAAATCTGAGAAATAAAAACACCAAGGAAGGGCTTCCCCGGTGGCACAGTGGTTAAGAATCCACCTGCCAATGCAGGGGACACGGGTTCGATCCCTGGTCTGGGAAGATCCCACATGCCACGGAGCAACTAAGCCCGTGAGCCACAACTACTGAAACCCGTGCGCCTAGAGCCAGTGCTCCGCAATGAGAAGCCACCACAGTGAGAAGCCCGCGCACCGCAATGAAGAGTAGCTCCCGCTCGCTGCAACTAGAGAAAGCCCGCGTGCAGCAATGAAGACCCAGTGCAGCCAAAAAAAACCACCAAGGAACCCAGTCCTATTGGGGGAAGGGAGCATACTTTGTGACTTTGTGGGTTTTACCTGAAGCTCTACCAGGTTCTCATAGTAAACATCAGAAAAAAATCCCTCATGTTTCCAGCAGAGGAGGGTAAAAGGAACCATTTTGAAATGTGCTAGAGCATTCTGTTCTTGTTAACAAGATATGCCCTCAGGAGACACTTAAAATTTAACCAGAGCCTAACCTACTGGGATTTTATCAGAGCCTAACAGACCTATGGGAAGGGAAACACACAACTCCATCCCACTCTAGCCACCCTGGGGGCACTGGAGGGAGAAGGTAAGTGAAGTCCATAGTCCTTCTCTTAGTGAGCCAGTCCATCACAGGCTCACTAAGAGACTGTGATCCAGTCATAGGACTACAGGACACTTCCCCTTCCCTTACACCTTGCAGCCTTATTACTAAAGGCCAATGTACAGCAGTTCCTTTTACCTAGTACATTATGTCTGGCTATCAAGAAAAAATTACAAGATATACTAAAAAGGCAAAAAACATAGTTTTAAGAGACAGAGCAAGCATCAGAGCTAGACTCAGATATGGCAAGAGTGTTAGAATTATCAGACCAGGAATTTTAACAACTATGGTTAAGATGCTAAGGGCTCTCATGGATGAAGCAGACAGCCTGCAAGAACAGATAGATGGGCAATGTAAGCAGAGAGATGGAAATTCTAAGAAAGAACCAAAAAGAAATGCTAGAGATAAAAAACACTGTAGGAGAGATGAAGAATGCCTAAACTGTACAGACTGGATACAACTTAGGAAAGAATCTCTGAGCTTCAGGATATCTCAATAGAAACCTCCAAAACTGAAAAACAAATAGAAAAAAAAAAAAAAAGTCTGTGGAAAAACAAAAGGAATAATGTACACAGAATGGGAATATCAGAAGGAAAAGAGAGAAAGGAACAGAAAAATATTTGAAACAATAATGACAGAATTTCCCCCAAATTAATTTCAGGCACCTGATTAATTAATGACAGACCAGGAAGCTCAGAGAACACCCAGCAGGATAAATGCCGAAAAATATGACACCAAGTCATATCATTTTCAAAAACTACAAAAAATCAAAGATAAAGAGAAAGTCCTGAAAGAAGCCAGAGGGAAAAAAATGGCTATAGAGACGCAAAGATTAAGAATTACAAGGGAATTCCTTGGCGGTCCAGTGGTTAGGACTCGGCACTTTCACTGCCAGGGGCTGGGTTCAATCCCTGGTCAGGGAACTAAGATCCCACAAGCCTCACAGTGTGGCCAAAAAAAAAAAAAAAAAAAGAATTACTGTTGACCCTTGAACAGTATGAGGGCTAGGGGCTCCAACCCTCTACATACTTGAAAATCTCCATATAATTTATAGTCAGCCCTCTGTATCCGAGGTTCCTCCATATCCGTGGTTCTGCATCTAAAGATTCAACCAACTGCAGATCGTGTAGTATTGTAGTATTTACTATAGAAAAAAGTTCACTACATATAGACCCTTGCAGTTCAAACCCATGTTGTTCCAGGGTCAACTGTACATCTGACTTCTCAGAAACTATGCAAGCATGAAGAGAGTTGAGTGAAATATTTTAAATGTTAAGAGAAACCTAGAATTCTATATCCTGTAAAATTATCCTTCAACAGTGAAAGAGAAATACTCTCTCAGACAAACAAAAACTGAGGGAATTTGTTGCCAGTAGACTTGCCTTGAAAGAAGTGTTAAAAGGAGTTCTTTAGAAAGAAGGGAATTTTTTTCTTTTTTGGCCATGCCACCCTGTTCTCGGGATCTTAGTTCCCCAACCAGGGCCCCCTACAGTGGAGCACAGAGTCCTAACCACTGGACCACTGGGGAATTCCTGAGAGAAGGGAAATTAAATGAAGCAGATATCACAATTATAGAGCAAGAAGAGAATGCTTTGAAAAATGAACAAAATGAAAACTAGCACCTAAAAATTAAAAGTATGATTGCCAAATTTAAAAATAAATCAAAAGAAGAGTTAAAGCTAGTTAAGAAAATCCCCCGGAAAGCAGAACAAAAAGACAGAGATGGAGGGAATTCCCTGGCTGTCCAGTGGTTAGGACTCAGTGCTTTCACTGACAAAGAGATGGGAAAGATGAGATAAGAAAATTAGAGTTTCAACTCAGATCCAACATCTGACTAGCAGGAGTTCCAGAAATAGAGAAGAGAGAAAATGGGCAGGGGCAGGAAGTGGGAGAGCAGAGAAAGACAGACATTACCAAAGAAATAACTCAAAATTTTGCAGAACTGAAAGATATGAGTCTCCATATTTGAGCCAGTAAACTGAATTTTAAGAGCTGCACACTGGAAATAAAGAGAAAATCTTAGATTTTCTGAGATAGTGGTGGGCAGGGAGGGCATGCTTCTTGGCATCACTGCAAGCGAGAAGATAACACATCAATGCCTTCATAATTTTTGAGTGAAACTTTTCAACCTAGATTTCAGTGCGCAACCAAACCTTCAATCAAGAGTGAGACTGAAGGGGCTTCCCTGGTGGCGCAGGGGTTGAGAATCCGCCTGCCAGTGCAGGGAACACGGGTTCGATCCCTGGTCCGGGAAGATCCCACATGCCGCGGAGCAACTAAGCTCCTGCGCCACAACTACTGAGCCTGTGCTCTAGAGCCCGTGAGCCACAACTACTGAGCCCACATGCTGCAACTACTGAAGCCCACGCGCCTAGAGCCCGTGCTCTGCAGCAAGAGAACCCACCGCAACGAGAAGCCCGCGCACTGCAATGAAGAGTAGCCCCCGCTTGCCGCAATTAGAGAAAGCCCGCACGCAGCAACACAGACCCAACACAGCCAAAATAAATAAATAAAAATAAAAAAAAAAAAAAAAAAAAGAGTGAGACTGAAATAAAAATATTTCCAGATAAGTAAAGGGTAAATAAATTTACATCCTGTGTAGCCTTTCTCAGAAAGTCACTGCAGAATATGCTTCAGCAAAACAGTTGTAAAGCAAGAAAGTGGAAGGCAAAGCATCCAGGAAACCAAGAATCTACCTCAGAAGAACCAGATGATGGCTTCCAAATAGCAGCTGGGCAGCTGACCAAAATGTGGCCAGTTCAGTTGAAGCAGGAATACGGAGCGCAATCAAAGGAAGGTCTCCAGGGAAAAAATAAAACTAAGAGGTTATCCGACTTGTCTAAGCATTTGGAATAATTACTGACAGATCTGTTGGAGCATTTGGGTAAGTATGTATATAACAAAGCAAATGGGAAAATATGGCCATTATTAACCACAGGAAAAACAAACAAGTTTTACAAAGAAGGAAAGGTAATCATAGTAAACTATCAATACTTTTTTTTAAAAATTTATTTTATTATTTATGTATTTATTTATTTAGGCTGCGCTGGGTCTTAGTTGTGGCATGAGGGATCTTTACTTGCGGCATGCGAACTCTTAGTTGCCGCATGCATGAGGGATCTGGTTCCCCAACCAGGGATCTAACCCAGGCCCCCTGCATTGGGAGCAGAGTCTTACTCACTGGACCACCAGGGAAGTACCTAAACTATCAATACGCAGCACAGCAGTGAACAATATTTACATACTCATAATAATGTACATACTGATTATTTAACCCTAAGGGCTGTATTGTGACAGAACCTCATTTTAAAAGCGGAGGAAGGGACTTCAGGGTGCAGGTGTAAGAAAGCTAAATCTTTAATCAATAATTACTGCTTTTAATTTTTAAACCACAAAATAGCAGTATAAGCACATTATCTTAAAATAGTGAGATAAATGCCAAAAGAAACAGCTTAAAAGAGATGCATGTAGGCAACACAACGAGCTAGAGGTGGGCAAAGCTGGGACAAAGGACTGCTGGCATTTGATATGAGCTTTTTTTTTTTTTTTTTTTTTTTAATTTTATAGCTACTTTATTTATTTATTTTATTTATTTATTTATTTATTTTTGGCTGTGTTGGGTCTTCGGTTCGTGCGAGGGCTTTCTCCAGTTACGGCAAGTGGGGGCCACTGTTCATCGCGGTGCGGGGACCGCTCTTCATCGCGTTGCGCGGGCCTTTCACCATCGCGGCCCCTCCCGTTGCGGGGCACAGGCTCCAGACGCGCAGGCTCAGCAGTTGTGGCTCACGGGCCCAGCCGCTCCGCGGCATGTGGGATCTTCCCAGTCCAGGGCTCGAACCCGTGTCCCCTGCATTAGCAGGCAGACTCTCAACCACTGCGCCACCAGGGAAGCCCGATATGAGCTTTTTTTAAAAAAATATTTATTTATTTATTTTTGGCTGTGTTGGGTCTTAGTTGTGGCACGCGGGCTTCTCTCTAGTTGTGGTGCGTGGGCTTAGTTGCTCCGCAGCATGTGGGATTCTTAGCTCCTCAATCAGGGATCGAACCCATGTCCCCTGCATTGGAAGGCAGATTCTTAACCACTGGACCATCAGGGAAGTCCTGGATATGAGCTTTTTATTACCACTGGATTTATAAAACAAAATGCATGACTAGTTGGGTTTTTTTTTAACTTACAATTATTTTTATACTTACAATAGCCAAGATATGGAGGCAACCTAAGGGCCCAGTGATAGATGAATGGATAAAGAAGATGTGGTGTACATATTTTATTTATTTATTTATTATATACAATGAAATATTTCTCAGCCATAAAAAAGAATGAAATCTTGCCATTTGTGACAACATGGATGGACCTAGAGGGTATTATGCTAAGTGAAATAAGTCAGACAGAGAAAGACAATATATGATTTCAATTATTTGTGGAATCTTAAAAACAAACAAACAAACACAACAAAACAGAAACAGCATCATAGATACAAAGAACAAACAGGTGGTTGCCAGAGGAGTAGGGTGGGTAGATAAGAAAAATAGGTGGGGGAGATTAAAAGGTACAAACTTTCAGTTACAAAATAAATGAATCATAGGTATGAAATGTACAGTGTGAGGAATACTGTCAATAATTATGTAATATCTTTATATGGTGAAAGATGGTTACTAGATTTATCGTGGTGATCATTTTGAAATGTGTAGAAATATCAAATCACTATATTGTGCATCTGGAAGTAACATAGTGTTTTAGGTCAATTATACTTCAAAAAACAAACTAAATCATAGAAAAAGAGATCATTACCAGAGGCGGGGATCAGGGGAGAGGGACTTGGATGAAAGTAGTCAAAAGGTACAAACTTCGGGCTTCCCTGGTGGCGCAGTGGTTAAGAATCCGCCTGCCAATGCGGGAGACACGGGTTCGAGCCCTGGTCCGGGAAGATCCCACATGCCGCGGAGCAACTAAGCCCGTGCGCCACAACTACTGAGCCTGCGCTCTAGAGCCCGCGAGCCACAACTACTGAGCCCGCGAGCCACAACTACTGAAGCCCACGCGCCTAGAGCCCATGCTCCGCAACAAGAGAAACCACTACAATGAGAAACCCATGCACTGCAACAAAGAGTAGTCCCCGCTCAACGCAACTAGAGAAAGCCCGCGCGCAGCAATGAAGACCCAACGCAGCCAAAAATAAATAAATAAATAAATTAAAAATTAAAAAAAAAAAAAAAAAAAAAAAAGGTACAAACTTCTAGTTATAAGATAAATCAGTACCAGAGATATAATGTATAATATGATAAATATAATTAACACTGTTGCATGTCTATCTATGAAAGTTATTAGAGGGACTTCCCTGCCTGTCCAGTGGTTAAGACTCTGTACTTCTACTGCAGTGGGCAAGGGTTCAACCCCTGGTCTGGGAACTAAGATCCCATATGCCGCAGGGTGTGGTCCAAAAAAAAAAGTTAAAAAAAAGTGATCATAAAACAAAATTTTTTTTTTTTTGCCACACTGCGCAGCATGCAGGATCCTAGTTCCCCAACCAAGGGTCGAACCTGTGCCCCCTGCAGTGGGAGCGTGGAGTCCTAACCACAGGGCCACCAGGGAAGTCCTCAAACAATTTTTTTAAAATAAGAGAAGTAAAAATTGAACGTCTGCTATAGGCCATGTTCGAATTCTAGCTTTGCTGCTTCTCATGAGGCCTTAGGCAGTTAGTTTAACTTTATGGGCCTTGATTTCCTTATCCACACATTACGATACTTGTTGCAGCGAAGACGCTTGGCAGCCTTCTCCATTCTTCAATAAACAATACAACTTGTGAAATAATAAAAAATAAATATATTGGTCTCTGCCCCATTTCTGGCATAGAGCTCCTAAAACTTCTGTAATTTCCTAAATGATAAGGGTACTTAGGAGCATTTTTTGTTCTAATATTTGGTCTTGGACCCTGGTTCCTGACACAGACCTCCTAAATCCCTTGGAATTTCCTGGGCAATAGGAGTGTCTTTTGTTCTAATGAGGCAATGATTGGGGGGCTCCTGGATAACTTCAGGACTGGAGCAGGTCACCAGAAAGACCACACACCATGATCAGAAACTTGGAACTTTCAGCCCCAGCCCCCCAACCTCTGGGAAGGGGAGAGGAGCTGGAGATTGAGTTAATGATCAATCATGCCTATGTGATGAAGCCCCCACAGAAATCCTCGCACTACATGGTTGGAAGAGGTTCTGAGTTGGTGGACACATCCACATGCCAGTAGGGCGGTACATCCTGACTCCACGGGGACAGACGCTCCTGCACGTGGGACGCTTCTGAACCTCATCCTATGTACCTCTTCATCCTGGCCATTCATCTGTATCTTTCATAATATCTTTTACAATAAACCAGTAAACGTAAGTAAATGTTCCCCTGAGTTCTGTAAGTCATTCTAGCAAACTACTGACCTCTGAGGTGGGAGTCGTGGGAACCCCAATTTATAGCTGGTCACCAGATTCAAGTGGGGGGAGCTAGACCCACCTCTCCAAGAGAGAAGTGACAAAGAATTTGTGGCCATCTTTATCTACCACATAATCTGGAAAATATACATAAATACTTAGCTCAAAGGGTTGTTACAAAAATTATACTGGATTTATAAAAAATGCCTTGCCTATACTGAGGAATAAACAAATAAATGTTTTATTATCGTAATTCTTTTAAAAAGGTCATATTTAGCATTAAAGGGTGCCTTTTTTTTTTTCTTTTTTCTTTTTGGCCCCATAGCTTGCAGGATCTCAGTTCCCTGACCAGGGATTGAACCCAGGCAATGGCACTGAAAGCCTGGAATCCTAACCACTAGGCCACCAGGGAACTCCCGGAGGGTACTTTAATTAAGATAGAATTCTTCACTTAGAAGAGTTCACCTCAAGTCTCTCTAAACAGCAAACTCTTCCTGGGAAAGAGGACTTGGGTCATGTGTCATTTCACTGACATCCTACTAGCTAGAACTGCACCATTCATACTCACTGAGGTGTCTTTTGAAGGCCCTACGTGGAGAAAGAGGCTCTTGCTTGGAACGTGACCAGCTCCATCTCCTGGAGGGGCAGTGGTTGGAGCAGGGGCCAATTAAGATGAGATGACCTCCCCTGGGCTTGGCTCTTAATGTCCAAAAATGAGGTTGGGGGAATGAGGAGGTGTGTCCACGGGCCACTTGTTAGTTTATTCTCCGTGAGATTGATTCTGTGGTCCCTCCCAGCTCTGGCAGATTATATTGTCCTCAGCCTTTTCCTCCTCAATTCCTTATCCAGGGGTTGTAAATAGAACCCACTGTGCGCTTATCTTTTAAAAAGAAGAAGGAGGAGAAGGAGAAGAAAGAAAAGAAAGGGAGGAGAGAGAGAGAGCGAGAGGAGAAAAAAGGAAAGAAAAAAAGGAAGAAGAATTTTTAAATTACTTTCGGGCACAGAGCTCCTAAAACCCTTGGAATTTCCTAAGTGATTTAAAGTGTCTTTTGTTATGTTAATGAGATGACGTTTGGACTGCGCCTAAGGTTGGGGGCTGGTTGCCAGGAAACCAACTGTGTTATTAGAGGGTTTGAACGTTCAGTCCCACCCCCTGACCTCCAGGGAGGGGAGAGGGACTGGAGGTTGAATCTGCAGCCTAATGGCCAATGCCTTACTCAACCATGCCGATGGAAAAAAGCCTCTATAAAAACCCGGAGGATGCAGTTCAGAGATTCCAGGTTGGTGAACAGGTGGAGGTGCTGGGAGAGTGCTGTGGTTGGAGAGCATGCATGCTCCATGCCCTTTCCCCATACCTTGCCCCGTGCGTCTCTTCCATCTGGCTGTTCTTGTGTTACATCCTTTTACAATTAACTATTCATCTAGTTAAAAAAAAAAAAAAAAAAAAAGAAAAGAGGGACTTCCCTGGTGGCGCAGTGGTTAAGAATCTGCCTGCCAATGCAGGGGACACGGGTTCGAGCCCTGGTCCGGGAAGTTCCCACACGCCACAGAGCAACTAAGCCCGTGCGCCACAACTACTGAGCCTGCGCTCTAGAGCCTGCGAGCCACAACTACTGAAGCCCGTGCACCTAGAGCCAGTGCTCTGCAACAAGAGAAGCCACTGCAATGAAAAGCCCACGCACCGCAACAAAGAGTAGCCCCCTCTCGCCACAACTAGAGAAAGCCCGCGTGCAGCAACGAAGACTCAACACAGCCAAAAAAGAAAAAAAAAAAAAAGAATTTTTAAGTTAAGAGCAATGACAGAAATCTGGATGTCCAGCTTCTCTGAGAAATTGGCATGTCTAGCAACACTGTCCTCCATCCTGTTTGGAAACCACCAGCTAGAGCTGGGTTTCCGTATAGTACCAACCTGGCCGCTTCTTTCACATATGTTCTCTGCCTGGCACCTGGGGATATCTGGGTTTTGGAGCCCTGCAATTAACCTTGAACCAAATCAGCCAATCCCAGCCCATCCAGGTGCTACCCTGCAACCCAGCATCTGCCCTGAGGTTCTGAAATGCCAGCGGCTGAGCAGGTGCCAGCACCAGAGCCAGCTGTCCTACCAGCCTCTGCCCAGAAGCTCAGGCTGACAAAGGGAATGGGACTGGCCAGGAACACTAGCCAGGACTGTGTAGGGAATGAAGTGAGAAAGATGTAGCCTCCCAGCTATACCATAAACTTTGGCTGTTCTCCGACCCCAACATCCTCCCTGCTTGTCTGGCTGCTTATGGTTAACAGAAGGCCAGGGAGACGCTGACTCTGCCTTCTTTTGAGCCAAGGCCCTGGGGCACCATGTATATTAGTATAAGGGAGGCTTCTGGGTGCTATGCTATTATGCTGGACCTCAAGTAACCAGAACCAGCAACCAACCATTCTGCTTAACTGAATTCCTGATTAACATGTATATCCCTAACCTGTATATCCTTAATGTTTAAAATTAAAAATTCCAAAATGCGTTAGGAATCCTTTCTTCTTTAGCAAAGAACATCTCATAAATACAATATATCTGAATCTTTCTTTGGGGACTTAAGGTCTGCCAGAGAGCTTCTTTACTTCCTTCTCTTCTTCCTTCCTTTCCTCCACAAGTTGTTTTTAAGCATCTATGATGTGTCACTCCCTGTTTAGGCTTGAGGACAGAGAGGTGCAGATAGCTGGCTGGAGTGGGTATTAACTAAAGAATATTTCTGAGACGCCACCACTGGTGGCCCAGTGGTTAAGACTCCATGCTCCCAATAAAGGGGGCTCGGGTTCAATCCCTGGTCAGGGAACTAGATCCCACACGTGGCAACTAAAGATCCTGCACGCTGCAAAGAAGGTCCTGCGTGCCACAACTAAGACCCAGTGCAACCAAATAAATAAATAAATAAATAAATAAATATTAAAGAAAAAGAATATTCCTGAGAAATTGCCTTCATAGACTAAATTCTGAATCCTAGTCTGTTTCCTGTGGTTTTTTTTTTTTTTTTTTACTATTCTGAGTAGAAAGCTCAGGAAAAAAAAAAGAAATCAACCTAATTGTGAGCTCTGGGTAGCCAAGTTCAAATCAATCAAGGTTTAACGGAGCAGGGCTGGGGCACGGGGAGACCCCAGATAATCAGAATAGAGCACAGGGCTGGAATTGGGAGAGGACTGAATTTGAGTCCTGATTTTACCATACTCAGTTGGTAGGATCTTATATTCCCAAACTTTATTGAGCATTTACTATGCACTTGGCACTGTGTTCAACACATCCCATGCATTATCTCACTTGATAAGCGAACTCTAAAGTCACTGCCCAAGAAATCACAGGAGAGGCACTTTACCTCCCTGAGCCTGAATTTCTACATCTGCAAAATGGAAACAAAAATAGCATCTGACAGGTTTGTTGGGTGGATTAGGGTGGATTAAGTGAGCTCGGTGTTGGAAAGTCGTCAGCACTGGGCCTGGGCCAGGGTGTGTGCACAGCAGGTGTGGCAGCCAGGACAGGCCACTCCAAATGCATCCTGCCAAGGTGCTCTGCTGGGTAGTTAGGTTTTGGTTTTGATTCTTTCTTTCTTTATTAAAATCTTATCCCCCTTCTTCTTCTTTTTTTTTTTTTTTTGTCATTTTAAAGGGACTTTACGCTCCAGTTTGGCTGGGCTTCACTGCTTTCATTGAATCCCAGACACAGCTGCTCCCAGCCTACGAGGATCTTGCCTGCCAGGAGCTAAAACCTAACTTCACACAGTTTAATTAAGAGGATAGAAGACTGGAAATTCCCTGGTGGTCCAGGGGTTAGGGCTCCACATTTCCACTGCAGAGGGCACAGGTTCCATCCCTGGTCTGGGAAATAAGATCCCACAAACCACTCGGCGTGGCCAAAAAATAATAATAATTAAATTAAATTAAATCAAAAAAAAAAAAAAGAAAAAAAAGAAATCTTCCAAGGTCCACTCCAGTGCTAAATGAGTGCTCCAGCTCTTCACTGCTTGCCTGCCCTCAACAGGGTACAGGCAGTAAGGAAAGAGTCACTGTTAGTCCAAACAACGACTTGCTGTGCATCCCCACGCAGGTTTCTTTCCCTCTCAGGGCCTCAGGTTTCCTTCCTCTATAGTGGGAGGGTTGCAGCACATGACTGCTGAGGTCCTTCTGACTCGGGAACCCTGTGGTTTCAGCTGGAGTTTGCCACTAACTGTCCTGCAAACCCCTCCCAACCCCCAAGCCATCACATATGGCCGACAGGGCTGAAGCCAGGCCAGGAATCAGCAGTAAGAAATGGAGCAGCGCGAGCCCTCAATGAAGACCCCAGAAAACAAAGGGAGGGACCTCCCTGGTGGCGCAGTGGTTGAGAATCCGCCCGCCAATGCAGGGGACACGGGTTCAAGCCCTGGTCTGGGAAGATCCCACATGCCGCAGAGCAACTAAGCCCGTGCGCCACAACTACTGAGCCTGCGCTCTAGAGCCCACGAGCCACAACTACTGAAGCCCACGTGCCACAACTACTGAGCCCGTGTGCCTAGAGCCTGTGCTCCACAACAAGAGAAGCCACCGTGGTGAGAAGCCCGCGCACCGCAACAAAGAGTAGCCCCCGCTGTCTGCAACTAGAGAAAGCCCGCGCGCATCAATGAAGACCCAACGCAGCCAAAAATAAATTAATTAATTAAAAACACAAACAAACAAAGGGAAGCCAACCTTTCCACGCCAACACAGGGCTCCTGTCGGGGGGAAGAGGAAGGAAGGCCCACTTCCAAGCAGCTGGGCCATTTCCTGGCCACAGGATCTGCCACATCATTTGTGGGGCCCTTGTGCAAAAGTTATTAAGAATTCAAGACAGTGACAGCAGACCAGTCAACCAAGAGTGGGGACCTTCTAAACACAAGGCCCTGTGTGACTGCACAGACCACATGTCCATGAAGCTGGCCTGCCTGGAAACCCTGGGACACGGTGCCAGAAGATCACTTCCTCTTTCTCCTGCAGGTTTGTGGACTCCCAAGGGAATCCCTCACTGGACCATCTGATGCGCTAGCTGAATGGCAGTCTGGGCTGGAGTTCCACTGAGGGAATTCTGGCTGAGGTGGGCCCAGCTGGGTGAGGCAGGGGCTTCCTGGGAGCAGTGTTGGGGTGGGGCAGGAGGGATGAAGGCCACCTGGTCTACTTTTTCCTTGATGATCTAAGCCAGAGCTATAGTGAAGTTCCCTAAGGAGCCCTGCTCGATCTAGTGCCAGGTGGTGAGGGTTGGAGAACTAGACTCAGGCCTTCAGAGCCAGAAAATCTGGGAGAGCAACAGAACAGCCAGCAGCTCAATGTGGTGGAAAGAACGCTGGACTTAGATTCAGGAGGCATGAACTGTAGTTGGTGTCACCTTGGGCTGGTCACTCCCCCTCTCTGAGTCCCAGTATTTTCACCGATCAATTGCCTTATGGACTTTTTAGCATCAGGTGAGTAAAATTCCATGGAAAGCAAACCATCCTGAGCATGACTAAAAGTTGCAGGGTCAGTTCACATGCTGCGATAAGACAGAGGTGGTTCAAGCCCCATCCCCAACATCTTCCAGCTGTGGGAACTTGGACGAGTTACTTAACCTCTCTTTGCAGGCCTCAGTGAAAGGGACGACAATAATATTAGTATTGTGAAGATTTAGATCATTCAGGAGAAGTGTAGCATAATATGTGCCTTGGAAACAGACTGACTAGTTCAAATGTGGGCTCTGCCATAAACTAGCTATATGGCTTTAGGTAAATAAACCTGGTTGGGCCTCAGTTTTCTCATCTGAGAAATGGGAATAATAAAAGAACCTACTTCATGGGAATTCCCTGGCAGTCCAGTGGTTAGGACTCCACGCTTTCACTGCCGAGGGCCTGGGATCAGTCCCTGGTCAGGGAACTAGAATCCTGCAAGCTGTGTGGTGTGGCCTTAAAAAAAAAAAAGAACCTACTTCAAAGGTTGCTGTGAGGAATAGGAGCAATTCCCATAGAGTACTTAGCACAGTAGCTGGCAGACAAGTTGTCTCTCAACAAAAGGGAACAGGGAACAGGGCCAGCAAGGAGCAGATGTGGGGTTCAGGAAGAAGCTCCATGGCAAAGTGTGGCCCTTAAATGGGAATACCCTCTGTTGCTCAGGTGGTGGAAGGATTCTCTCTAGGGAAGGTTTGGAGAGGCTAGAAGAAAGAGGGCTTCCCTAGCCTACCCTGTGGAATGCCAACCTAGGGGATGTCCTGGAGCCACTTACTCTTGGACTGGAGCATCCACCTATGCCCCTCTCTGGCTGCCATCTTGTTAGGAGGCATGGGCAAAGCCCCACGACCACTGCGTTCAGCCCTGTGGGTGCCCTTGGCCCCTGCAGCCCAAAGGACACGCACACATCTCCCTCCTCCCTATAGAGGGAACGCTGACGGATCCCTCTACACGAACCCACACAGCTGGAACCTGGTGGCCAATGTTCTGGACCTGGAGTCCCCGCTGGTGTGGGTTCCTCCTACTCTCTCAGCCAGAACTACCAGACCAATGACCAACAGGTGGGTGGCTGCACCACTCAAGGTGGGGACAGGGAAGACGGAAGGAAGGGGAAGGAAAGGAAGAAGGGCAAGAAGGCTAGATGGAGGTAGAGGGAGGACAAGCTGACGGGAGCTGGAGGAAGAAAGGAAATGCCTTCTGTCTCAGACAAGAGGCTGCAAACTGTGGCCTGTGAGCTGCAGCCATTCAGCCCGTGGACATCTTTTCCTTGCCCTGCCTATTAGAGGGAAGAAAACTTGAATTTTGGTTGCCACTGTTTGCATAATTGAGAGATTTCACTTAAAAATTCAGACTTGTGACTTCTGTTGAAAAGTCAACTCTGAGCCTGCATTTGCTCCTAGTAACACCCTTCTGGAGCTGAGGTGCAGCAAGGGTGAGTGGCTGTAGAAGACCCTGTGCTCTCCAGTTTACCACTGTCCCCACCAGGCCCTGTTGCCTGACACCCGTCTGCTTCACCCATTCATGTTTTCTGCCTAGTTCTTGCAGGCAGTAGGTTTGTGGCCCCTGCTTTCGAATCAAAGAATGCCAAACCTCACCCTGGGGGGGTTGACAGAGAAAGGATAATAATGCCTCCCTCCTGTATACAGGGCAAGCTGGACAGTGTCGTGGTTAAGAGTCAGACTGCCAGGTTCAAATCCCAGTTCTGCCATTTCCCGGCTATCTGACCTTGGGCAAGTTCCTTTAAGTATCCTGTGCCTCAGTTTCCTCATCTGTGACATCGGATGCTAATAAGAGTACCTATCCCATAGGGTCGTGCAAAAGATTAAGGAAGGGAATACACACAAATGACTAGAATATTGAAAACACTCAGTGTCAGCTATCATTATCATCATCCCCGAGGCTGTCGCAGAGATCAGACTGTACACGAAGAGATACTTTGTGAGCCTCTGGGAACTGAACGAAGATGAGGGATTTATCAGTTGGGCCAGAGGAAGCCTGAGCCAGCTTCGAAGCAGGTGGTGACCAGGCAGCTGACTCTGCAAGCTACTCTTTGTGTGACCGTGGGCAAGTCACTCACCTTTCCTGAACCTGAGTTTCCCCACCTATGAATTTAAGGAGCCAGACAAAATGATCTCTGGACCCTCATTTTCCTTTTTTATTTATTAATTTATTTTTGGCTGTGTTGGGTCTTCGTTTCTGTGCGAGCGCTTTCTCTAGTTGTGGCAAGCGGGGGCCACTCTTCATCGCAGTGCGTGGGCTTCTCATTATCGCAGCCTCTCCCTTTGCGGAGCACAGGCTCCAGACGCGCAGGCTCAGTAGCTGTGGCTCACGGGCCCAACTGCTCTGCGGCATGTGGGATCTTCCCAGACCAGGGCTCGAACCCGTGTCCCCTGCATCGGCAGGCAGATTCTCAACCACTGCGCCACCAGGGAAGCCCTCATTTTCCTTTTTTATTTAATTTATTTTTGGCTGTGTTGGGTCTTTGTTGCTGTGCGTGGGCTTTCTCTGGTTGCGGCGAGCGGGGGCTGCTCTTCACTGCGGTGCGCAGGCTTCTCATTGCAGTGGCTTCTCTTGTTGCAGAGCATGGGCTCTAAGCGTACGGGCTTCAGTAGTTGTGGCACACGGGCTCAGTAGTTGTGGCTCGCAGGCTCTAGAGCGCAGGCTCAGTAGTTGTGGCGCAAGGGCTTAGTTGCTCCATGGCATGTGGGATCTTCCCGTACCAGGGCTTGAACCCGTGTCCCCTGCACTGGCAGGTAGATTCTTAAGCAGTGAGCCACCAGGGAAGTCCCTGGACCCTCATTTTCTTTTTCTTTTTTTTTCTTTTTGACCTTCATTTTCTTTTTTTTTCTTTCTTTTTTTTTTTCGGCCGTACACACAGCTTGCGGGATCTTAGTTCCCCGACCAGGGATTGAAACTGGGCTCTGGCAGTGAAAGTGCAGAGTCCTAACCACTGGATCTCCAGCGAATTCCCTGGACCTTCGTTTTCTAATCTGAAATTGAATGCAACAATCTTCTTCTTAGTAATTTACTGTGTGCCAGGTACAGTGCTACACATGGGGGAAACAGCAGTGAAGGAGGTGGTCCAGTCCCTCCTCATGGAGCTTACAGTCTAGGGCAGAAGCAGACATCAAACTAGTCATTACAAGTGTGAGGAATATGGCAAAAGAGGAGCTAGAGGGGATGGGGAAGCACAGAGCAGGGAGATGTACATCACCCTTGGCCTCAGGGAACAAAGCCCAGTGATTGTGGAGGAAAGAGTCTACTCACAGAGTGTGAGCAGGGACCAAAGGCTTGGAGATAGGGAAAGCTGATGCCTGAGAGGCTGGAGCATTATGTTTAAGATGGAGGGTGACAGGAACTTCCCTGGCGGTCCAGTGGTTGAGACTCCACGCTTCCAATGCAGGGGGCGCAGGTTCGATCCCTAGTCAGGGAACTAAGCATGTCGCGTGGTGTGGCCAAAAGATAAAAACAAAAAACAAAACAAAAAAAAGAGGGAGAATGGGGCTGGTGAGCCGTGCAGGGCCTGACAACTGAAAGTCTCATAAGCCCCATTAGGATTAAGGGTGACAGGAAGCTCTGAAGAGTGTGAAGCCCTGGACTGCCTGGATCACACCAGCTCTGCCATGTTAAAGAGAAAGGGAGAATGGACCAGAGAGGGTAAGAGGGGAGCTCAGGGAGACCAGCAAAATGTGCAAATGAGTATATGATCTCTTCTCACCCTTTGGCTGGGGCAGGGGAGCCTGTCTGTGATTCTTTCCCACCTTGACCCCCACCTTGGGCCCCACTTCCTCTCTATTCAGGTGGCTTCTGACAACTGCCAAGCACTGCTGAATTTCTTTGAAAAGCTCCCCACTTTTGCCAGCCATGACTTATGTGTCTTTGGAGAAAGGTATGAGAGTATATATGTGTCCCCCCACCCCGAGTGCACAAATTGTCAAGGGTCCATTTTCCATCAACTTCAAGGTAAGTCTCAGGTCCTTGGCTGCTAAACAGGAGTAAAAAGCCAGCACTGCCCAGTAATCTTTATCCTGTCCTTCACTCTTCAAATATTCTTTGAGCACCCAGCCTAGCACAGACTGGAATACAGTGGTGACCAAGACAGTCTCTGCCTTCTAGGTGGGGGAAAAGTAGGCAATAAGTGTACACACACACATAAACAAGGTCATTTCAGAGAATGCTAAGCGCTATGAAGGACTGCTTTAGACATCATAGCTGGGAAACCTTCCTGAGAAGGAGACAAGTGAGCTGAATGACAAGAAGAAGGCACGAGAAGAGCCTCAAGAAAAGTGGTCCAGGCAGAGAGAAAAATAAGTGCAAGGCTGAGGCAGAATCACCCAGGTGGAAAGAAGGCCTCTGTGGCTGGAGCCGAGTGAGCAGGGGCACACGGTGGAGCGCCACTGGACAGACGAACAGGATCTTGGGGCCTTGTAAGCCATGGTAAGGATGCTCTAGGAAGCCACTGGAGGGGTTTTAGCAGGAGGATGGATTGCGGGGGTCGGGGGAGAGTAGAAGGAAGGAAACCAGTAGGGCCTGTTCCGGTGGTCCAGGCAGAGATGACGGTGACACAGGGACTAGAATGAGAGCACTGGAGGTGGAGATCAATAGAAAGATTCGGGATATAGCTGGAACCAGAGATCAACCTCTGACCTTGATCTCTATCCCCTCTGGCCTGTTTCCCCATGTGTACATAAGGCTAATCTGAGACATCAGCTGCTCTGAGATGCTGAGTATGGTTCTGTGTTAATCCTGCATGAGGCAGTATAGCCAAGACACTAACAGTGTAGACCTGGAAATGGCACTAACCTGGGTTTGAACCCTGGCTCTGCCACTGATTGGCTGTGTGGCCTTGAGCAAGCTCTTTAGCCTCTCTGTGTCTCAGTGTGCTCATCTGTAAAATGGGAATGCACAAAAAAAAAAGAAAGAAAAAGAAATGAATTCCCTGGTGGTCCAGTGGTTAGGACTCTGCCCTTTCACTGTCAAGGGCGCGGGTTCAATCCCTGGTCGGGGAACTAAAATCCTCGCAAGCCACGCAGTGCGACCCCCCCCCCCAAAAAAGGGGATGCACACAATAGTACCTGCTTCACAGGATTAGGGTGAATAAAGGAGACAATGAATATACAGGGCTCAGAGCAGGGCCTAGCACTCAAGCTTAGCCATTATCACTGTTACCATCAGGAGGGGCTTCTCAGCACTTATTTGTGTCTTCTGGTATCAGGGCTTTGGAATGGGAAAGGAAATGAGCAACTACCAGCTGGGTGATGATCCTCTGATAGAGTATGGTTACTACCATGGCCTCATTGGCAATGAGTAAGTCCTGTTTCCTTCTAGTCCTTGGCATGTCTACTTTTTTTTTTTTTTTTTTTTTTTTAATAGCTACTTTATTTATTTATTTATTTTTGGCTGTGTTGGGTCTTCGTTTCGTGCGAGGGCTTTCTCTAGTTGCGGCAAGCGGGGGCCACTCTTCATTGCGGTGCGGGGGCCGCTCTTCATCGCGGTGCGCGGGCCTTTCACTATCGCGGCCCCTCCCGTTGCGGGGCACAGGCTCCAGACGCGCAGGCTCAGCAGTTGTGGCTCACGGACCCAGTTGCTCCGCGGCATGTGGGATCCTCCCAGACCAGGGCTCGAACCCGTGTCCCCTGCACTAGCAGGCAGACTCTCAACCACTGCGCCACCAGGGAAGCCCGGCATGTCTACTTTTGAGGCAGCTGGCTCTCTATCATCCTTAGGCCAGAGGCAGATGATGCCACCAGGCAGGCCAGTTTAGATTGATCAGAGGTAATTAATATGACAGGAAATGGAGTAACTGCCCTGGGAGTGGAGGTGAGCCCAGGTGGCCACACCCTCACTGCCTGATTCCAGGTCTCAGTCCACAGCCTCTGGACTTCCCTCAACACCTACTACTGCTCTGCTTTTATACCACAGAGGACAACTGCTTCAATGGGGTGAGTCACCCCTCTCCTCGGTGAGGGTTGGAAAGAGGGCACCTCTCTCCTCCTCAGCTGGTGGGAGAGCAAAGGAAAAGAGCTCAGAACCCCAGTGCACAGAGCTGTTCTTACACACACACACACACACACACACACACACACACACACACACAGAGCATACCCCCCAGTCAGTTTACAGCAACCCTGTGAGGCAGGCAGATTAGTGGGACTCACACGGGGATTTAAAAATTCTTATTTCTAGAGGTTGGGGAAATTTCTGAAGATGGTCAAAAGGTACAAACTTCCAGTTATAAGATAAATAAGGGCACGTCCCTGGTGGCGCAGTGGTTAAGAATCCGCATGCCATTGCAGGGGACATGGGTTCAAGCCCTGGTCCGGGAAGATCCCACATGCCACAGAGCAACTAAGCCTGTGCAACACAACTACTGAGCCTGCACTCTAGAGCACGCGAGCCACAACTACTGAGCCCTCGTGCCACAACTGCTGAAGCCTGCACGCCTAGAGCCTGTGCTCTGCAACAAGAGAAGCTAACGCAATGAGGAGCACACACACCGCAAGGAAGAGTAGCCCCTGCTCGCAGTAACTAGAGAAAGCCTGTGCGCAGCAACGAAGACCCAAGGCAGCCAAAAATAAAATAAATAAATTTATATATATAAAAAAAAAGATAAATAAGTCCTGGGGATGTAATGTACAGCATGGTGACTATAATTAATAATAGTGTTCTGTATATTTGAAAGTTGCTAGGAGAGTAGATCTTAAAAATTCTCATCACAAGAAGAAAAACTGTAACTATGTGAGGTAATGGATATTAACTAAACTTATTGTGGTAATCATTTTGCAATATATACATATGTCAAATCATTATGGTGTATACCTTAAACTAATACAATGTTGTGTCAATTATATCTCAATAAAACTAGAAAAAAATGTAAATACATAAAAAATAAAATGTAAAACATTTTTTTTCTTGTTTCTCATTGCTTTTAAATTGCAAATACAATATGCTGTCCTCATTTAAAAATTCAGGCAATATTTCCTCCTTATTTTACAGGACAACAAACTACCCCAACGCCTTCCAAACAGTAAGGGGCAGACTGTGGACTAGAATTCAGGTTTTTTGTGTCCAAGGACAGGGTTTCTCCCCTGGGCTGTGTGGTCTCCCCATAGGGCCTCCAACGCTGCCCCCTACCCTGCCCTAATCCAGAAGAAACCTACAAAGGCCTTGGCAAAAGACTTAGCAGATAGGCCCTGATCCACATCAGAGATAACATTTTCTCTGACACAGGAGATAGGACTGTCCACAGTTCCTCCCCCCAGTATTTGCTGTCACACCACTCCTGTCTCTTCCTCCCAAGAGGGTGTGCATATCTGAATGCAAATGATGCAAATCTGAGTGCAAACTTCAGCACTCTATGATTTTTTTTTAAACCAAATACACAGCAGGAGGTCTCAAGGGGAATGACAACTCTGAGGGGATGACCTTCCCAGAGCAGTGTTTCTGCCTCTGCTCCCGGGGCTGGTGCCGGGCCCTCAAGGTTCTGATTGGCCATTGCCAGAACCCAAAATGGCAAATGCCTCACGTTTTCCTTTGACCCTTGACAAAGGGTTATGGTACACAGGGAGCAATCACGGCTCACCGAATTTTGATTTTCAAATTAGGTTACTGGGCAATCCAACTCCAGATTTCTGCCAAGGGTTTGCCTGCCACGCAGCCCTGCAAAGCTCCTGCCGTACATGCCCACGTGGAGATAGTGGAATACCACCAGGAGCAGGCATGGGTGAGAAAAGAGGGCCACAGAGCCTTCGGCCCTATTTAACGGGGTCAAAACTTAAAAAAAAAAAACTTAAAAAAAACTTACAAAAAAAAAAACTGTGAATCCTGGCCTCTAGAGCATAATCCAGCCCACTGACTTGGTGGCACTGGTTTACAATTGGTAGCTCTCTCCCACGAGGAGGGTAGCAGCAGTGCCCTCAGCTCCCTGTGCTATGGCATGGATGTGTCCCCCCGGGTCAGCTCCAAGACTGCCTCCCGACCCAAGAGGCCAGAGGGCACAGGCTCAGTCCCTCATGCTTTGCTGGCCGTTTTCACCATGTTAGGTGTCCCAGTCAACAGACCCTGTGCCTGAAAGAGTAGCAAATTGTGTTTTTACCCTCAACCCTGGAAAGTCCTTGGACTGATTCCTCTCTGCAGGTCCTGGAAGCTTATGGTATGATTCAGGGCATTGCCCTCAACATCTGCAACCTCTACTCACCCTGCTGAGGGGCACATGGCTACCAGGGGCCTTACGCTGCTGACACGAGCAACCTCTTCTGAAGATACCAGGTCAACGTGGCCACCCCAGTAACTGGTTGGTGATGTGGGATGGGAGACGGTGAGTGCTGTGCCCTGTAGTCTGGAGATAATTATTAGAGGTAATGCTTCTCTCCACCTTTGAAACTAGTCCAATCCACCATCATCTCTTGCCTGGACTATTACATCCTTCTAATTTGAAGATTCCTGCTGCGCCCCACCCCTTTGCTCTCCTGTACTCTTCTTCTTGCAGTAACCTTTTAAAACTAAGGTCAGCTCACATCCTCAGCTCAAAATCTTCTATGGCTTCTCTTCTTACTAGGATGAAAGCCAAAGTCCTCACCTAGCATGGCTGGCAGGGCCCCACAATTCTGGCTCCTCTTTGACCTCTTTTTCTGCTACTCCTCCTCTCCCACTGCTCAGCCTCAGCTACAGACTCACCAACCTTCAGCCTCAGGGACTTTGTACTTTGTGGTCTCCTGCCTGGAACCCTCTGCCACCAGATGTCTGTGTGGTTTCCTCCCTCACTTCTTTCGGGTCTCTGCTCAGATCCTGTATCAGAGAGGTCTCCCCAAACAAAAAGAGCTGCCCACCTCCCCAGCCTTTCCACCTCTGTCACTCCAGCACCTTATTCTGCTCCATTTCTTTTCATAGCACTTAGACTGCTTAACATTATTTCCTTAGTATTATTGTTTATCACAACCCCCTGTTTAAATGCAAGATCAATGACTGCAGGAACTTTGCTTTTTTGCTGCTATATTCCCAACACCTGGCACATAGCAGGCACTTAAAAACTATTTGTTGGGGGGACCTCCCTGGTGGCACAGTGGTTAAGAATCCGCCTGCCAATTCAGGGGACACGAGTTCAATCCTTGCAACTAACCCCGTGTGCCACAACTACTGAGCCTGCGCTCTACAGCCTGTGAGCCACGACTACTGAAGCCTGCGCGCCTAGAGCCCGTGCTCTGCAACAAGAGAAGCCACCACAATAAGAAGCCTGTGCACTGCAACAAAGAGTAGTCCCCGCTCGCCACAACTACAGAAAGCCCGTGTGTACAAACGAAGACCAATGCAATAAAAAATAATACACAAATAAATAAATTTGATTCTTTAAAAAACAAAACAAAACAATTTGTTGGGGACTTCCCTGGTGGTGCAGTGGATAAAACTCCACGTTCTCAATGCAGGGGACCTGGGTTCGATCCCTGGTCAGGGAACTAGATCCCACATGCATGCTGCAGCTAAGAGTTCGCATGCCACAACTAAGGAGCCTGCCTGCTGCAAGTAAGACCTGGTGCAACCAAATAAATAGATAAATATTTTTTAAAAAAAGCTTACCTAGGGCAGCCTTGGACTGTGGACAGCATGGTCTGAGCCTGAAAGAGATCAGAATGTGGGGTGCTCAGGATGGTGGGAATGGGGGGACAGGCAGCACTTCCCCAGGGTCCCCTGACCAGGACAGGTGTGTCCTTGGAATCCTTACTTCCTGGGACTATCATGTGGTGATGGTGAGAGAGGAAGACGTGCAGAGTGGCCTGGCTGCCCTCCTCTCTCTAGCCTGCCTTCTCCAGATAACTCTCCCTGACGACTCCCATTTGGAGTACAGGGTGGACCAGGGGCTGCTGCAGAAGTCAGAACAGTTCCAGACAGAAAGGGCTTTGAGATCATCTAGGCCAACTCTTCTGTTTTACAGAAGAGGATTCTAGAGAGAGAGAAGGACTTAGTCTGCATGGGAAGGGGATGAGCAGAATTACAGAAGGGGCTCAGGGCTGTAGAGCATGGGACGAGCTTGTGGGATCCCCAAATAGCATCTCTATGAGGTTCACCAAGTATTGGGGGACTGGCATGGAAAATGGGATGGTGGGAGGGAATATTTGAGGCTTTCAACCCCATAACCCCTTCCATACTCTCTGCCTCCAGCCTCCTGACGGCCCCATCCCTGGGGTGCCTGAATGTATCCAGGCCGTACCACATACCTGTAGCTGAGCCACACCCTCAACTCCCTCCCTGACTGGCAACTGTGCAGGTAAGCCCGAGGAGATCTAGCAGCCACTGGTAGAGGCACGAGAGCGTGGATATGATCTCCCAAGATTGGCAGGCCTTCTTGGGGAGAGGTAGGGCAGAGATAGCTGACACTAAGACGTAGGGTAGGGCAGGCTGTTGGTTCACTACTAGGATCCCAGCACCTGTAATAGTGCCTGGAACGTGTGGTGCTCCAAGGACAACGGACAACCCTGCCTGAAAAAGTTTCAGCGTTACATACCCTACCGGACTCTTATCGCCATGTTGCGATGGGTACGAAATTCCTGAGCCCACCTGGGCTACGAGACCTGTTCCTCTCTCGTCCCAAATAAGGAAAGGCATCTGCCCTGTCCCACTCCCACTCTAAAGAAGGAAGGCATATGTGCCTCGACCAATCAGAAAACAAAAATTTCACCTCGGACCATTTCTTTGTTTTAGGGCTATAAAAACTGACTAATAGCACATGTTCGGGGTTGGCTCTCTCAGACTACTAGGAAGTTGGCCTGCTGTTCTGGCAGCGACCATTCCCTCTAATAAATTCTAACCTCTTTACATTCTGCTTTGTGTCTGGAAATTCTTTTCCAACCCACGTTCGGACCACGACAGAACACAGTAAACACTGAAATATTTGTTGAAAGAAGAAATGGATGAGGGAGAGGCACCTGTTGCAATTGGAAGAAGATGGGATGGAGGTGGGGGTCCTAGAGCCCAGGCACAGGGTGTGGGAAAGAATCGTTATCCTGGGAGAGTGGATAGGCCCATATCTACGGGCAAGCTTTTGCTGATTAAGAGGCAAGGTTGAAAACGGGCTCCAGGAATCCCAGTTCCCAGTTTCCCGGAGTAGACGTGGGCTGTCTGGACATCCTCAGCTGCTTCTGCCTGCAGCGCCCAGGTTTGCCCTCAGTACCAGAGGCAGTACATGGACATGGTCCCTTTCCCCTGGGAGCTGCTGCAGAATGACCTCTGAGCCCTTGTCCATAAAGGGGACATTGACCTGGCTCGCAACTTCGTGGGTGGGGAGAGGTCTGTGGAGGCCCTGAAGCAGCCAGTGAGGACGTGATGCCCCAGGGGAAGGGTGGACTCTGGGGCGGCCTGGGTGGGGGTGGGATGGCTGCAGCCCTTTCTTCTTCTAGAAGTCAACAGCCAGAGGAAGAGTCACTTCCCAGGCAGCTCTAAGTGGGCGTTGTTGCTGGATACCTTCTGCCTTGGAGAAGAACCCTCAGGAGAAGGAGGACTGAAGAAGATCAAAGCCCAAGTATTTCAAAAACAAAGAAGAAGACCTTGGCCCTCCAGCTGTCTAAAACTGAACTCCAGGGAGGAGAGATCACAGGGAGGAGAGATAACTTCTTTCCAAAAGAACTTTATTAGCATTTAAATGTGCCCCAATCCCTCTATCTTAAAAACAACAAACCCTCCTTTGCCCTCCAGCTACAGCTTTCCTCTGCAGCCGGATCCCATCTGGCTTAAGCCCCCTCTTAGCCACAGAAAAGGCTCTCTCCGAGGTCACCCAGCCCAAGGCCTTGTCACCCTCCTCCCTGCTTGACTGCTCAAAAACACTGAGTCCCTCAGTCCTCTGGCTTCTGTGATTTCACTCAGTCTCCAGCAGTCCTCAGGCCTCCTGGGTTGGGCTGTTTCCCAGCATGCTGGAGACTCTTCCCTCCTCAACCAGGAGCCTGAGCACAGCTCTTCTGGGGGGGGCCCCCGGGCCTCTGCTCTCTGAAGGCTCCCCCAGGGCAACCAAGCCGGCTTGTCAATGCCTCCATCAGCAGTTCTGGCTCTCAGTGGCCCAGAGCTTTAGCCCACAGCGTGATTGTGTGAAACACTTTCACCTTCAAATTGAACTCACTGTCTCTGCCTCCACACCTGCTCCTCCAGTCTCCCTGCATCAAGCGGCGGAGTTGAGGTGGGAGGAAGGAGGTACCCAAGGGCAGACAATCCTTCACTTTTTCTCCCTCACCTTTCACACTCCATCAGTTGCCAAAGCCCGACACTTTGACCTCCCTCATCTCTCGTGACCCCACTTCGCTCCATTCCCTTGGACTCCTGAGGTAGCCTCCTGGCTAGTCTCCCAGCAACTTCTCTGGCTAGACACCAGTCCTTTCTTCATGCCCCAGCCAGTGTGACCTTCAAACAGTGCAAATATTAGCATGTCAGCTGTTCCATCCAACCCTTCAAAGGCTCCCAGAGCCCTTAGGATAAAGGGCTGAGCACAGAGGCTTAAATCGTCCTCTGGCTGCCTCTGTAGGCTCCAACCTTCCTGGTCTTTTAATTCTTCAGAGATGCCAGTATCATCTCTGTGAGGCTTAGCTCTTTGCTGGAATGTACTCCCTATCAGCCACTCTGTTTAGAGAACTCCTACTCCCTTTCACATCCTTAGAGAGTCCTTGAATCCCCGGACTGGGTTGCAGGCTCCCCAAAACTCCCTATGTTCCCCATTTGTTAACATTTATCACATTTGTGACTCTTTGACAGTTGGCTTCTCTGCTAGTCTGAGCAGATGATAATGAGCTACATCAACCTGCACAGACACCTGAAGTGCCTATTCTGCTCTGAGCTATGTTCCAGGACACAGCTGTTGTTTAATCAATGACTATCTGTTGAAGAAATGAGGGTTCTGCCCTGGTGGTGGAGGGGTGTGTGTGATGTATTGGGAGGTAAGGCCTTTGGGCGGTGATTAGGTCATCAGGGTGGAACCCTCATGAATGAGATTAATGCTTTTATAAAAGGGACGCCAGAGAACTCCCTTACCTCTTCTACCATGTGAGGTTACAGCAAGATGTACATCTATGAACAAGGAAGTGGGCTCTCCCCAGACACTGAATCTGCTGGTGCCTTTATCTTGGGCTTCCCAGCCTCCAGAACTGTGAGGAATAAATTTCTGTTTTTATAAGCCACTGGGTCTATAGTATTTTGTTATAGCAGCTTGAATGACATTATTCAAAATGCTTTCTTTTTTACTTGAACCTGGAGTTTGTCCTTTCTTTCACCATCTGTGACTACTCTAAAACCACAGGGCTACAATGACAAATATGGGCCTATCCTCATCCTCAGGTCGGTGAATAAGGCTAATTAGGCTCAGATTTTTGGGGGTTGAAATGGGCCTCCGTAGAGATTCCCCAATATTTTATTCCAAAGATGTTTGCCCATTATTTTTCCTACGGATTCTGAATTTTGGAAGATTTTTGCCTACCAAATATGATGAGCTAATTAATGATAGCTGCTGTAGCTTCTGGGGGGGTTAGTGTGGGGAAGGACAAATATTTGATTTTCTTATGCTTTTTGAAGTATTGAAAGCTGTTCAGAGGCCCCCAATATATCTGAATTCAGGGATTCTTGGTCATGAAAAGTCCTTTTCAGGCCAGTGTGGGTGGCTGGTAAGCTTACTTTTTGGGGTTCAGGGAGGGGGTACTGTTTCAAGCTACATATCCTGGAAGAATTCCAGCAAAAGTATTTCTCCTGGATCAGCTTCCAGCATTTAGATTATTGACCTATTCATTCCATAGGTAACATACAGGCTTGAATTGTTCACTAATGATTACCTGGTCTGTCTTTTGCTCCTCCAAAGAGTGACTGTAAACATCTGAAAGACAGAGACCTCTTTTTTTCAGACTTCCAAGACTCTATACTGTATTTGGAAGAGATTAAATGTCTGATGGACTTAATAACCTAGAGAAGGAAGTATGGAATGGTCAAGAGGAATTTGGAAGGAGAGTTCGCTGGTTGGTCTAGTGGTTAGGATTCTGGGTTTTCACTGCTGAGGCCCTGGTTCAATCCCTGGTTGGGGAACTAAAGTCCTGCAAGCTGGGAGGTGCGGCCCTCCACCCTAAAAAAAGAGGAATTTGGAAGACAATGCTCAACTTATTGCCCCCTCCCACCTTCAGTTCAGGATATCTTGTAAGTTTACCTCTCTAAGATGACAGTAGAGACGGGTGCTAGGTAAACGATGTTAAGTGTAACTTGGGGGCTGAGAGGCTGAGACAGTGCCCAGAGAAGTCTGTAGTACTAAACGAGAACTATCCGCCAAGGCAGGGGCCCAGATGGGCGGAGGATGACGAGTTCAGACTAATGGTCCAGGTTTCAGGCAATCATCTCAAATATCAGGTCTGTAATCAGGGAGGACACAGAAAGTTACAGCAGAGTCATACAGACTCTGTCCAGCTCAGAAGAATTCCATCAATAATCCTAAGGTCCACGAATCTGTCTAAAGCCCAGGTAGGATTCTCAGACCTGCTCTAACTTGTTTGCAAGCATCCACTCAGTGTTAAACTAACCATGAACCAGAGGAGATGCTTTGTGGCTTTTCCTTTTTCCTCTTAGCTTCTTCCCTGTTCTCTCATGAAAAGAGACAGATAAATAACCTTAAAAAAAAAGTCAGGAGTTTCCGACACAGTCTTGGGACAAAATCCCCTATTAAAGAGAGAATCTAGGGACTTCCCTGGTGGCACGGTGGGTAAGAATCCACCTGCCAATGCAGGGGACACAGGTTCGATCCTTGGTCCGGAAAGATCCCACATGCCGTGGAGCAACTAAGCCCATGCACCACAACTACTAAGCCTGTGCTCTAGAGCCCGTGAGCCACAATTACTGAGCCCACATGCCACAACTACTGAAGCCCACGCACCTAGAGCCTGTGTTCGGCAACAAGAGAAGCCACCGCAATGAGAAGCCTGTGCACCACAACGAAGAGTAGCCCCCCTCGCCGCAACTAGAGCGAGCCCGCACGCAGCAACGAGGACCCAACGCAGCCAAAAATAAATAAAATTTAAAAAAAAAGAGAGAGAATCTAAAAATTCAAATGTAAACTCAACTGGAAAACACTAAACTCACGGCAGTATTTTCAGAATCTGTCTCACTCATTTATAACACCCTATCAGACGATGCATCACATTTTTTGGCTTGGAAAATATCTGATCACTACTGGACCACTGAACATGACAGCTGGGAGATCACCTAGGCACGGGGGTTTCCAAACAAAGTCTTAGAGGATGGTGGCTGGGAATGTAAGCCCTGAAGTCAGAGAGCTTGGGTTGCATGGCTTGCTTTGCCATTGACTAGGTATGTGACCTTGGGCAAGTGATTCACCTCTCTAAGCTTCAGTTTTTGTTTTTTTTTCCAGGTTCATAATTTATTGTACAAATTGAGTATCACATGATGAGTTGACATTAGCTTCTTCAGGCATGGGAACTTAACAGATGAGGTACAGCTGAGAATCCGTTTATGTTGCTTTCACAGCTGGAGTTTTTTTAGACCTTAACTTAAAGTATAAAACTATCAAAGCAATACCTCCGTATGTGGCCAGTACACAATTCATTCTCCCTGTGAGAGTGTAAGAGTTGAAATATTTTTTGATACCAGTGAAAAAAAGAGCATCACTGGGCATCAGTTTGGTACTTTGGTACTGGGCATCAGTTTCTGGACCTGCCATGATTTCAATCTTCCAAAACGCACAGACCCCACTGCAGGTGTCCTTCAACTGATGAAGCTGATCCTCTCTAAGCTTCAGTTTTATGATCTGTAAAATGGGGTCCCTACCCAACAGGGTCTTGAGGTGTGGATAAGATAAAGCATATAAAGTTTTACTTTTAGAGTATATTAGTTGATTAATAAACCTATGTGCACATAAGAATTCCAGGACCACACAGTAAGTCTTTGGCTTCCTAGGAGTCCACAGAACACACTTTGGGAGCCAAATCCAATATCCTCAGAATAGTAAAGAGGGAAAAAGAAGTGCAGGGAGGGGAAACGACTTTCCCAGGGTTACACAGAAAGTTAGGGGCACAGCCTGGTTCTGGGCCTGGGTTTCTGAATTCCGCAATGGGCTTTTTGCAATGTGCCTCCCTGGTCATCCTCCCATCAGGGTAGAGCCACCAAAGTCATACCAAAGCCTGGGTGCCCAGGGAGCCAGAAGGTTTGGAGCTTAGGCATTGCTGATGGTATGGAAGGAGATCAGAATTTAGATTTAGGCTGTCAGTGAGTTGCTTTGGATAAGACAGTCAAAACTACTGCAAATTGGGAATTCCCTGGTGGTCCAGTGGTTAGGACTCCATGCTTCCACTGCAGGGGGAATGGGTTCGATCAGGGAACTAAGATCCCGAATGCTATGCAACGCAGCCAAAACACAACAAAACAAAACAAAACTACTGTAAATTGAAGTTACTGACTCTCTGATAAATGGGGCTGAAAAACAAGAACACTGAATAAAAAGGCCTTGTATCTCTTCTTCATTCAAGCACCAAACATTTTATAACACAGTTTGCACAGATCTCAAAGTCTCAAAGTTCTTTGTCTTCTAGGTATTTTTGCCTCCACCCCAAGCCAATTCAATAAGGCTTTTGTTTCCTAGCACTTACATTTCCCTCTCCAGGCTATTCTGGGAAACAATTAAAAGAGTTTGTATAGTTCTTCCAGAGCATGGGAAGCACAATTAATTGGGGGTGAAGGATTGGAAGAAGGCTGAGGAAAGAGGCCAGGTGAGTAATTAACAGCTGGTAAAAATATCCTGTTTCTAAATATGTTTGAACCTCAGAACACATAATTGCTGAGTTACAAGGTGATGCAGTGAATCCTTTGTGAAGGTCTCTAGTAAACTAGTTTGTCTGGGCAGGTTCCAAATATGTCTTTCAGTAAAGTGAAAAAAGTACACTAAGTGATCTCCATTAACCCTTCCAATTTGTAAACATTCTATGAGTCTCTCTCTTTTCTAGCAGGGATAGAAGCCACCTAGAATTCTTGACAACACACAGTTGAAGGACTCTGATCTCCAGGCCATTTATTGTGTGAATCCTGCAGGTACTAGGCTAAGTCCCCAAGGCGCGTCAAATCCTAGCAGTGGTGTTGGTGTAGTTGGGGGTGAGGATGGGGGGTGGGAGGGTGGCACTGGCAGTGGGCAGAAGGGTCTCCCAGAGCAGCCTCAGTATAAAGACAGGCGGAAGTGGGGAAAGGCAACACAGCTTTATTTCATTCAACTGACTTTACTTTAGGAGATCTATGTCTGAGACCTGAATTAATCGTAGAATTACAGAATTGATCTTAGATAGTTGACCTCTATGGGTGTCATTATCTGTCTCCTTTTAAAAAATTTTTATTTTAAATTATACAAATAAAACATGACTACGTCCTCTTTGCAAAAAGTTCAAATAATATAGTAATACACAAAACAAAAAGCAAAAGCTCCCTTTACCCTTCCTCATTCCACTCCCCTCCCTGGGGATAACCACTGGTGTCAGTTTGGGGAAAGGATGTATCTTTTCAAATCTTTTTATGCATTTATTTATATGTAAATACAAATACAGTTATTTTCTCCTACACAAATGGTAACATACTGATTATACCATCAGTTTTTTTGTTTTGTTTTTTCTTTTTCTGCACTTAACTTTTAAATTTAACAATAAATCTTTGAATTATTCCATATCAGTACCTATAGACTACCTCACGGTTTTTAAAAACTCTGTAGTATTCCATTGTATGACAGTACCATACACTTATTTATCCTCTTCCCTATTGTGTCCAATCTTTTGGGACTCCATTAACAATGCATCAGTGAATATCTTTATATATTCATCTCTGTACAAATCTGCAATATTCACCTGTGGAATAAATTCCTAGACACTGGGTCAATGGGTCTGTGCATTTTCAGTTTTGATAAATTTGGCCAAAATTCTGCTATCCACAGAGGTTTTAGCAATTTTATACAGCAACAAGGTATAGAAGGGACTTATTCCTCATCCTTGGTCTGTTTAGGGGGCCTTCTATCACTAATATTACAATGTTTTAAGTCCATTTCTCCATTTCCTGATTTTTCAACATTTATTTGCTCACATGTCTACCATGTGCCAGGCACTGTGCTAGGTGCTGGGATACAGCTATGAACAGGACTGAAGCAACTCTTGCCCTTGCTGTATGTGGGGTCCCTGGGTATCCTACAGTTGTTTGAAATCACCACTCAGTAAATGTTTGCTGAAAGAGTTAGCGTCCAACCAAGGAATGGGCAGGTGTCAAAAAGTATTTCTAGGACGTTAGTGAAATAAGCCAGTCACAAAAAGACAAATTCTTCATGATTCCACCTATATGAGGTATGTAAAGTAGTCAAACTCTTAGAAAATAGAAGGGTGGTTGCCAAGGATTGGAAGGAGGAGATGGGGAGTTGTTTGATGGGCATACAGTTTCAGTTTTGCAAGATAAAAAAGTTCTAGAGATCAGTTGCACAATAATATGCATATAGTTTTAACACTACTATGCGGTACACTTAAAAACAGCTAAGATGGTAATTTTTATGCTATGTGTTTTTACCATAATTTTTTTTTTTAAGTATTTTTAGGCACAAAAGATAGTATGAAAGAGATGGCTAGGAGACAAGCAACCCAGCATAGCCTCAGGACGGGGTGATGAGGATACAGTTTTTTCAAAATTTAAAAGAGCCACCAGTCAACACTTCCTTCCACTCCTCCCACACTCAGCTAGGAACACGTGACCACAAAATCTTTAAAAAAATATGTTTCTCTATTCTTTCTCCCGAGAGCTAAGGGCATAAGTATTCTTTCTGATACCACTTCCAGGGACTAAGCCAAAAAGAGACTGAGCTTCCTACCTCTCTGTAAGGAGTCCCTTCTTCAACAGGCAGAAATAGATGGGAAAGTTCTCTTGACGAAAGTGAGGCGGGATAGGACCAAACGGGAACCTGGGGGACTACGTTCTCCAGCACGCATTACTCCTCCTAGGGCGCAGTCAGTGACGGAAGAACTCGCACTACTTTTGCGACAGGAACGGGGAGGGGGAACTACATATCCCAGGATGCAAAGCGCCACCACTCTAGTTACAGGCTGGCTTGCTTTCTCGTAGCTGGTGTTCCCCGCCAAATAGACAAGGCGGGCGGGGGTGGGGGGTGGGGAAATGTTTAAGATTGGGAAGCCCGGTGGTCTACCAGACTTGACAATTCGAAAGGGGAAGGAGAGTATTGGAAGGCTGTTTTTCCCTGTCACTCAGAGTAGTGCCCGCACAAGGTGGCGAGGATCTAAGGGCCCTCTCCTTTATTTATTGTTTCTCAGAGGCAATGCCAGACCCCCATTGGTCGACGACCTCGAGGGCAGGTGGGAAGCCGTAAAACCCCAAATCGAAGTTATCTGCGTCTCCCCATTGGCCCTCGCCTCGAGCGCAGGCGCAAGGGCTCCTACTCCCGTCCCTGGGGACTGGCGAGCGGCAATTGGCCAAAGCCCGCGAAGTAGGAGTCTGGATTGGTAGTTGCTAGCAGGAGCCTGGTTTCTTCCTTGACTTCTGCAAGTGATAGTGTGTGATTGGTTTAAATCCGCGGGCACCCGTCGGTGACTGGGCAGGAGCCACGGGGGGGGTACGATCATTGGCTGGTGCTGGGGCCCTCCTTCCTCGGGCGGGCAGCGAATGATGAAATGGGAACGGGGAGGGGAAAGGCCGCGACGTGAGCGCGCGACCTCCGGCGCCATTTTGTAGAGAAACAAGCGGAGTTAACCGAAGAGGGGTCGAGGAGAGCCGGAGTCGGGGACCCAGGAGTTTCCTGTGTCCAGTGCCGCCGGAGCCGCCTAAGGTGAGGTGGGCTGGGGTCGGGTGCTGGGGCCGGCGGGCGGTGTCAGCTACGGAAAGCGGGTGCCGGTGCGGGAAGGAACGGGGGTGGTCCTGGGGCCACTGGGAGCGTTTCCCGGCGCTCCGCTGTGTGAGGGGCAGTCGGGACGGGGAAGTGGAGAGGCGAGAGCGGGAGGACTCTCTCCCTTCGGCTGTA
The DNA here is from genome assembly GCF_028023285.1 of Balaenoptera ricei. Lineage (NCBI taxonomy): Eukaryota > Metazoa > Chordata > Mammalia > Artiodactyla > Balaenopteridae > Balaenoptera > Balaenoptera ricei. The sequence continues at coordinate 37,105,309 of NC_082657.1, read as the reverse complement.
GAGTCTTCGGGCTCTGAAGAGGCCGAGGCGAAGGCTCCACAAAGCGGAGGGCAGAGCGCGGGATGAGACCCGGGATGGCCCCCGGCCCGGGCCTGGAGGCTCTGAGGGCGGCGGTGGGGGCGGCTGGGCCTCGGTTCGCGCGGACTGCACCCTTCTCAGGCCCCACGAGCTCCTCAACTGCCGGATGGGTGCAGCGGGCATCGGCCCCGGAGGCCTAGCTCCGGGGGCGAGGGGCCCGTGTTTGGAGTACAGGCTCCCAGTTCCTCTGGGCGGACCTGGAACTGCCAGTCCCCTCCCCCGCCCCCAGCACGTTGTCAAACCCCGGGTGTTTCGGGTGTCCGCCGGTGGGAGGGGCGGGCGGGAGAGAGCACTTCCTCATTACTTCTTGCCACAGGTTTTGTTCCACTCGCGCGCCCGGGCGCTCACTCCGTCTCCAAAGTCGGCCCCCACCCACCGGGTCCCGTGTCTGTGCTGTAGTGGCGGTTCCGCTAATCCGTGGGAAGTGCCCGCTTCCTAGCCGAGCACTTGTAGGCCTCAGCGCTGGTGAGAGAGAGACTTACTACAGGTCTTACTAGAGGGTTCCGTAAGGCCAAACGCACAGGTGTTCTTTTTCAGTACCACCCCCTCTGCAGATTTCACCCCACCGGGCTCCCACAGAGGAGTACCCTCACTAGGATGAAGCTTTAATGCTTAATATCTGTGGGTTTGGAAATGTTGTGTTTAAAGTAAACTTCGAGCAGAAACCTTGCCCTTTGAAGTCATTCAAACGTTACAGTTTTTAGGACTCTAATAAAAAGTACTTTTTTCCTGAAAGTGAGTAATAGCACTTAGTCTTCCTCTTTATTTCTCTAAAATTCGATTGCCTTGGGGAGTTTATTTGACCAGTTAATAATTGAGTGTAGTTGATTACCTTTTGCGAAAAAAATTCTGAACATTTGCCTCATGACAGTCCGTTTGATAGGAGTAGGGATACACGGATGAAAAAATGGTTGGACACGTACAAAATCAGGAAATAGGTCAAACAGATTAAGAACAAACTTGTTTGTGTAGAAGTATTTGGGTTTAATGTGCTCAGGTTGACATTCCTACCCATCCAAAGATTGGCAGTGTAGTATTTTAGCTATTAATAAAATATATGGTATCAGTTTAAATAATCCTGTTGTAGGACACTGCAGATTGTTATCTTGTCTGAGGAGAAAATGAGCTGATGATACATGAAGTTTTAGACATCTAGTTGTGCTTTGACTGAAAAGGTCCCATGATGATAAAACTTGTTTAGAGAGTTGGTCCCTTTTCAACAAGTGGGGGCCCAAGTCCTTCCGTGGAAACTTAAGTCTAGAATCAAGGCACCAAGATTTGACCATCAATAACAAAGTATTACCCTTTCTTGCCTAAGATCCTAATCTTAGAAGTTTTAAGGCAGCCTTTTGTGGCATTATGGTGGAACAGAACTGAAATGCTTTTGGTTCATAACTCACTCGAATGGATCTCTGGCTTAGCTTCTTTCTTTATGGTCTCTTAAATTTCTGCTGGGGTTTTACATCCCAGTCTCTTTAATACGGATCTTGTCAGGCTAAGTACTGTGATGTCCTCCTAACTTTGGGTTAAGTCATTAAAAAAAAAAAAGCAAAAACAATTGTGAGGACAGAAGAAGAAATGCTTCCTATTTCTTGACAACATGTTTAAAGACTAATCTCAAATTATCCTTGCTTTTTCCAAGTATGTTTTTGGTTAGATTCTGATCTAGTTATGAAAAGCTTTCTTTTTAGCCAATTTAAATTTATGAACTTGAGTCTTTATTTCATTCTACCATGTAACAGATCTTTGGTACTCAATACCTTGGAAGAGAATTTATCACAATAATTTTAATTGAATGCTCAGATATATCAAGACACTTATTTTTCATGAGAAGTTTATGATTCTTGAATTAACAAAAACAGTACCTGCTATGAACTTGGTATATTCTTTTGTAAAAGAACAAAGCTAACTTTCAAGTCAGTTCATATTATTAGTTGAAGCATTTCTTAACCAGCCGTCTGATCAAACTGAACTTCCTGCTGGGAAGTTTCAAAATGGCACCCTACTGAGTCTTATTTTAAGACCTTATATAAAGAAAGATCCAGCAGTTCCTTTTCTGTTTGCTCACAATTTTTAAGAAGCATGTTTCAAAACTAAAATGGGCTCAAAACCTTTTGCACCCTATATGTACACAGTAGTTAATTTTTACGTACTTTTCATTCATACATTTGCAAGAATGTAGCAAAGCAAATAAAGCAAATTATTCGCTGGAAAGCATTGTTTGAGAAGTCACTAATTAGAGGTGTAGACTTAATCTGAAATCCTGTGTTGAGATTGGAAGGAAATGCAGCCTTTGGGAGTGTGGAGCGTAGGTTTAAGAAATGCATGTCTGGGGGAAAGAAATGCATTTCTGTCTTTAATGCTGGAAGGCTCAGGATACACCTCTAGGCTAAATTAAAATGTTGAATGAGATGTTAAACTGTCTGCAGGAGAGGTGTTGGTTTTATTGTTGTGCTTTTTGGGTTTTTTTGTTTTTTGGACTAATTATATGAAATGTAACATGGAATGAAAGCATATTGTGAAAGACACTATTTTATTGCTCTTAAACTTCATATTAAGAGCTCAGCATTTTCCCTTTCAGATAATTAGTTTGAAAGTTTGTCACCTTGGATTTAGAGTTCTTAGTTTTGAAATGCAATGTTACTTTTAAATTTTTTGGTAGACTCATTATAAGAATAGTTACTCCTTTGTTTCAGACCCTGTCGTTTCTGCAATAGCTTTCTAACTAATCTCCAGTATCTTTTCCCCATCATTTGTTTATTGCATTTCTTTATTACATAAGTAATATGTGAATATATTCTAATTGTAAATGATTCTGGGAATACAGTTAGTTCTTTACATTAATGCCAAATTGTCTACTAAATCATTGGTTTGAAACTAGGCATCCTATATGCCAAAGTTTTTCAAGTACCTTGGCCTGGAGCTTATTGTGTAAGTATTGATCCCTCCATACTTATAGCAGCATATTACAACTTAGGCTTTAGTTAAAAGACGGTTGCACAGTGGTTCCCAAATACATTTTTGCCCCTTTTATCTGGAATGTCATCGTCTGTATCTACCAAAACATTATCCATCATTCTAGTTCATACTCAGATGTACTGTCTATAATGTTTTCCCTGACTTCCCTAAGCAAAATTGATTTCTTACATTCCTCTTGGGTAGTTTCACTTACCTTTACCGTGTATTGCCTTATAAGTTGTCTCATTTTATAGTAGGTAAGAAGTCTCCCATCCTCCAAACATATACATACAGTTGCCCTGAATTGTAATTGAATAATACTTCATTTGTTACACTTGGGTAGATTTATAGAACATGGCGCTTTTGGAAAACAGTACACCCTGGTTTTCTTTTGAGGACACAGACTGTTTTTCTTGGAGCTATGTACTTATAATTCTGTTGACATCTTTTAGAAGGTTAAACTTTGAAATCTAGTCATACAGAATTATGGTATCACCTGTAGGAAATTGAAGCCCAGGAAAGTGAGGTGACTTCCTTAGTTTAATGTTAGACCAGGTTTTCCTACTCCAGCCTAATGGTGATTCTGTCTTTCCGTACTGCTGAAGTTCAGTACAAGGAAAAGTTCTATGAATCTGATCATTCATCAAAAAGGTGAGAATAATCTATGATCAGCCACTTATTTTTGGAGGACAAGACACAAGATTTGAGTTTTTCATCTCTTCAGTGTGAAAATATAAAACTCTAGTCTGACAAAAAGATAGTCTTTTGCAATTATTGGGAATGGTCGTTACTTAACCTCAGTATAATAAACTTGCATTTCCATTGAGGCCTTCAAAGGATGGAGCGACTTAAGTTTTAAAGTGTTCTTCAGCACTGTAAATTGAATTGTGACAGATAATTTGAGTAAGTTTTCTTCTGGTGTAGTTACAGTTTTAAGATAAAGTAGCTCTAAGAAGGGTACTCTGTTATTTTTTAGTCATTTTAAATACATAGTGCATAGTTTTATAATTTTACACATGCTACTGGGAAGATGCTTCTGAATATTCAGTTGATTTCAGATCAAGAACTTGGTTCTTTTCTGATTTTGGATTAAGCATGCTTTTTGGGCTCTTTTCACTTTTTCAGTTTTTAAAAATGAATGGTTGTTTGCTGATACAATTGTTTAAACTATGCTGATGTACAGATTGTAGTAATTCTTCCAAAATTGTGAAGTGACTTCCCTGGCAATCCAGTGGTTAAGACTCTGCGCTTCCACTTCAGGGGTTGCAGTTCGATCCCTGGTTGGGGAACTAAGATCCCACATGCTGAGTGGCCAAAAAATAAGTAAATAAATAAAATAAGGTGAAATAAAATTGTGAAGCTATCCACACAAGGCTATTAAATGTGCTTTAAAAGTTAGTATTAAGGTTCTGTTGCCCTTTTTTTGGCCACACCGCGCAGCATGTGGGATCTTAGTTCCCTGACCCCAGGGATCGAACCCGTGCCCCCTGCATTGGAAGCACAGAATCTTAACCACTGGACCACCAGGGAAGTCCCAGTCAACTCTTGATCCATTTATTTTTATCCTTGGCAAAGCTTTCATTTCAAACCGATTTATTACCTGTCGACCATAATGTCCTTGAATATTTCCTTATCCCTTGCCAGCTGGGTTCTAAAAAAAAGTTTTACACTAGACCTTTCTAAGCCCAGTAATACATAATTTGGGCATGTCCTTGATTTGGATTACTCATATTAGTGCTTTTTGTTCTTTAGGTAATGAAGAGGTAAGTGTACCATGTATATATATCCACTGTTATGGCATGGATATTTTAGGAATATTCCTGTTCCCTTTTCAAACAGACAATTATACCAAAGATTACAGAAGTTGAGGTTGTCTGTCCAAAGGTAAAATGTAAAAATTACTTGAAAGTATTTCATTTTGATTTTTGTCTTCAATCAGTAAGCCCTCAAAGGACTCTGGCAACCGCAAAACGTTGGTATGGTAACTTACTTTAATATAGTAACCTAGTTTTGGGATATTTGTGTATAGCTTTGTAGGGTTCGTCTGTGTTTGGGTTTTAATCACTAATTCCCTCTTAATGTGCTGTTATCTACCTTGCTTTCTACCCTTGCTCCCCTGTAGTTTATTCTCAGTTCATCATCTGGAGTGATTCTTATATTTTTAAAAATTATATTGTGTCTTCTGTTCAAAACCACCCATTGATTCTCCATTTGTCTTTAGTAAAAGCCAAAGAAAGTCCTTTTATCACCTACAGGATTTAGCCCTGCCCTATACCTCTTCATATGTTCCCCCTTCTCCCCAACTTACTCTCTTCACTCTCCCCCTCACTAAGTTTACTTCAGCCACACTTGGCCTCCATGCTTTTTCTCACATACGCCATGTACTCTCTGAGGAAGCCTTTGCATTAACTGACAGTCCCTCTGTCTGGAACATTCTTCTCTCAGGTATGTGCAAGGCTAAACCCCTGAGCTCCTTAAAATCTCAAATACTACTTTCTCCGTAAGGCTTACTCTGACCACCCTACTTTGCAATCTCCTCCCGCCCTCCTCAACCCCAGTGTGGTTCACCTTTACCCTTGCTATTTTTCCATAGTACTTAGTGTTTCTTAAAATGCTTGATAATTTTTTATGATTACTGTTTCTTTCCCCCAGTGGGAATGCAGGGATGTATGCATGGCTGTTCACTGATGTATCTCAAATACCTGACACATAGTAAGTACTCAACAAGTATTTGACTAGGTTAATATACATAATAGTAGTGTGTAAACTGTTCTCTGATAAGTTTTGGTAGCCACTTCACATTAGCCGTATACTATTTCCTACCATTTGGTGGATTTAAGTTGTGCTTGGCTTTGTGTTAACTTTGTGGAAAGTCAAACTTGAGGTGTTCGCATGTAGGGCCCACCCTGCAGAAAGTGGATGCAAAAGCTATTTTCTCAACAAGGACACTATTGATGTTTGGGCAGAATAGTTTATTGGTGGTGCTGTCCTCCTTCCTTGCAAGATGTTTATTGCATCTTTAATTCTCATTGAATGCCAATGGCTCTCCCACTCCCACTTTCAAAATGCTTTTGGAGATGATATTGCCCTCTAGTTTATAAATACCAGTAAATACCCTTTTGGGGTTCATATTTGTTGTCAGGGTTATTTTACTTAACTTTTATCCAACTATTGTTGGGGTAAGTCACAAGTTTACTTAAAATTATTTTAATTTTACAATAGCATATGTGAAAACACTACATATGGAAAAGGAATACCATGTTTCACTGATTCTAAAACAAATTTTTAACATTTTAACACCTCTGAAATTGGGATGTATCATGTCGGAAAAAATACTGCCAAATAAAGTTTGTAAGTGATACATAAAATAGTGATGCTATCACAATTAAAGACAAACCAACCTGAAATGAGATTATGGACAATTATCTCCACCTTTGATGGGTGATGAAGGTAGAAGAAATTTACCAAACTTTGACTACATTTTGTTTTCTGTTAAGTCTAGTCAAATTGTATTTTAGGGACCTAGAAATTGAATATGGTATTGGACTTAGCAGGGTTATGGAAAATTTTTGATGCCCTCAAAGCTGGTTGTTTGGTTGGGAGTGGTGGCAAAGAAGAGATAGGGAATAAACCCAAGGTATGTCCCCAGGCACTGATGAAAAGGATAATACACATGAAACAATAGAGAACAGTGTGATTAAATTTTAACAGTATGTGTCATGCATACTGAAGGGAAGGGAAGGTAGATCAGCACATCAACCTGTAGACAATCTGATGTGTTTGGAAGGTTTCAGAGGGGCTGGGGCTTGAGTTAGGCCCTGGTCTTATTACCTGATGGTTTTGTCCTCTTTATGTGGGAGTCTTTGCTTGCCTTCTGGTGACCACTAACGTCCCTCTCTTGAAGGTATTAGGGATCTCCTAGTTGGTAATTCTGATAATTTATAATAGTTTCTTTTTTTTTTTTTATACCGCCAAATGTATGTCATAAGATCTCTCCCCCCATGGTTTTCATAGACTATTATGGATGTATTAGTTATCAGTTGCTGCACAACAAATTACCCCCAAATTTAGCTGTTTAAAGCTTCTTTGCTTTTTATTATTTCACAGGCACAACCTGGCTAGATGCTTCTGACTCACTGTCTCTCACAAAGTTGCAGTGCAAGTATTCACAGGCCATACTCATCTCATGTCTGAAGGGTAGTGAGAAGGGTCTGAAGGGTACAAGCTTACTCATGTAGCAGTTGGCAGGTCTCAGATCCTTGCTGGCTATTGTTTGGGACGTATCAGTTCCATGCCACATTGTCCTCTCCACAGGGTTACTCACAACATGACTGCTTGCTTCTTTCTGTCAGAGCACAGGCTCGGAGAGAGGTAAAACAGAAGTTAGTCTTCTTGTAACTTAATCTTGGAAATGACTTTCTGTTCTCTTATTTTGAAGCCACGTTTAAGGTCCAGCCCACACTTTAGGGGAGCAGATTACTTAAAGGTGTAAATATTAGGCAGGGATCATTGGGGTTATTTTAGAGGCTGCCTACCACAGTGGACAAAGATTCTTCCTTGGAGCTCTCTTAGGGATGCTATCTGTGTCTAGGTTTTACTTATTACCGTTAAGAAGAGGACTCTCCTTGGTTTCTGATATTAATCACTGTTTCTTCCATCTCTCTGTCCACTCCTTATTTCCCTTTTTGACTTCCTTTATTTTTTTCTTATTGAAGTATAGTTGATTTACAATGTTATATGAGTTTCAGGTGTACAACGTAGTGATTCAATGTTTTTATAGGTTATACTCTATTTAAAATTACTATAAAATATTGGCTATATTCCCTGTGCTGTACAATATATCCTTAGAGCTTATTTATTTTATACATAGTAGCTTGTACCTCTTAATCCCTTGCCCCTATCTTGCCCCTCCTCCCATCCGTCTCCACCCTTTAACCACTAGTTTGTTCTATCTGCGAATCTGTTTCTGTTTTGTTATATTCATTTGTGTTTTTTTTAAGATTTCACATATAAGATAGGATACAGTATTTGTCTTTGACTCCACTAAGCTTAATACCCTGTAGGTCCATCCACGTTGTTGCAAATGGCAGAATTTCTTTTTTTGTTGTTTGTTTTTTTGGCTGAGCCACATGGCATGTGGGATCTTAGCTCCCCGACCAGGGATTGAACCCACGCCCCCAGCAGTGGGAGCACGGAGTCTTAACCACTGGACCACCAGGGAAGTCCCTCATTTTTTTTATGGCTGAGTAATAGTCCATTTTATATATGTGTGTATATAAATGGACACATCTACTTTATCTGTTCCTCTGTTGATGGACACTTACGTTGCTTCCATATCTTGGCTGTTATAAATAATGCTGCTATGTGCTTTGAGGTGCATGTATCTTTTCGAACTAGGGTTTTAATTTTTTTCTGACATATACCTGTGAGTGGAATTGCTGGATCATATGATAGTTCTGTATTTAGGGTTGTTTTTTTTTTTTAATATTTATTTATTTGGTTGCGCCAGGTCTTAGTTGCAGCTCCTGGGCTCCTTAGTTGTGGCATGCAGGCAAGCGCATGGGCTCCTTAGTTGCAGCATGCGTGTGGGATCTAGTTCCCTGACCAGGGGTCGAACCGGGTCCCCCTGCATTGGGAGCTCCGAGTCTTAACCACTGCACACCAGCGAAGTCCCTGTTTTTAGTTTTTGAGTTCCTCTTTTTTGTTTTTTTTTTTTACTTTCCCTTAAGTGCTAAGCTTCCTTAGGACTCTCTATAGCAGGGGTCCCCAACCCCTCCCCACCACAAAGCAGGAGGCAAGCGAGCGAAGCTTCATTTGCTTCTCCCCATCATAGCTTGCATTACCACCTGAACCATTGCTCAAAATTACTGCCCGAACCATCCCCCCCACCCCCCCAGTAGAAAAATTGTCTTCCACAAAACTGGTCCCTGGTGCCAAAAAAGGTTGGGGAACCGCTACTCTATAGGCCCTCTCATTCTCATTTCTGTAGTTCTCCCATGCTGTCATCTATATGTTGATGACACTGAGATGTGTTATTAGCAGCCCATACTTTCCATGCTTCAGACTGTAAGTCTAACTGCCCAGTGGATTTCATCTGTATGCTTTACTCCAGACATGCCTCATTATCTTTCTTGCCCTTCCCACTTTGTCTTCCTCAGTTGTTTCATGTCAGGAGTGAGTGGAACCCACGTGCTTAGTCTGGAAAGGTGAGTGTTTGATTCCTCCTCTTTCTTCACTTCTTTCCTTATTCTTCACAGTTTTAGAATCCTTGCAGTTCCCTCTTGAGTGCATTCACTTCTTTTTCCCGCTGATAGTCTTAATTTCTCTGTGACCTACTCTTTTCTTTCTCAATGTTTCACATTGTCAAGAGTAACTTCTAAAAGTTTTCACCCAATCATGTCCTCTTTTGGTAGGCAAAAGCAGGCTAGAGTTGTAACAAACAACCCCAAGGTATCAGTGGCTTAGCAAAGTAGACGTTTATACTCATATAACTTTCCTCAGATAACTTTCATTGAGAGTGTTCATTTAGGTTACCTTCTATGCAGTAATTCAAGAACCCAGGCTCCTTCCATCTTTTGGTGCCACCCTCCTCTAGATGTTAGGAGTTCTATACATAGCTGGTGCTTGGTGAAAGAACCACAGGGTCGTGGTGCCTGGTGAAAGAGCCAGAGGGTCGTGAGTAGGAGGTTTTATGGAGCAGTGGCTGGTATCATATTTGGCCTACATTTCATTGGGTATAACTTAGTTTGTTAGCCACACCTGTGCAAGAGGCTGAGAAATATAGTCTAGCTGTTTATCCAGGAAGAGGAAACAGATTTGATGATTATCTAATCAGACTCTGCCACTTCCCTATTTCAAATAGCTTCCAGGATTGTCTTTATGATAAAATGCAAAATTCTGAAATGGATTCTGCACAGACTAGAGAAGAAACCCACAAAATGAGTCCCAGTTACCTTCAGAAGGCTTTTCCTCTTGGCTAGTAACAGGATGAGTGTGTTGGGGGGCGGTCTCCTAGGACTGCCATCCCCAGGTTCAGGTTCAGTAATTCACTAGAAGGACTCACAGGACTCGGCATATGGTTGTACTCAGGGCTATGATTTATTACAGCAAAAGGATACAAAGCAAAATCAGGAAAGGGAAAATGCATATGGGGTGGAGTCCAAAGAAGACTAGGCTCATTCTCCCAAGCATGAGCCTCTCCTAGTGCTTCTCCCAGTGGAGTCACACAGGACCTATTTAATTCCTCCAGCAATTGTGACAGCATATGTGTATGAAATGTCTCCCAGCAGGGAAGCTCATTAGAAATTCAGTGCCTAGGTTGGTCATGTAGGCACCTTCTGCCTACCAAATAGCAAAATTCCAGGTTCCCAGAGGGAAAGCAGGTGTTCAACATAAACCACATTTTTGGGTACAGTTTAGGCACAGTGAGCCACTCTTATTAGTTCTGGGAGTGGGAATTCGTTCTCTCAAAGTCCAAATTCTGACACCGGCCAAGAGCCAACCTGGCAAGCCTTCCTAAGGATAGCAGCCTCAGGCCTTCTATGTTAAATTAACTCTTCTGCACAGTGACTGAGGTTCAGACCTCTATAGATTGGGATTTTGTATAGAGAACCTTAGAATATGCAAAAAAAAAAAAAACCAAAACTTTATTGACCTAAGTTTTCTTTTTTTTTTTTTTTGGCTGCGTTGGGCGCGGGCTTTCTCTAGTTGCGGCTAGCGGGGGCTACTCTTCGTTGCGGTGTGCGGGCTTCTCATTGCGGTGGCTTCTCTTGTTGTGGAGCACGGGCTTTAGATGCACGGGCTTCAGTAGTTGTGAGTGGGCTCAGTAGTTGTGGCTTGCGGGCTCTAGAGCGCAGGCTCAGTAGTTGTGGCACACGAGCTTAGTTGCTCCGCGGCATGTGGGATCTTCCCGGACCAGGGCTCGAACCCATGTTCCCTGCATTGGCAGGCAGATTCTTAACCACTGCGCCACCAGGGAAGCCTGAAAATTACTTTTCTATCAGTGGGGAAAAAAAGTTCAATTCCCTTTTCAGCTTCTTGCATCTAAATTTGCATTTATGGTTACCGTTTGTATCCTTCTAGATACTCTGCATATAAGGACATACATACACATGTCACTTGCTTTTAAAAACCCTAATAGATATTTCCAACCTTTCTAGCTCCTTTTTTTAGTGTTAAATGATATTCCATTTTATGATTTACTTAACCAGTGCCCTTTTTTTTTTTTTTTTTTTTTTTTTTTTTTTTAAATTTATTTATTTATTTATTTATTTTTGGCTGTGTTGGGTCTTCGTTTCTGTGCGAGGGCTTTCTCTAGTTGCGGCGAGTGGGGGCCACTCTTCATTGCGGTGTGCGGGCCTCTCCGTATCCCGGCCTCTCTCGTTGCGGAGCACAGGCTCCAGACGTGCAGGCTCAGTAGCTGTGGCTCACGGGCCCAGTTGCTCCGCGGCATGTGGGATCTTCCCAGACCAGGGCTCGAACCCATGTCCCCTGCATTGGCAGGCGGATTCTCAACCACTGCGCCGCCAGGGAAGCCCAACCAGTGCCCTTTTGATGGATACCTAGGCAGTTCTCAGTTGATAATGTTTTAAACAGTTGGTCTGGGACTTCCCTGTTGGTCCAGTGGTAAAGAACCCACCTTGCAAAGCAGGGGACGTGGGTTGGATCCCTGGTCAGGGAACTAAGATCCCACATGTCGCGGGGCCACTGAGCTCGCGCGCCTCAACTAGGGAGCCTGTGTGCCGCAAACTGCAGGGACCACATGCTATGGAACCTGCACGCCACAACTACAGAGCCCATGCACCTTGGATCCTGCCCGCACAACTAGAGAGAAAACCCACACACCACAACAAGAGAGTAGCCCGCGCGCCGCAACAAAAGATCTTGCATGCCTCAACGGAAGATGCCGCGTGCCGCAACTAAGACCTATGCAGCCAAAAATAAATAAAATAAAATAAATAATAAAGTAAATCTTAAAAAAAAAAAAAAGAGTTGGTCATTTCCTGGATGAAAAAGAAATGAGTTAAAAGACAAAGTGCAGAGATGGGGGTTTAGGGGCCTAAAGCTCTTACTATTCATTGCTTTCTGTAAGGTTAGAGATATTTATATCAGGAAATGGCATTAAAACAGTTAGGGACTTCCCTGGTGGCACAGTGGTTAAGCATCTGCCTGCCAATGCAGGAGGACACGGGTTTGATCTCTGGTCCGGGAAGATCCCACATGCCGCGGAGCAGCTAAGTCGGCAGCTAAGCCGGTGTGCCACAACTACTAAGCCCACGTGCCTAGAGCCCATGCTCCGCAACAAGAGAAGCCACTGCAATGAGAAGCCTGCGCACCGTAACGAAGCAACTAGAGAAGGCCCGCGTGCAGCAACGAAGACTTAACACAGCCAAAAAAACACAAAAAAACCCCAAAACAATTAGACTCTTTAAAATATTGATTTTGAAGTTATAATACAAGTTTTTAAAATCATACATCTATTTCTCTATTATCATGTCTTCACAACTCTACTACTTAGTAGCTGCAAGTTAAACTTTCTCTTTAAAGTTGGGATAATATCTTCCTCAACGAGTTATCAGGTTTAAATAAACTAATATAGTTGACCCTTGAACAGCATGAGAGTTGGAGCACCAACAGCTTTGAAGTCAAAAATTCACAGGTAACTTTACAGTTGGCTCTTTTTATCCATAGATTCAAACAACTTTGGATATAGTACTATATTGAAAAAAATCCGCATATAAGTGGACCCTTTCATTTCAAGCCCCTGTTGTTTAAGGGTCAACTGTATGTAAAATGCTTAGAACAATTCTAGTACTTAAGTGTTTGTTGTGATTATGCTCCCATAAGTTATCCTATTATGTCCACAGTAATTATAACTGAAATTTTAATAAGTGAGCCAACATTTTGGATGAATGGCTTGGAACTGTGCAGTGTAAATCTAGAGTCCCTGCCTCCTGGAGGAATATTAAATATCAGGATATGTATTTTGTTTTAAGTTAGTGCTTAGTTGGTCATGAAGTTCTGTAGAAAATAGTGAGCTCTCTTAAAACCAAAGGAAGAAGTGAGACATCTGGGAAAATTAGTAATGGTTGCTTCTGGATGCTAGAGTAGATAACTTTTCCCTGATTTTTATGGGCCATTAGTACTTTTCAACTTTGTCCATTATGGTAACACTACCCACATGTGGCCTTTTTTTTTTTGGCCGCGCCACAAGGCATGTGGTATCTTAATTCCCTAACCAGCGATCGAACCTGAGCCCCCTGCATTGGAAGCGTGGAGTCTTAACCACTGGACCGCCAGGGAAGCCCCTAATTTTATACTAAGATTAGTTAAAATTAAGTAAAATATTAAAAATTCAGTTTTTCAGTCACCCTAGCCACATTTCAAGTAGCCACATGTGGTTAGTAGCTGCCACATTGAACAGTGCAGTTGTGGAACATTTCCATAATTGTAGAAAATGAATGAGAGAAGAAGGCTCAACTCAGCTTCTTCTAGTCAGGATGCTACTTTTAAGACTTGGGAATTTTCAAGGTCAGACTTTGGTATTAGTAGACCTCAGAATTCTATGTATTTTTAATACTGGAAGTTGGGGGTTCAGTAAACTGATAGCCTTGGGTCTGGTCTATTTGGCTTCTTAAAGTACCTGTTGGTACTTAAACCTAGAGCAAGTTAGGTGATAACTATGAAGGTTGCTATGGGAAACCAAAGTGTCTTTACAGGCCTGTCTTTGGTCCAGTTGAAAGAAATTAAGGGGAGAAAAAAGGAATCAGTGGGAGGGGCTTTCCTTATCTTAGTAGCAAGAGATTGCCTCAAGCTATACTTTCCTTAAACTAGTCCCAGAGCTATTTGTAAAGTCAGTGGTTTTCTAACTTTAAAATGCATAAGAATCACCTCCAAAGTTTAAAATGCAGTGTCCTGTTCTCTTTCCCCAAAGATTTCGACTCTTTTGGTGTAGGGTGATGCTTAGGAATCAGCATTTTATTTATTTTTAATTTTTTAATTATTTTTTTTGGCCATGCTGCGCAGCTTGCAGGATCTTAGTTCCCTGACCAAGGATTGAACCCCTGCCCGGGGCAGTGAAAGCTCAGAGTCCTAAACACTGGATAGCCAGGGAATTCCCAGGAATCAGCATTTTAAATACCTCTCTTCTCCCAATTCTTATATACAGTTGCCTTAGTTGCAAGCATTACAGTAAATTCTGTATTCTGTTAAGACCCTTGAGATCAGTGTTTACTTTTGTGTTTTCTATAGCATCTAAAGTTATGTGCATGGTATATGGTTAGGCTCAAGTGTTTGAATTAATAGGGCCACCTCTAGCAGATGATTTTTATGGTACACTGGAGTGAAATGAAAAAGGAGCATTTGACATTTTGCATAATCCTGATAAAATAAGGGATGATAATAGTAAAATTTTTCAATTAAAAATATTTTCAAAGTTTAGTGAATTTGAGCTTGTTTCTGTTTTCAGGTTTATGTCGGTTTTATGCTTGAAAAGGCTCCATACATTTTAACAGTCTCCAAATTGTTGACAGTCATCATCAGAGAGAAGCCTTATTTGCATAAATAAATATGTGATACATTTAAAACATTTCTTCGAGCCATTCAAAAATTTAAAATTGAAATGCTTAAAGATAAAGGCTCATCCTTTTTTATTGACAAAATGTAATACCTTTAGAAAAATGTGAATGTATTTTGAGCCCAACATTAAAAATGATGTGAAAGTAAAGATGAAGCTTTAATTTGAGAGTTTGTGTGCATAGCAGCATTGCAGCTGTCTTGGATGCCACTTAAACAGAGAAGACAAGAGATTTAAGGGTATTAATTGCTCCTGTCAGGAGCCAACCACTCAGCTTTACCATATCATCACTCTGGACCAGTCAGTAACAATTTGGTCTGCCTGGCTATACTCCTTTAGCATGTGGTTTGTAAACTTCTCCAGCAGCTCCACTGAAAAGATTTGACAGTTGCTTACTTTTTAGCTAGCTGTTAAAGCTGATGTTGAGGTGATAGAGCATCATCAGTAGTTGTGGCACACGGGCTTGGTTGCTCCGCAGCATGTGGGATCTTCCTGGATGATGGCTTGAACCTGTGACCCTTGCACTGGCAGGCGGATTCTTAACCACTGCACCACAAGGGAAAGTCCCCTCTTCCTGTCATCTTTCTGTTGATTTCTTTTTTTTTTTTTTAATTTTGATTTTATTTATTTATTTATTTATTTATGTCTTTGGCTGCGTTGGGTCTTTGTTGCTGCACGTGGGCTTTCTCTATTTGCAGCAAGCAAGGGCTACTCTTCGTTGCGGTGCGCGGGCTTCTCATTGCGGTGGCTTCTCTTGTTGCGGAGCATGGGCTCTAGGTGCACGGGCTCAGTAGCTGTGGTGCACGGGCTTAGTTGCTCCACGGCATGTGGGATCCTCCCAGACCAGGGCTCGAACCCATTTCCCCTGTATTAGCAGGCAGACTCTCAACCACTGCGCTACCAGGGAAGCCCTCTGTTGATTTCTTTAAACAAAGTTTTGTAGTTTTCATTGTACAATCTAGTATGTTTTATTAGACTCAATTAGGAAATTTTAAAAATGAGTTCCTGTTGATACTTCTATTTCGAATTAAATATTTCAGGTTTTTTAAAGTTTCATCTTTACTACATTGATCTGCACTGAATCTGGATTCCTAATAATGTATTTGCTGTATCCAGTAATATATAAAAGTAGCTTAAAATTGCAGTAAAATGTTATTGCTAACAGTAAGCTTATTGAGTTAAATTTCTTTGAATTTTCTCTGTCCTTAAAAATATATCCCACTGTACCTCAAGGATGTTCACATACTGTGTTTGGTAGTTTCTTGAAATATTCGTTTTCACTGTGTTCTTTGTTATCAGCTTGATATTCCAGTTCATTCTTTGTGCTTGATATTAGTTTTTTTCTTATTTAATTAAATTTCAAACATAAATATGGTTCAAAAGTCAAAACCATATAAAAGATATAATCTGTGAATTTTTGTTCTGATTTCTATGTCTTCTACCCAGTTCTCACCCACTCCAGTATAGGTAACTTTTTATTAGTTTATGTCTGATCTTTCCTGTGTATTTTTTGCAAAAAAGCAGCTATGTATATGTATGCATATATACAAAACAAAAAGTAGCATATATATAGAAATTAAAGCTTAAACAAAGAGTAGACTACTTTGTACATAGTCCGAGATGTTTATTCACCAGTCACCACCTCATGGCCATTCCTTTGCTATGATAAATATTGCTGCAGTGAATAACATTGTGCATATGTTACATGTGTGAAGTGTATAGATTTCTTGGACTTCTTTAAAAATGGAATTTTAAGTGAAAGCCTCTCTGTAATCTCTGTTAATCTAGAGCTTATTTTTTCTGCACATGTTAACATGAATGTGTTTATGGGATGGGATCATGCTGTTCAGAGTACTGCAGCTTTTCAGTCAGTGTCATGGGTATTCTTTTACATTAACACTTAGAGGATTAACTATAAACCACAACTGCTTTGGTATTCCTTAGATTGGATGTTCAGGAAACAATTTGTAATACTGTGTAGTGTTCTCCAGTTAAAATGTGAAGTAATTTTACATAAGTTGGACTTCTACATACCATTTTATAAACTTTCTTTCATTTTCCAGTGTGTAGTGAACGTTTACAGCAAAACTACGTTTTAAATGTCTGTTTCATATGTTGGGTGGGATTCCATTGCATGTAGGTAGATAATCCTTCACTGATGGATATATAGATTGTTTCTAAAATTTTTAATATTAGGAAAAATATTGAGAACACACTTAAACAGTCTTCCAGAATTGCTGTTTTACTTTTTATACAACCGTATCTTTGGGAGATGTTTTGTTATCACTGTTCAGGTAACAGCTGTCTTATAGTATATTGCTGTCAAATGTCAGTGCCCTTTCATTCATAGTGTTAAATTGAGAAATGCTGGGGGGAATAACAGTAGTAGAATTACTGCTTGGAAGGATTTAGTGTTTTTGTTGCAAGATTATTGCTATTATTGTTTCCACTGTTGAAATCCCAGCGCTGTGATAACAAGTCCTTTGGGGTTTTGGAAGACATATGCCTGTGTACATTTTTAATAATGAAGATAAGGAGGCCTATTGAAGTGGTAGCTGTTTTTGAACTGTTCTTTAAGACTTTGCCTTAATAGGAAATTAATAATTATTTAAAGTCCCTGAGTCCCTGGTGTATTATGGAGACCAATACTAGGCACCGCATATACAAATAGAATGCTCCTGGGCCACAAATTCCTTACAGTTAAGGAATATCTTGGAATCTCAAATTTAGTGATCTTGAAAGAATTTAACATTTTAGTGGAAAGCTGTTGAATAGTCGCGTTATAGCTTTGCACTTAACATATTTCAATAAACATGGCCTATAGAACATTGTGACCCAATTTATATATACACATTATGATGCTAAAGGTTAATTGGAAGGGTCTTAACAACTTGATAGTGTATGCTACTGAGGCAATTAAATTAAAAATCATCGTTATTT
Organism: Balaenoptera ricei; assembly: GCF_028023285.1. Lineage (NCBI taxonomy): Eukaryota > Metazoa > Chordata > Mammalia > Artiodactyla > Balaenopteridae > Balaenoptera > Balaenoptera ricei. The sequence continues at coordinate 37,087,758 of NC_082657.1, read as the reverse complement.
CCTCTCATGTGATTGTTATTTCCTCTCGTGTGATTGTTATGTCTGACTAGGAAAATTTCAGTGGGTTTCCATGCCTTTTGGTAGAGTCAAAATATAGGTTGCAAAATCCTAAGCTTCAGTTTACAGCTCTTCAAATATGTAGTGAGCTCCTACTATGGGCCATGTAGTGCTTGTAATAAGTTGGTGAACAATAGACAATTATGATCAATGCCTTCATGGAATTTACATATGAGGAGATGGGCAAATATAAATATGTTACCCATGTTTGGTGATGTAATGTGGAAAAAAGGGGGGGTTGCAATTTTGTGGTCAGGGTGATCCTCACTGAGAAGGTGACATTTGTGTAGAGTTGAAGAAGTGAGGTAGTTAGCCATCTGGGTATCTGGAAGAAGAGGATTCCAGGCAGAGGCATCTAAGGTGAGAGTGTGCTGGAGAAGCAGCAAGGAGGCCATTGTAGCTAAAGGGAATTGAGCAACGGGGAGTGAAGAAGAGGAAGGCCAGAAGAGTACCAGTGGCTAGGTTCCATCAAGCTGTGTTCGTTCATAGGCCATTATAAGGGCTCAGGCTTCCATTCTGAGTCAGTGGAGGGTTTTGAGCACAGGATGACCTATCTTGAGTTTTTTTTTTTTTTAAATAAATTTATTTATTTTATTATTTTATTTTATTTATTTATTGTTTCTGGCTGCATTGGGTCTTCATTGCTGCGCTCGGGTTTTTCTCTGGTTGTGGCGAGCGGGGCACACTCTTCGTTGCGGTTCGCGGGCTTCTCATTCTGGTGGCTTCTCTTGTTGCGGAGCACGGGCTCTAGGCCTGCGGGCTTCAATAGTTGTGGCATGTGGGCTCAGTGGTTGTGGCTCGCGGGCTCTAGAGCGCAGGCTCAGTAGTTGTGGCACAGAGGCTTAGTTGCTCCGCGGTATGCAGGATCTTCCCGGACCAGGGATCGAACTTGTGTCCCCTGCACTGACAGGTGGTTTCTCAACCACTGCATCACCAGGGAAGCCCTGAGTTTTTTATATTTGAAAAGTCTTTTTCTTTGGCTGTTGTGTTGAGAATAGACTTGTAGGGAGCAAGGGTGAAAGCAGGGAGACTAGTTAGGAAGTTAACATAGTAATCAAAGTGAGAAATGATGGTGCTTTGTTATCATAGCTATGGTGAGAAACGACTGGATTCTGTGTATATTTTATAGGTAGAGCCAAAAGAATTTTTTGACAGATTGATTATGGGGAGTGGGGAGTCTAAGAATTTGGCCTGAGTAACTTTAAGGACAGAGTTGGTATCAACTGAGATGGGGTTAACACGTATGGGGTGGAACATTATGGGGGGCAGGGTGTGAAGATCAGGAGCTCTTTTTTTTTTTTTTTTTGGCTGTGCCACACGGCATGTGGGATCTTGGTTCCCTGACCAGGGATCGAAACCGAGCCCCCTGCATTGGAAGTGCGGAGTCTTAACCACTGGACCACCAGGGAAGTCCCAGGAGCTCAGTCTTGAATATGTCGTACAATATTTGAGATGTCATTAGGAAATTAAATAATATATTTCTAGACATCCTGAGAAATTTGGGTTGGAGAAAGAACTTATAGGAGTTATTGCTGTAGGTGGTTTTGAAAGCCATAAGACTGAAGTATATCAAGAAAGTGAATATAGAGAAGTCCAAGGACTCCAGTACTGTGAAGTCAAAAGAGGAAGGGCCAGTAAAGGAGACTGAGAACAAGAGACCAGTGAAATGGCATTTTAGAAACAAAGTAACAAAAGTGTATCTTGGAGGGAGGGATCAGCTTGTCTAAGGCTTCTGGATGGTTAAGGTGATCACATGTCCTAGTTTATACCTGTTGTCTTGGTGTAAATTGTTAATGGTACCCTGTTTATTTTCAGAAGCGTCCTACTTTGATTAATAAATTATGTTGTCATCCTACTAATAGATCTCGTAAGGTGATGGTTCAATATTGGTCATTAGTTTAATGCATTAACTTGCTCATGTAATGAAGATTGGCTTGTTGAAATTTGTGTTACACTAGTATTTTTATCCTTCGCAGTCTTTTTTTTTTTTTTTTTTGGCCATGCCTCGAGGCTCGTGGGATATTAGCTGCCCAACCAGGGATTGAACCTGGGTCCTGGCAGCGAAAGCGCCGAGTCCTAACCACTGGACCGCCAGGGAATTCCCTCCTTCACAGCCTTTAGATGTTAACATGGAGAAGTTGGAACCCTTGTCATGGGACTCATATCAGAAGAGAAGATAAAGTTGAAGTGCCAAAGTATCAGGAATTCATTTTCTTGGAAGGTTGTTCAACACTTGTTTTGCTGGATTTGTGCTGTACCATAGGTAAAAAAATAATTAAAATAGGCTGTGATCACATCTGTTTTATGATAAAGTGATTCTGTTGTCCCTCTGTGTTAGCATTTGTGATACAAATTCTGAGCAAAGAGAAACTTTATGTCTTGCAAGCTCTTATCTATTGCCTTTTTGTATGTAATTGTGAATAATAATTATTAGATGTGTGTAATATAGTGTAAAGTAACTACTGTTCATGTGAATAATATACTTTGAATAATACAGTTTTAGCTGAACACAACTTGTAAAAATTAAGAATACTTTGAATTATATTTGGCACTAAGAATAAACATTTTATTTTATTGTTTTAGTTTTAGTTTAGTTTTTTGGCCGCACCGTGCAGCTTGCAGGATCTTTAGTTTCCCGGCCAGGGATTGAACCTGGGGCCACAGTAGTGAGAATGCCAAGTGCTAACCACTGGACCACCAGGGAATTCTCATCTGTGTCCTTTTTTTTGTCTTAATGAGTATCTTTCCTGCACAGTTTTGCTTCATTCTTTTTAACAACTGCCTTGTTTGGATATACCATAATTTATTTAAGCAATTACTTTTTGCTGCACTTTCTTTTTGCTATGATACACAGTATTTCAGTCAAAACCTCTGTTTCCTTTGAGTTCTTGAGGCAATGTACATGGAGGGATACAGTCTTAATTGTGGAATTTAGGTTCAGGGGTAGTGTAAGAAACACTTTTTACAACATTGCCACTTTCAGTTTCAGAAAAGATGGTACCAGTTAATGTTGTTAACAATCTGATAAGTCCTCTGTTTTATGGTGTGTTCTCAAACTTGGATTTTTGCTAGTCTGATACAGAAAATATGCTGTCATCGTAATATGAAGGAACATCTTGCTCTAAGAATTTATAGCAAGCAAGTTTAGTTACATATAATGGATAGATATAAGCACAATTTATCTTTAACTTCTCATATGTTATTACTTTAGAATAAACAAAAATACCTTGCCACATTCCCAAGATTCTCTTACTTTTTTTTTTAAGGAGGATGTGGAAAAGGATAGCATAGGTAGAATCTTTGCTCTGTATGAACAAAACAGAACAAAAATGTAGGAACAGTGTAGTCTTTCTACATTGTTAATAAGTTATTAAAGATAAAGGCTTAAATGCCCTTACCAAGGAGCTTTTAATCTTCATGAATTTTCTTTACCTTACATAGTAAGTTCTTATGTTAATGAAAGTATGAGCAGATTTCAGATCATGAAGCTGTGGACAAGCTTAGCTCCTCGCATTCAAAGATTTTTGTTTCAGCAGTGGTACTTGGTGAATTCTTAAAAAAACTTGTGGTGTTTTTTGTTTGTTTGTTTTTTTGTGTTGTGATACAGAATAGTTCCTCTGACTCAGCAGGTTGTTGGAATTAAAATGATAAGCATCCTGTCATTTTAGCTATATTGCTGCTTCAAGCTTCCCTTTCTAAATTTTCCTAGTGCAGGAAGGAATTTGGGTTCTGAGGCCCTTAACTTACTTTTAAGCTAGCCATTCAAATACCTGAAACATATATCCTAAGATACAACTTTAAGACCAAACTATTGTATGATTCTGAAGCAGTACATAAGTAGTAAGGTGAATAGATGGGATCTTATAAATAAGTTGTAGATATTGTGAGAAGAGGGATCGAAAATGTCAGATGAGTGTTTCTTTCCACAGACCTTAATTTTACTTAAGTACTTTTCTGTGGCTTCTAAAGGGAATAGTATAAATTATCATTGAAATTGATAGAGTAGAAGCCTCAAATATTATAGGACGTCTTGCTAAAAACGACAACTTTTTTGTGGGGGGGGTGGGTGTGATATATTTTTTTTATACTAGCCCTACCTAATTTTTAAAACTTGGCATCTTTTATCGATAGTGGTTGAGACATCTTAATTTTTTTTCTTTTTAAAAAAATTTTTATTTATTTATTTTTATTTTTGGCTGTGTTGGGTCTTCATTTCTGTGCGAGGGCTTTCTCTAGTTGCGGCGAGCGGGGGCCACTCTTCATCGCGGTGCGCGGGCCTCTCAGTGTCACGGCCTCTCTTGTTGGGGAGCACAGGCTCCAGATGCACAGGCTCAGTAGTTGTGGCTCACGGGCCCAGTTGCTCCGCGGCATGTGGGATCTTCCCAGACCAGGGCTCGAACCCGTGTCCCCTGCATTGGCAGGCGGATTCTTAACCACTGCGCCACCAGGGAAGCCCGATCTTAATTTTTTTAAAAGATCCTTAGTGGTATTTCAGGTATTAAGATGGAAAGATGGTTATTTAACCCTTTTTAACCCTAATAAAAAGTTAACTAATTAAAAATACCTTTTTTTTTTTTTTTTAAACAGGTGCCATGTTTCAGAACAGAGTAAGACCCCTGGTAAAGAACTGAAGACACTGTACAGACACCAGATATAGGCTAATTACAAAGAAAGCATTAACCTGCCTCTGAGGTGACTAAAGGGGAATAATGGTGATTTTGCGCCGGGCTCGGCCGCCTGCTTCCGCCCCAACCAGCAATGAATCTTGACTCGCTCTCGCTGGCCTTGTCTCAAATCAGCTACCTGGTGGACAATTTAACCAAGAAAAACTACCGAGCCAGCCAGCAGGAAATACAGCATGTAAGTAAACTAGTGAGAAAACAAGCACCATTAAAGGAATGAGTATGCAGTGAAAAGAAAATTGGAAATTTTTGTGGGTATGTTGCATGAAAAGTAACTTTTGCCCCTTATTTCAAGTGATTTCAGTTTAATATATAAAAGAGAGCTTTCACAAGGTTGTTCAGCTGTCACCATCTAACTCCAGAATGTTTTCATCCCCCAGAAAGAAACACCTGAATCCATTAGCAGTTGCTTTCCATTTCTCCCTCCCTCCAGCCCCTGGTAACCACTAACCTACTTTGTGCTTCCATGGATTTGCCTTTCTGGACATTTCATATAAATGGAATCATACCATATGAGGCCTTTTGTTTCTGCCTTCTTTCACTAGCGTAAGTTTTCAGGGTTGATCCATGTTGGAACATGCATTTAGATATTTAGGTTTGGTTCCACTTTTTGGCTGTTGTGAATACTGTGGCTGTCAACATTCATTTACAAGTTTTGGGTGGATGTTTATTTTAAATTTTGAGGATATATACCAAAAAATGGAATTGCTGGGTCATATGGTTACTCTGACTTTCTAAAGAACTGCTAGACTGTTTTCCAGAACACTGTATCACTTTTCACTTCTAGGAGCAGTGTATGAAGGCTCTAGTTTTTCTTGATCCTCACTAATACTTGTTATTGTGTGTCTTTGCTTTTAGCCATTCTAGTGGGTGTGAACTGGTATCTCATTGTAGTTTTGATTTAGAGTTAATGATGCTGAGCATCTTTTCATGTGCTTAATTGTATATCTTTGGAGAAATTTCAGTTTGTCCCCCCACAACCTTTTTTTAATTTTTTATTATTTATTTGGCTGCATCAGGTCTTAGTTGTGGCTCCAGAGCACATGGGCTCAGTAGTTGCGGCACTTGGGCTCCCTAGTTGTGGCACGTGGACTTAATTGCCCCACGGCATGTGGGATCTTAGTTCCCCGACCAGGGATTGAACCCACATCCCCAGCATTGGAAGGTGGATTCTTAACTACTGGACCACCAGGGAAGTACCCCCCACCACCAGGGAAGCCCTAATTTTATTTTTAAAATAGATAATATAGTGGGACTTCCCTGGCCAGTGCAGGGGACACGGGTTCGAGTCCTGGTCCAGGAAGATCCCACATGCCGCAGAACAACTAAGCCCGTGAGCCACAACTACTGAGCCCTCGTGCCACAACTGCTGAAGCCCGCGAGCCTAGAACCTGTGTTCTACAACAAGAGAAACCACCAAAATGAGAAGCCCGCACACCACAATGAAGAGTAGCCCCCGCTCACCGCAACTAGAGAAAGCCCGCGCACAGCAATGAAGACCCACTGCAGCCAAAAATAAATAAATAAATAAATAAATAAATAATTTTTAAAAACTAGATAATATATTAACCTGATTACTCTAGCTACCCATTTCTCCTACCCATAGGCAACTGATACTACCTATTTCTTAACTGTCCTTACAAAGATATTTGCATATAGAAAATAGGGAAATATTTCCCATCCCTTTTCATATGGTGGCATACAGTATAAACTGTTCTGCATCTTGATTTATTTAATTTATTTAGTTAACTAGTTTATCCTGGAAATGATTCCTTATCCATACACAAAAAGCTTCTTCATTCTTTTAAGGGTGCATAGTAAACCATGATATGGATGAATCATATAGAATTTACTTCACTATTGATGACATTTAGGTTATATAAAATTTTTTTTTTTTTTTGCTATTGACAGTGTTGTTACAAGGTCATTTCTTACATGCATATATCTGTTAGTATGTAGGATAGATTCCTAGAAACGCAAGCTTGGGCAACTCTTCTGCTCTGCTCTCTAATGGAAAAGCTCAATTCTTAGAATTATATATTTCTATTTGATTTTTTTCTTTTCATGTAGCACTGTTTCTCTGGTACATTGAAAAAGCAGGTGTGTATGCTTATGGAGTTTATTACATTTGATGCTGCTTTAACAAATTATAGTGCTTAAGTTCGTTGTTCTAATACCTTCAGTGGTCCTCTTACTATGGAACAAAGTCAAAGCTCCTCAGTAAAAAGTTTCAGGGCCCTTTAAGTCCAGTTCTAAATGCGTTTCTTGGAATTCTGTTCTTTCAAGAACCAAATCCAATACCACCTTGCCAGTGAAGACTTACCCTCCTTTTCCTTTATTTGGATTAATTCCTTAGGCTCATTCTGAAAGCTGTGTTGGTCAGAATGTGACCTAACAGTTTCATGCAGCTACTATTTAAACATCTGCTGTGTGTCACATACTCTTCTTGTGTGTGTGTGAGCTTTTTTTTCAAAGATTTAATAACATGTATACATGGGAGAGACTGAGGAAGACTGAGTAACTCCTAATCAACTTTTTACTGAAGTAAAATGTACATACCAAACAATTCATAAATCGTAAGTGTGCAGATGAATTTTCATAAAACGAACATAGCTATTAATAACCATGCAGATTAAGGAAATTGATACTAGCATCTCAGAAGCTGTTTTAGTTGTTGAACATATCACTTACGACCCAGCAGTTCTGTTTCTGTGTGTGTACCAAACAGAAATGCATATATACATTGATCAAAAAACCATATATTGTGATAGCCCAAAGTTGGAAACAACCAAGTGTCCATCAACAAGGTATACTAAGAAGCAGTGAGACTATTTTGTGGAACAACATGGATTGATCTTACAGTGTTGACTGAAAAATGCTAAACATTCTGTCAGTTCAGTAATTCTGTGCACGGTCAGTTCTCTCGTCATAGCAACCATTCAAGCATTTACAGTGTTCCAGGCATTATTTTTAATGTGATTTTATGTCAGTTCTCACATTCTTGTTACAGTCATGCAGGATGCGTAGTGGGTAGTATTGTTCCCATTTTACACTAAGGTTCAAAGACATTAAATATTTTTGCCCACTGGTACTCTGCCTGAAAGTGGCAGATGTGAGATCGGAACCCACAACATTCTTATGTTGAATCTCTTTGTAATTGTTCACGGAAGACAAAGAGGTAGAAGGAAATTAGAGACTCTGGATTGGAAGGTCATCTAGTCCCAAGTTTGACCCCCTGACAGCCCCTACTATAAAACATCTTCCACTTTTTGTCAGAGTGGCCTTTCTAAAATGTATAGCTAATAGTCTCTTTGCCATTTTAAAATCTTTTGTGTGTCTCTGTCCAACTCAATTTAAAGCTCATACTCCCTAAGCTGGGCCTCTGTTGCTGTTCTTTGGAAGCAGATATGAGACATTTTGGAATGCAGGTTATTTATAAGGTTTCAACACCTGTAGGAGGAGGAGGACTGATTGGAAACAGAATTGGACAGAAGGAGAACTACAGTGGAAATCTTCATCAACTCCATGGGGAATTCTGGGATGGGTATCAGAGTTGTCCCATGGGGGGCCCAAATGGCTAGGCCTTCATATCCCTGTTGTTATTGTGTGAGGGCTCCTTAGGGAGGGCATGTTCCCTTGGGTAGTATGATTGTATCTTAGACATTGAAGGAGCTGATTGCTGGGACACCTGCAACTTTAACTTGAAGTGGGAAATATGGTGGCACTGTCTGAATTTACCCCAGCAAGGCTCTGCGTGATCTGGTCAATTTAATACTATATTTTAATTGGTTTGATCATCTTCCCTACTCCCAAGACCTCATGGTGTGGGACTGTCCTTTAGTTTATGTCTCTTATACCTAGCATTTAGTAAGTGTTCAAATGCAATTGGAATGAAAGAAGGAATAAATTAATAAGTAATTGATTTTGAAGGTAAATGTTAGAATGCTTGGTTTCAGCCTATGGCTGAGGTTTTCAGTGTCTACAGATATTCTTTAGACAAGTGTGTCCTCAGTGCTACCTTTGCAGATAGTCCCCTCTCTTTTACTTTTAGAATGATTAGGAATTTAGAACTGGGATGGGAGCAGGGTTCTAGTTCTTGACTCTTGTCTTGATTTCCTTTGGTGATATGTAAAGGCTTATTGCAGTTCATAGATGCCTAATATATTTTTAGTGCCATACTTTTTGGGGCTTAGACTAATAGGTTGGCTAGGATTGTGTTCCCTTTGTTATTTCTCCTACTGACAAGTGGAAAGAAGGAATGTTTATTGAATGTATTAGATGTATGAGTTCCCTAAACATGAACAATGAGCTAGTTAGTATTACCATTTTATAGATGAAAAAACAAGTTTAGAATTTAATTTGCCCCCTCAGTCAGGATTTTATGATGTTCTTTAGAGGAGCAGTCCCCAACCTTTTTAGCACCAGTGATCGGTTTCATGGAAAAAATGGGCGGGGATGCGGGAGGGAGAGGGTGATGGTTCAGGCGGTAATGGGAGCGATGGGGAGCGCAGATGAAGCTTTGCTCCTTGCCCACTGCTCACCACCGCTCACCTCCCGCTGTGCGGCTGCTAGTTCGAGGCCCAGGGCTTGGGGACCCCTGCTTTAGAGAGTAACTCCTATAGTTGTTCTTTTCTTTAAAAATATTTGTTGTCATTATTAAAGAAATTATGTAAGTAAAATATAGAAAAATCAACTCTGGTTTTTCTACTCAGCTTTTTAACACTTTGGAGTATTTTTTGTCTTTGCATTAAAAGTAGTTTATAAAAACATTTTATACTGTTCTTTAAATGATAGTCTCTGTAAATATAATTTTAAAACATTTTGTTAAAATTTCAAATTTATTTCATTTATAAAAATATAATAAAATAAAAGTTAAAAATTAAAATTTATTACATAAGTAAAATTTATATTAAAATTAAGTAAAATTTATTTATACTACTCACACACACGAGTAGTATAATATAACCCCCATGAATCTATCATCTACCTTCATTTGAAGTCATGACCAATCTTGTTTCATCTAACCCATTCTCCTCAGTTGTTTTAAAGCAGATCCCAGTTATAATTTCATCTATTTATATAAACCTAACCTCAATACTGTTATCACATCTTTTTTAAAAAAAGCACAGTAATCCTTTTTAACAAAATTGTATTGAAGTATATTTGATTTACAGTGTGTTTCTGGTGTACAGCAAAGTGATTCAGTTATACATATGTATATTATTTTTCATATTCTTTTCCATTATGGTTTATTACAGGACACTGAATATAGTTTTCTGTGCTATATAGGAGGATGTTGCTGTTTATCCATTCTGTATAATAGTTTGCACCTGCTAATCCCAAACTCCCAATCCTCCCCCACACCCCATCCCCCAGCAAGATAATTCTTAAACATCAAATATCCAGTTAACATTCACATTTCCTCAGTTTGCTTCATAAAAAAAATTTAAAAGTTGATTTGAGTTACGACCACCCCCCACCCCTTTCCTCAGTCTGGTTGTTGCGTTGGCCCTTACTAAATCTCTTTTAAAATCTATAGGTTTTCTCTCCCTCTATTTTTCTTGCAGTTATTTTGTTAAAGAAATCAGGTTGTCCTGTAGTTACCCACAGTCTGAATATTGCTGATTACATTCCCAGCGTGGTATTTTACATGTTCTTCTGACTGTTGTATTTCCTGTAAATTGGTAATTAAATTTGGGAGCTTAATCAGATTAAGGTTTTTTCTCCCTTAGGACAGTTTTACAGGTGGTGGTGTGTACTTTAATTAGGTTCATGATGTCTGGTCATCTCTATTTTTGTCATTTTTAGCAGGCTTTGTTCATTGCCTGGATTCATTGATTTGTTAGGGATTGCAAAGTGGTGACATTCTAGTTGTTAGGCGTTTTTTATTAGTTGACATAGTTCTGTAAAGGGAAACTTGCCCTTACCAACTGTAACTATCTGGTTGCCCGAAGTACAGTTTATATAGGAAGGGCTTGATTCTCTCTCTTTATTTGCTGATTTTCAAAATGACTTGTTTCCTAGCATCCTCCAAATATGACCAATGAATGAGTTTTTTTAATATTAGGAATTCATGCATTTTTAACATATTTGATGTGTTTGAATTCATTGAAAGTATTATTGATATTCATCCATTATCCTCTTTGGCCAATGTAAACTTATTCATGTTGGCTTCTGAGTCCTTTTGACCATATTCTTATTCGTCGTCTTTGATGCGATTCCAGAAACTTGGAAACTGAAATATTCCAGACTCGTATGTTTCTTGCTTCAGACCTGGAAAATTAGCAATTTCTCTAAGAGGTCTTGGTTTTATTTTACTGGGAAATGGTATTTAGAGATTACCGTCTCTTGTGTTAATAAATGATTAAGACCATTTAGGTGATACAAACAAACTTTATTTAACATTTCATGAAGTGGACAGTCTTACTTCAGAGAACTGCAAAATGGGCAGAAGACAAGAACCTTTTATAGGATAAAGAATAAAGAACAGGGACTTCCCTGGTGGTGCAGTAGTTAAAACTCCATGCTCCCAGCGCAAGGGGCACGGGTTCGAACCCTGGTCAGGAAACTAAGATTCCACATGCTGCCTGGCACGGCCAAAAAAAAAAGAATAAAGAAAAGACAAATAGAAAATATATGATTGGCTGGGACCACATAGTCAACCTTGTTAGGGGTTAGATAGGGGTTAGAACACCCAGAATTGGCTTGATGTTTGGGAATTGGCTGGCTGAATATACTGTGTTTCTGGTCAAGTGAAACATTTACGGGGACTCCAGAGTTATCTAAGTTTTGGTTTGCTGATGTTACACCAAGGGCAGGAACACTCCATTTTGGGCCTAGAAAGTTATTTCAACACTTGTATTGTTTACTGATACTCAGTTGGCCATTATTAGGCATTTCTGTGGACAAAGCTAAGGAGAAAATACACCATGAGTTCATACTAATACTTCCAGTTTAATTTCAGGACCAAGGGATTTTTATTTCAATTCATTACCTAAAATCTGTCTCTCCTTACTTCCAGTGCAGAAGATTCCCGTTTTCAGTGAGGAAAAGTCATTTGTTTTATTCCACACTTCACAGTCAAGAGTCTCAGATTATCTGTGACTCTACTAACAGCACTGTGATTATGGAAAATAGTCTACCTTTTTTTGGTGGGGTTGGTGGGGGAGCTTGTAAGGTATATCTCACTAGAGATGTAAAATCAAGTTACTGTTTTAAAGTCATTTCGAATAGTTCTTCTTGGCATAGTTATGCCACACCACCGACTGGATATGGAGTTTGGGTTCATTGTTTTCATATTATTTTCAATATTTGCAAAGTACTTCTAATAGTAATCTAATTTTGCTTGATACCATGTAAAACGTTTATTTCCAAAGTCAAATCTATAAAATGACTTTGATTAAAAGAGTAGTTTATGCAATGAGTATCACCTCACACCAGTCAGAATGACCATTATTAAAAATAAGTCTACAAATACTAAATGCTGGAGAGGGTGTGGAGAAAAAGGAACCCTCCTTCACTGCTGGTGGGAATGTAAATTGGTGTAGTCACTATGGAGAACACTATGGAGGTTACTTAAAAAGCTAAAAATAGAGTTACCGTATGATCCTGCAATCCCACTCCAGGACATATATTGGCAGAAAACTCTAATTAGAAAAGATACATGCACGCCCAGTGTTCATAGCAGCACTATTTACAGTACCCAAGACATGGAAGCAACCTAAATGTCCATTGAGAGATGAATGGATAAAGAAGATGTGGGGTGTGTGTGTGTGTGTGTGTGTACACACACAGTGGAATATTAGCCATAAAAAAGAATGAAAGAATGAAAAAATGACATTTGCAGGAACATGGATGGACTTAGAGATATCATATTAAGTGAAGTAAGTCAGAGAAAGACAAATATATGATATCACTTATATGTGGAATCTACAAAAATGATACAAATGAACTAATTTACAAAACAGAAAGAGACTCACAGACATCGAAGACAAACTCACGGTTACCAAAGGGGATAGTGGAGGGTAGGGGGAGATAAATTAGGAGTTTGGGATTAATAAATACACCCTACTATTATATAAAATAGGTAAATAACAAGGACCTGTATAGCCCAGGGAACTATACTCAATATCTTATAATAACCTGTAATAGAAAAGAATCTGAAAAAGATAAATATATGTAACTGAATCACTTTGTTGTACACTTGAAACTAACACAACATTGTAAATTAACTATACTTCAGTTTAAAAAATTTTATTAAAGAGTTGCTTAGTCTTATTAAAAATGTATTATATATTGAAATGGATTGAGTACTTGCAGACTGTTCTTTTACTTCAGTTTTTATATTCCTGAAAATATCTTTTATTTTCATACATTTTTTTGACCATAGATCATTGTCAGAAGATTTGTCTCATTTGGAACTCAGGTGCCGTTACCTGAGTTCTTTTCATGCTTGAGAATATCTTTCTTGTTTTTATTTGAAGTCCAGTTATCACTAGATATATATATTCCCCCTAGTTTTGCAAATATTGTTCCCCATTATTCTTTCAACAGCATCAATTGCCAAAAGCTGCCTATCTTCCTTTGTCTCTCTCCTCCGTCATGCATTTTAGGTGACTAACTTTTCCTGCCAGCATCTATTCCTAACCTCAATATCCCTATGAATTTCCTTTTTTTAAAAAATTAATTAATTAATTTATTTGGCTGCGTTGGGTCTTTGTTGCTGCGCATGGCCTTTCTCTAGTTGTGGTGAGCGGGGGCTACTCTTCCGCTGCGGTGCACAGGCTTTTCATTGCTGTGGCTTCTCTTGTTTTGGAGCACGGGCTCTAGGCGCACGAGCTTCAGTAGTTGTGGCACATGGGCTTAGTTGCTCCGTGGCATGTGGGATCTTCCCGGACCAGGGCTCGAACCTGTGTCCCCTGCATTGGCAGGCGGATTCTTAACCACTGCGCCACCAGGGAAGTCCCTGAATTTCCTTTTCATTAGAGTTTATTAACTTCAAGTGTATGCTGTAGTATTGATTATTCTGCATCAGCCTTTCTTGTGCTATGGTATACCTTTCATTCTTCCAACTCAAATGTTTATTTCAGGGATATTTTTGTTCTCTTTGAATGTTTTTCTTTTCATTTCTTGTGGATTGAGGTATTATATATTGATTATTAAGTTTATTAAGTTATCTTTTCTGTAAGGTTTTTGCTTTGTTTCTTAAGTGCCAAAAGTTTGCTTTCATTTCCTTCTGTTATGTTGTACTTGAACCTAGTGTTTTGTTTTACCTTTTTGAGGACTTTCCTCTTAAAAAACAAAAACAGCTCCTATAATCTCTTCAGGGATATGGAATACTATTTGTCTGAACTCTTCTGTTTGTTTATTTGTGTAGGTCTTTTGTTTCTTTTAAATTAAAAAAAAATTTTTTTTTTCTGGGTGGGGGGTAAGTCTTTTGAAAAGTATGTTCTTCACTTGTCTTGTTTGTTTCTTTGCTCTGTTTTACAGTTTCTTCAAATAGGTTCCAGGCTGAGTCTTTGGATTTTTGCTTGTCTTTGAATCAACACATTATTTACTCACATATAAACCATCTTGGGGATGCTTGAGGGTGGGGAAGTGTGTTGGGGTAGTCTGCCATGTTCTGTATCTAGGTTTGGTAATGGTTACCTCTTCTTCTTCGTTATTCTGCTTCTCCAGGATTCTCCTTTAACTCGATGGTTTGCTTACAGACATTAAAAGTAGCATCTTGAGCTTGGTTCCCTCAGCTCTGTCTCCTTTGCCATTTTCTAATTTCCATATATTGATCTGGGTCTCTAAATGGACAGTCTTCTTTCATGCTCATCTGTGCTCCAGATTCATCACTTGAACAAAGGATAACTATGTGTGTTTTGGGACATTCATCAGTCCTAAACATTTTTATTTCTGTATTTATCAGTCCCAAATAGAAACCTGCATTTAGCCTGTCATTTGAGGTACTGAGAATAAGCTATCTGACATATCTCTCTGGACCACTTCTTACGTGAATGTTTTGTTGAAAATGGATTTTTTTTTTTTTTTTAATATGAGAGGCTAGGAAAAAAAAATATATGAGAGGCTAGAATAGGAAAAAAGTGCTCTTAGTTCCACCATCTTTTACTTAGGAGTTTGACAGTTCTGTGCCTTTTGTGTTAAAAGTAACCCTTTATGTTTACTGCAAAAGTTTTTCATGTTCTTTTCAGTATGTTAAACTGCTTTGAATAGGTACACTATTTTTTATAAAGTAACCCAAAGCATTCATACAGGTAATACAGTAAAAACCTGGAATGACTATTTTTAGTGGTTAGAATACGTACAACAAGTTTAAGAAATACGAAGATCCTACATTATTTGTGTGGATTATATATATGTTTACGTACAATCCAATTATTCCAATTACTATAACTAATCATTGTAATGTAGTGAGTTACTGTCTTCAATTTTAAATTTAAAAATCTGGTACTTTGTAATTATATAGAATCTTGGGCCTCTGAGATCATCTATTAGACTAGATTTAGTATTTTTCTTTATATAAATCTTGTTTTTATGTGAAAATCTCTGTAGATGTGGTTTGTTTTTTTTCTGTTTGTTTGGGGTTTTTTTGGCTGCACCAGGCAGCATGTGGGATCTTAGTTCCCCAACCAGGGATTGAACCTGTGCCCCCTGAGTTGGAAGCCGAGTCTTAACTACTGCACCACCAGGGAAGTCCCAATGTGGGTTTTTTTCTAAGCTGTTTTTAGGAGCTGGGGTTGATGGCACAATTCCTCAGATAATTGCTGCTTTATCAGTATTCTACCCAAAGAATGACTTTTAAAGTATTAATAGAGGTAGGGATTTTTGATGTTTCTGACTGTGGAAATTAGTTGACTACTTCATTTACTCATTACCATTTGTGGACAACCTTATTAGGAGTATCTTTGTAACAAGCTAAAATAAACTGTTTGGGGCTCTTTTTCTGAGGATTTAATATTTAAGTACCCTTCACATAATTAAGTCTTTATTCTTCCCTTATGTGTGCTCTCTAGGCCAAATAGTGCCCCATTTCCTCAACCATTCTGCATGATTTTCTGAATCTCTACCATCCATTGTGGATGCACTATTTTTTAATGTTCCTCTTAATATGTGACTCTTAGATGAGAATATGTTACTCTAGCCACAAATCAGATTATTACAAAAGTATTATAGAATGAATGCCTTTGATAAAGTTACTTTATTTTTAATAGCCAAAGATTTTGCTATCAAATTGTAAGGTGTAGTTACTTCACTAAAAGGGTGTTGATTTTGCTAGTCTCCCTGCCCAGTGGGTGTAATGGTTTGAACCTAAGGGAAAATATATGAGGCTTAATCTTATGGGATCAATGAAATCTTATTTCAACATCTTTGCAACCCAAGATCATGTTTTTAAAATACCACTTTAGTTTTAAAAGAAAACAGTTGCTCCTAGGAAGGGTAGCATGGTATCACAGGAGGAATATTTCATTCACTTAGCAGCCATAAAACACACTTTCTGATTCTACCACTTATCCAGCAAATTATATGACATTTGTCTTTAGTCTTTGCAACCTTGATTAAAAAAAGAAAACAAAACAAACCTTGTCTGTAATAACATGGTATATTACGTGTATTATATGTATATACTTCTTAGGGTTGTTGTGAAGATTGAGTTGTTGTAAAAGCAATTTTAAAATTATAAAATGTTACAGAAATGCTAAGGATAAGGGATATTCATAAAATTTGCTGATCCTAGTTAAAACAAAAATTTCTGGGGTTTTTTTGGCCATTGACAGTCTCTTGGAATGTCTTTCCATTTTTTAGGTTGGTGTAAGAGTACCAGTTAAGTCAGTATGCTAATTAACCATGATCTGGTTCCCTGACTCCTGCTGGCCTTTTTTCTGTTACTAAAATCCTTTATGTATTGTTTACCTTCTATCTCAAATGCTCTTCCTTCAGTTGTATCTGTGGTTGTCACCTAAATATTTTAAGTCTCAGTTTACATGTTACATCTTTAGGGATGGCCTCTTTGAGGTATACCCCCCCACCGTCCTGTCAATATCATATAACCTTGTTTTCTTCATGAGTTAATATTATCAGAAATTGCCTGTACTTTTCTTCTTCCGTGAAAATGTACTTCATGAGAGCTGTGGAACCCATTGGTCTCCTCTGCTGTTATATTTGCTGTACCTTGAATGGTATCTAGCATGTACTCAACAAATGTTTGTTAAGCCAGTTATTCTTGTTCTTTTGAGGGAGAGGTCTGGTTGGTTGGAGCATAGGTAATTCTTCTTAATTAATTTGAATTGGTTCTTTAAGATAATGTCTTCAGTGTTCCAGGGGATAGGAAAAAATAACCTATGATTATATAGATTTTAACTTTAAGATGTCTGAGGCAGTGTAAAGCTTGGTCTTACTTAACTCTCACATGTTCTGGATGGGGAAAACTGAAACTGAAATAAGTTAACTTAGCTGGCTGTGACATAATTATGACACAGTAGAAAGAGTATAGACTTCGGAGTTGGACTATGAATACCAGACTCCTAACTCATAAACTATTGGATTTTAGGCTCATGGAGTCTGTTTGAAGTGTCCACTTTCTCATCTATAAAATGGGAGTAATTTTTGGCAGAGTTGTTGAAGGTTAAACCAAGGAAGCCCAGTCACATTTTTAGGCCAAAGTAGGTAGTTAAATATTTTAAAATTTTAGTGCGGCATTTAATAAACAAATGATTACTCTGCACATACATTGTGCTAAATAAGCTCTTTTCCTGACCTAAATGTGAAGTGAACACAACTACATAAATTCCCTTTTCTCATGCAACTTACAGTCAAGTGAGACATAGACAATAAACAGAAATTATTGGGTGGTGGTAAGTACTGTGGAGAAAAGTAAAGCAGGATGAGGGGTGATGGTGGGGCAGTTCATGTTGCTATTTTAGGGATGGTAGTTAGGAAACCTCTGACTGATGAGGTGGCTTTAGAGCAGAAACCTAAAGGAAGTGAGAGAACAAACTGCATGTAGATATCTAGAGTTTTCTAGTTAGAGGGAATAGCAAGTACAAACATTAATAAATTTGAGGAACAGCAAGAAGCTCAGGGCCAGTACTGATATCAGACCAGTTCCTTTAGGGCCTTGCCCTATAGGCTATTACCAAGAGTCACAGTTGTGTTAGATTTCAGGTTACACTTTTTAGGGGTAAAAACAACAATGGATAGAAAAAGTGATGCTCTCATGAGTCCAGTTTGTTATAAAATTGTTGCCTTACAACTTAAACATGTCCTTTGTGCTGTTGTTTGGTGTTTTTGGTGTAGAGGTTGATAAGAGCACACTGTTACATGGGGCTAATTACTGGTAGTTCTTCTTCTTCTCTTCCCTGCTAGTGCCTGTAGGAAACACTTAAAAAATATTTAATTATAAAATATTGGTCCCTCCATCTCAATAATTCCTAGAACTCTTGTTCCAAAATGAACAATTAATGTAATTTGGGATGTTGTCCTAGAGATGAATTTTTTTAAAAAAATAAAAGAAAGTCACTCTTAGCAAACTCATATTTTTGGTCTTTTTAGATTGTGAATCGGCACGGTCCTGAGGCAGACAGGCATTTATTACGCTGCCTATTTTCGCATGTGGATTTCAGTGGCGATGGTAAAAGCAGTGGCAAAGATTTTCATCAGGTATTTGGGGCTTACATAGTATATATATTCACTTAGATCTAATTGTCCCATGAATTGCATTTTGGGCATAGCTGGGTAGCAAACACATATAGGATCCAAAAATAAACTTAGCTGAATGGCTAAAAGGCAGTGGGACTTTTCCTTTTCTTGTCCTTCTCTTCTCCTGCCTGACTGCAGACCATTACAGCTACTTAGTTCAGGCTTAGAGAGCTGGGAATCAGACCTGCCTGAAGGAAGCAGGACTGTGGGGAAGTCCAGCTTGACAAGTAAGTAAGGCAGAGAGAGGATCTCTTCACCTAGTTTGAGTTTCTATGGTTTGATTCTCAACCTGGGAACAGTTTGTCATGGTATTACTCCTTATAGTTATCTTGTCAGTGGACTTTCTTCTGTAGAGGTTTTGGTTTAACACTTGTTGCTAATAGACTTTGGTAGTTTCAATAGGATTTTTAAAGAGCTGATGTAGAAACAGTATACAGTATCAGGTTACCCTTTAATGTTCTGAGCAATGCTGCTTCTATTTGTGCAAGAAGATGACTGTTAGTGCTAATGAAAATTCATTTGTTATTTTTAAAGACTCAGTTTCTGATTCAGGAGTGTGCGTCACTGATTACGAAGCCAAATTTTATCTCGACGCTGTCCTATGCCATTGATAATCCATTGCACTATCAGAAGGTTGGTATTCCTTTTATCTTCAGTGGTCCTAAGAATGTGATCTCTTATTTGGTTTTCTAAAAAGACCTTAATCCTTGGTCTCATAATATCATATTTTAAATTAAAAATTTCAGATACTTTCTTTGGAGTTTTTGTAGCTTTCTAACAAAGTCAAGGTGGTTTGATAATAATTAGAATCTTAATAAAACCGGATGATGTGAAGGCTTAAGCTTGTCAGAACACAGTTCCACAGCTGTTGCTAGCAGCACTACAGAATTGTCACTCCTATGTAGCACCATAATTGGGTAAACAGATGCTTTTATAAACTTTTTGAAAACTGTATGTTCTTATTTTAAAATAAAGTTTGGTTTGTTTCAGAGTTTAAAGCCTGCACCCCACTTATTTGCCCAGCTGAGTAAAGTTCTCAAGTTAAGCAAAGTACAAGAGGTAAGTGATTTAAGAAAAGAGATGTAGGCAAAATTAGAAATAAAACAACTATTTGACTCTTTGGTCAATCTAACCCTTCTTGTTTCAGGTAATTTTTGGCCTTGCCCTCTTGAATTCTTCCAGCTCAGATCTCAGAGGTTTTGGTAAGTTTCCCTTTCCCTAAAGATCCTATAGTGAAGTTAGAGTCTTTAAAATCCGTGGGTTTCTGAGTCTTGAGCCTCCATAGTTTAGAGAGTAAGATTATTTTCTTTTGGTCTCTTTTATGTATGTATGTATACGTACGTATGGTAAAAACACATAAAATTTACCTTCGTAACCATTTTCAAGTGTATAATTCAGTAGTGTTAACTATATTCACATTGTGGGATAATGGATGTCTGGAACTTCTTTGTCTCGCAAAACTGAAACTGTACCCATCCAAAAATTCTCCATTCCTTCTCCTCCTCCTGCCCCTGCCCCCCACCGCCAAGCCCCTAGCAATTGGTCTTTTATTTATGCCTACCAGCTAGAGCTGTAAAAACATTAGAGGGTGAAGGGTGCGTTGGTGAATGAGAATGATGATCATCTGTATTTTGATGGTATGTGACTTCTTACCCATTGTGGTGCAAAAATAACTTGTGGTTTTTTATTTATCTCACTTCTAGCTGCCCAGTTTATCAAACAGAAGCTTCCAGATCTTCTGCGTTCTTACATTGACGCAGACGTCAGTGGAAATCAAGAAGGTGGCTTCCAGGATATAGCAATAGAGGTCCTACACCTCCTCCTCTCCCATCTCCTCTTTGGGCAGAAGGGAGCCTTTGGAGTTGGACAGGAACAGATAGACGCTTTTCTTAAAACGCTGCGCAGAGGTAAAAAGGAGTGTCTGTAGCCTACAAAAGATGATTTCTTTGGATGAACACACATTACAAAAGGATTGTAGAATACAAATGAAGACAGTGATTTACTTTTCTGTTAACTTCGTAATCTTTCAAGGAAGAGAGTATTTTATAATTTAAAATATAAAAATGATAAAAGCCTCATTATAGAAAAGGTATAAAATGAAGAGCACTTACCAGCAATATTTGTTATCTAAGTACAGTCTCATTTCAGACTTGGTATATTTCCACGTGGTCAGATTTTTCCCTTTTAGGGAGACAGAGACTACGGTATTTGTGACATGCTCTCTTTAGTTTAAAATGTTGATCATATATCCACTTTACCTCTTGGCTGTTGGCATTGTTATGCTAAGATAACTCCTGGTTCTGTTGTTGCCATCCTCCTTCCTCTGATCCTTTTTTTAGAGATAGTGCTTAAAACAAATCTTTTATAGTGGACTAACCACTATCCATTTTCACTCTTATTATTGTTTACTTCTTAACATTGATATAGTTTAATTTAAACTTCATTAACTTTCTCAGTAATAGGACGTTTTCCACTTGTCAGTGAAATAAAGAGAGACTGATGTACCAATTATTTCTGATGTCTTCCTTGCATGGGAATTGATAGCCCTTTTGTGAAATTTTAAAGTAATATTTAGGGTGCAGTAGATAATGGGATCCTAATATAAAAAATTAAAAATATACTTATGACCATTTTTTGTGACATAAGAACATTCAAATTTTAGAATTGGGGTTGAAGTCATAACTTGGGCTAGGCTAGCTGGATTGGAAAAACTGAATAAACTTTGCTTTGAATATGGACTTGTGAAAACTCAGGTTTGAGGGGCTTTTAAGGAGTAAAAGAGGATAGTTTGTTATTAATCAGTATAGCAGTTATAATTATCTTTTTCCTTCTTCAGATTTTCCCCAGGAACGCTGTCCCGTGGTGCTTGCACCACTTTTATACCCTGAAAAACGGGACATTCTAATGGACAGAATCCTGCCTGATTCTGGAGGGGTAGCTAAAACCATGATGGAGAGCTCTTTGGCTGACTTCATGCAAGAAGTGGGCTATGGCTTTTGTGCAAGGTTGGTAGTCAGACATTTTAAACTTCTGATTACTCTTGTGAAAAGCACAATGTAATTCTTTCTTTTTTTTCTTTCTTTTTTTTTTTTTTTTTAAAGAATATTTTGATGACTCCAATTTTTTTTTTTTTTATAGCTACTTTATTTATTTATTTTATTTTTTTGACTGTGTTGGGTCTTCGGTTCGTGTGAGGGCTTTCTCTAGTTGCGGCAAGTGGGGGCCACTCTTCATCGCGGTGCGGGGACCGCTCTTCATCGCGGTGCGCGGGCCTTTCACTATCGCGGCCCCTCCCGTTGCGGGGCACAGGCTCCAGACGCGCAGGCTCAGCAGTTGTGGCTCACGGGCCTAGTTGCTCCGCGGCATGTGGGATCTTCCCAGACCAGGGCTCGAACCCGTGTCCTCTGCATTAGCAGGCAGATTCTCAACCACTGCGCCACCAGGGAAGCCCCACAATGTAATTCTTTAAAGCAAGTTCCTACAGATTCCTTAATGTATTATCTTTGCCTCTCAAGAATTTTGCTTCTAAATTTAATCTTCCACATATTAGTTTTGGTGGCAGCTATAAATGTTCTCGTGGCTAAATTTCTCTCTCTCCATCCCCCCTAGTTTCTCAAATTTAAGGATCAGAGGTTCCTAGCCTAGTCGCCATGGTAGGCAGTTTTAGGTTTTGAGAGGGAGGGCATTGAGGCACGTGTTCATGGAACTTGCATCATTTCCCATCCAACATGTCTAATGTGCTCTTCCCTGCCCCCACCCTCAATTTCCTTGCTGTACCTTGATTTTCTACAGTCTTCCTTTTCTGCCCTTTTCATACCCTGCCTCTCAACATATTTTCCTCACCTGCCAGGGGCATAAAAGGAAATTGTTTCACCCTAATGGTAGCACATAGGACTGTGATATAGTGGATTGTTAATATTTTTCTGAGATATGTTATAAAGGGCATTAATGTGCTTTGCTTTGACTTTAAGTGTAACATTTAATGTTTTTAAAACCCATACAAACCACATTTCCACTTATGTTTGAAAGTGTATTTCTTGTGTGTGTATAAATGTGCCTGGCATAAAACTTTTGTTGATGCAAAGTGAAAAAGTTAAAATACATTTTCAGGGCTTTATACATATCAGAATAACCCTTGAGTTACCAGTATTTTAAAGAATAACTTGATTTATACCGAAGATTGAGGAGGATAATTTTATGTCTCTTTGTAGATATTACTGTTAACTCACATTTCCTTCTTCCATCGGTATTTTAAACTTTTTCTATTTCCTTAAGTAGGTGGATTTTACATTCCTAGCTATGTGAAAGTAACAAGAAATGAAGCTTATTACTCTGTGTTAGTAAAACTCGAGCGACTTCACTCAAGTGCATTTTATATGAGTGTTTCTTAACCTTGGTATTGAGGGTACCATTTTTCTGAAGTTAAATTTCTGTTTCAGTATTGAAGAATGTCGCAATATAATCATGCAGTTTGGTGTTCGGGAGGTCACAGCTGCCCAGGTTGCAAGGGTTTTGGGAATGATGGCTCGAACTCATTCAGGATTAACAGATGGAATTCCATTACAGGTAGGTGTGGAAATAAACTATTTTACAAAGTGAATTAATGTCCTGCCCTCTTTGTTTTATTTATTATATTACAGTATGATTGTTCTGCCAACCAGAGCTGAACACATTGAGTAGTTGGCTTTGTTTAATTCAGATTTTACTTCTACAGAGTATCTCTGCTCCTGGCAGTGGGATCTGGAGTGATGGAAAAGATAAAAGTGATGGAGCACAGGCACACACATGGAATGTAGAAGTCTTGATTGATGTTCTCAAAGAACTGGTGAGTACACATGTAATGTTATATATTTATGATGTTAGTGTGATGTAGCCCAAAGAAAGAAAATTTTAATGAATAAAGTGCCTAGCTGAATGAGAACTGCAATGTTTTATAATTTCTGACTTCAAAAGTAATGAGGGGTACGAGATAATTATGTACTGGAAATAGTATGCAATCAAACTCTAGCTTTGTTCATAATTAATTGTTGCTATGCAATTCTGAGTAGCACTGCTGAGGTGATTTGGTAGTGTGTGGTTTTTTGGGGAGGATGAATTTGTTACAAAGTAATGATTGTATGAGGAATTATTGAGGAGAAAGGAAGTCTTCTGAATGTTTTCTGGAAGGTGCAACAAAAACCCTGCCAACCTTGTTTATGGGATATTATTATAGGGATAATAAAAATCCATACTTATCTTACTACTTCCACTTCTGAAATATCCACAAACTAAATAATTGGTCCCCAAATAAACAACGTACCTCTCCTAAAATGTTGAACTGTTAAAATAAAACATAAAAAAGTGAAACTTCTAGTTATTAAAAGGAAGTGATGAAATTTAGTCAGTGAGAGAACAGTGGAGTCAAGATCAAGATGTAATGTTTTCAGTCTTGTTCATAAAATGTCAAGGAACAAAATGTAACACTAAAGACTACTAATACATACTTCCATAACATTCTTGATAAGGTGTCAGGTCATTTGTCTATCCTATTTCTCATTTTTAGTTTTCTACATTTGTAACTTATAAGTAAAATTGAGTAACAGGGAATTATACTGTTCTCTGTGTGACCTTACTACTAACAGCATCAGTGGGTTTTCTTTTTCTTAATAGTAGATGGGTTTATGGTGTTCAGACCTACTCTTTAGTAATAGAAGAAGGGAAAAAATAACACGTGATCATGGCAGAAAACTTAGAAAGTGAAAAGGAAGAAAAGCAAAATAAAACCACAGGTTTAGCACTTAAGGATAACCAGTTACTAATTTGTTTGGTTTTTTCTTTTTTAATTTTTAAAAAAGTAATTAGTTTATTTTTGTCTTCATTGCTTCGCACGGGCTTTCTCTAGTTGTGGCGAGCAGGGGCTGCTCTTTGTTGCGGCGCACAGGCTTCTCATTGCGGTGGCTTCTCTTGTTGCGGAGCACGGGCTCTAGGCGTGCGGGCTTCAGTAGTTGTGGCGCACGGGCTTAGTTGCTCTGTGGCATGTGGGATCTTCCCAGACCAGGGCTCAAACCCGTGTCCCCTGCATTGGCAGGCGGACTCTTAACCACTGTACCACCAGGGAAGTCCCTACTAATTTGTTTTTAACCTGTGGTTGTCTTGCAAATATGAAAACGTGCTTTTCCCTCAGTTTCATCTTTATACTTTATTGCACTATTGAAAAACTCTTTAAAAAAATTGCAGACAAGGACAGTTTTCCATATTATCTGAACCTATGTTTTGATTTCAGAGAGTGCGAAGGCCATAAATTGAACGCCTTCACTGTGGATTTGAATAGTTGAATTAGTAATCTCTTTTCTTTCTTCTTCCGTTTTCCCGTATATTTGAGTTTCTGTACAATTTTTTGTAGAAAGGGAACAGAGGACAGTTTCAGATACACATTGGGTTAATTTTCTGATTTACTTCCAAGGATGGGAGGAGGAAACCATAGGGGCACGCCTGTGGATTTACCAAACTTAACTCTCTCTAGGATAATGCTGTTTAATAGTATATTTATGGTTTTATTCTGTCACAGTCAGTCCTTAAAACAAATTTTAGAAAAGAAAAAAATGTTACCTCTGAATGCTATTGTTGTCTTGGAGTGAATACCCCAACTGACATTTATTTTTTGTACCATATACAAAGCAAGCATTAAAGTCTTCATGGATTGAAAGGCGTCACCTTAGAGCAAAACTAAACTGGACATAACGCTTTGGTTGGAGATTTAATTATGAAGTGTGCACAGCCTTTTTTTCTTCCAAGCACAAAATATTCTTCTTTTTTTTCTTTCCCCCTTTTCTTTTTGGCCGCGCTGTGCAGCATGCGGGGTTTTAGTTCCCCGACCAGGGATCGAACTTGTGCCCCCGGCATCGGGAGCGCGGGGTCTTAACCACTGGACCGCCCGGGAAGTCCCAAGCACAAAATATTCTTATTGCTTGGTGCAGAGTGTTTGGTAAATTATCTTCTCTAAATGTGTTTCCTTTGCTTTGTGTTTCTTTAAGGAATCTCATACTGCTTTTATGAATACCTTTTCATAAAACATTTTTGAATGGAATTTTTAGTCATTTTGACATAAAGAATCTAGATCACTTTTCCTGATGCATAATTGGGATGCTTTTAGGGGAGATCTTCAGTTAATTAAGATTTAAAAAAAAAATAAATTTATTTATTTTTGGCTGCATTGGGTCTTCATTGCTGCGCACGGGCTTTCTCTAGTTGCAGCGAGCAGAGTCTACGCTTCGTTGCGGTGCACGGGCTTCTCATTGCGGTGTCTTCTCGTTGTGGAGCACAGGCTCTAGGCGCACGGGCTTCAGTAGTTGTGGCTCGTGGGCTCTAGAGCACAGGCTCAGTAGTTGTGGCGCACAGGCTTAGTTGCTCCGTGGCATGTGGGATCCTCCTGGACCAGGGATCAAACCCCCACGTCCCCTGCATTGGCCGGAGGATTCTTAACCACTGCACCACGTGGGAAGTCCTTGTTAATTAAGATTGATATTTGGGATAATTGATTTATCTTTGCAACTTTGTTCCAAGATAGTGGAATCTTACTGTAAAGACGAGGCACTAAGTGAAGCGTTACCTATTTGCCATATTGAGATGGGAGTGTTCGTTGGACTAAAGTAGGGGAAGAGAATTCCCCTTTACGTACTCACGTATTCACAAGTATTTTGTGAACTGAAAGGTAACTTGGAGTAGCTTGCTAGTAGAGCCAGTTTATTTCGAATATTAAGAATTTACCTTTCCAAGTCTCTTTGGAAATGCCAGAAAGATTTAGACGATTTTGAGTCTATAATTAGACCACCTTGATTGAACTTCAGATTTAATATGGCTCTTTGGATAAAGCAATCAAAATATGTACACTTTTGTTCATTAAACTTTTTTTTGGCTGCGTTGGTTCTTCGCTGCTGTGCGTGGGCTTTCTCTAGTTTCAGAGAGTGGGGGCTACTCTTTGTTGTGCTGTGCGGGCTTCTCATTCGCGGTGGCTTCTCTTGTTGCGGAGCACAGGCTGTAGCCACGTGGGCTTCAGTAGTTGCGGCACGAGGGTCCTAGAGCGCGCAGGCTTCAGCAGTTGCTGCACGTGGGCTCAGTAGTTGCGGTGCGCGGGCTTCAGTAGTTGTGGCTCGTGGGCTCAGTAATTGTGGTGTATGGGCCTAGTTGCTCCACAGCACGTGGGATCTTCCCAGACCAGAGATCGAACCTGTGTCACCTGCATCGGCAGGCGGGTTCTTAACCACTGCACCACCAGGGAAGTCCCTTTTCATTAAACTTTGAAATGCTTTTATTTTTAGAACCCAAGTTTGAATTTCAAGGAAGTCACTTACGAACTGGACCATCCTGGATTTCAAATTCGTGACAGTAAAGGACTTCATAATGTAGTGTATGGCATTCAGAGGGGTCTGGGTATGGAAGTGTTCCCTGTAGACCTCATATACAGACCTTGGAAACATGCAGAAGGCCAGGTAAGTGAATGATGTTTAGCTATAGAAGAGGCAAAGAATCATGGCTTAGATAGTGCCATCTATCCATTGATTAAAATATTCTTTTAATGTAGAATTTGTTTTGCATTGCTCAGAAAAGCAGAGACTCTGATAAATTTTGAAGGAACATTATTATAATTTAGTACCAGTCAGACTCAGCTGAAGTGTAGCAATCAAACTGTTTTCCCAATAGTTTAATGATGTTTGTCTCCAAGGTCACCTCACCATGCACCTTTCATTTGTCTGACTTGTCTGTGGTTTTGAAAGATCGAATAATTAAGATTGTAAAGGGAAATTTCATTCTGATGAATGAGAATTAAGATTGAGATTAGCCTAGTGAAAATGTTTCACATTTTTATATAACATTCACAGTCATTTATGGTAGTAAGGACTTTTTTCTCTTGTTCCAGCTCTCCTTCATTCAGCATTCCCTTATAAATCCAGAGGTCTTCTGTTTTGCCGACTACCCATGTCATACTGTTGCCACTGATATTCTGAAAGCACCACCAGAGGATGACAATCGAGAAATTGCCACATGGTAAACACTCTTCATCTAGCTTTTCTTGAAAGGGTCACTTATACTTTTTTGAATTATAAGATTAATAGTGAGCCAACTACGTAGTTAAAAGGTTTAAACGAAACAGTATTTTTAGTAAGCCTACTTACCCTAAATTTTTATATAGTAGGGTGTTGGTGGATGAAAATCTATATTTAGTCTCCTTATCACTAGATACATCTTTCCTCTTGTAATGTCTGCCATTGTATATTTTCTGTAACAAGTCAAATGTTAGAAGGAGGTTTTTACTTCTCCCTTAATGTTAAATCCCTTTCTTCTCTCTGTAGATTTGCTTGCTTGCTTTCTTTTGTAAGTGACTCAAAATGGCCAACGCATGACATCTAAAACTTTAAGCTGAATTACCTATTTTCTCTGAGTTTCAATTCAAAATTTCTGCTAGAGAATCTGACTGGCTCAGTTGGTTTCTTCTGGAACTAACTCCTCTCTGGGGATGTGAGATAAGGATGGTAAAAGTAATTCCATCACTGTTATAATACACCCACAGCTATGCAGAGGGGGCATGGACTGGATTGGTCCCCAAAGACATCTACTTTATAATGTTTCTTCCATTTTTTCCAACCATACTCCCCTGGGACACATCTTATAAAACAAAGGATGATGGTAAACTTCCTGTAAAGGGCTTTGCAGGCCAGATGGTCTCTGTAGCAACTACTTAACTCTTTAATTGTAGCACAATGTAAATATGGGTGTGGCTCTGTTCCAACAAAACAGTATTTACAAAAATAGGCAGTGGGTGAGATTTGACTTGTGGATGTAGTTTGCTGATCCCTGTTCTGAAAGATTGACCGAAGCAGTGGTTTGTTCTGAAGTGTGTCCTTTCCCCAGATGCTAGCCAACATTGGATGTACGGGATTGGTTTTTT
The DNA here is from genome assembly GCF_028023285.1 of Balaenoptera ricei. Lineage (NCBI taxonomy): Eukaryota > Metazoa > Chordata > Mammalia > Artiodactyla > Balaenopteridae > Balaenoptera > Balaenoptera ricei. The sequence continues at coordinate 37,059,390 of NC_082657.1, read as the reverse complement.
TTTTCTCCTGTTAAGTCTAATGTTTACGGCAGTATGTCTTCATTTTATTTTATTTTAACAGATAAAGGCCTCTTTCCATTTTATAAAATTGAAATGTCATATACATTTAATACTTCCTTAATGTAGCTATATATTCAGGTTTCCCTAATTGTCTCAAGAATGCCTTTTAACAGTTTGTATGATTGAGAGTACAAACAAGGTCCACATAGTTTCTTTTGTGCTGTAAGTCTTTCTTCTTCCTCTTTTTTTTTTTTTCTTAAATATAATTCTTGGCCATCGATTTAATGGAGAAGTAGGATCAGTTATCCTATAGTCTACCCTGTGGTGTGGGGTATCTGTTTCCTCATGGTGTTTAATTTGATCCCTATCCCCATAGTTTTCATGGACTAAGGGTAGCAAAACCTTGAGGCTTGATTGAAGTCAACCATGTTTAGCTTCTTGGGGCAAGAATAATTCATAGGGGGCATTGTGCACCTAAGTAAAAACTTGGTGTTACCAAAGTAAGTGTTTGGGCTTTTTTTTTTTTTTTTTTTTAATTGAAGTATAGTTGATTTACAGTGTTGTGTCAGGCTGTATTTTTATGTAGAATTTTTCTTGTGTATAATTATATCTATATTTGTGTTGGATTTTTGACTGTTCTAAACTGCTATTATTTGTTTTTATTTTGCACTCTAATCACAAAAGTTATTGATGGTAACTCTTTGGTAAGGCGGTCCATGGTTATGCACATGATCAGTCGTGTCTGCTGTCCTTCATCATGTATTCTCTTAATTTGGACTGCCTTTGAAATTAGTTTGAAAGCATACCAGCATTATATATTTGAGATGAACAGCACCAATTTAAATATTTTTCAAATATTAAAAGATGACAACAACTTGGTTTTGTCTTGATAGCTGGTATCACTTATTTGGAAAATGAATTTTGTGTACTTAGATTTTCATTGATAGAGTATCTTGCTTCCATTCTTGTTAGGAAGAGCTTGGATTTGATTGAATCTCTGCTGAGGCTCGCAGAGGTAGGGCAATATGAGCAAGTCAAACAACTCTTCAGCTTCCCTATCAAACACTGTCCAGACATGCTGGTATTGGCCTTACTACAAATCAACACCTCCTGGCACACCTTGCGCCATGAACTCATCTCCACTCTGATGCCAATTTTCCTTGGAAACCACCCTAACTCAGCTATAATTTTGCACTATGCATGGCATGGGCAGGTAAGATATGACCATTTCTTTGTCTTAATAACTGACATTCTTTTTTTTTTTTAATTTTTATTGGGATATAGTTGATTTACAATGTTGTGTTAGTTTCAGGTGTATAGCAAAGTGAATCTGTTATTACATATACATGTATCCACTCTTTTTCAGATTCATTTTCCATATAGGCCATTACAGAGTATTGAGTAGAGTTCCCTGTGCTATACAGTAGATCCTTATTAGTTATCTGTTTTATATATAGTAGTGTGTATATGTGAATCCCAATCTTCCCGTTTATCTCCCCCCACCCCATGGTGGACATTCTTTCTTTCTTTCTTTCTTTTTTTTAATTTGGCTGTGCTGGGTTTTAGTTGCGGCATGTGGGATCTTTAGTTGTGACATGCGGGGTCTTAGTTGTGGCATTGGGGGATCTAGTTCCCTGACCAGGGATCAAACCCAGGCCCCCTGCATTAGGAGCATGGAGTCCTAACCACTGGACCACCAGGGAAGTCCCGACATTTCTTTTTTTATTAATTTTTATTGGAGTATAGTTGCTTTACAATGTTGTGTTAGTTTCTGCTGTGCAGCAAAGTCAGTCAGTTATATGTATACATATCGCCACTCTTTTTAATTTTTTTAAATTTATTTTAATTTTTGGCTGCGTCGGGTCTTCATTGCTGTGCGTGGGCTTTCTCTAGTTATGGTGAGAGGTGGCAACTCTTCGTTGCGGTGCGTGGGCTTCTCACTGCTGTGGCTTCTCTTCCTGCGGAGCATGGGCTCTAGGCCTGCGGACTTCAGTAGTTGCAGCACGTGGGCTCAGTCGTTGTGGCTCACGGGCTCCAGAGCACAGGCTCAGTAGTTGTGGCGCACGGGCTTAGTTGCTCCACGGCATGTGGGATCTTCCTGGACCAGGGCTCGAACCCATGTCCCCTGCGTTGGCAGGTGGATTCTCAACCACTGCGCCACCAGGGAAGCCCTATCGACTCTTCTTTAGATTTACTTCCCATTTAGGTCACCACAGAGCATTGAGTAGAGTTTTTGTAGAGTAGGTTCTCATTAGTTATCTGTTTTATACACAGTAGTGTATATGTGAATCCCAATCTCCCAGTTCATCCCACCCCACCCTCCCCTTCCCCCCTTGGTAACTGCAAGTTTGTTTTCTACATCTGTGATTCTATTTCTGCATAATTGACATTCTTTTGATGATGTTCACCTAGAGAAATTGTCAATCTTGGAATTTTGACACTCTGAAAAAGTCACACTTCTATAAAACTTATTTTATCTTTTAGCATCATGTGGGTATTAAAGTATAAAACTTGAAAGAGCAAGGAGGCAAGACAATTAAAAAAAAATCAGTATTATGAAAGGTCTGTATTGCTAGTGTACCAGTATCCTTTCGATAGCAGTAAAGAGCTTAATCATTTATCATAGAACCAGAAGGTTCTCATTTCACTTTTTAACAGTAAATGGAAGAAGATCATAAAACAGTTTAATTGACATAATTTTGTTTTATCCAAATCCAGCATTTAAATTTTACTTTGGTTCCTGCTGAGATTTCAAGGCCTTGTGCTCCTGCCCCGCCCTTGCCAATTTTGTAGAATGTATTTGACAAATACTCTTTTGTCCATTGATTCCTCCTCCTCCCCCCCGATAGCCTACATTTTAAATAAAGATATATGTAGAAGCTTTAAGAAAAAGCAGTCATCTTCCCCTTTATATCAAGTGCCCCTTCCCTTTTTAAGATATTCCTGCTGTAGTTTGTTATAAACAAGTGCTTTTAAAAATTCAGATAAGACCTTATAAATGAAAGACATTAGCCTTGGTTGCATGCCTTTCAGTCAGACCAACTCCATTTCTAGAGACTCAAATCACATGATAGACAGTAATGTTTATCAAACATTTAACCAAAAGTTTGTAGCCCAGACATTCTTAGGCTTTTCTCACCACATCTGTGAGGTGGAAAGGGCAGAGTGGAAGGACTTGTATCTCCACTCCTGGTTAGATAGTGTTTCACTAGGACTTTCTGTCAGTCTAAGACAGTTACTAGAAAGTGATTTAGACAGTGATAGTAATTGCCTTGCTCTTGCTTCTGTGAGAAACATTTTCTAAATTACCATTCAACTGCACACCTTTAGATCAGTCTTCAAAGACAGGCTGTTTTCTGCTAAAAAAAGAAATTGAATAATTATAAAAAATGAGCATGATCATTTGTGAAAATAGCTAGATTTAGAATGTACAAACTCTAGTCCCAGAAATACTGATAAACTACTACCCTGTGCAGCATGAGAGATGATTACCTTAAACTGTTTTGTTTTTATAGGCCAGTGATTTGTGATTTAATTTAAGGGATCATATAAACTTGATGCATCCTCATATTCTCATCATACTTCGGCTTTGAAAATGTATAGGCAGACTTTTATAGGACAGATAAGTTTGTTGTATGTGACTATATGACCCCAGGGTTTCGGGGTAGGCTTCATTTGGGAAATATGGAAAAAACTGCTTTCCTACAAAAAAAAAAAAGTCACTGTAATCAACGCTTGAGGCTTGAGCTTTGTTGTCTGCACTGATACACCTCAGTTTTACATAAATACAAGTAAAATCAGCATTTGCAATAGCATTTGCAACAGCCTATCAAAATGGTCAGTGGTATTGCTATTTAACCCTCCTTTTTCTTTTCTTAGGGACAGTCTCCCTCAATCCGCCAACTTATCATGCATGCAATGGCAGAATGGTACATGCGAGGGGAGCAGTATGACCAGGCCAAATTGTCTCGAATACTTGATGTGGCCCAGGACTTGAAGGTGAGCTTGGAGGCACAGATTAACGGTTTTTATTTATTAATGATAAAAAATAACATTTTTATGTAACATAGGTGCTTTAGGAATAATTCACATGTAACTAACTCTTAGCTAGAATGGTTGAGATTTAGAATTTTTCCTTGTATGTAGAAAGGGATTGGAAGAAGAGTGGTTTTAGAAATGTAAAAATGTTTTCATTTACATTTCACTGAATTTTGTTTGGTCTTCTGTGATATTTGTAAGGCTGTTTTAAAGCAAGTGATGATTGACCTCAGATGTAATCTGTGAGATACAATTTTAGAGAAACTGGTTGGCTTTCAACCCTTTTGCAGATTTCATTAGCAAAAGGGGTCTTTTCATTAGGGTCTTTTGACAAATAGTCTGATTCTTGATGTCTTTGATCACTGGTAATGGTGTTGTAGTTGTACTTAGGTTAGAGTAAGCCTGAGTTTAGATTTTTAAAAATGGGTAAGGATAATTTTTCACGCTTTTGTGTTTTGCTTTGCTTTAGGTTAAATTATTTGAAAAAACACAGGGTAAAGTTTATTTTGAAGGTAAAGTCATGTGTTTGTCTTTGAAATGTGATCTTATTTTAAGTAGGGACAAGTGTTACCATTGATTTCTACTAAGCTGTTTAAAAAATTATGACTAAGAAAATATTAGCAGTATGTTTTATTTAGACTTGTTTGTGAAAATAAAAACTGGAAACAGAAAATAGGACAGAAAAGTCACTCAGTTGCTTGACTCGTAGTTTCTAATATCCTTTTTCTTTAGGCCTTGTCAATGCTGCTAAATGGTACTCCATTTGCCTTTGTTATTGACCTTGCTGCACTTGCTTCACGTCGTGAATACCTCAAACTTGACAAGTGGCTCACAGATAAAATTCGAGAGCATGGAGTAAGGATTTGTCTGTTTATTACTGCTTTTAATTTTTGATGGTCAAGATAGCTTAAGAAAGTGGCAATGAAGATGTTATTGTATTCTGGATTTTAGTCGTAGTGCTTAGTCTTATCTGAAAGCAATTAATGATGAATTTCAAATACAGAGAGACTTTCTCTTTTCCAGGAGCCTTTTATCCAGGCTTGTATGACTTTTTTAAAGAGACGGTGTCCTTCTATTTTGGGTGGACTTGCACCAGAGAAAGATCAGCCCAAAAGTGCTCAACTTCCTCCAGAAACTCTGGCGACAATGTTGGCCTGTTTACAAGCTTGTGCAGGGTAAGAAGAGCATGCTTGAAAATGACTGTTTAATATTGGAATTGGATTGAATGGATAATTGTTGATTTGACGAAAAGGGGTTGAACGATTAAAAGTGACAGCATCTAAGGTAATCCAGTGGTTTTTAAGTCCAAAGTACTATATATACTACATAAAATATGTATGAGATCTGTTTGAGTTAATTTTTTTGTATGTGGTGTGAGACAAGGTCCCAAATGCATAGTTTTGCATGTGAATATTCATTTGTCCTAACACCACTTGTTGAAGAGACCGGTCTGTCCCTGTGGAATTGATCTAAAAGATCAGTTACACATAATAATATGAGTTTATTTTTGGGCTCTTAGTTCTATTCCATTGATCTTGTCTATCCTTATGCCAGTACCACCACACTGTCTTGATTACTGTCGCTTTTTAGTAACTTTTAAAATTAGGAAGTGTGAGTTCTCCAACTTTGCTCTACTTTTTCAAGATTGTTTTGGTCATTCTGCGCCCCTTGAATTTTCATAAGAATTTTAGGGTCATCTTGTCAATTTCTGCAAATAAATTACATAGCCCAGTGAGATTTTGATAAGGATTATGTAGAATCTTTAGATCATTTGGGGGGATAGTGCCATTTTAACAATACTAAGCCTTCCAATTCATGAATCTGAGATATTTACCATTTCTTTAGGGCTCTGATTTCTTTCAGTGATGTTTGCACTTCTCTTGTTATGTTTATTGTTAGGTATTTTGTACAAGTCACGAACCTCCAGTCTAAAGTTGGATAGAAGTGGTGAGAGCAGACAGCCTTATCTTGTTCCTGATTTAGGAGGAAAGTATCCAGTGTTTCAGAATTAACTATGATGTTAGCTGTGGGTTTTTTATAGTTATATTTCACATTGAGGGGGGTTTCCTAGTTAGTTTGTGGGGGGGGGGGTGTGTGTGTATGTGTGTGATGGGTTTGGTTGGGTTTGGTTTGACTTTGGTTGCGCCTCAAGGCACACGGGATCCTAGATCCCTGACCCCAGGGATGGAACCTATGCCCCCTGCAGTGGAAGTTCAGAGCCTTAACCACTGGACTGCCAGGGGAGTCCCTGTTTGGTGTTTTTTCGTTAAAGCATTTTGTCAAATGTTTCTGTCTGCGTCTATTGAGATGATCATGTGGTTTTTGTTTTTTATTCTATTGGTGTGGTATATTATGTTAATTGATTTTTTGGATGTTAAAAAACCTTGCCTTCCTGGGATAAATCTCACTTGGTCTTTGTATACATTTCCTTTTTATATGCTGCTGAATTCAGTTTGCTAGTATTTGGTGAGCATTTTTGTGTCTGTATTCCTAAGGGATATTGTTCTGTAGTTTTCTTGTGTTGTCTTTGACTGGTTTTGGTTATCAGGATAATATTGGCCTCATATAATGAGTTGAAAAGTGTCCAGTCTTCTAATTTTTGTGAGAAGGTTTGGTGTTAATTCTTTAAATGTTCCATAGAATTCAGTGACTCCCTCTGGTCTTGGGCTTTTTCTTGTGGGTAGATGTTGTTTACTAATTTAGTATCTCTACTTGTTATCGCTGTGTTGAGATTTTCTGTTTCTTCTTGAGTTAGGTTCAGTAGTTTGTGTCTTTCTAGGAATTTGTCTGTTTCATCTAGCTTATCTAATTTGTTAGCATACGATTGTTTTATACCATACCCCATAATCTTTGTTGGTTCTGTAATGTGGGTAGTAATGTCCTCTCTTTCAATTTCTGGTTTTAGTAATTCAGGTCTTCCATTTAGTTTATTGCAGCTCTAAACTTTATTATTTCCTTCCTTCTGCTTATTTTGGGTTTAGTTTGAACTTTTAGAAAATTTATTAATTGGAAGGTTAGGTTTTTTTATGCTAACATCTCTGTCATGTTATATAATTATCATTTATGTTTTGTGGTGAGAACAATTAAGATCTAGGCTCTCAGCAACTTTGAAGTTTATAATAAAGTATTGTTGACTCTACACATTACTGAAAGTGGGGTACAGAAGCCTCCAGCTATATTTTTGAATTATCTCTTTCTCCCTTTAATTCTCCCTTCATATGTTTTGGGACTCTGTTTTGAAGTGTGTGTATGTGTATAATTGTTATGTCTTTCTGTTGGATTGGCCTTTTTATTATTGTAAAGTATCTTTGTCTATTAATTTTTTTCTTAAAGGCTGTCTTGTCTGAAATTAGTATAGTCATTGTAGTTCTCTTTCGGTTAAGGTTTGCAAGGCATACCTTTTTTCATTTTTTACTTTCAAGTTATATGTGTTTTTTAAAAATCTAAAGTGTGTCTCCTTTAGACAGCATATAATTGGATTATTTTTTTTAAATCCATTTTGACCATTTCTGCCTTTTAATTAGAGTATTTAATTTATTTACATTTGACATAATTACTGCTAAGGTAGGATTTATCCATGCTCTTTTGCTGAGTTTTTCTATATGTCGTATGTCTGTTTTGCACCTCCATTCCTCCATTACTGCCTCCTTTAGTGTTTTTTTGTTTTGTTTTGTCTTTTATTTATTTGTTTATTTATTTATTTATGGCTGCGTTGGATCTTCATTGCTGCGTGCGGGCTTTCTCTAGTTGTGGCGAGCGGGGGCTACTCTTCGTTGTGGTACGCGGGCTTCTCATTGCTGTGGCTTCTCTTGTTGTGGAGCATGGGCTCTAGGCGCACGGGCTTCGGTAGTTGTGGCGCGCGGGCTTCGGTACTTGTGGCCTGCGGGCTCAGTAGTTGTGGCTCGCGGGCTCTAGAGGGCAGGCTCAGTAGTTGTGGTGCATGGGCTTAGTTGTTCTGCAGCATGTGTGATCTTCCCGGACCAGGGCTCGAACCCATGTCCCCTGCATTGGCAGGAGGATTCTTAACCACTGGACCACCAGGGAAGTCCCCTCCTTTAGTATTAAACAGATACTTTCTAGTGTATCATCTTAATTTCCTTGCTGTTAACTTTGACATGTTTTTGAGTTTTTTTTTCCTTTGGGTATTAAAATTAACATTTTTAACTCAAAAAAATGTAGTTCCAATTAACACCAACTGAATTTCAGTAAGATGCAAAAATTTCCTCTAAACAGTTCTGTTCCTTTCCTCCTTCAAAGTGCTGCTATTGTCAAATAATATCTTTATACGTTGTGTGCCCATCAAAAGATTTGATGTTATTGTTTAATGTAATAATTGTCCTTTAAGCCAAGTAGGAGATAAAAAGATTATAAGCAAAAAATACAATCATAATGTGTTTTATATTTACCTATGTCCCTTTACGGGTGCTGTGTTTTTTCATACAGATTCAGGTTACTGTATAGTGTCTTCATTTCAGCCCAAAGGGTTTCTATTATTTCTTTCCTTTTTTTTTTTTTTTTTAAGTATTTATTTATTTACTTATTTATTTATTTGGTTGTGCTGGGTCTTAGTTGCGGCTCGTGGGCTCCTTAGTTGCGGCATGCAAACTCCTAGTTGCGGCACACATGTGGGATCTAGTTCCCTGACCAGGGATCGAACCCAGGCCCCCTGCATTGGGAGCGTGGCGGAGTCTTAACCACTGTGCCACCAGGAAAGTCCCTCTGTTATTTCCTATTAGGGCAGGTCTGTTAGCAATGAATTACCTCAGCTTTTGTTTATCTGAGAATATCTTAATTTTTCCTTTATATTTGAAGGATAGTTTTGTCAAATAAAGGATTTCTGATTGACATTACTTTTTCTTCAACACTTTGAATATGCCATCCCACTGCTTTCTGGCTTCCATAGCTATTAATTTTTTTCAAGGCTCCCTTGTATATGATAAGTTGCCCCTCTTGCTGCTGCTAAGATCTTTTTCTTTCAACAGCTTGATTATGTTGTTTCTAGGCATGGATTTCTTTGAGCTTATATTACTTGGAATTCGTTGAGCTTCTTGGATGTGTAAATTAATAATTTTCATCAAATTCGGAAAGTTTTCAGCCATTTTATCAACAAATACTCTTTCTACCCCTTTCTATCTCCTCTGTTGGTACCCTTGGTAGTGTTGTGCATGTCTCAGTCTGTGTTTATTTTTTTTCCCTTTCAGTTTTTCAATCTTTATTGGACTATCTTCAAGTTCTTGGATGCTTTTTACCTGCTTGAATCTGCGGTTGGGAACCCGTAGTGAAGTTCTCATTTCAGTTATTTTACTTTTTTCTTTTTAAATTTGTATTGATACACTCTGTTTTATGAGATCTTTTTCAAACTTCCTGTAGTTCTTTTTTTGTTGTTGTTAATTGTTTATTTATCAAGAGAAGCTATTCCTTAGCCCAGATATTAGTAGTTCATAGTTTCATAGTTCAGGAACACAGGTAAGTGACAAACTTCCATGGAACTCAACTCAAAGAAATTCTTTATATTCCAAAATCACTTCACACTCTGAAAGATACCAGCCTTCCTCATCTCCTCAAAATCTTTTATGGAACCATAATTTCTGTAGAAGTCTGCATAGGCCTTCTTTCTCGGTTCAGCCACAGCAAACTTATAGAAAGCTGCAATTCCCAAGGAGATAATGAATGCTCCAGCAATATGAAATCACAGACGCTTGGCCAGAAGGCCACGCATCTGAGGTTTTGTCAAAGAACTGGAAGCCATGGTAGTTTTTCTCCTTGACAGCTCAACAGCAGTGTCCTTCCAGACAGGTGGAGAAATGGCTCTGTAGTTCTTTTGACTTGTGTTTTCTTTGAATATAGTTAAAATAGCTGATTTAAAGTCTTTGTCTGGTTAAGTCCAACATCTGTTCTTCCTGAGGGACAGTTTCTCTTGATAGCATTTTTTCCCTACGTACAGGCCATGCCTTCTTTGTGTGTGTGTGTGCGCGTACGTGTGTGTGCGTGTGTTGCATGTCTTATAATTTGTGGCTGAAAACTGGAAAGTTTAAGTAATGTGGCAATTCTTGAAATCAGATTTTACCCCCACACAAGCATTTTTTGTTTTGTTATTGCTCTTTTCTGAACGAATTCAGTAATGTCTGTATTCTTTGTCATCTTTGGTCACTGAAATCTCTGTTTGGGTAAGCCTTGTGTTCAGCTAAGATTAGAGGTTTTCTTAAACTCTGGAATCAATAAGCTATCCTTTACCCTGTGATTCTGTGTGCATGTTTAGGCACATCTTTAGCACTAAGCCAGTCTCTTGATAACTCCACTTTAGTATTCACTCGCTTCTTAGGCAGAGCCTGAAGGTTGGCTTGAGGTGAGAACTTGCACCTTCTCAGGTATTTCATGGGAATGGCACAGCCTTAGATGTTAGCACAGCTCTACACATACCTCAGGCCTTCTTGATTCCTGGTAAAATGTGGGGGGTTTTCAAAGCTCCACCCATGGGAATCTCATTTCCTAAGTTTCCCTTTTAAACTTTTTGGTTAGCCTGTTGTCTGCTCAAACTGTTACCTTCTACCTCAGGTAGCCAGGAAGTTAAAACAATTACCTTTAAAATGTTTTCTGCAAATACTGCATGGGGAAAAGGCTGGTTTGCCCTGGGTCAATTCTTAGGTCCAATAAAGACAACCTGGCCATTGTGGTCTCACAGGGAATCCTCAGAGAGGTGAAATAATGACATTTCTCCAAGAATGAAGCTTTGAAGATGTTTCAACCCAGTTCTGAGCCCTCTCATCTGGTGGCTCTCAGGCTGCTGGTTTTCACTGTGATTGTGTGTTTTCAGTCCTGAGGGGAGCATAGGAGGAGGGCAAATTAGGATGCCATAAAGCTTGCTGTTGTTACAAAGATCTAATCATCTTTCCGGAGTAAAAATTCCCTTTTTTGTTTTTTTTGGTTTTCTTTTTGGCCACATCTGTGCGACTTGTGGAATCTTACTTCCCTGACCAGGGATTGAACCTGGGCCCCGTCAGTGAAAGCTGCAAGTCCTAACCACTGGACCGCCAGGCAGTTCCCTCCCTTGAGTGTTGTAAAGCCTTTTGGTTAATTTCTAGAGTTCTGAAAAAGTTGATTCCTACAATTTTTTTTTTTGCTAGTTGCTTTTATGGAGGAGAGAATATTTGGAGGTCTTTTACTCCACCATCCTTATTTATGTCCTGTCCTGTGTATTTTTTTTTTGTAAGTTCTGAAGCATAATAAAATGAATACCTGTGATTCTTCTTGCAACTTAAATGACAACATGACCAGTACTTTTGAAGTTACCTTTGTCTTCCAATGATGTTTCTTTAACTCTCCCACATAGAGCTTGAATTTTATTTTGCCCTAATCCTTGCTTTAAAAAATATTTCCCCATGTATATCTCTAAACCAGTGGTTCTCAACCAGGGATGATTTTGCTTCCTTGAAGTCATTTGACGCTGTTTTTGATTTTCATAATTGGAGAAAAGTGTGCTACTGGTATATAGCGAGTAAAGCCCAGGGATGCTGTTAAATATCTTACAAGACATGGGAGAGCCTCCCACAATGAAGAATTATACAGTCCAGAGTGCTAATAGTGCAACAGTTGAGAAACCCTGTTATATAAGTTCTAAGTGTTCTAAAATTTTAAGTTTTAAAGTTTGGCCCCTTGCATTTATACATTTTAATCCATCTGGAATTGAATATTCTCTTGGAAATTTAAGTGCATATTAAAATTGGAAAAAATATATTGGATTTATGTATAGGGAGATAGTTTACCTAACTCCCAGTTTCAGTTTCTTTTGTTGATTTATTAGAAATTCCTGTCTTGAAGTAATGAAATAATGCATGTAAAGTATTCAGAGTCTATACCGTTAAAAGTAAATAAATGCCAAAGAAAGAAAGTTCTTCCAGTAATAAATATAGAAGTAGTTGCAGTGGAGTTAAAACTTAAGTGGATGCTAAAAGTAATGAGTGAATATTTGAGGAACAGGATAATTACATAATTTCATGGTATTTCCCCACAAATCACTTAATAATCACAAAGAGGAAAGGTAGTAACTTAACGGTAGAGAAATCTGGCATATACCACATTAAGTTATTGGTCAGGAGATCACCAGCTCATTTCTACACGATGTGCCTCATGATAAAATGCATTGAGAAGAATGTTGTGTAAGTTACATGGTAGTCCTGCCATCAGTGCATCTGAAGTACAAAGTAGCAGACAAACACAAATCAAGGGACATGGTATTAAAAAACTGACTTGGTTTTCAAATCAAGTTTAAGAAAGAGAAGTAAAAGTTGATGAATTCTTCCAGTTAAAGAGGGACTTCCCTTCCAGTGCAGGGGATGTGGGTTTGATCCTTGTTCGGGGAACTAAGATCCCACAGTGCCGCAGGGCAACTACAGAGCCCACGTGCTGTGGATCCCATGCACCACAACTCCAGAGCCCACGTGCTCTGGAGGCTGTGCACCACAGCGAAAGATCCTGCGTGCAGCAACTAAAACCCTACGCAGCCAAAAATAAATAAATAAAATAAAATGGTTTCTGTTAAAAAAAAAATAAGCTAAAGAGACGTGACAGCTCAATGCAATGGATCGGATTCTGATCCAAGGGGAAAATAGCATTGAGGACATTATGGGAACAACTGATGTAATTTGAACCTTGGCCTGTCCTTGTTAAACTTGTGTTAAACTTCCGGATCATTAATTTACAAGGTTATGTAAGAAAATGTCCTTGTTCTTAGAAAACAGGTAGTAAACTATTTAGGGATAAAAGATACATGATGTATCTAACCTAAAAATGTTTGGGAGAGAGAGTAGTATAGAAAGAATGGTTAAATAAATAGGGCAAAATGTAACTAATTGGTGAGTGAAGCATTTATGGGAGTTCCTTATAGTAGTGTAGCGTCTTTTAAGTTTGGAATTGTGTCAGTTATGACAAGTTCTTCTGAAATAGAATAATATTTTAATTAACCATATTTTATCAATCCTAGGACACCCAGTTTTTAATATTTTAACATCTCTGAAATGATGATGCATCTCATTGGTGACCTCTTACAGTTAGAATTAACCCAGTTATTTTCTTTTTGTGTAATGTGTAAAATAATGGTGTGGCTTACAATTGAAGGCATTTTGTATTTAATACAATATGATAATTACTATCTATTACTAGTAGCCATTAACATGGCATAGGTGTCTTTGGAATGGTTTCTTTTTTAATTTAAAGGGTTTTTTTGGTTTGTTTTCATAGATACGGTTCCATACTTAAAAATTCTAAAACAGTATATTCAGTGAAATTTTCCTTGAACTGTTACCCCCACCTTGTTCTTTTCTTCGCTTGTAGTTAACCATTTTTGTTTATTTTGTGGGTTATCTCTGTGTTAGGAAAGTATATATTTTCCTCTTTCCGGTAGAAAAGGTAGTATATTATATACTTATTGCACTATGCTTCTTTCATTTGATCATATATCCCAGAGTCCATGCCATAAAATTATAGTTTCCTTATTCCTAGTAATTACTCTGTAGTACTCCACTGAATAGATGTTTTGTGCCTTAGTAAAATCAGTACCCATTGGTAGATATTCTGTTTATTTCACTCTGTGTCACAAATAATGTTGCAACGAATAGCATTTTGCATCCATCATCTTTGCCAGTGTATATTTGGGCCCACCAGAAGTGGAATTGTTAGGTTAAAGGGAAATGCATGTGTAATTTTGTTAGGTGCAAAATTTTTCTCCATAGCAAGTTCTCCTTTTAGTATAACCAGAGGCAGTTGGTCTATTTCCCCACTGCCTTGTAGCTAATCTGAAAGATGAAATATGCTGTCTCCATGAAGTTTTTTTAACATGAAGTTTTAATTGCAGGGGAGGTGGGTATTTTTAACCCAGATACATAGAGGCTAGAGACAGCTACTCATGTTCTTCTATTTGAAATACCTTTTGGAAATTAATGGTTTTACTACTTACTACTAAGTTAAATAAGTAGACCCACACCTTTAGGAGTTGACATCTCTCTTTTCTTTTCCATGGTCTGTAATATTTTTCTCCCTTGCTTCAGTGGATGAAAAAATAACTCATTGTTCATTGTCATTTGTAGTCCATATTTTTTATTTTTATTGAATATCCTTGATTTACAATATTATATGTCACAGGTGTACTAATTCACAATTTTTAAAGGTTATACTTCATTTATGGTTATTATAAAATACTGGCAGTATTTCTTGTATTATACAATATAACCTTGTAGCTTATTTTATACATAATAGTTTGTACCTCTTGATCCCCTGCCCCTACATTGCCCCCTCCCTCTAGTCCATATTTGAACCACTCATTTTTTTCATGTTGGCAAAAATTTAAAAATTGTAGATTTTGATGTAGTGCTGTTTTTGTTGGCCACACCGCACAGCATGCGGGATCTTAGTTCTCCGACCAAGGATCGAACCCGTGCATCCTATTTGACATTTTAGAAGTCAGTCAATTCTGTATGTGCTTGCCAAATATAGTTACTGACTATGTGTATGGCATTTTTATCTATACTTAAATAAAAGTCTTATTTTTGACTATGAGAACCTAGTCTAAAAATTGCTTACCTGTTTACTTTGATATGTCCAGATTTGGGCATAATTTTTGATGAAGTAGTTGAGGATATAGAATGTTTCTTACAGAGTAGTATTTCAAAATACATAGGCAACACTATACACAAGGCTTAATTTCAGAGGTGTAAAAAATATTTTCAAGAGAAAGCCAGTGCTCAGAAAATCCTGGTGATTAATGACAGGTGCAAAAACATGGGATATGGTGGAAATTTGGCCATAGGTTCCAGCAAGTTTTCTTTATTAGAAACCCAGATTTGTTTATTTAGGTGTTCTAAGGAATAATAAGTGACGTTTTTCACTTTCCATTTCTCTTAAGGAGTGTTTCTCAGGAATTATCAGAAACCATCCTCACCATGGTTGCCAACTGCAGTAATGTTATGAACAAGGCCAGACAGCCACCACCTGGAGTTATGCCAAAAGGACGCCCTCCTAGTGCTAGCAGCTTAGATGCCATTTCTCCTGTTCAGGTAAATGAACACTACACTTGGTACATCTCCATTTGTTCATAGACTTGGAATAGAATAAACGTCTACATCATCATTAATAATCTACTCAAAGGAAATTTTTGTCTGAATTTATTACATTTTAGATAACTGCATGTCTAGTATCCACTTAAAGGAGATCCGTAAATAGGCATTGTGGTTGAGAACAGATTTTAATCATTAAGTCAAAAGAACATGACTATGAGAGGAAAGATACAAAACAACTTATTTAGGGCTTCTTTTTAAAATAAGAATAACTTAGACTTGAGAAATAAGCACTGCCTTTGAACCTGATGTGTCTTGTTTGTAGCTTCACGGGCCAAGCAACAGTGCTAGAGCATAAGGACTTGTTATAACTGGGGCTCTTCAGCTCTCAACTGAACTGCTCTTTTAAAAACAAGGTACATTTAAGTTACTCCCTGACACCAACCGCCCCCTTCTCTCTGGGAGCAACATATTCTGCTTCTATTTTCAGCTGCATTGAATGGCAGATTGGGGTTTATTTTAAGAAAAGGAAGAGCATTTAGTGATTCTTCAGTGACCACTTTATAAAAGGCATTTTGTGTATTATTTTCTGTAGTCACAAAGGTCTGAAATAATGCCACAAACTAAGAAGCTTAGAAGTGTAGTTATTAGATATTTTATAAAATCTTTTGGTGAATAGTATACCTTGTTTTTTGTTTCTGTTTTTGTTTTGGGGTTTTTTTTTTGTTTTGATTTTTTTTATTTTTTAAATCAGAGCTGATCTCCTCCAACCCCAAGATTCTCAAATTTTGACTAGATATATTTGTTTTGACTAGATTTCTAATTTCTAATGCTTTTATTGTGTTGAAAGTTAAATAACTTGCATTGAGAGATTTGTTTGTTTTAAAGGGGCTTACTGGAAATTTTAAGGACTGCTGTTTAGTAGTACAGCTTCAGAGAAATTCATCTGAAATGTTATTCTTGAAGTTTTATAGCCCTCATATTGTGGCTCTGGTTCTTTGGCAGGGGCTAACTCTTTAAACCTAATCCATCTATGATATAATAAGAAAATGACTGGTACTCTTGATTTGGGGATTTAAGCATCATCAAGATTGTGTGTGGTTTTGCAGTTTACTTTATATAAAGCATTTGAAGAGCTGTTGCTAAAGATTGCTTTACCTGTGTCGTTTGTCTGCCTTTTCTTGAAGTATGTTTAATACGTTTTTATAATGTTTTTCTTTAGATTGACCCTCTTGCTGGAATGGCATCTCTTAGTATAGGTGGTTCAGCTGCCCCTCACACCCAGAGTATGCAGGGCTTTCCTCCAAATTTGGGTTCTGCATTCAGTACCCCACAGTCACCAGCAAAAGCATTTCCACCCCTTTCAACCCCAAATCAGACAACTGCATTCAGTGGTATTGGAGGACTTTCATCACAGCTTCCAGGTAAGGGGGTTGGTGGGTAGGGGTGCAGATTATTTGTAAGCCTCATCGTGCCTTAGTGTATATAAGGTGTTTTGGAGTCACTATGATAAAGGAAAGCTGCTTGAACTAAATCGTGAAAAATTGCTTTCATATCCAGAGTTGGGAAGAGAAAAACATTACATTAATTTAGTCAAATGCAATGAGGATATTTGTACTTGTAAAGTTAGTTGAATTATTCAGTAAGGATTCTATTACCAGATGATAGTAGAAATATTAAAAGTGTGTTAACCACATTCTGAAGAACTTAGGCTTAGATCAAAACTCATAGCTTTATGAATTACTCAAGGTTGGTATAATAAAGGTAGAATATTTCACACATCAGATTCAGGTATATGTTCTGCCTTTTTGCACCTACCTTGAAAATGATAGTAAATCCCTAAAACTTTTTCACATATTTTGGCTTTTAACTTAATGTTGAAGTAAAGGTTACATTTTTCCCCCCCCTAGTAACCACATGTTTCTCCTAAGCTATCTGAACCTTTTATTGCCAGAGTATAAGTTTAGAGTACTAAAACCTAAGGAGTGAAATGTTGTAATAACTCTGTAACCTAGTTACCACTCAGTTAACAAAAGACCCTAATTTTTTAATTAATGTAAGTTTTTAATTAAAAACATATCTTTGATGTGAATAAAGTCAAGAATATGAGTAACGATAAGACTTCTGGCTGCCTTCGTTCTTTCTAGTAGGTGGTCTTGGCACAGGCAGCCTGACTGGTATAGGAACTGGGGCTCTTGGACTCCCTGCAGTGAATAACGATCCTTTTGTGCAGAGGAAACTGGGCACCTCTGGACTGAACCAGCCTACATTCCAGCAGAGTAAGATGAAACCTTGTAAGTGGTAGTGTTGTCTGTGATTGTGAAGTGTGACTGATGCATATAAAACTTGCATGTCCAATTTGTTCTCCCTAGAGTTATATGGACAAAGACATTGACTTATCTTAATATATTGTTAGTAGGGCCGTTGATATGCCTCCTAGATAGTGGGAGTAAATTCGTACATTTAAATGATTAAAACAAAAATTTGAGGTATCATTCCACCTTTGATCCTGGATTGCCAGAACAAGGTGACAGTTAATAAGAGGTAGCATCCTTCGAGGTGTCATCCTAAAAGTAAGAAGTAAAGAGAAAAGACTTTCAGCAGTTTAAGTCTATGTATGTAAGTCTTATACTTATCCTAAAGATTTTTTAGTGTTTTTTGTTGTTTGTTTTTAAACAAATCAGGAGCAGCCAGGAGAATTTCAGATTTCTGTTTCAGCTTGGCAGTTTATAAAGTAAATAACTATATTTTATTTACTTTAATGTTTATTTTAATATAATAGCTTTATGATATATGTAGCCTTATAGTACACATAATTATTGCCATATATATGATGCTACAGAAACCAATTTTTTAAGTTTTAATCTCCTTTAGTATGTTATTTCAAAATCAGAGACGTCCTCTTTGTAGATGCATAGGTATCATTGACTTATAAATATCCTTGTCATTGGGACTAAATATTCATCATACAAGGTTTGAAAGTATACCAAGTGACTTGAAAATGTTAGTGTGAAAGACTTGTCTGAATGTTATGTTTTGTAGCATGCGTTGTGTTTATATCAAGTGTCATGCACATGCATTGAGAATTCTTACATGTAAAAGGTGATTTTTTTTAAAATAAAGTAGTAAAGATTTGTTAACCTCGAGTGAGGTTGTATTGAGGGTAAGTGCATTATGAATTTGAACCTAGTGAACTTTCATGGTGTGATAAAAATCCTTATGAAGAAAGTACTAGGGTAGGACTATGGTTGTAAGGCAGTTTTGTGAGAATCTTTTGTGTCCCTAGAGCACTTGAATATTGAAACTTGACCACTTAAAACACTTCACTTTATTTTTTCCTTAAAATTCAAACTATATTGGTCTCTCTGGCTCTGCTTTATGTGGGGGAGTGAAGGAAGAGCCTAAATGCCCACTGGTTGCTTTTCTGTTTCTAACAGCGGACTTGTCTCAGGTGTGGCCAGAGGCAAATCAGCACTTTAGTAAAGAGATAGATGATGAAGCAAACAGCTATTTCCAGAGAATATATAATCACCCACCACATCCAACCATGTCTGTTGATGAGGTGAGTGTCTAGGACGATCTAATTCTTTATGGTTTAGGTAAATCTTAAATAAATGCCCTTTTCAAAGTGAAATCCCAACACAAAGTGTTTTGTTTTTTTTTTTAATTAATTAATTAATTAATTTATGGCTGTGTTGGGTCTTCGTTTCTGTGCGAGGGCTTTCTCTAGTTGTGGCAAGCGGGGGCCACTCTTCATCGCAGTGCGCGGGCCTCTCACTATCGCGGCTTCTCTTGTTGCGGAGCACAGGCTCAAGACGCGCAGGCTCAGTAATTGTGGCTCACGGGCCCAGTTGCTCCGCGGCATGTGGGATCTTCCGAGACCAGGGCTCGAACCCGTGTCCCCTGCATTGGCAGGCAGATTCTCAACCACTGCGTCACCAGGGAAGCCCCACAAAGTGTTTTGATATGTCTGTGCATCTTTGGAAACCTTAATATTTGTCTCAAGCTCAGTTTATTGTTAAATATTCTGCTTGACAATAAAGAATATTTGAGGAATGCTCTTAATAATGGTTTCCTTTATGTGTATATTATTTTTGTCTTGCTTTCTCCAGGTATTAGAAATGCTACAGAGGTTTAAAGATTCTACCATAAAGAGAGAACGAGAAGTATTTAACTGTATGCTAAGGAACTTGTTTGAAGAATATCGGTTCTTCCCCCAG
This sequence comes from Balaenoptera ricei, assembly GCF_028023285.1. Lineage (NCBI taxonomy): Eukaryota > Metazoa > Chordata > Mammalia > Artiodactyla > Balaenopteridae > Balaenoptera > Balaenoptera ricei. The sequence goes on along the minus strand of NC_082657.1, from coordinate 37,040,084 downwards.
TACCCTGATAAAGAGTTACATATAACAGCCTGCCTGTTCGGTGGGATAATCGAAAAAGGACTGGTCACTTACATGGCACTAGGTTTGGCCCTACGATATGTTCTTGAAGCCTTACGCAAGCCTTTTGGATCCAAAATGTATTATTTTGGGATTGCTGCACTAGATAGATTTAAAAATAGGTGAGTGGATAGGTTTCCTGTGAAGCTTCTCTTTTTTAATATAAGGAGAAACAGTAGCTTACTTTTCAACTAATTCTTGCCATGCCTTTTCATTATATGTATATTAACTAATCTTAATGACAAGTAAAAGAGGAAGAAGTGAAGACAATTAAATTCGTTACAATTGACAAATATGTGGTAGGAAAAGTATAAAATGAAATGGCAATTTTTTTGGTTTGTTTATTGAGGTATACTTTATATACGTAAAAGTCAGTATTTTAGGTGAACAGGTCTTTGAAGTTTGACAAATTCTAACAGTTGTATAACCACTGCCACCAACACCACAATCAAGATACGGAATATTTTCGTCACCCCCAAGAAGTTTTCTTATTCCCCCTTTGTAGTTAACTTTCCCTCACGTCTAACCCCTGGCAATCACTGATCTGATTTGTCTAGTTTTTCCAGAGTATTATTTAAATGGAATCATACACAATGTGTATGAGTCTGACTTGCACAAAGCACGATGCTTTCGAGATTTATCCATGTTACTGCATGTTTCAGTAGTCTGTTTCTTTTTATTGCTGTGTAGTATTCCATTGTATGGGTTCATTAGCGAATTGTTTTTCTATTCACCTGTTGATGAACATTTGGAGTCGTTTCCAGACAGTAGTTTTAGTGGCTCATTGTAATCTAATATTAAGTGGAATAAGACCTTTAAAAAACAATCAGTGATACTGTTTTTTGATGTAAAAGGGGTGAAGTTCATAAATATCCACCCCCTTACTTCTTTGTTCTTCCTTTTGGCATTCTCTTCAAATAAGATATTTCAAAGGTAGAAAGGGGGGAAATGGCCTAGACTAGCTTTTGAAAAATTTTAAATCGTGCTGCCTCTGTTCTTACATGAAATGGTAAAGAATGAATGTTTTTGTTCGCAGATTGAAGGACTATCCCCAGTATTGTCAGCACTTGGCTTCTATTAGTCACTTTATGCAATTTCCACATCATTTACAGGAGGTAAGTGTCTTCAGTACCTAAGTAGTTGGATGGTTTAATCTATTTTAATTTGAATTTGGATTTACTGGCAATGGCATTAAGATTTCTTAATGATTGGCATGATGCAGGTGTACGTATTATTTGTTGCTTGTTTTGCAGCTTAATCATGAAAAAATACGGATTTTGGGTTACTTTTTGTAAGCAGTGGTTTTGCTTGATTTAATAAAAGGCTTTTGCTAGTTCTTTTAGCCTAATAATGCTATTGAGGTAGACATCTTTCGCTGTTACCAAGAATCCCTTGCCTGAGTCTAAAAAGGATTTGGAGTGGGACTCTGATTAAAATAAGTAAAGTTGTCCCTCTGATTTAAATGTTAACATGAATCAGAGCTGTTCCTTTTTGTTGTTTTGTTGGTGGTGGTGGTTTGGTTTGGTTTTTGTTTGTTTGGTTTTGGGCGGGGGGTATGCTGCTCCACGCGGCTTGTAGAATCTTAGTTCCCCAACCAGGGACTGAACCAGGGCCACGGCAGTGAAAGCGCCGAGTCCTAACCACTGGACCACCAGGGAATTCCCAGAGCTGTTTCATATAAAACTTTCAGACCAGCTGTTTCTTAAAAATACAGCCTTCTTAAAGTACCTGCTTAGATTCCTTTGAGGTTAAAAAGGAGACAGTCCTTGAGGAAATGGACCTAGAGAATATACATTTTAAGCCATGTTATGTGATTATTCTTGAAATTTGTAAACTATTACTTTAATGATTAATTTTAGGTGATTACTAAACATTCACACTTTTGCCTTACCTTTGGTCAAAGTCAGCTTATAGAGAACAAAGAAAGTTGATTAATCTCTATTAACTTCATTTTACTTTTTTAAAATAAAAGATGAACTGCTTTATAAGATCATATTTTTAAGTAATCAGAAAGATCAGAATTTGAACCTACTTTTAATTCTATTATAATTTAGTCCAGCGCTTTCTACCTCATCCCACTGGGTTTGTTTGTAGGAGGGTAGGGTCATTATGATGGTTTAGCCTAGGAAACCATAGCATGGGGGGCAGGAGTGTATTCATGCCTCTTGAGGGGGTGGAGGACTGTGCCAAAACTATAGAACTGAAAACTAGACAGGAAAGCAGAGTTTGAAAAGCTAGGATGGGAGGTCAGAGGCTTACTACAATCAAGTGTTTTTGGAATTGAGAGCTGGGAATGTGGGCCTTGGAAGACTAGAGAGAACAAGGGAGGTGGTATGAAAGTGATCACACAAAGCAGTGATCCTAGTTCGCACTGTAACAAGATACCCAGAGAAGAGAAGGGAGGTCATTGTTTATATTTCTAGAGTCAATTTAAAGGACTGTACTTTCTTCAGAGATTGTCCTTCCTTGAAAATGTCCCCTTTTTTGAATAAAGTTACTGTATATATAGATAATAGTTTGTTTTGTTATAGGTACAAGCTGTGGGAAATAGTATCACAAAGGGTGTGTCAGTCTTCTGATTTGTGTGTGAGAAGGAATTTTATTGGTCTGTGAAATGAAAAAAAAAGAAAGAAAAACTTGTCCTAGAACATCCAGTATCATGCTTACTTCCTGTTGGCTAGGTGGTGTGGTATACACTGTTTTGTGGTAATAGCTTTATTGAGAGAGGACTCACATTGCAGTGTGTTTTTTAGGCCATGGTTTTCTCTCATCAGCATCCAATAGAAAAGAAATTAGTTTGGGCTTCCCTCGTGGTGCAGTGGTTAAGAATCCGCCTGCCAATGCAGGGGACATGGGTTCGAGCCCTGGTCCGGGAAGATCCCACATGTCGTGGAGCAACTAAGCCCGTGCGCCACAACTACTGAGCCCGCGTGCCACAACTACTGAAGCCCGCACGCCTAGAGCCCGTGCTCGCCAACAAGAGAAGCCACCGCAATGAGAAGCCCACGCACCACAACGAAGAGTAGCCCCCACTAGTGGCAACTAGAGAAAGCCCGCACGCAGCAACAAAGACCCAACACAGCCAAAAATAAATAAAATTTAAAAAAAATCAGTTTACTATATAAATTTTAAAACTTTAAAGTTTACATGTATTAAGGGATTTAAGGAAATTTATATGCAGGCATTTGTGGCTACTCTTTTGGAACTTGTTTTGTTAGACTAGTAGTTCTCTTATAAATACTTTAAAAACATACTAATATTTTACCGTTACTCCTTAAGGAGTGCGTGGTATCCGCTATATATTATAGATATAGGAATATGGACCAGAATGGGGTGAGACGTAAGGGAGATAGATGAACCAAAAGAGTGCTCTGAAATAATTTCTATTCTCTCAGTAGTGAGCGAAGTGTAATTCAAAAATTTCAGTTTCTGTTAAGAACTCTTTTAATGTGTTTCTCTCTCCCTACCCCCATAGTATATCGAGTATGGACAGCAATCTAGAGATCCTCCTGTGAAAATGCAGGGCTCTATCACAACCCCTGGAAGTATTGCACTGGCTCAAGCCCAGGCCCAGGCCCAAGTTCCAGCGAAAGCTCCCCTTGCTGGTCAGGTTAGCACTATGGTAACCACCTCAACAACCACCACTGTTGCTAAAACAGTTACAGTCACCAGGCCAACTGGAGTCAGCTTTAAGAAAGATGTGCCAGTAAGTAGGTCTATCTTTTTTCTTTGTTGGATTTGATATGTTGTAATATATCCAGTAGTGAACATGTATTTTAATTTTATTATAAACAACACATGCCTACTAAAAAAAAAAGCATTTCTCCCTTTGTCTCTCCGCCTTCCCACCCCGATTTCCCACACACAGCCACTATTAATAATAGTTCAATACATATTCTTTCCAGCACTTCCAGTACACAATCATACACACCATGTATATTTTGTATACTAAAGAAATCTGTATACATTTTCCCCCCTGGGATTTGTCTAGGAAGGATTTCAGTTTGTTTATTTTATGTATTTTATTTCTTTAGCCTTCTATTAATACTACAAATATAGATACATTACTTGTGGCCACAGATCAAACAGAGAGAATCGTAGAGCCCCCAGAAAATATCCAAGAGAAAATTGCTTTTATCTTCAACAACCTCTCCCAGTCAAATATGACACAAAAGGTGAGTCTGAAATAATAGTTTATATATCACTACCAATGCTCTCTGTTCTTTTCCTTGATGGGTTGGGGGATTTATATATGACATTCTGCACCCTTTTAATACTTTTAAAGGTAGAGATAATAGAATGAAAATGAAGGGAACATGGATATACAACTACTGGTTGTGGATTTTGTAGACATTAAATAGCACTGGCTTTATTTTATTTTATTTTATTTTTTTCTATTTTGGCCGCACCTTGCGGCATGTGGGATCTTAGTTCCCCAACCAGGGATCAAACCCACACCCCCTGCAGTGGAAGCGCGGTGTCTTAACCACTGGACCTCCAGGGAAGTCCCAAATAGCATTGTTTTGCAGTGAGTTACAGCCTTTTTGAAGTAAACTTGAAAATGATTTCATGATGATGGAAATTTCATTTGTATTTCTAATCACAATTCATGTCCTCCCAGAAACCATTAGGCACCGAATAAGTGAGGTAGAGCTTCTGAAAAGTAATGATGCACAAGATTATGTGCTAAGACAATACTTGGCATTGTCCGTTTTAGTCAACAAGATTAGCCTGAACAAGTGGGTTTTGAGATGTAATTTTTAATGCAAGTACTGTTTTTGAAAATCCCACCATAATTGATTGGGGGAGAATTTTGAAGCACTCAGCATCCCTTTTGGAAGAGAAGTTTCAAACTTTACAGATAATTCCTGGAGATATAAATTTAGGAAAACAATAGTTCTGGTGTCAGGTCTGTTAATAGCAGGTTTGTAGATTAGTAATTTATCCTCTTTTGGTCAAATGGAGAGCAAGTAAGATGGGGTTGAGTGACTACATATTTTGTAATTTTACAGTTAAGTGACGGTAGATGTTTCAGTTCTAATCACCCAGTTAAAGAGATGATTGACTCTATACTTAGATGGAATTGAACATACTGTACTTGGATAGCATCTGTCTGAAATTGGGGAGAGATGTAGCATGGTACTTTATTTATTTTTGTCTGTGTTGGGTCTTTGTTGCTGCACACAGGCTTTCTCTAGTTGTGGTGAGCGGGGGCTACTCTTCCTTGCGGTGCGCGAGCTTCTCAGTGCAGTGGCTTCTCTTGTTACGGAGCATGGGCTCTAGGCGTGTGGGCTTCAGTAGTTGCAGCCCGTGGCCTCAGTAGTTGTGGTGCACGGGCTTAGTTGCTCTGTGGCATGTGGGATCTTCCCCGACCAGGGCTCCGAACCCATGTCCTCTGCATTGGCAAGCGGATTCTTAACCACTGAGCCACCAGGGAAGCCCTAGCATGTACTTTAGCATCTAATTTTGCAAGGAACCACATGCTGTAATATTGTTCACAGAAACAAAACACAAAACTGTTATTTTATCATCTTTTAATTGTATACTTCCCATGTTATAATGGTTGGCTAGGTTGAAGAACTAAAGGAAACTGTGAAGGAAGAATTTATGCCTTGGGTTTCACAATACCTGGTTATGAAGAGAGTCAGTATTGAGCCAAACTTTCACAGCCTATATTCAAACTTCCTTGACACACTGAAGAATCCTGAATTTAATAAGATGGTTCTGAATGAGACCTATAGAAACATCAAAGTAAGTGTTGTATTTCTTTTTATTAATGTTTTGAGTTTGGAAATACTTGATTGTACAGGTGTAATTGGAGGGGGAGGGCTATTGCTGTTTTCTCTTGTATGTGTATATGTTAAAGTGTTTATGAAAGTTGCTCTAGGGTTTGTTTCAAATATAGAACTAAATTTTCTTGAAGAATTTAGTCTCACAGACACATTCTGTGCACTATTTACTTTGAAAGTAACCACTCTTGTGAATTTGTTTTCATCATTCTATGCATGGTTTTGAAATCTTTACCCTTTGTGCATGTTTTTAGGAAAACAATAGTTCTGGTGTCAGGTTTGTTAATAGCAGGTTGTAGATTAGTAATTTATCCTCTTTTGGTCAAGTGGAGAGTAAGTAAGATGGGGTTGAGGGACTACATATTTTGTAATTTTAAAGTTTAAAGTGACGCTAGATGTTTCAGTTCTTTTTTCTCCCTCATATTATTTGATTATATACTCTTAGCTTTAATCCCTCTGTTTTTAATAGTCTTATAGAAATCCATTATATTGGTTGTTAATATCTTTCACTATTACAGAAACAGTGCTGCAGTGAGTATTTTCCCTTATGTCTTAAATGCTAGATATCTCAAGACTCTAGACCTATTGTGGAATAGCTGTTGTTTAGCATTCTCAGAAGTTTAAGTTCACACTCTTCCTAATGAGCTAATGCTTGTTCTGTAAAATCCAAGTATTTTTCTTAGGAGGAATAACTTTTCAAGAAAACAGTGTGAACCAGCATGTAGCTGAAAACATTCTTTGCTGAATAACTTGGAATATTGGCTTAGGAACCAGCACTATATTTAAACCTGTGGATAGGAATTTTCCCTATTCTTGGTTACGCTGTAGTGCAAAAGAATTCCTGGCTCCTTTCTGTTGCACAGCTGACTTTGTGCCATTCTGCTGTTGCTGTATGGAGTTAAGGAACATAACTATATTCAGCCTTTGTTATTTGATAGTAAGGATGATTGGGATATATGAAAATTTCCACATAATTTGGAGCAGAATTTCAAGATCCTTTCTTTTAAACAAAAGTTTAAATTACAAATTTAAAGTCATAAATTAAAAGGTATCATATAGTAAGTGGATATATGTGTGTACCCAAGACACTCTTCGTGTGTACCCAAGGCACTCTCATGTGTTGGTTCTGTCCCCCTTAAGAAAGTAAGAAGTAAAGAATTGAAGAAATGGATTAGGTCTCCTAGAAATGTGATAAGTGTGTAAGCAATATTACACTGTATTCTAGAAAGTTATCTTAGTTGTCTCCAGAGATAATGCTAAAGATCACAACATTTACTGCAATCTTGTTATGTTCCTCAGTATGCCTGCTGTCTGGGAAGGACTTAAAAAGTATAGCTATAGTCTTCATTTGAATTGAATTTAGCTCTTCCAGATAGATTTGCAGTTGGGTCTCTGCTTCAAACCTAGCTAAAATTTTCAGTTGTGGGACCATACATGATACTTTTAACCTTGTGTTACTTTATACAGTATATTTGTATTACCTTTTTTGTTTGTTTGTTTTTAATGGAAAGGCATTTGAAGGTAAAAATGTCACTGAACACAACAAAATATCACAATGATACATGGACAAGGTCTACTTTGGGGGCATGTTCTCTATTGACAGCTTGTTTTTAATGTAGAATAATGGAATTCTTAAACATTTAGTTGAGAATATTTTTTTATAAGCTCATTGTCATACCTTCCTTAATCCTGCACTATTTCAGGTGCTCCTGACCTCTGATAAAGCTGCAGCCAATTTCTCTGATCGTTCTTTGCTGAAGAATTTGGGACATTGGCTAGGAATGATCACACTAGCTAAAAATAAACCCATCTTACACACTGTGAGTTTCAACTAAAAGCTCATGTAAAACTTGAGAATGTTCATACAGCATATTCTGTTTAAAAGTCTTGACTTTATTTGGGGCTGTAAAAGTTTGGCCCATGTTTTGAATCCCTAATTGCATGCTCATGGCCTCACATTGTTTAGCAGGATAAACAAAAGCCAATAAGGTATGATTGTTACCCCTTCCTTTTCATAAGGCAAGGGTCAAGTTATTGATTCCAATTTCAGGGGTGAGTTTAGCAAGGTATAAATTGGGGGTGTTTTGTGAGGGATTTTCTAGTATATTACCAGCTTTTAAAAATGTTTTTTATTCTAGGACTTGGATGTAAAATCTTTGCTGCTAGAGGCTTATGTTAAAGGACAGCAAGAGTTGCTCTATGTAGTCCCCTTTGTTGCCAAAGTCTTAGAATCTAGCATTCGTAGTGTGGTGAGTAAATTTTAATATTTTATTGATGGCTAATTTGTAAGAGTTAGTTTGTTTTAGCACAAGGTTTAGAGGCTATATCCTTAGTTCTTATGGACATAGAGCTAGTTCAGTTAGTTTTCCTCAGGGAAACTTGGGATTTCCAAATTGAGAGGCCAAGTAGTATTATAGGACTGGTTTTAATGGGTGGTTTTGGGTTCTGGTGTTTTTCTGAAATATAATATTATAGATGGGAAGGCTAGGTGTTTTATTATGGCCACATAGGTGTTAGTGCTTAACTTTTAGATAATACAAATTAAAGAGTAATTTTGGGGCAAGCTTAACATAACGGTTTTCTTTAGGTTTTTAGGCCACCCAACCCCTGGACAATGGCAATTATGAATGTATTAGCTGAGCTACATCAGGAACATGACTTAAAGGTAAATTTGTTGCTCTTTATCCCTAAGAACACTCTCTGGCTTTACATTATTAAAATTTACAGGAAAAAGAGGGTATTTGGGGGGAAGCACTATGACAAATGGGTGAGAATACTGTATAATATGAAGCTAAATTTTCATTTTTAATATTCTAATTGAATACTGGAATTATGCAGTTAAACTTGAAGTTTGAGATTGAGGTCCTCTGCAAGAACCTTGCATTAGACATCAATGAGCTGAAACCTGGAAACCTCCTAAAGGATAAAGATCGCCTAAAGAACTTAGATGAGCAACTCTCTGCTCCAAAGAAAGATGTCAAGCAGCCAGAAGAGCTCCCTCCAATCACAACCACAAGTAAGTGTGATAATTAGCCCTCTGTTTATCAGATGTTCTCTTTAATGGTACATTCCCATGCATATAACAAATTATAATTATTCTGTGTAATGGGGTGCTGAAACTTTGTGTACTTTCTGGTGAGCCTTCTAAATTATTAAGTAAAAGTTAGTTATGTTTAGGCATTGTCTTACTGTATTGGAATCTATCTGGGTAGTTCATGTGGTATTCATAACTAATATTATTAATCAGTTGTTTCTCATATCCCAACTAAGCCAGGTTATCTTTTACATTGTTTGAGTTCTCCGAGAAAGAAATGCATTGGCATGATGACCTGTGTTATTCCTCAAATCTGGGGGTGGCCAGATCAGCTCGACCTGTTAGGGGAGTGGATTATTTGACCTGGGTCCAGGAGGATTGGAAGTGCGGGGGCTGTAGGAGTGTAGAATGATTGGGAGTTGTGGTTAGAATGAACCAGCTTTTCTTCTTTTTCTCAGCTCTCAGTTTAAGAATCCCCAGGTAAATTGAGGGAACAGCCTAGGTTGAAAACTGACATCTATAATATAGAATAATCGAACAAGGCTTGGGCCTGCTAATGTGGTGTGACCCCTCAATTGCTTTCTGTGGCCACCGTGCACCAATACAGTTTTACATGCTTTGTTCAAATCTCTATTAAAATAACAATTTCCCTTATAATAATTCAAGGTGGAAGAATGTGACCTGTTCCACCCCTTCCCCCATTCAATTAGTTTAATTAGATAAAGACCAGATGATGCCCTGCTAATTTTATAGTAAAGTCAAGAAGTGTGCTCCTTTTATTAATAAGCTCTTATTTTATCTCTCTACATTTAGCAACTTCTACAACACCAGCTACCAGTACCACCTGTACAGCCACGGTTCCACCACAGCCACAGTACAGCTACCATGACATCAATGTCTATTCCCTTGCAGGCCTGGCACCACACATTACTCTAAACCCAACAGTAAGTAAACACCACTCTATTCCTCAATTCCTACTTTGTGACAAGGTAGACTGGTTACTTTCCCATCCCTCTTCCCCTTCCTTCTGGATTCCTAGGTTGTAGGCTTTTGTGGCAGAGAGTAGGGATCAGGAATTGCTGTGTAGTATAGCTGAGATCTTTTTTCTACTCTAAAAATAAGTCGTTGTGACTAGACATCACTTATATTGGCCCCTCATATCCAAACCCATGAAAAGTAAGTAAGCTGCCAATATAATCACAATCTCTAAGTATTCCTTATATAGTCAGAAGATGCTTAGTGTATACCATAGGTTTTTGTTCTCTTTTTATTATTATTTTATCATTATTATTTATTTATTTTTGGCCGTGTTGGGTCTTTGTTGCTGTGTGCAGGCTTTCTCTAGTCATGGCGAGCGGGGGCTACTCTTTGCTGCTGTGCGCGGGCTTCTCATTGCGGTGGCTTCTCTTGTTGTGGAACACAGGCTATAGGCGCACAAGCTTCAGTAGTTGTGGCACGCAGGCTCAGGAGTTATGGCTTGCAGGCTCAGTAGTTGTGGCGCACGGGCTTAGTTGCTCCGCAGCATGTGGGATCTTCCCGGACCAGGACTTGAACCCGTGTCCCCTGCATTGGCAGGCGGATTCTTAACCACTGTGCCACCAGGGAAATCCCTAGGTTTTTGTTCTTTATTATCATGTCACCTTAGTCTTGCATTAAGCCATATCTCTTGGAAGATAGCTGGAACTGAGCTGGTGTGTGCGTGTGTGTGTGTAAAGTCTCCAGGCTAAGGTCTGGAAGTGGACTTAGTACGCTCAGTTATGTTTCTGTGGCCTGATTCTGTGAGATTGTCTGGTCTATTAAGTAACTTCCCGTCAGTCTTTTTTCCTATACTTAAAGGTAGTATTCTACTCTGTATATTGAGGGTGATGATTGCTTGTTTATCCTCATTCTCTTATTCTGCTTAACACAGTTGTTTAGTTCAAAATCAGATTTCATGGTCTTTGCTTTTTAGAAATTGAAACAGTCGTAACATAAATACATTGAAGTTTTGTATTTTAAAGGACTTTCAAAGGGTTTTAAAGAGATCATTTTTAACCTGTTTTTGTTTGTTTTTGCTTCTGTAGATGTGGCACTTGGTTTTTGGGGAAAAAACTAGGTCTAGAAATTATGATTCTCTTTTATAATACTCCCAATAATTGAATATTTTTATAAGTTCATCATGAATATTTTTTTAAGTTTCTTAAAAATTCAGTGAATGCCTGGAAGCAGTCTTTCAATGAAGCAGGTTTCAGTGTATGGTAATTTTTTATAAAACGCTTGCTATTTTGAAAATAATAGTTTTTGTAGAAAGCCTTTTCTCTTATAGCCATTATCTTGTAATAACTTAGTGGAGTGTAATCTATAAAAATACTGATTACTACGCTGTACACCTGAAACTAATGTAATATTTTAAGTCAACTATACTTCAGTAAAATTTTTTTAATTTAAAAAACAAAAGTACCATGCAGAAAGTGAACAGACAAGCCACAAACAGAAATGATAGTCCCAATAGATATAACCACAAAGGATTAGTATTTAGTGCATATAAATAAACCTGCAAACCAAGAAAAGAACCCAACAGAAAAACTGAAGATACATTTTGTAGAAGAAGAAATATCAAAAGTCATCCAGCATATGGAAAATGCTAAACCTCATTAGCTGTCAGGAAAATGCAAATTAAAACCACAATATAAAATTTAAAATCCCCCAACTAGGCAAAAATTGAAAGTATGATCATACCAGCTGTTGGTACAATAGAAACTGTTATGCATTGCTGGTGGGGGGTATAATATAATCATTTTGGGGAAAAAAATATGGCATAACCTATTAAAACAGAATATGTGATTTTAAAAAAAAAGTCTTTTCTCTGTAAACTTGATTCTTTTCGCATTTCCCCATGCTAATAAAGAAGCTTCTTTCTTTCTTTCTTTCTTTTTTTAATATTTATTTATGGCTGCGTCGGGTCTTAGTTGTCACGCACAGGCTTCTTTCTAGTTGTGGCACGCGGGTTCCAGAGCGCATGGGATCAGTAGTTGGCATCACACGGGCTTAGTTGCCCCTTGGCATGGCATGTGGTATCTTAGTCCCCCACCCAGGGATCGAACCCGCGTCCTCTGCATTGGAAGGCAGATTTTTTAACCACTGGACCACCAGGGAAGTCCCAAGAAGTTACTTTCTTTAGGAGTACTTGAGCCACAAATTTCGACTAAGCAGGTAGTGTCTTTAAGCATCTTGTAATGAACAGTTTGCCCATTAAATTTTGTCTATGATCATGTATCACAAGATATACTGACTGCTATGCCTTCTTTGGAGCCCAGGTTGTTTCCTTAGCTTTTCATTGGTTAATTTAAAGTAGAAATTGGTAGTTCATGGTTAACCTTGAAATAATGACAAAAACATGGGTGTGATTACTGACAGAAATTGGGTTGTCTTATTTAAACAAGCTATTGACTTGTTTTTTCCTCCCTAGATTCCCTTGTTTCAGGCCCATCCACAGTTGAAGCAGTGTGTGCGCCAAGCAATTGAAAGGGCCGTCCAGGAGCTGGTCCATCCTGTAGTGGATCGATCAATTAAGATTGCCATGACTACTTGTGAGCAAATAGTCAGGAAAGATTTTGCCCTGGATTCTGAGGAATCTCGAATGCGAATAGCAGCTCATCACATGATGCGAAACTTGACAGCTGGAATGGCTATGATTACTTGCAGGGAACCTTTACTCATGAGCATATCCACCAACCTGAAAAACAGTTTTGCCTCAGCCCTTCGTGTAAGTCGATTATTTTCTTGTTGTTGTTGTATAAAACTCATTATTGCTTATCTGAAAATGTTTCTTTTCCTTTGCTAGTAACAGTGAGCATTTCCACTTATTATAATAGTTACCATATGTGTTTGATGTCCTCCCCTTTAGACTGTAAATTCTGTGAGGTGAAGCATCATGTCTGTTTTTGCTCACTATTATATCCTTAATAATGTTTGGCAGATAGTAGATACTCCAGATATTTACTGGTTTAAAGAAATGAAGGATTTTTTTAAAAACTGCCTAAGTTAACAGTCTTGATTCTGTTTACCATGAAGAATTTAAAGTACTTTGGAGTAGGACAGTACAAAACAACTTAAAGTGACTCTGTATGTCTGTGCGAGCACACACACACCACACAGACACACACATACACTCTTCAGGTAACTCAGTTATTAATTTGGGGTCTCAGATGTCGTGGTTAATAATGCCTTTGTTTACTGCTTTACTGCTTTCATAGTGTTCACCATCTTCACAGAAACCTGGTAAGATGTTTCAGTTGAGTAGTATTTTCATCTTGTAGATGAAGATGATTGTTAGACTATTTCATGGTCACAGCTAATGAGTCATAAGTAGAGTTGGAACTTCTAAAATTAATTTGTCTAAGCACTGCATTTTCTATTATCCCATCTATCTGCTTCGTCTACCCACAGAAAACTTTAAATTTTTTTCTCTCTCCCCCCCTCCCAATAGACTGCATCCCCACAACAAAGGGAAATGATGGATCAGGCAGCTGCTCAGTTAGCTCAGGACAATTGTGAATTAGCTTGCTGTTTTATTCAGAAGACTGCAGTAGAAAAAGCAGGCCCTGAGATGGACAAGAGATTAGCAACTGTAAGTGTTTAGCATTTGCCTTTTAAGTATTTTGTTTTTCCATTTAAGAAAGTGCCTCATAACAAGAACCTCAGTGACTTTTTTTGTTTGCAGGAATTTGAGCTGAGAAAACATGCTAGGCAAGAAGGGCGCAGGTACTGTGATCCTGTTGTGTTAACATACCAAGCTGAGCGGATGCCAGAGCAAATCAGGCTGAAAGTGAGAACTGGGGGCTCTGTCTCTCCCTGCCCCATCTTTGTTTTCTTTCTGTTCTTGTTGCTTAACTCCTCACCAGGACTAGGATAGGGGGTTTAAATGCTGTTTCTGAGAAAACATTTCATTTCACTTAAAGGTTACCTGTGGAGAAGACATAGAAATAGCTTAGATGTGTCCCCTCCCCCTGTTGTTGAAGTGCCTTTTAGTTTTTGTTTCCAAACTTGGTCTTCCCTTCTGGTACTTGAGTTTTTATTGCTAGTTGGTTGTTGGTGAGAAGACGATGTTGAGAAATTTTATCATTTTTACCAGCTCCACTGGAGAATTGCACTGGCAGCATGGTCCTACTTGAGTCATTTTCCAGTGGAAAAGCTCTTAATTTATAAATAAGGGTGACTCTAACAGGTCTCAGGGAAATAGGAAACACTGAACTGTGTGCATGCACATGCATGCATATTCAGTCATGCTGTTAAATGTTGTAATGACTCCTGTGTCCCTTCTCAGAACCCCTGTGCTTACTCCCATGCAAAATTTCCATTTTGATAAAAAGGTTTCCCTTGATTGTGAAGAGAATCCTGTTAAAGTAAGTTTTCTTCTTCCAAGGTTGGTGGTGTGGACCCAAAGCAGCTGGCTGTTTATGAAGAGTTTGCACGCAATGTGCCTGGCTTCTTGCCTACAAATGATTTAAGTCAGCCCACAGGATTTTTAGCTCAGCCCATGAAGGTAAATACTTGTCTTGGGGCTTCCCTGGTGGCGCAGTGGTTGAGAGTCTGCCTGCCAATGCAGGGGACACGGGTTCGAGCCCTGGTCTGGGAAGATCCCACATGCCGCGGAGCAGCTGGGCCCGTGAGCCACAATTGCTGAGCCTGCGCGTCTGGAGCCTGTGCTCCGCGGCAGGAGAGGCCGCGATAGTGAGAGGCCCGCGCACCGCGATGAAGAGTGGCCCCCGCTTGCCACAGCTAGAGAAAGCCCTAGCACGGAGACGAAGACCCAACACAGCCAAAAATAAATAAATAAATAAACAAAGTAAACAATGCGTTTAAAAAATATATATACTGAAAAAAAAATACTCGTCTTGGATTAAATTGAGTAATTTACAGTTTAATTTGAATGTTTTTGTCAGTTAATCTATCAGTGGTTCCTGGGAGCTTAAGTTATAGGGAAAAAAATTACCCACTGTTGTTGAGTTGTATAGATATTCTTTGTATCAGATAAGCATGGCATTCGGGAATTTTTTTAAATCCATGAGGTTGATTTAACTTTCATGTTTGGCCTAACTAAAGGAATTTACGTGGTGACCTCATGGCTTCCTCTGTTCTTTATAAAAACATTTTCTAAAAATTTGAAATGTTATTTACACAGAAGTTGAAAATGTAAGGGGAACCATTTGAACATAGGTGCTGATCTTGATGGCCCAGTCTCTTGAATCCTTTGGTCTGTGTTTCCTACAAAGACGTTCTTCTGTGTGACCATTGTATAACCATTGAAATCAGGAAGTTAACACTGATACCTTAGTATCATCTAATCCTTAGACCTAATTCAAGTTTTACCAAGTGTCCCAGTATTGTCTTTTTGGAGTAAAAGGACCTAAATCAGAATCACGCATTTCAGGGAATTCCCTGGCGGTCCAGTGGATAGGACTCTGTGCTTGTACTGTGGGGGCCTGGGTTCGATCCCTGGTCAGGTAACTAAGATCCCGAAAGCTGTGTGGCGCACCCCCCCCAAAAAAAAAAAAAAACAAAACACCACACATTTCATTTAGTCATCATATTTAAAATTTTTCCCGCAGGTCAGTCTACTCCAGCTCCTTTTCTCATCTTCCCATGGCCTTCACACTTTGATTACAGGCCAGTGATTTTGTAGAATGACCTGATTTGGGTTTGTACAGTATGTTCTCATGAATAGATTCAGGTAGTACATCTTTGATAGGAATACCACAGAAATGATGCTGTGTTCTTATTCTGTCCTATTAGGTTTTGACAGTTGGCCTGAATACTATATTTTCCATGGTTTGGATTATATACTTTCATAGGCTGCAGATTAGATGCTACAAGTGGTGCTGCTCTCAGCCTTTCCCATTATTTATCATGCTCTTTCATCACTTGATTGTATTGGTGTCTGCAAGGCTTTCCACTATCAAGTAAACAAAACACACCCCCACCAGTGCTTGCTTTGCACTGCACCACTTAATGGCATCAAGACCAAACAGTTCAGGAAGGGGAATGGAAGAGCCCCTCCATGTTTTGATGAAAAAGAGAGAGAGAAAAAAAATAATAAGGGTAGTTAATATACCAATAGACTTTTTAAAAAAAAATATTCATTTATTTTTTTGGCTGCGTCAGGTCTTAGTTGCGGCATGCGGGATCTTTAATTGTGGCGCGGGCTCTTCGTTGTGGCGTGTGGATTTTCTCTCTCTAGTTGTGGTGCGCAGGCTCCAGGGCATGTGGGCTCTGTAGTTTGTGACACGCGGGCTCTCTCGTTAAGGCTCGCAGGCTCAGTAGTTGTGGCATGCGGGCTTAGTTGCCCCGTGGCACGTGGGATCTTATTTCCTGACCAGGGATCGAACCCTTTCCCCCTGCATTGGAAGGCGGATTCTTTATCACTGGACCACCAGGGAAGTCCCCCAGTAGACTATTTTTTTTTTTAATTTAATTTATTTTATTTTTGGCTGCGTTGGGTCTTCGTTGCTGCACGTGGGCTTTTCTCTGGTTGCGGCGAGCGGGGGCTGCTCTTCGTTGCGGTGTGCGGGCTTCTCATTGCGGTGGCTTCTCTTGTTGCAGAGCATGGGCTCTAGGCACACGGGCTTCAGTAGTTGTGGCATGTGGGCTCAGTAGTTGTGGCGCATGGGCTTACTTGCTCCGCAGCATGTGGGATCTTCCCGGGCCAGGGCTGGAACCTGTGTCCCCGGCATTGGCAGGCGGATTCTTAACCACTGCACCACCAGGGAAGCCCCCCAATATACTTTTAAATTGCTACCTGTGCCAGTGAAAAATCTTTAATTTTTTTCCTCTCTCTTTCCCCCCCGCCCCCCCTCTCTTTTTTTGGTTATTTCCTCCTCCAAAACAGCAAGCTTGGGCAACAGATGACGTAGCTCAGATTTATGATAAGTGCATTACAGAACTGGAGCAGCACCTTCACGCCATCCCACCAACTTTGGCCATGAACCCCCAAGCTCAGGCTCTTAGAAGTCTTTTGGAGGTTGTAGTATTATCTCGAAACTCTCGGGATGCCATAGCTGCTCTTGGATTGCTCCAGAAGGTTAGTTCTTAAACTGTTAATTTTAGAAGAAACTAGGTTTGTAAATATCTAGTGACCTGCACCATTATCTACTTAAGTTATGCTTAAAATTTTAAAAATTAATATAAAGCAAGTTTTGTTTTGTAATAAGCAGATGATTTTCTCCAGAGTAGAGTGGTGTAAATAGTTACAACTGTAAAGTGTGAAATCTTTTCTTTTTTCCATAAAGGTAAGATTTTCTGGAATTACGATTATTTAAGAAACTTTAAAAGATAGCCCTTTAGATTTTGAGGGACAGTTGATCCAAGTACTTGGGTAAGGGGGTGGGGTATGGGGCAGCATTAGGTTATTACTGTTTAGGGACAGTGTCACCTTTCTTGACAGGGAAGAACACCAAGCATGGACTAGAAAGAACTCAGAGAGTGTGTGTGTTAGGCAAGTGAAAAGGATTTTAGTGAATGGAGAGATTGTTAACTTGTGGCTTTAGAAAGTATGTTGTACTTTGCATTAAGGTTTGGTTATTGACTTTGATAATTGGGCTGAATACTGTATTTTCCATGGATCTGAACACTTTTTTTCTTCCATAGGCTGTAGAGGGCTTACTAGATGCCACCAGTGGTGCTGATGCCGACCTCCTGCTTCGCTACAGAGAGTGCCACCTTTTGGTCTTAAAAGCTCTTCAAGATGGCCGGGCATATGGGTCTCCATGGTGTAACAAACAGATCACAAGGTCAGTAGCCATCTTAGAAGAGTAATATTTATTGAACTGCTTTCTCACATACATGACCCTAAGTACTGAGAATTGTTGAATGTTTGTTCTTTTTCCGTCTGGTGCCCATGATGGATACAGAGAACCAGTACCTTGTTTTGGGGAATAAATGATAGATATGGATTTTAAAAGGTTTCAGTGATTTCATAGAAGTGATGTTCATAAATGGAATGCTTTGTTTTCTAGACTTCGAGAACAAAACTTGTGTTTTAACACTGGGTCGTCTGTTCTACTTCTTTACTGGTTATTTTGAATCTTGAAAACTGATTTTTAGTTGGTTCTCAAGACATCCTTAATTTGGAACAAGTTACCATTTAATAAAATGGGCTCTTTATTTTACCTGATATATAGTATGGTTAAGCCTTTATGAATAAAGAAATACTGACTTTTCTAGGTGCCTAATTGAGTGTCGGGATGAATATAAATACAATGTGGAGGCAGTGGAGTTGCTAATTCGCAATCATTTGGTCAATATGCAACAGTATGATCTTCACCTAGCTCAGGTATGGAAGGAATTAAACAGGAAAAGTGACCTCTGGTAGTTGGGAAGTGTGTTTGCTGTAAGTGCTGTCTTTCTTACATTGTGCTTTCTGTGTTGCCAGTCAATGGAGAATGGTTTAAACTACATGGCTGTGGCATTTGCTATGCAATTGGTAAAAATCCTGCTGGTGGATGAAAGGAGTGTTGCCCATGTTACTGAGGCAGATCTGTTCCACACCATTGAAACCCTCATGAGGATTAATGCTCACTCCAGAGGCAATGCTCCTGAAGGGTGAGAAGGAAATGCTTTGGGATTCTTGTGTATTCAGCAGTCTAAGAGCTTTAGAAATGACTGAATAGACTTAGTAACGTTACCTGTTATATAACTACTTTACCTACAACATATGGTAAGCTTTGGTGAGGCCTAATATTGTCCCTTGAGATATGAAAGCTTAACTAACTGCCAAGCCTTCTTGCTATAGAGCAGTACATACAGCACTAGATTTGGTGTCAGAGTCCTCTGTTTAAGGCCTGGCTCTGCTGCTTAAAATCTGATTTTAGGCAAGTCAACTTACCCTCCCTAAGCCTGTTTCTTGTATAAAATGGAAATAATATCTTGAAGAACTGTTGAGAATTAAGATGAATAACACAAAGCATGGCACATAGCGGGCATGCAGTGAATAATTTTTTGACCACGAACATTAGTTCCATTTCATTGGGCATCGTTTTTTTGTCAAGAAGTGACTTAACTGAAGTCAGTCATTTGCATATTATGTCCTCGTGAGTAAACAGATATGAAGAAACCGAGGATAGTTTTGTTTAAATATGGGAATGGTAAAATTATCATCACTCTTGTGGTCTCTCTTAAATAAACAAATTGTCCAACTGTATGTCTGTGAAATCACAACCAAGAATAGACTGATTTTCATTCTGGATTTATTGTACTAGATTGCCCCAGCTGATGGAAGTAGTGCGATCCAACTATGAAGCAATGATTGATCGTGCTCATGGAGGCCCTAACTTTATGATGCATTCTGGGATCTCTCAAGCCTCAGAGTATGATGATCCTCCAGGCCTGAGGGAGAAGGCAGAGTATCTTCTGAGGGAATGGGTGAATCTCTACCATTCAGCAGCAGCTGGTCGTGACAGTACCAAAGCTTTCTCTGCGTTTGTTGGACAGGTAGAGCTTTTGGAAAGAAAGGTGCTTTTTATTCAACATAAGTAGGGTGTGATGCCTCCAATATTAAAGCTCAGTATTATGTACCTGTGGTCAGTTACCTCCATACTCATGTAAACCAAAAATGTCACCATCGTTACTCTGTTAAATTGATACTGTTTATTTTCCCATCATTGGTCACTAAGCAGTAAAGTCAACATTTCCCATCCCCTTTAGTTCTTTTTGTCCGATTTCAGTTGTCACAGCTACAAAGTACAATGGGTCAGGTAATGAATAATGAAATGGCCAAATGTATATAGTAATTTTACCGGCTTGATAATCAGCAGTGATGGGATTACGGGCTAATCTGTAAAGTTCTTATAATAGCCCATGTTTAAAAAGTAAAATAAGGAGTACCCTGGTGGTCTAGTGGTTAGGATTTGGTGCTTTCACTGCAGTGGCCTGGGTTCAGTCCCTGGTTGAGGGAACTAAGAATCCTGCAAGCCCTGAGGTGCAGCCAAAAAAAAATTTTTTTTTTTAATTTAAAAGTAAAATAAAACACAACACAACAAAACAAAAAAACCTTAAGTATTTAAATGGTGGAGATTTTTATTTTATTTTCTAAATTAAGTACCTTATCTACCTAAAATAGCTTATTTCTGCAGTTCGACCATTGTATTTCTTCAAACTGAGACCAAAGCTTAGGTGTGCCACCAAAGAAAGATGCAAATTAGACCTATTATCAAATAAATGACAATTGAATGTGGAAGAGCTGATTTGAATTTTAGAAGTTGTCAGGAATTGGATTTACTTTTCAAGATGACTAATTTCTTAGTAAATCATACTAAGTAAGTTTCTCCCTTAAAAGAATTGAGGGAATTATAAAAACGTACCCTATTGAAAAGTTGTTACTGCATATTTACAGTTTGATTTCTGATTTGGATAGAGGAATTTCAAATCAATTGGTTTTTGTGATCATTGATATTTCATGGGTATGGATGTGGCACCTGTCTCAGCTCTCTTGTTGGCTTATTTGCTCTTGTTCTCTCCATTTGAAAAAGATAATGTATTATACTTTTCTATTCTCTTTTGAATCCTTTTGAGAATTCCTTTTTTCTTTTTCTGCTCCCTCTTGATCATAGCAGTCTATCCTCATTTCTTCTCCCCCCCTTAGTTTTTCAGATTTCATTGTACAAAGTCCCTTTGCTGGCCTTCTGTTTTTCCTAGGGTATATTATTGTCAGTTCAGCTGTGTTATTGCTTATCACGGGACATTTAAATTGTTTTAAAGTTTCCAAGATAATGGTCAAGTTTTCATTCTGGGCTTGGTTTCAGCACTGACCTCCTCCCTCTGCAGCCTTAACGCTTGTTACACTGTCTTCTTTTTCTTCTTTCATACTAGCGAAATAACTTCTCTGCTTCACTTCCAAATCATATGTCATAAAATT
This sequence comes from Balaenoptera ricei, assembly GCF_028023285.1. Classification (NCBI taxonomy): domain Eukaryota; kingdom Metazoa; phylum Chordata; class Mammalia; order Artiodactyla; family Balaenopteridae; genus Balaenoptera; species Balaenoptera ricei. The sequence goes on along the minus strand of NC_082657.1, from coordinate 37,019,314 downwards.
TGTACTTTATCCTTTCTTTTAAATAAACTTGCCCTTTCCACTTTATCTTAATTTACATTAAAATAGCCAGGTATAATCTGTGAGCATTTTGCTTTGGTACCTATTACTGTATAAATTATTATTTGATTTTCCTAGTGCAGGCTAGTTGGAGTTTCAAAAACTTTGTTGTTATTGGTTAAGTCAGTTAGAAGAAATTATGTGAGAAACTAAAATATATGTAACTTAATCTCTTACTTGGGGGAAATACACATTGACCAGAATGTCTTAATATGACTTAATGGGTTACTGAAAGTTGGTTTAATTTGCATAATTAACTTTTGAAATTACTGGCTATGGACTGCTGTTAAAAATTGCCATGTTATTATCTCTCAACTCCCGTCAAACTTAAAACTGAAGGAATTCTGTCATGGATCCTTAATGTAAAAGTCATTTTCATGACCCTTTTTTTTTTTTTTTTTAACAAAGTAAGAATCACAAATGTGACAATAGGATTGAATGAAAGAATACTTCTTACATGAAAATTAAAACTTTATTCATGTGTATTATCTCATTGTGCCTTGTAATGTTTTTGTTCCCTTGGTAGATGCACCAGCAAGGAATCCTGAAGACTGATGACCTCATAACAAGGTTCTTTCGTCTGTGTACTGAAATGTGTGTTGAAATCAGTTACCGTGCTCAGGCAGAACAGCAGCACAATCCTGCTGCTAATCCCACCATGATCCGAGCCAAGTGCTATCACAACCTGGATGCCTTTGTCCGACTCATTGCACTGCTGGTAAAGCACTCAGGGGAGGCCACCAACACTGTCACAAAGATTAATCTGCTGAATAAGGTCTGAAATCCTTTCTTGCCTTAGTCTTTGCACACTTGAAGTCTGTATCAGTGGTTCTCGACCCTACAGGGCCCTCAAAACATTTTGTAATATCCCCTTTTCTGTCCAGATATTAAATTCATAGATAATATGTAAACATAATCACCGAGTTTTAGAGGAAGAGTATGGTGCCTTAACTGAAAGACACCCCTCCCCTAAAACAAAACAAAAACATATAACGTATTTTCAGTATGTTAATGTTTGGTAATGAGTACACTAGAAAGTATTTAGGTAGTAATGAGATTTGCCCCCATGTACAGAATCACTGTGAATGAGATGGCTAGACATGTCCATTGATAACAAAAATTGGCAACTCAAATACCATGAGTGACATTGCAGTTGTCTTGATTTTCTGAAAAGGAACAAAGCAGAATTTCTGTTTGATTTATGCAGTGGAATTGCTGGAAATTTGAATGTTAAGATAGTGCAAAAATGAACTTAGAGCTTGGTCTTGGATAATTACAAATGGGTTCACATACATCCCCCACTGTTCAGTGATAAAATCAAGTGGAATGCAGGATAATTCTTAAATATTTCTGCAACCTAATAGCATACCTGACCTTCCATCTACTAAATGCCAAGAGAAGTATAAATCATTTGCCTCTTGTCAGCTTTATGTCAGACCAGAAAAATTAGGTGGTTTGATTGTGTTAACATGATAAAATATGATGTACCGTGCTGATTTCTAGAGCTTTAGAAAAACTTGTGGAATGTATACATGTCTAGTATACTTCCATATACAGGGGTATGGGAATTCAAAGAAACCATGCAAAATTCTGTAGGGCAAATCAAACCCCAATGCATGGTCCCTTTGGCTACCAGTATGTAATTTTATATTTCCTTTCATGTGGGGCATAACGATGCAAGGTAAAAAAGCATGGCTATGACAGTGGTAAATGAATTATCTTCGTGATTTACAAGCTCTATAATCTGTGTGCTCTATATAGGTCCTTGGTATAGTAGTGGGAGTTCTCCTACAGGATCATGATGTTCGGCAAAGTGAATTTCAGCAGCTTCCCTACCATCGAATTTTTATCATGCTGCTCTTGGAACTCAATGCACCTGAGCATGTATTGGAAACCATTAATTTCCAGACACTTACAGCTTTCTGGTGAGTACTGTTGAATATAATACTGTTAAGGATTTCCTGTTAAGGATTGCTGTTGTAGTGTAGTAAAATTTGAGAAGTAGAACTCTTGTGGATTTGAGGCATGTTGATTCATAATGCAGCTTACATGTTGTCTACTTAATTATATTCATGTATTTTTTTTTTTTTTACCATATTTAAGCTTGTGCTTCTGACTAAGGTTTTCTTCTTTCAGCAACACATTCCACATCTTGAGGCCTACCAAAGCTCCTGGCTTTGTGTATGCTTGGCTTGAACTGATCTCCCATCGGATATTTATTGCAAGAATGCTGGCACATACGCCACAACAGAAGGTGTGGCTGCAGTTTATCTCCTACAGATGACGACTGTAACTACCTGGGACTTATTAGCACTCTTAGTCATTCAGTAGTCATTGTACTTCTTTCAGGCTTAGTTGGGAGTTCTTATATTTAATGTGGAGTCAAGTCAAGGAGAAAGGCTTAACAAGTACTTGACTGCCTCTGCCTGAAAGCCATTCCTCAATGATTAGGTTCCTGCTTCTCCAAGTTGTTGTGAGTCACCTTATGTCAATCTCTTAAGGGATTTTCAAAAAAAGTTGAAACCTTAGAGCACCTCTGTAGACAGCTATGTAAAACTGAGTAACAGAACTCAGAAACCTGCCAGTTTTACAGGTTCTCTAAATACTAAAGGCTCTCACATTCAGGGTTGAGGACCACTGGTCTTTACTGTATCAGAAAAATTAAGATCAAATTTAAGTAAAGAGTTTTTTAGTCTTAACTGTGAATAAACAGCATGAGAAGTTTCTCTCCCATCTTGCAATTAAATGGCAAATGAGTACTCCAGGAAGTACCCTTGATTGACCGTTCAGATCGGGAGACTGTAACTACTGTGTGTTTAGTAAAAAAGAAAGTGAAATAATCCTTAAATGGATTTCGTTTTTTTTGACAAATAAGTGCATTCCAGGAGGAGGGAAAATATATTGAATAAAAACTACTCCAAAATGAACGTAATTTGTATAATTGGGATATGGTGAGGAGGCCAAGTTTGGGTGAAAATAGAGGATTCATGTTGTAAATTGGATGAGGTTATTTGCCAGGAGTTGAGGAATTGGGAGTGGGAAAATAAATGGTTGAGATCCAGGACTTAAAAGAAATTAAGAAAACAGACCCAAGTTTCTCAGTTGGCTAGTGTTTTGTGTTCTGTCTGAAAGTTCCTCTCCCTATTTAAAATGTTGCTACAGGCACAAGGACCTATATATCCTGGAGTTTCTGGAGCCAGTTTGTTTCAAATATCATTTCCCATTATCTCCATAATTTTGCTTACTCTTTTCTCGAGCCAGTCAGTCTTTAAGAGAGGTACTAATGTCCATATTCTCTAGCTATATGAAGAAGATAATAAAGTCACAGTGTAGCTGCTTGGGCAACTTTTTTGGTGGCAGGACGGCAGCTGACTGAGGATAATTATGACTCATACCTTTCTTTCTTTCTTTCAGGGATGGCCTATGTATGCACAGCTACTGATTGATTTATTCAAATATTTAGCGCCTTTCCTTAGAAATGTGGAACTCACCAAACCTATGCAAATCCTCTACAAGGTAATTAATTTGGAGTTCTAAAATTAAAATAATTAAAACTTAACACTTAAAGCAGTTAAAAACACGAAAACACTTAAACACTTCAGCTGGGAATATGAGGTCTAATGTTTGTTTTTATCATTAAGCTTTATATATATATATATATATATATATATATATATATATATATATATATAATTTATTTATTTTTGGCTGTGTTGGGTCTCCACTGCTGCACGGGCTTTCCCTAGTTGTGTCAAGCAGGGGCTACTCTTCGTTGCGGTGCATGGGCTTCAGTAGTTGTGGCACACGGGCTTAGTTGCTCCACAGCATGTGGGATCTTCCCAGACCAGGGTTCAAACCCGTGTCCCCTGCATTGGCAGGCGGATTCTTAACCACTGCACCACCAGGGATGTCCCTATCATTAAGCTTTTAAAGTATAACATATATTCAGAAAAGTACAAAAATCAAACATATCTGCATAACCAGTACTTGATCATAAGGCATTCATATGTTCATATATGTGTATACCAGTTAACTCTTCCAGAAGCACATTAGAATTACTATTTCTCCCCATCCTTACCATACTTGAAATTGTTTTTCGTTTTAGTCATTTTGTCAGTTGTGCAGTAGGATCTCATTGTGGATTTAATTTGCATTTCCTTGATTTCTTAATGAGATTTTTGTGGCCATTGGGGTATCCTCCTTTTGTGATGTTCTTCTTCCAGCCTTGTGCTCATATTCCTATTGGATTATCTGGGTTTTTCTTATTTATTTTAACAGGGATTCTTTATGTATTCTGGAGGTAAGCCCTTTGTTGATGTATATTCAAACATCTACTCTTGTGGTTTGCCTTTTCACTCTGTTAAAAGTAGTATGTCTTTTGAGGGATGGAAGCTTTAAATTTAATGTAGTCAAAATTACCAGTTTTCTTCTTTTATTATATGTTGCTTTTTGTGTCTTGGGTAAGAAATCTTTGCCAATCTCAAATTGCATTCTGTTCTGCACGTGCCTGCCCCCTGCCCAAGAAGCCATTAATTCTGGCTTTTACATTTACATTTAAAAAGAAAACTTTATTTTTGTGAATAATGAGGTTCATTTCCTCCCCCTTCCTTACACTCTCCAGCCCAGTAAGTATGGTAAGGTTTTTCAGCACCATTTTTATAGTTCTTCATTTCCTGTTCAATTGATTTGGCACCTGTGTCAAAATAGTTGACTATGTATATATGGGTACCTCTCTAGTTGATCTGTTTATCTGTTCTTAGGGCAATATCAAACTGTCTTGGTTGTAAGACTTACTGTAAAGCTAGTGTAATCAGGTAGAGTAAGCCCTAATTACTCTAATAATTCAAAAAGGACTTCAACTTTGCTGTCTTGTAACATTATTTTGGCTATTGTGTATCACTTGCAGTCCCATAAAAACTTTGTAATCAGCTTTTCTTCTAAAAACTTGCTGGGATTTAAATTGAGATTGCACTGAATATGTAGATCAGTTTGGAGAAAATAGACATCTTAATAATAATATTGAAGCTTTCAATTCATGTATATCTCCATTTAGTTGTTAGGTCTTTAATTTTCCTCTGCAATGCTTTCCTTAGACATATTCCCAGATATTGATGTTTTTGTGGAATTGTATAATGTTTTTGTAAATCTGTAGTTTTGTTTTGCAGATACCATTATCTGGTTAAGGATATGCCCTTCTATTCATAATTTGCTGATAGTTTTTAAATCATTTAAATGGGTATTGAATTTTATTGGATGCTTTCTTGAATTCAAGATCATGTAATTTTTTTTTTTTTTGGTCAACGTTTTAAATCCATTAATTTTCACATGCTTAAACTGCCATTATATTCATTTGTGGATCATTTGGTTGTGATATGTCACTGATTTCCATTTATATTATTTAGGGTTTTTTTTTTTTTAGTTTTTATGTCACATTTTGGTATCAAGGTTATGCTAGTCTCATTGAAAGGGTTGGAAAATGGTCTCTTTTTCTATTCAGATTGTGAATAGTGTTAATTTTTCCTTAAATATTTGTAAGGATTTGCCAGTAAAGCCATCTAGGCCTAGTGTTTCTTTGCAGGAAGGGTTTTAGCAACATGTTTAACTTCTTTATTATAAAGTACTATTCAGATTTTCTTTTTTTGTTTGGGCTTTGGTAAGTTGGATTTTAAGTAATTTGTGTACTTTATCTGAATTGTCAAGTTTATTAGCATAAAATTGCTTAATATTCTCTTAAACTGTCTTTCACATCTGTAGGAATTAGTGATGATACTTGTTCATTCCTGCTACTGGTATTGTGTTTTCTCCATCAGTCTTGGTAGGGTTTATCAGTTTTATTAATCTTTTCACAGAACCAACTTCTGGTCTAACTTTGATTTCCATTCTCCACCCCCATACTTTAAAAAATTTTAAATTGATTTCTGCTCTTTTTCTTCTACTTACTTTGGTTTTCATTAGCTGTCCTTTTTCTGATTTTTGAAGATAGAAGCTTATATCATTGCTTTTATTTTTTGTTTCTGTCTGGCCTCTTCTAGCACATGCATCCAAGATTATAAACTCTGGGTACCTAGTTTTTCATGATTTCCAGATGTAGATATTTTGATAAATCACTTGTGATATTATTGCTAGTGTTAATTAAAGCCTGCATACATATGATGCTTTTGCCTTTTTTTTTACTTCAATTAAATTCATAATAGTAAAAATGCTACTCCCATTTTCTTACTTAATGTAGAAACAGCCAATGTTTTTCTTGTTTTTTAAAAATAGGGCACTTTAAGAGTGCTGCTGGTTCTTTTGCATGATTTCCCTGAGTTCCTTTGTGATTACCATTATGGATTCTGTGATGTGATCCCACCTAATTGTATCCAGCTAAGAAATCTGATCCTGAGTGCCTTCCCAAGAAACATGAGGCTCCCAGACCCATTCACTCCTAATCTGAAGGTAAAGTTCTAAACAGTTCAAGGAAAAAGCAAGTTATATCTTAGTATTTTAGTCCTTTCTCCAGTAAGTGGGGTATTTGCTGTCCCCAGCACACACACCTACAAGTTATTTTAAGGGTGCTCTTTGGGGGAAGCTGTCATGTTATTAAGCCTGATAAAGTATGATACTGCTGCTGAATATTGATTCACAGTATTCGTCTAGTTGCTGTTTTCAGTTTTGATATTAAATTTAGCTATATTTACAGAACCTCAACCTAGGTATTGGGCCAGTCATTTGCTGGGTGGCCCCAGTGGCACAGAATTGCAGAATAGACACTTGTAATGTCATAATTCACAGGTGTTTTGGATTTGTGTACTTGTGTTTTGTTTAAATTATCAGAAGGAGAGAAGGGACTGTTTTAAAAATCATACCACCCTGACATGGCTATTGTAATTTTTATGTATTTTTTTACTCTTCTTTTCACATGCATTTTTTTTTTAAAGTAGCAAGTACAATGTCTTGTTCTGCTTGGGGCATCTTTTCAAAGACTAGGGCTCTTGGTGAGCAAGGAATCTCATTCTGTACTCTGGTTTTGAAATCTAATTCCAGGAAAAACACAATTAGTGGTATCAACTAGACTTCTCTACAAAAGATACCTATCATGCCTTATTTTAAGAATGAGAAAATAGTATAGAATGAGAGATTACTATCATTTTGTATATGGGTACCTTTAATTATAAGAATCTATTTCTTCTAATTAAAGATGAGTAATAACACTTTGCTGTACAGCAGAAGTTAACACATTGTGCTGTACTTCAATAAAAATTTCTTAAAAAGATTGATTACTCTTCAAGATGTAAAGTGTATAACTTTAGAAAAACAATCCAACTACTTTCTAGCATAGATACAGTTTGCCGTTAAGGCCTACAGATGCTTCTGATTATGATTCTTGTATTTGTTTGTGGCAGGTGGATATGTTGAGTGAAATTAACATTGCACCCCGGATTCTCACCAATTTTACTGGAGTGATGCCACCCCAGTTCAAAAAGGATTTGGATTCCTATCTTAAAACTCGATCACCTGTCACTTTTCTTTCTGATCTGCGCAGCAACCTACAGGTTAAGTGGTTTGACTTAAACTCTTGGTTGTGTCTTTCACTTTGTACGCACAATTCTATGTGTGGTCTCTTGTAAGTTAGTCTTTTCAACCTGCTTTAAAGGTTTTAAAGCACATTGTCATTTTTAATGGTTGGATGAGATTAACTGGATTATACATTTTACCAGTGACAAGCTATATAGCCTTGGAAGAGGCAGCCAGGGAATGGACTGGTTTTCTGTAAGAAAAGATTGCTGATAATCATCCCCTACTCCGAGACTCTTCTAAGTAAATGGATTCTGGTTCAATTTGCTGTATAGAAATTGATTGAGGCTGTATTATCTTTCCAGTCTTTCCATACCAAGAAACCACATGTTTTTCCCTCTCCAAATCTTTTTTATAAGTGAGATAGTGCATATTTTGACTTTATAAACTTTATTTTTGTGCTGGTAACTGTCAAAGCTTTGGTTTCCCAAGGGAAATCATATTTCTGTTGTTGACACAACTACCCTTGTGCAACTGTGTATTTGTTAAATAACCTCACAAATTCAAGCAGATTTCTAAAATTTAAGTCACAGAGGATATTGGGAACAGTTCAGCTTTTCTATGAAAGGCATAAAAAGGGTTCTTAGAAATATCGGTGCCTAAGTCCTCTGTGACAGTAAGTCAGGAGCTTTCTGTTTTGTTCATTTAGGTATCCAATGAGCCTGGTAATCGCTACAACCTCCAGCTCATTAATGCACTGGTGCTCTATGTAGGGACTCAGGCCATTGCACACATCCACAACAAGGGCAGCACACCTTCAATGAGCACGATCACCCACTCTGCTCACATGGACATCTTCCAGAACCTGGCTGTGGACTTGGACACTGAAGGTGAGTGAAGCCAGCTAGTTCTCAGAGTCAAGTTTTGTGCACTTTTTGTCACAGTCTGGTCCCAAAAATACTTTAAGCCACAATAGAGAATGTTCTGTCAATATGGTTATGGGTCTGGCTGGTTATTTTATCTTGAATTCGATAGTATTTGCTCAATGCAGAAGACACAGAAAAGCATAAAGGAAAAAAACCGTCCAGAATCCTTACTGCATCAGTTAATATTTCAGTGTGTATGATTGTAGTATTTTTCTTTTTTGTGTGAAAATAAACACGTTCTTTTTACTAGCCTCTCTTTAAAAATAGGCTCATGTTACTTTTTTTGTTAGCCTGCCTTTTATCCCAACATTTATTGATGCCTCTTTGCCAGGCAATATGTTAAATATTAAATGTGTAAAGATTAATGAATAGAACTTCCCCTACCTGCTCTGCAAAAAGTTCACAGTATAATTCCTATTGTAGGTTGCATCTTGCTTGGTTGAACTACAGATTTTTGTGTTCTGTGTAGTAGGTGGTGACCAACGATATAGTCCTGCTCAGCCTAACACGCATACACTTTAGGAGGATGCCTACTTTAACTTCGCTGTGGATTTTTGAGAGGCTAATTTTGAGTATATACTACTTGCCTATTTGTAGGAGGGGGTTTGAGACAGCTTAAAATCAAGATTTAACACAAATGAATACCATTACGTCCAGAGTCCAACAAAAAAAGTGGATAGCCTTTAAGTGTTAAAGCTCACTGTGATGGCCTTACAAACCTCAGTAATATCAAGCAGAGGGAGACAACCAAATCCAATTAATACTTATTCCAATAAAGTTTAAACTAGCATTTCTCAAAGTATAGTCTGGGAACCCTTAGTGGATTATCCCCAAGACCATTATAGAAGGGTCATGAGGGACTTCCCTGGTGGTCCAGTGGGTAAGACTCCACGCTTCCAATGCAGGGGGCCCTGGTTTGATCCCGGGTTGGGGAACTAGATCCCGTATGCATGCAGCAACTAAGGAGCCAGCATGCTGCAACTAAGACCCAGTGCAGCCAAAATAAATATATAATAAATAAATAAATATTTTAAAGAAGAAGAAGAAGGGCTCTGGGGTTAAAACTATTTTAATAATAAAAAGACATTTGCTTTTTTTCACACTCATGTTGTCACAAGTGTACAGTGACGGTTTCCAGAGGCCACATGAAATAACCATACTGGAACAGATTGAACATAAGGGCAGAAATGAGAATCCAGCAGAATGTGAAACAGTGACACTCTTCTCTAAGTTTCTCGGGGGGAAATACTTAAATTTTTTATTAACAGGTTATATTAATATGCAGTAGGTCTCTTATTTTTAAATAGACTAATATTTTTAACTACAATTTTTTTAATGTGAAAAATAGTGAAATAAACCCCACAGAAATGAACTCTTTGGGGCCCTGAGCACACTGGTTGAAACCAAAGGATAATTTGAGAACCTGTATCAGAAATGCAAATCCAGCCAGTCAGAATTATTTGTCTTCTCACTTTGGCCTTTCAGAGCAAATTCTCGCTAAGCTGGGTTTTCTTAATATCTAGGTCGGTATCTCTTCTTGAATGCAATTGCAAATCAGCTGCGGTACCCAAATAGCCACACTCACTACTTCAGCTGCACCATGCTCTACCTTTTTGCAGAGGCCAACACTGAAGCTATCCAAGAACAGATCACAAGGTAAGAGAGAGGTCTGTTTTTCAGAGGGTTCAAATGGAGCCTCTTCCCCTTTATTATGAATTCTGAGTGGTTTTTGCCCTATGCATTCCATGTTCACTGAGCATCTTACATGTGTTAAAGAGTTGTGAACGAAATGGGCATGGTTCTGCCCTCCTGATAGTCTGATGGATGCAAAAAAAAATCACAAGTAGAGAATTACTAATCACTGCTGAAACAAGTTTTCAACGAAAGGTGCAGCATTTTGATAGATGAGGAGTTTTTGTCAGGTGGTGGTGTCAGCATATTTAACCAGTCCTGAAACACCCAGGCCTTTTAAAGGCCATGTTAAAGAACTTAGACTTGTCATTACCTCTGGGTTGGAAGGTTTTAAGCAGGAGAAATAACAGGATCATACGTGTGTTTTACTAACAATAGTTAGGAATCTGTTGCAGATTGCTTGGACTATGTACAGCATTGGAGATCAGGAAATGGGTACATCCTCGTGAGAGATACATACACAAACTTAAAAAACTGGACCAGACTTGTTAAACTTGCCCCTCCACCTAATAGTAGTTTCTGAGTATTAGTATTCCTTAGGTTTATATACTAAAAATTAACTAGTGTTTTATTATTAGATGTTTAGATGGTAAAAGTCCTATTTTGTGGACTATATAAAGCTTTAGTGAACTTCCTCTTAAATCTTTGTTCTTGTGCTTTATTACATCCTTAGGGTAAATTTAGAAGTACAATCGGTTAGATCAAAGGATGTGAAGAATTATCCCACCCAATTTACAGATGTACTACTAGTAGTAAAATTCTTATTTCCTATTTACTTTCATTGAGTATGTATTAAGTGATTATCTTCTCTGTGTCGTGTAATCTATTATCCTTTACCTTAACTTAGTCTTCTAGGCTCAGTAATGGGAAGAGGAGGGATTCAAACCCATGTTTGTTATGTAATTCTAGAATCTACCTGCATTTAACCATTCTATAGAAAAGACTTAATCCACCTGCCTTTTGTAAAGCTAACAACTTTTGCATGTAGTGTAATAATCAGGGAAAAAGTGTTAGGAAAAAAGACAAATGGAGAAGTGGTCATGAATTTGTATGGTTCTCTGTGCATTGACTGACTTTTTCTTCCCTTCTCCAGGGTTCTTTTGGAACGGTTGATTGTAAATAGGCCACATCCTTGGGGTCTTCTTATTACCTTCATTGAGCTGATTAAAAATCCAGCGTTTAAGTTCTGGAACCACGAGTTTGTACACTGTGCCCCAGAAATTGAAAAGTGAGTTAAAAGTAATTTTTAAATTGTTCCATTCTTAAGACAGAAGAATGAGAATCATATGATGGCTCCAGCTTGGGTGGGTGATTAAGAAGGCCATAGTAACCAAAATTAATGAGATGCAAGGTTTTAGTCAGGCCTGAAGTTTTCTCACAAACTTGTAACTGTCTCCATTCTTCAGGTTATTCCAGTCTGTCGCACAGTGCTGCATGGGACAAAAGCAGGCTCAGCAAGTAATGGAAGGGACAGGTGCCAGTTAGATGGAACCACATCTCTGTTGTAAATTTGTCAGCCTGGAGGTCCCACTGTACCAAGTTCATAAACTGGCTGAAGATCCTTTCAGCTCTTCCTGACTTTTCCGGCCCTTTGGTCTCTGGTATCTGACCCAATTACTGTTTGGGTCAGCTTCCTGTCTATGTGGACACGTTCCAAATTTAAATGCATTTTTTTGACTCCTGGCCAACATTTAGAAGATGCTGTGAATATCATTTTGAACTTGTGTAAATATATGAAAGAGAAAACCTTTGTCTGGAACTTCTTGGGTTTGTGCAAAATGTGTCCAAGGCAAGTAGATAAACTGGTGGTACCTACTTCCCAGCTTATAAATTGAGGAGGCTGATGATGCCATGCACTTGTTGGGGGGGGGGGTGGGCATAACTCCATGTCATTTGACATTCCTGGTGTCCCAAACAATAGCAGGAAAGCCAGTTTAAATACTATGTGACTTATTTTTTTAAAATATGGATGGGGACCTTGAAAATCACAAAGTTGTGAAAAAATGTGGATGTGTAGAATTTGGTATGCCAGGAAACATGGGAAGAGTTCACAGTTGAGATCCCGTGGATTTTTATTTTGTCTCTTCCCCAAATCTAAAGCTGGCTGCTGGCAGAGCATCATTTTCTCTTTTCTGCTGGAGAACACATCCCCTTGGGCCCTGTGAGACACTTCTTTTTATAAAAGGAAGCCAAGCCAGGCCTAAAGTTCCCCCATCATCTCTCTCCTGATAACTTGTAAACTGTGCGGAAAGGAACCAAATATTCTGAATTGCCCTTCCCCATTATCCCAATGAATGGCCATACAGACTAAGCTGAACAACAACAAAGTCAAAAGGACCAATACAGCCCCTTTTGTAAGGATTTTGAATGTTTTGTAAATGTATTGGTCCATGTGTTGTATTTTGTAGCCTTCCTAGTTCCTGGGCTTTAGCTTCCCTACTTCTTGTATGTGTATGCATACTGTAGTCAAACATTAAAGTCATGACACACACACGAGTCCACTGTGCCTTTCTCAGTAGCGGCCAGTGCTGGTGGTGAGGAGGAAAGTGGACCACCCAGCCTTCCCATTGGGGCACACCAACTTTTGCTGAATGGTAGGTTTTCCTACTACCAGTTTGGCATCTTTAAACAAACAAACAAGGAAGTGATTTTTGTGTAGTGTTGTTTTCCTTTTCCTTTCCAACAGTGAAAAATTATTGGAGCAGGTTTCTATGATTAAACAATTTCAAAATGCCCATTTAAAAATATCCTTTACCCTCATGGTGTTTCAATATATTTTTTTAACATCTTTATTGGAGTATAATTGCTTTACAATGTTAGATATAATTTTTAAAAGGAGTAGGTATATATTTAAAACTTTTATCTAATATATACCTTACCTTTCATGACTGTCAAGTTTTATGGCCAGAGAGGACAAAGAGGTTCAAGATTAAATAGTAGAAATCTTACATGGGGACTTGAATGTCATTGGTGTCTTAAGGGTGAGTTGTGCCATCTAGGCTGCCTAAGGAATTTAAACAAACAATTGCTGAGAGTCCCAGTGACACAGCTTATTAAATCCTCCAACAGGAAACAGTTGTTAAAAAAGGGAAAGTGACTTGTTCAAAATAGACCTGGATTTGAACCAGGTCTACTTTCAAAGTAAGTCCATGTTGTTAAATGCCAGACTACAACAAAATGTATCACTATCACATTTCTGCTAACTTTGGATCATACTGAGAACCAAACAAACAGCTATAAAATTTATTAGTGTTCATAACAATAAGCAGCAGTTCCCACATCTACTGTTTCCTTCAGCATGTCACTCTTACCTTGGAATTCATCCTAGACAACAGTTTTGCTACTTTTCCTTTTGGTATTTAGTATGAAATGCAAAACAAAAGGTCCAAATTATCCTTCTTTTCAAGCATCAGTGCGTACCAGCTTAGCAGAAAGTTCTTCTTCTGGACATTCCTTCAGGAAAAAGGGAACCTGCTAATTTGTCAGTTCCAACAATTGGTGTAAGATCATCTTCTGACCATAACGAACCTGTAAGGCTTGCTGTTCCCTCCAGCTGAGTGTGGCGTAGACCTCCTTATTACTGAGTAAATCTTGCTCAGCTTTTAAGTCTGTGGCATAGGTTTGCAGGGTCAACAAAATGCTGTCCCGAAGAAGCTGTCTCCATGATGCTTTGAGTTTGGGGATATTTGTGATTGTCAGGCTGTCCTCTTCCCTTTTATCATTTCCCCATCCATCCTGGTCTTTAAATTCTCTGAACTCCTCAGCAGGCATGCACAGTACCTAGAAGCAACCATGGGGCCCTTTACTTGCGTATTTCCAAAATTGATTTAGAGAAGCCAACCTATCCTGACAGCATTTAAGTGTCCTCTCCATCCATGCCACCTTTCCTCACACCTAGATCTAAATACTTATTTTGAGCAATTTACCTTGAGTGTCATGGCCAGTTCCTCTTCTGTCAGCACCTCCTCCCACCCAATCACAAAGGCTCCCTCTTCCCCTACCATCTCCAGTTTGCATAAGAAATCCCAGCGTTCATACAGTAGGAGCCTTTCAGCTTCAACTTTTGTTCCTGTAGACAGAAAGTACTGGTGTGAAAGTCAGTATACCCAAGAGCTCATTTCTCCTTAGTCTACAAAAAGGGAGCAACTAACTACTATTGGCAGAGCGCCTGGGGCAGGGATGGAGACATACACCAGTGTCCAAGGTTTAATCACTCACCCTGTAACGCTGCTTCACGAACCGTCACCATCTGAATGTCAGCCGTGTCATCCGTGTTGTCAGGATACGGTTCAGCAAAACCATACATGTGAATCAACTGCCAGTTAGCCATTTGCCCGTAAGTGTTGAAAATCTCATGGCCTTTAGGAATGGGTTGAGTGGCCACCATCCGAAGACAATTCTGGGGTGGAAGGGAGAAGCTGGGGCCAGGCCCTTCCCAGGCCAGCCTCATGAAGATTACTTCCCTCCTAGGAGGGTACAGTTCAGTGATGGGACTGACGCTATACCTACCAACAGTCTACCTTTTGTTCTTGTTAAGATCCTGTACTGTAGAATAAAAGTGGTGAGGCTTACAAAGGTCAAAGGTCATCCCAATGGTTTAGTAGGTAATCTCTGCTCAGTCATCCATCTCACAAACACTTAAAAAGTTGCTAGGTTTGGGGACTTCTCTGGTGGTCCAGTGGTTAAGAATCTGCCTTCCAATGAAGGGGATGCAGGTTCGATCCCTGGTGAGGGAACTAAGATCCCACATGCCACGGGACAGCTAAGCCTACACACCACAACTAGAGAGAAGCCTGTGCACAGCAACAAAGAGGCCGCGTGACACAACTAAGACCCGACAGCCAAAAAAAAAAGTTGCTAGCTTTACAAAAATGAAGAATTAGGGACTTCCTGCAGTCCAGTGGTTAAGACTTCTGGGGCCCAGGTTCAATCCCTGGGTGGGGAACTAGGCTCTGCACAGTGTGGCAAAAAACAAACAAAACCAAAAACTGAAACACCCAGATCAAAGTAGGAACAGCAAATGGACACAACCTTTTAAAAGTAATAGCCAGGGACTTCCCTGGTGGCACAGTGGTTAAGAATCCGCCTGCCAATGCAGGGGACACAGGTTCGATCCCTGGTCCAGGAAGATCCTACATACCACGGAGCAACTAAGCCCGTGCACCACAACTACTGAGCCTGCGCCCTAGAGCCTGCGAGCCACAACTACTGAGCCCGTGTGCCTAGAGCCCGTCCTCCGCAATGAGACGCCCACACACCACAACGAACAGTAGCCCCCTGCATGCTGCAACTAGAGAAAGCCTGCATGCAGCAACAGACCCAACACAGCCAAAAATAAATTTTATTTTAAACAGCCATTTCCTAATTTTTAATTCCATAAACTTAGATCTTTTTTTGCAACTTTCCACTTAGCAAATAGAATTGATATAAACACAGCCTTGGTATCATCTTAAACCGGTCTTAAGAACATCCCCTCTTCTGAAAAGTATTGACACTATGGCTGTTCCAGATTGCTGTCCACAGGGCCCGGAAACAATCTTGGCTCACTGGCACCGCACAGACCAACCAACCTATAGAACCAAATCAGTGAGGGTGCAAGGTTTATCAGAGGATTAACCCCAGCTTTCTTGGAAGGTTGTGAGATGTTTTATGTTCAGACGATTTCAGTGGAATACGCAAAGTACACAGAGGAGGAGGTAATTCCACCTACACATTTTTAGTATGAGGAGAATGGAGCCTGTTTAGCTCAACTGCCAGGCCAGCATAAGTGACACACCGGTTTGAATCAAATGCCCAATCATCAATGCACATAAGAACAAGAACTGGGAGAGATCCACTCACTGGAGAGTATTCTAGATTGGCATTGTGATTGGCTAAGTGGTTTAGTACGTCTGCAGCAGGCACCATCAAAGGGGAGTTTGGCTCCTTTTCATCCTCCTCTTCCTCCAGTGGTTCCTGAAAGCTGCCACAGAGAGAACTTTGCTAAAGCCCAGTGCAGGGTGAGAAGCGAGTGGGGGTTCACTGTTCTTTCCCTTCTGGTCCCTCAACAAAGTTCTAAAAAAAGGGTCCTTTTTAAGGCTCCGCTCACTGACCTGTAGGCCATCACAAGAGCCACGAGCTGGCGGTAGAGTTCCAGAGAGCGCACCCTGGGGCTGAAAAGATCGGGGTGGGCTTCCATGAAGGGCAGCACGATGGAATAATACTCGCTGCGGATGCTGGCCAAATCCTTCTCCACAGCCTCGGGTACGCCGGTGCCCTGCAGCAGTCGCCGGCGCTCCTCCTCTGGCCTGCAGTGACACCCCCACCCAGGTTCTTCACACCACCTACCGGGACTAGCGCTTGGGACCCGTGTCCCAAGGGCAGGGCGGCTCGAGCCAGGCTACCTACGGTGCTGCCCCTCCTACGGCTCTCACCAGAACATGGGGTGCTCCAAGCGGCCCAGCTCGGGCCACAGCGCAAAGTAGGGGCTCCAGGGCGAGGCCGGGGCCTGCAGCTCGTGGAGCAGCGCCAGCAGCAGCGGCACCCATCCCGACTGGCTCTGCAGCGCGCCTCGCTCTGAGGGAGACAAAGAGGTTAGGGCCCCGGCCGGTCCCGCAGGCCCGCCTCGGCGTCCCACCCCCGCCGGCGTGCCCACCTCGCTCCAGCAGGCCGCTGATTGAGCAGGTGTGCTGCGACAGGAGTGCGGCCCGCGGCACCGCGAACAGCAGCTCCCCGGGCTGCACGCTCTCCCGGGCCACCATGCCGTAGCCGGCCACCGTGCCCTGCCGGCTCACCGCCACCTGAGCAGGGAGAGCGGCCGGTCAGAGCTAGACCGCGTCCGCTTCCCCGCCGCGCCAGCCTCCACCCCGCCCCCCTACTCACCTTGGGACTCAGCTCCAGTCCCACCCGCCGGCACCAGCTCAGGAAGCCGGCCACCGGGGCCGGGTCCTCGCTGTCCGCAAGCCCTGCCACCTGAGATAAGCAAGCGCAGTGGCGTTGCCCCGCCCGGAAGAGCTCGCTGGGGGCGGAGAAGACGGCGGCGCGCGCGCGGAGGAAAGGCCGGGGTTGGGGGAGGGGATGTGGAGCGCGGCAAATGACCCGCGACAGGGCGCGCAGCCGCGTGCGGGACGGCGCCGCGGACGGGGGAGCGGCGAGGCGCGGCGGAGAGGGGTGCGCCTGCGTCTGTCGCCACAACTCACCCGCCGGCGCTTCGCCTGGGTCGCCATGGTCCAAGGGCGCGCAGCCCCGCGACACCGCAGCCCCGCGCAGGCGCTTTTGGCGTCCGGGGGCAGGACTCTCAGAGGCGGGGCCTATGTTCCCGCCCCGGCACCACGTGACGTTCGTTTCGACTTCCACGCGGAAGACGAGTGGGAGTTTGCACCTGGTCGTACGACCCCTGCTGAGAACATCCTTGAGGCCGGGTCTCCCCACTTGGGTTTAGAAAACGTGCCGCCGGGTGCAGGAAGATGTGTTCCCTTGCCGCCTTGAGCCTGGTCTGAGCCAGGCACAACCCTTCCCAGTCTTGGTCTGTGACAGCTGAAACCCCTCGGGGTAGAAGTCCGGTTGAAGTGCAAAATCCCGTTTCTGGATAAGAAGGGAAGGCCTCGCGGGAGGCTGGCTGGGAGCGCAATTAGAGCAGTTTGTGCACGTGTTTCGGAGTGGTGTGGTCAGGGCTCCCAGAACTATTGATAGAATAGACCCGCTCAGTTTTTCATCTTCTGCGTAGCACATGGAGGGGCTTATTTTTTTTTACTTGCTTCTTTAGTTGCTGACACACAGCAGGAACTCAATATCTATTTATTGGATAAATGGCTGAGTAAATGAATCAGAAATGGTGGTTAAACATGGGGAAATAGCATGCCGTTAAATTTAAGAAAATGAGGCGGCGAATATAGAGGTTACAGGTCTGGGTTTTGAAGTCAAATACTGTTAAGGCCACCTCCCAGCTTGGCCTCTTATTAGGGCAAATTCAGTTTCCTCAACTGTAAAACTAAGATAATTAGTATCTACCCTATGGAATTAATGTAAGGACTGGTAAGATAATGTGACAAGATATGGAAATACAGAGATAGATGGAAATGCCTGTCTTCACTCTGAACAGTCAACCCCACCTAAACAAACCCAAGAAGCACCAGCCTCACGAGCTTAAACATTCTGTCTCTACCAAAGCTTCTCATGATGGGCATGGCATCACCATACTCAAATTCTTCTTAGTTTCTTTATTAGTTTTTCAGCACAGTTAACTCTTTCTACGTTGACAAGGGTTTTTGTTTTACATTTTGTCATCTCAAAGTCTCATGACATCAGGCACCAGAATACACAAAAGTAGGCTCTTCACTTTGTACAGAGAAGAAAATAACAAATTCCATTAATAGTTCACTTTGACCAAAGAAGACACAACCTCCGATGGAAAGCCACACGCCGGAGTACCCAATATACATATATATATATATATATATATATATAATGTATAGATATTTATAGATCTCATCTGAAAGAACACGGAAAAAAAATCCAAGATTCACAGCGCTATCTACAGTAAGAGGGATTAATTCTACCAGCTTTTCAAACAGTCACGTTCTATATTCAAAGGAAGCACGTGAGTGAATAGAACTAACAGACTAACACTCCACTGGGCTCTATAATGGCTTAAGATGACAGAAAGGGGTGATGTGTGCCGAGGAAATGTGGATGCAGGTGTCCCCTCAGCCCCACACCCACCCACCTACCCTCCACAGCCCTGCATTTTTCATTGCTCTCTCCTCTTCTCTTTTTTACTCATTTGGGGGCTTGTGGCAACTGATTTAGGCTCAGAGACAAATGGCTTCTGGTTCCTGGGCCAGGAGATTCTACCCAGTAAGGTGGATGAACAGGAAGTATATGGCACAGCCCTGGGCTTCAGCTGGCTGGAAGGGGCTGGGGTGTGTGGGGGGAGCCTTTCTCCTCTGCCTGGCCCTTGTTCACTTCAGGAAACGTCACCTCCCACCCCAGGACCCAGCAAGCCCCAGCCTGAGCCTACTCCAACTGGCTAGGATGGTGATTTGGGACTGCCAAGTCCTGCTAATTTGGGCCAGTTTTCTCCAAATGAACTCTCTCAGTGATGCCTACGTGAAACATTGGCATAGCTTGACTAGAAGTCTCCCTAGAAATGTTTCTAGTGGCCTTGGCCATGCTGCTGCTGATTAAGTTGTCCTCCATGGAAGCTAGGGGTGAAAAGGGGGTCTCTGGGGGAACTCTATAGGAACTCTGAGCCAACACTGCCTGCTGGCTTCCAAAGGCAGTCACCACGAAGTTCTCAGAAGCGTACCCAACACTCAAAGGCTATCCCAGGCTTTAACCTCAGCCCTAGTCAGCTCCCTAGAGGCAGAGGACCAGGTGACTTTCTGCCTCAGGGCCTTGGCTCAGAAACGGGACAGGGCCAGGAGGTGGCAGACTGTGGGCTGGAAGGGACAGTCTGTGGGGTTCCTGCCCTCAAGATCCTCTGTGTTCTGTCTTCCTTGGGCAGAGAAACCCCTTTCAGCCCCTACCTGCCTGGCCCTACAGCACCAGGCCCACCCAGAGAGCACCAGAAAAACTGCTGTCTGGTAGAAGCGCCCCCTTGTGGCTACTGTTCAGATGATTGTCATGGGTGCTAAAGTCAGAAACAGATGTGCTTGATGGTGGGGCTCAGGGGTGGGAAAGGGGCCTGCAGAGCTCCAGGGCTCCTGCCTCTGAGTGCTCCCTGCTGCTGTCTCCTGGTTCTCATGCCAGTGCCTGAGCTGGACCCTGTGTCCCCGCTGTCCCAGCACCTACCACCGCAAAACCCCATCGCACCTTCAAACCTGCCTGCCTGAGGGGGTCAACCCATGCTTTCTTTAATCCAGGATATTATCCTGGATCCTGGCCAGAGATGGACTCAAAGTCTTTCCTTAGCTAATCTCCTTCTTCCCTGGAACCCTGCCCTGACTGTGCCTGGGCCTTGGGGAACTGGAAGAGAGGGTCTAAGTCAGCCAAGTTAACGAGGTGAGGGAGGGGGTGGGGTAGGGGAGGAGTGAGCCCCTCAAACCATCTGGAGACTGTTCCACTGCAGCATCTAGGACGGATCCCCTCATCTTTTTAAACAAAAGAAAAGTAACCCCATTTCCTCCCCTTCGCCCTTGCAAAAATAAACTAAAGGGGAAATGAGCTGCGCAAGGATGGCAGTGGGACGTCGATGCAGGTTGGGGGGCAGGTGAGCATCTTCGTGGGACCAAGGGCTTCAACAGGACACCTCCATGGTGTGGTTGACCTGGCCCAGCCCCTCACTGCTCTCTGAGTGGGTGCAGGCCTGCGGGCGGCTGCCGTCCACCGAGCTGGCGCTGGTGAGGGACGAGGTTCGAGAGCGGGCGAGACGGGTCATGCTGGCCGAGGGCACTGCAGACAGAGAGGGCACCGGGGGTGAGGACCAGCAGGCGGGGCCGGGCGCAGGCAGGCAGGAGAAGGATTTACGCAAGCAAAGCGGCCAGCGAGACCCGTTCTTCCGACGAAGGCTCATCCCAAGCCAGGGCTCTACATTTGCTCTGTCAAGCCCCAGGCATGCAACGCCAACGACAGGAAGTGAGCCAAAGGGGCGCGGGGGCCACAGAGGCCGGCAGGACCCTCCTCACAAGAGCTGGCCAGAGCTGTGGCCAAAACGGGGTGGCAGCTGACCGGGTGTCCTTGAGCTGGGGCAAGGATGGGACATTATTTCCAGCTCGGCCTCCCTCAAGAGGATGATGGGGCAGGGGGAATGAGACCAGTTCTGTAAAGAAGGGCAAGGTGTGATGGCCCCAGACTGCCCTAAATCCTGTTTCTGCCCTTATTCAGAGTTTCACAAGCGAGACTTGCAGGGAGCAAATTCTACCTCAACTACCCACCTGTCCAGCTCAGGCATGGCTTGCCCCTGACCCCAGGGCCGACACCTCTGAGAAGTTCTGGTTCCAACTGCCAGAGTTCTGGAAGCCACGGGGCCCATGGCAACCTAGAAGCAAGGCTGATCTAAAACCCAGCCAATCTGGAGCCCTAAATGGGACAGAGCCCACGGAAGAGCAGGGCACAAGAAGTTCCCATGGCAAGATGCGGCCTGGCTGCAGCACTGCACAGAGGAAGGCGCAGGGGCTCCTGGCGGGGTGGGGGGCGGAGTGGGGGGGCAGGACGGCGGCGGTCCATGCATTAGGGAAGGGGGTGCGGGGCTACCTGCTCCTCCACTCAGCCTTCGGTCCTTCAAGTATGCAACTAAGAGAGAAGACAGAGCCAGAGGGGCAGGGTTGGGGAGACAGAACATGGGTGAAGAGGAGGCCCGGCGAGGTGAGGGGAGAGGAGAGGAAGGCACAGAGCAGGCTGGGGGCAGGGCCAGAGGCTCAGGAAGCCCACTCCTGCCCACCCACCGAAGCAGCGGCCACAGAAGGAACCACAGCACTGACTGATGTCAGTCTGGCCCTAGGAGTCGGGAGAGCAGGGTGGGGTACTCATCTCACCCCCGATTCTCCAGCCTGGGCTGTGGCACTGGGGGCTCACCCCCACAAAGCCTTTAGGGCCTATAACCTAGTCCCAGCACCCTCACCATTCTGCTGGGGCTCACTCTCCCCGTGGACAGAATGCGGGAGACCCGTATGACCTCCCAAATCCTTCCCAGCTCTTGGGCTGCCTGGTGGTATTTGTCCCAGGGCCCTGAGAACGGGTCCCAGCCCCGTGACAAGTACCGCTCACCCACCCATCCCAGCAGTGTCCGCCAGGCACTTCCTGGGCTCAGCGCCCAGCCTCAGAGCCCTTGCTGGGTCTCACTGTGGGTCTTGGCCTTTTGCTGCCCTACTTCTCCAGACAGGCTGGCAGGGGGCCCCGGTCCCCTGGGGGCGGGGGGTGGAGTTCTGTACCTGGCTGGCCCCCCAGCCTTCCCCCACAGGCCTGTCCTCCCCAGAAGGCACAAGCTCCAGAGGCTGAGGTCTGGGGCGAAGAAAAATTCGGGCAGAGGAAGTTTGCTTCCAGGAGGAGAGCCAGGCACAAGGGGGAGATGGAAGGAACTGAGGAGATACACGTGTGTCACCAAGGGGGCATGTGCGCTGGTGGCGCTCACGAGCAGTGTCTCCCTCCCGCACGAGGGGAAGTCGGGGGCGGGCAGGGAGCCAGTTCCACCCCTCCTCGGGGTCTTCAGATATGTCACCCCCAGTTTGGCTGCCTCAGCTCTCCTAACAGCCAGATGGCCTCACATGCCTTCCCCAGTCCCCAGACTCCAAGTCCACTCCTCTGATGCCCCTGGTACCATCTGGCATCTTCTCAGCCCTTCTCAGGTGCTGTAGGCCCAACAGGCGCTGGGTGGGGTGGGTAACCCACCTCTAGGCAGGCTTCCCGGGCAGGACTCAGCCCCAGGCCCTGCTCCCCAGGGCTGGGAGAAGAGTCCCCCACCCCAAAAGGCCCAGCCCTGTCAGGAGAACAGTGCCCCAAAGCCTCCCCAAGGGCAGGGCCTGGCCTGGGACAATCAAATTACAACCTAGGTGGAGATGCCCTAGAGGCCCCCAGGCACAGCGTCAGCCCCAACTTGCTGCCTGCCCCCCAGTCTCTAGGGCAGGGCGGGGTGGAGGTATACTTACTGTAGCCCATGCCTTGCAGGAAGTATTTGAAGGCTTCAGTCAGCTTCCCGGGCTGCAGGACGAGGGACAGGTACATGCTTTGTTTGGCTGCCTGGGATTCAGGGAGAGGGGAGGCTTCCCCAACCCCTGGCCAGGTAAGGGATGGAGGGAGGGCCAAGAGTCTCACCTGTGTGACCTGGGGGAGCCCCCCGGAATCTGCCATCTGCAGGGGAGAGAGGGGGGTGAGCTGAGCAGGGGCCACCTCACACCACACCTTGCCTGTCCCTTGCACACCTGGACAAGCTCCCCTGACCAGACACACCGTCCTGCTCCCCCCTTGGCTGGGACCCCAGGCAG
Organism: Balaenoptera ricei; assembly: GCF_028023285.1. Lineage (NCBI taxonomy): Eukaryota > Metazoa > Chordata > Mammalia > Artiodactyla > Balaenopteridae > Balaenoptera > Balaenoptera ricei. The sequence goes on along the minus strand of NC_082657.1, from coordinate 36,996,243 downwards.
GCCCCTCCCTGTGGCTGGGCCCAGGGTGGGGAGGAGGGCCTCACCTTCAGGAAGGTCGTGGTGGTTGGATCCAGTTTGGAGTTGCACTCGACCTGGGGACAAGGAACAGGCTTCAGCAGAGTGAGGCGCCCGAGGGCTATCAGGCGTCCCCCCTGCCCCGGATGCTAAGGGAGGGTCTATCCCCAGAGCTGCGAGGCTCTACAGGTGAGGGAAGGAATGCAGGGGGCAGACATGGGCACCTTGGCAAGGCCAAGGCCCTGGGGATCAGGAAGCAGCCCCCTGAGGGCCTGAGACCCTCTACTGCACTCACAACTGCTGCTGGGCTGGGGGCAGGGGCTGGGCAGCGGCCTCACAGCGAGCCAGGGTCACCTTGGCGGGGGAGGCTGGGAAAGCACCAGGGACCCCAGGAGTCGGGCGTCAGAGGTGAGGGAGGGCCGAGCGTCAGCAGGAGACTCCGAAGCCCTGACCCTGCCTGGGTCAAGACGGCAGGTGCAGCCCACAGCCCTGCTCCCCGGAGCCCTCAGGCACACGGAGGGTGTCGTAGTTTGGGTGCACACTGGGGGCTTCCCTGGGCACTCCTGGACCCCTGACCCTCTGGGGGGACATGAAACACCCCAGGCTGCCTGCCCTCAGAGTTCCAACAGGAGAGGTGACACATGATCCCCAAACATAATGGATGCATGTGATGGTCAAAGGGGGACCACTGCTGTGCTCATGAATTGCTTATTTCATAACAAATGAATCCAATTTTAAAGAAAAGAGAGATCTTAGTCTCTGGGCCTAAAATGGGTCGAGAGTGCGGAGGGGCTGCCGTGCTGCAGGGAGGGGTAGGGTGGGGCAATCAGGTGGCCTGGTCCTGGCCCCAGGCCCCTCCTGTCTCCAGGCCTCCCTCACCTGAAGGATGCGGGCTGCCTCAGGCACTGGTGCCTGGCAAGATGGTGGGGAAGTGGGATGAGAAGCCCACCATCCGGCGTCCCCCCGAGGCTTCCCGGGGGTGGGTCAGGAATTGGCCCCGTTGGCCAGGAGCCAGTGACCCCTTTGCCCCTGCCACCCACTGGCACCAGGGCACAATCCCTCACTCACCACCCCCTCCTCGGCAGGTGCGTTATCCCCGACCACCAGCATCACAGGGCAGCTGCAGACACAGAGGAGAAGGGCTGTCTGGCCTGGGCACTGGAGAGGGGGTTACAAAGGCCGGGCAGGCTGGAGGGGGCAGGGCACTCACCGCAGCGTCTTGGCGTTGGGCACTGTTCCAGGCCGGTTAATGTCCAGATCTCTGCGGCTGCAGGGAGAGGCGGAGGTGGGCATCCCAGGACTGGATCCCAGGGCGGGGCGTTGGGGAATGTCCCCAAGCCTGACACTGCCGTATTTCAACCCCATGGCAACTATGGCCCCACATCCCTGGAGGTGCTGGGCTGGCCCCAGATTTGGGGCTTACGCTCTAGTGTCTCAACGGTGAGACAAAGCCTCACAGATGCCGTTGGTAAAATGGGGAGACAGACACCTGTTCTGCATAAGTAGGGGCCTGAGGGCTCCCCTCATGTGACTTCTCCTGGGACCCGCCCCCCCCAAGTCATGCCAGGTGGGCCCTCACATTTGGCTCTCATCACGGGCTGTGCACCACCACCTGTGCTGGGAGTCCCGCGCCTTAGAGGCAGGCAGGCCGGGGCTTCCCTCCTTCTCCAGTGTTTCTCCAGCACCATGCACACAGCAGGCGTTCAATAAATATTTGTAGGAGAAAGAGGAGAGGGGCAGGCCAGCGGGGGGCCCTGGCTTCTCCCCTGCAGGGCAACCCCTAAGGGGCTCCAAGGAGCACTTAATCCAACCTCCTCTCAACTTACGGATGTCAGCACTGAGGCTCAGGGCAGTGGGGGCAGCGGGTGGCGCCCACATCCCCCGCTGCTCCCGCTGGCAACGCCCAAGGGAGGGGGAGGAGTGGAAGAGCCCTGCTCCCCCTCTGCCCCTCGCGGGGTGTGACCCTGGGCAAGAGGTCACCCCTCTCGGAGGCTCAACGGTCTGCTCATCTACGAACTGGGGGAGTGTGTTGCCAGCCGTGAGCAGCTGTACTGGGGAGGGGGGCCCCCAACTGCGTGAGCGCTCCCGTCCTGGTGCCGCCAGCTGGGACCCGAGCCGCCCACACCTGTTGTACATGTTCCAGAAGAGCTGCAGGTTGGCCTGGTTCACCACATTCCCGATCTGCTGCCGGTAGCTCTGCACCAACTCTGTGTTGCTCACCAGCTCCTCCTGGGCCCGGGGACGGGGGATGAGCGCACGCGCGGCAGGGCGGTGTGGCGCCACAGACGGGGACTGGCTCAGAGGGGGCACCTCTGGCCGGAGCGGCCCCTGCCCCACCCCAGTGGTGGGGAGGGAGGGGGGAGGGGGAAGAGTGTGGGGGGGAGCCCACGGCCTTGGGAGGGGAGGGGACCCCGCCCCATCCGTCTCCCCAGTCTGTCTCGGGTGCTGCAGTCTCGCGGCTGATCCCGGGGTAGGGGTGAGGCATGTCTGATGCCACATCACCCCGCCACCCTCTTCCTCCTGCCCGGCCGGGAGGGCGGGCAGAAACCCCGGGTACCCCCCGCGAGGGGGCAGGACCAGGCCCTCGGGAGAGTCCCAGCCCGGCCGCTCCTGCTCCTGCATGAGGACGGCCCCGCCGCCTTACCTGCCTGAAGAGGTGGGAGAGCACCGTGTCAGGTAAAGTGCTGGTCAGGCTGGAGAGCTGCGGGCCGGGGCGGAGCCAGTGTGAGGGACGCCCCGCCCCCCCCACTCCCCCCCACCCCCTTCCAGGCGGACCGCGCTCACCTTGGTGGCCGCCCAGTCGATCCAGCCTTTGCCGTTGGGGTCGATGTTTATCAGCACCAGCCCCTCCACCAGGTCGGGGAAGATGAGCTGCCGGGACAGGGAGACAGGGCTTGGAGGGCGGGGCAGGGTGCAGGGAGCCCCAGTCTTCCCACCTGGAAAACGGACTGTACAATTCTGGCCCTGCCCGTCTCACAGGCGCTTGCTAGGATCTGAAGGGAAGGCCGCGCTCTGTAAGGGCTTCAAGGTACCACTGATAACCAAGTGCCTTCAGCTGGGAACTTGCCTGGGGGCCCCTTCCAGCTGCCCCTGCTCATCCTCCTCCCCACGTGGAACCTTTCAAAACCCTTTTATTTGGAATCTATGCCTATATCACTGTTTTTCAGCCCCTTTAATATATCTTTGAAGAGGCTACTATTGCAACACTAAGGATTAAACATCTTCAATGAAATGTTTTGATTCTTTGCTTTCATAGAAAAAACCCTAGTGATATTAAGAAACTGACCTTTCCAAAGCCTCTTTTGTGTTAGACATTGTAAAAGAGATTCGAGTTTTCTGTTCGGCAGTCTGCCTGTGTTTAGGGGAAAATGGTGATATATATACAATACTGAGGTCATGTCAAGGTTGTCTGGGGTGGCCGGGAATAGTTGACAGTTAACAAAGTGGTTAAGTACCGCAGTGGAAATTGGAGTTGAAAATTCTTAGTCAGTTTTTTTGGTTTTTTTTGAAGAAAGAAATACTTTGAATCCTAAAAATTAAGTTTTTGCTTTTAGACATGGAGAGCCTGTGAGCTCCTACCCGACATGATGTTTCTGAAACCTGACTTTAAACCTCGCAAACTTAACATAAGTATAATTTTAGATTAAAAAATGATTCATGTTGGGGGCTTCCCTGGTGGCGCAGTGGTTGAGAATCTGCCTGCCAATGCAGGGGACACGGGTTCGAGCCCTGGTCTGGGAAGATCCCACATGCCGCGGAGCAACTAGGCCCATGAGCCACAACTACTGAGCCTGCACATCTGGAGCCTGTGCTCCGCAACAAGAGAGGCCGCGATAGTGAGAGGCCCGCGCACCACGATGAAGAGTGGCCCCCACTTGCCGCAACTAAAGAAAGCCCTCGCACAGAAACGAAGACCCAACACAGCCATAAATAAATAAAGAAATAAAATTAAAAAAAAAAAAAAGAGGGATGAGAGCCAAAAAAAAATTAAAAAAAAAAAAAGATTCATGTTTAAGTATTACCCTAATTAGTGAATGAGTGATTAGGATAATCCTTATTTAGTGGCTGGAGTAATTAGTTGTATAGTTTGTTGCTAAGAGAAAGTTTGGTTTTGGATAATGGTTGAAGCAACTTATGGCGCATAGCGTTTTAAGGAATTGTATAGAAAAAGTAACCTTTTTTTTTTTTTTTTAAGTTAATTTCCTTGGAGGAAAAAAAGAAAAAAGGACTTTCCTAAGTGAAGAGGAAGTAGGGGGAGGAGGAAAGGAGGAGAGGAAGGAAAGTTCCTGTGGGGTTGCCCCTGGGAGAGACCAGTCCTGGGATTAGTTACAGGGGCGGGTGGAGAGACTCACTGCAAACTTGGCCAGCACGTAGGCTCCGGCTCCCACTCCAATGCCAATCACGTACTTGAACCTGATAGAGAGCATGGCTGGTCACTCTAGGGGTTTCCCATGACTGCCATCCACAGCAGACCCACCCATAGCCCTCAGCGCTCAGCGAGAGCCTGCTGGCTCTGCGGAAATGGGGGGCGCGCCCTGGCCCCCAGCACGGGGGCGGGGCAGGGCTGGGCGAGGACTCACCCGAAGTGCTGCACCACACTGGGAAGCATGGCGGCTAGCTGCTCCATGGAGGGGAACTGGTACCTGCAGGCAGAGCAGGCGGTCAGGCCCAGTGCAGCCGGGGGTACAGGGCTGGGGAAAGCTGGGGGGTGGGTCGCTCCGGGTACCTACCCCTGCGGAAACTGCGAGGCCCCCACCTGCTGACCGGGGGCATCCACGTGACACACCACGAAGTGCTTGGTGATCTCCTGCATGTCCTCAAAGTTGAAGAAGGTATTGAAGCACAGCTTGTCTGCAAAGACAAAGCTCTCAGCTGTGGCTGAGCCGGGAGAGGCGGGGAGGGAGGCCCATGGATGCTGAAAGGGAGGTCGAGGCAGAGGTGATCAGCCTCATGGTTCTGCGGGGAAAGCAAGACCCAAATGGCTAGGGGCACAGAGCTGAGCGTGAGTGGGGAGCTACGGGACTCTGTGGGGAGGGAGGGGGGCCTCACTGTTCGGGGAGATTCGAGGCAGTGGAGGGCCAAACGAGGCTGAGGCGCACTTACGGTTGAGACCCACATCATGGTAGGTGACGATGGCCGGGCGGTTCCCCTTGGGGGAGCCCCGGATCACCACGTGCAGAAGGCCGTAAGGCGTCTCGATGTCGTGCTCCTGGAGGGGAGAGACAGCGCTGGACGCTCCGGGCAGCCCCCACTCCCGGCTCTTCCGGGAAATGACGCTGTGGGGCAGCCTGGGGGCTGCTGGGCCTCTGGCGGGACTTTCACCCCCATAGGGTGGTGCGTCCCCTTCTCACCACCCCCAGCCACCCCCAGAGAGGACAGACCAGAGGGAGCACCCCTTCCCAAGGCTGTTCAGCACAGGGGCAACGTGAACTGGTCTGCACGTGAAAGTTCTGGTCTCCTCTGCAAACCAGCCAGTGGGATGAGCTGCCACTGCCCAGGCTCAGGCCCTGCTGCACTCAGGCCTCCAGGGTCCAGTGAGGCCCATTTTCCCCATCTCACTGCAGCCCCTCCAGGACAGCTCTGCCATCCCCACTGAGTCCCGCCCTCATCATGTTCCCCCTCGACTCAGAAGCCTTCAAAAGGGCCGCAGCTCCTGAAGGGGACTGGCCTCAACAGCTCACCTAGAATCCACGGCAAAGACCCCTTGCTGGCCAGCCCAGCCTCCCACCCCGACACCTGCCCCTGGTTCCACCTCCACGCTCTTGCTCCTGCCTCTCCGTGATCCCCAAGGCCTCCCTCAGGCTAGACTCCCACCCCCTCCCCAAAGGCCTTCTGCAGTGGCCACTCTGGGGTCCTCCTGTGTTCACGCCTTTGGTTTGGCTGCTCAGGGTCGTCAGTTCTTCAGGAAGCAGGAGCTGGATGCTGCAGGTTCGAGACCTGCTCTAGCCCTTACTGTGTGACTCTGAGCGGGGCATGCACTTCTCTGTGCCTCAGCCACCTCTGCTTGAGCCACCTCATCAGGACTCTGTGAGAACTAAACAAGCTGATATCTGCCGAGTGTTTAGCACTTGGAAAGGGCCCCAGAAAGGGGGCTGCCGTGTGTGGGCATCCCTGAGCCCTGGGGAGGCGCCCTGCTGGCTGGTCCTTCTGCAAACTACTCCCTCTTGGCCACTCATGGGGAGGCTCCAAGAGGGTCTGCCAAAGCTGAATAAACAGCCCTGCTGGCACCAGGGGGAGTCCTGGGAACTACAGGGGGTGGCCCCGGGGAGTTGGAGGTGGGGCTAGGGTCAAGGACAGTCAGATGTGACTGAGCACCTACTGTGTGCCAGGTGTTATGCAAGAGAGAAGGAGCTCTTTTCCCCATCTTTCAGGTGGAGGACACTAGGATGCTCAGGTTCAGAGACAACCTACGTTCTTGCCTCCGACAGGAAAGCAGAGACTCAGGCAGGAAACATCTTCTTGGGGACTGGCCTTCTTGGGTCTGGGCTCAGAGGACCACTGTCGAGGCCTGTCTCCAGTGGGGAGAGACAAGGCAGTGCCAACCCTGTGGCTCAAGGCTGCACCCCGGGAGCCACACTTCTGGGAGTCCTCCAGGCCGGCCCGAGCCCACCACAGCCTCCCCACAGCCCAGGCCTGTCCTCCCTCAGGGCTGTCAAAACAAGGAACACTTCCTGCTCACTGAACACTGACCAGACACTTTTCATGTATCTTCTTATTTATCCTCACAGAGGAGGAAACGGAGGCTGGGAAAGAACTGACTTGCCCAAGGTCAAGTTCAGAGAAGGCAGAGGGGGGCGCCTTGCCAGGTGCCAGCCTCAGGCTGCTTTTTCTGAGGAAGAGATCAAGCTCCATGCAAGAGAATTCTGAGCCGGCAGCCTCTCCACAGGGTGCCTGTCCCTGCTTGGGGGCCCTGCCTCATCCCCACCCCCCATGCTCTGCTGGCTCTGGAGGGCAGGGCCTGGGGCAGGAAGAGTGCACAGTGCTAAGGAAGGTGGGATGGGGCAGGAGGGGCGCACGGTGCTATGGGAGGGGGGCGCTGGGGGCAGAAGGAGCTCAGTTCTATGAAGGGCAAGTTATGGGGCAAGAGGGGCGCACGGTGCTATGGAGGGTGGGGTGGGGGCAGGAGAGAGCATCCACAGCACAAGAGCTGCAATGCGCTTCCTGCGGCATAGTTCTCAGAGCGGGGTCAGCTCTAGCCCGCAGAGCACAAGTCAGGGCCCAGGGCGTGGTCCTCCCAGATCTCCACCTCCCCATGGGTGTGTGTGTGAGGGCAGTGTCTGCCCCTCCCAGTCCCGGTGTGGCCGCCCAGGTCCCCATGCCCCACCCGGGGCAGCGGGACTAAGTCGCAGTGCTTGCACCACTAAGGCTCAGCCCGCTGGGGATGGGAAGGGCTGGGCCTGGACAGGCCATCGGGAGCACCAGCCCGGTTGCCCACTGACCTTGGCTGAACCCTCCGCCGACCTCCCTGCACCCTCTCCGACCCAGGAGTTCAGATCCAGGTAATCCTGATAGAGGCCAAAGGTCCCCAAGAGGGGCGCCCCAAGGGCCGCAGCCGGACACGCTTTGAGTCCCCCAATCCCCAGGGCCGAGGGCTCTCATTGGCTCTTGGTGACGTCAGAGTCCGTGCCGCCTCCAGGTGGGCGCCAGCGCGAGGCACTGCGGCAGCAAGGGAGGGGGCTCTAATGTCCTCTCTCTGCCTGTCCGGCTCCCCTCATCCGTGACCTTGAGCGCTGCGGGGGTGGGGGGGGCCCTCCTAGTTGGGCTTCAGGTCGCGTGCACGCGCTCGGGGCTGGTTGGATTCTTCCCATCAACCGCATCAATAATTCAAGGACCGGGTCTGCAGCGGCGGGTAGGCGCTGACGTCGTTGCCTGGGTAGAGGTCGGCCCCATGGCCTCCGGACCCGGCAGGGCAGGCTAGGGGGTAGAGGAGTATGTCTGCCCCTGCCTCTCCCTCCTGGAGTTAGAACAGCACCGGGCCTGGGCACCTGCTGCCCCCAGGCAGAAGGAGGCACCCTGGTCCCACCGGGGCCCCTAGCCCTGCAGGTTCATCCCTCCAGCATTGCCTTCCTACGCCCAGAAAATAAGGCACAGCGGCCCCCTTCTCCCTGCAGGGACCCCAGCCCGATGGCCCAGTTAACACCACAACCCAAGACTTCTCTGCTTCTGCCTGACTGGCACCCTGCAGTCCCCCAAACAACCAAGACAACCCTCGCAGGGTCAGGAGGTGTCTGCAGGCACAGACACCCCAGACACACAGGGAACAGCTTCCACAGGGCTGAGGTGGTCACAGGCGCCAGGCAGAGCCAGCTGGGCACGTGCCAGGCGGAGGGCACACCGTCAGTGGGATATACACATGCCTACACACCGATCCACACAGGCTTACAAACAAGTCACAGCCCGTTCCAGTTTGTGCAGAGATTTCAGCCTTCCCCGCCCTCCCCTGTGGACCCTGACCAGCAGCTACCCCCAACCGCTGCAGCAGACCAGGGTGCCTGGAACCTGCTGGCCTTGCTCAGTGACCCCCAAGGTGAGGCGACTGAAGGCAGAACCACCACCAGACAGAGGCAGAGGGATGCCCCTCCCTCCCCGCCCGCCTCGCCACCCCCAGACTCCGCACTCACCCCATCCCAGCCACCCCCAGACTCCGCACTCACCCCATCCCAGCACTCCGGCATCTTGCTGAGGGAGGCCACCGGCCTCGACTAGGAAGGGCAAACAAAGGCCTGAGTCACCAGAGTCCAGAGGGAGGGAGCAGCGCAAGTAGGAGACCAGCGGCTCTATGACGGGGCACAGCTCCCGGGCCATTTATATGCAGAGCCTGCGGCGATTGGGGGGGGCGGCTGGGCTGGCCCCTCCTCCCTGCGGGGTTTCTGAGCAGCCACTCGCTCACCCGGAGCCCCTGCTCCCAGATTGGCTTTCAGGAGACAAACTTGGCTCTGATTGGCTTCCAAGGTCCTCACTCACCCCATCTCCTGCTCCTCCCGCCCCCAGCAACACATCAGTCTTGGTGGCCCCCAGCCCCTGCATCCGGCCCACCCCCAGCACAGAGGCTCACAGCAGCAGCTGCACACCGGGTCCTAGGAAGACAAGAGGCCACATGTACATGTGTGCCCTGTGACAGGTACACAGGAGCCTCTCAAAGACGAGCACACGGAAGCAGGGCAGGGTGGACCACAGAGGCATGCCCTAGACAGCAGAGCCCTTGACCCATACCCTGGGAGCAGGGAGCGCCCGAGAGCGCCCCAAGCCCAGCCTCCACATCAGAAAGGCCTGGATCCCTTAACCTTGAGGAGATAGGGGAGTCACTGCTGCCTGGGGCAACCTGGGTCATGACCCTACTCCAGGGGACTGCTCCTTCTCCGCTCCCAGGGTCTCCCCTTGGGCAGCCCCCACTTTGCCCACATGTATACCCAGCGCCTGCCCACGCTGGGGAAATGGGGGTTCTGGGGCCAGGGGGCCTGGGTAGATTGGTGGGCACACACCAGCTCTGCCCTCCCCCACCCCCATCCTGCACAAGGGGCTGGGGGCCACTAGAGACAGGAGGAGGGACAGGAGGCAGCTTGTCCACGTGGACATGCCCACCTCCCGCAGACACACCCAGCCCTCCTTCCTGGGGCCACCCAGCCTGGGGCTCAGCTCTCGAGTCTCTGGGGAGCAGGATGCTTGAGCCGCCTCCCGCTGTCCTGAGCAGCAGGACAGGTGCTGGAGGTCACGTGGCTCAAGATTTGGGTGAGGAGCTGGCCAGAGACATGCAGGCAGAGTAAAGAGATTAGAAGGGGCAGGCAAAGGAGAGCAGAGGAGGAGAGGAAATAGGCCAGGGAGGGGAGCAGAGGAGGGAGCCCAAGGACTGAGAGAAGCAAGAGCAACAGAGGGAGGGAGGGGTGTGGGCACCTGTGCCCCCATTCTGCCTCTTTGGTGAGGGAACACGCCACTCGTCCCAGACTGTGCCGACAGCCCTGCACGCTGGCTGGCTGCCCTCGGGGAAGGCGGTCACCTCCCCATCTCTGGGTGCCTAGTGACCTGGTCAGCACCTGCCCTGTATGCTATTCCTGGCCATGTCCTCTGCCTGGGGGGCATCAATAACTTTCCCTGCCCCTCTCTGACCTCTCGCACTGCGGGCCTAGTGCAGAGTGCTGGGGGCCTGTGGTCTCCCAGGGCAGCTGGGGTGTGGAATGGGCTATCCCCCAGCCCCTCATGTTCTGGCCATGTTCCCTGTTCCCTGCAGCCACTTCGGCACAGGAAGAGGCTCTGGCAGTTGAGGTGGTGTGCAAAAGCACAGCCCTGTCTGCGGAACTGCCCACAAAATCCTCCCATATGCTTCTGGAAGAGGGGCAGGGTGGGGTGGCCTCCCACCCTTTCTGCCACTACAACCCTGCCCCTTCATGGTCCCCATCCAACCTTATGCCCACCTGAACCTCTGAGTAGCCTTTCCCACCCTTGGACCTGGGAGATCTCAGACACTGCCCAACCCAAGCCATGACCTCCCAATTCTGCTCAGCTCAGTGGTTTCAAATCCACAGACCTGAGTTTAAATTCCAGCTTCCCCACCCACTAGCTGGTGACCTTGGGCAAGATTTTTAACTCCTCTGTGCCTTAGTCTCCTCAACTGTCAAATAGGAATTGTGCCTTCCTCACAGAGCTGCTAGGATGAAAAAAAGCTGCATACATCACTATAGACCTGACCCCAGGCCTGCCCAGGGGAGAAATGGATTAATCTGTGTGTCTCTCCAACCTGTTGGCCTCCTCCCTGGAGGTTGTACAGTTGTGGCTGAATAAGGCAGGCTCAGGTCCTGCTAGTCAAACCCTGCTAGTCTTTGCTGTGTGACCTCAGGCAAGTCAGTCAACAACTCTGAGCCTCCACATCTGTAAATGGGAGAAAAGCAGTGTAGCTGCTTGCACAGGTAGCTTTAAGGAGCAAGGGTAACACATAATCCTCACAAACCTATGAGAAAGGATGAAGAATCTGAAGCACAGAGAAGTAAATTCTCCCACTCAGCTAGTAAGCAGTGGAGCTCACCAGCATCTCAGCACCCTGGGCCTGAGGTCACATTAAGAGTAGTAAATGCTTAGTACCATACCTCCCACGTGCCATACTCCATCCAAATGCTTTGCACATGTTACTTTATTTTATCCTCTGAACACCCACTTTACAAACAAGGAAAATGAAGCACAGAGAGGTTCTGTAACCTGCCCAACATCACACAGCCAGTGGGCACAGAGCCAGGAACCACACGCAGGCAGTCTGGCTCTAGTGGCCACTAGTCACAGCCCAGGGTCTGAGTGCCCAGCCCAAGGGCACCAACCCCGACCCTACAAACACCCGGGGAGGGCTGAGCTGCCTGCCTCACTCTACAAAACCTGTACTGGAGGTCACGTGGCAGGGCCAGGACCTGGACCCAGGCCTTCCTAGCTCTAGTTTGTCCTTCTGCCTCCCCCACTGGCTGGGCCCACTGAGGCAAGGGACTGAACAGGATAAAATCCCTGCCAGGCCTTGGCCCAGACAAGGGCCATCCTGGCAGCTGCTTTACTAAAAAAATAATTAAAAAAAAAAAACAGCCGCTGTGTGGTGTACCCAGAGTAGACAGTAAGGTACCTTTTAACACATGCTGCCCTTTACCAAGCAAAGGATCTTGAGAACCAAGGTCCCACACATATGGAGTGATCACCCTAGTCTGGGCCCGGCAGATGGGTGAAGAGGACCCCAGGATTCTCATCACCTATTTCACCCCCCAATCTGCCTCCCAGGGTGTGTGTGTTTTGGGGGCTGGCAGTCAGCACCGTTGGCATCCAGTGAGTCCCACTCAATGTCAGGCAGGGGCTGATTGCTCTGGATTTTATTTCAGCAATCCCCCCTCCTGTGGGGGAGGGTCTGTCTGTTCACACATTCCAGCCCTCATTTGGAGCAGGGAGGACAAAGGAGACTCTGGCTGGGCCTGGGCCACCTTGTGGACACATCTCTCCCTTCTCTCCTCCCCGGCCCCTAGTTCCCCACTCCCCCAGGCCCCATCCTGTCTTCTCGAGCTCCAGAGGCCTTTGTGTTTGGAGCTGGTGCTCCCAGGAGACCAGAGCATGTGCACAAGGGCCACTCTGATGCCTCTGCTTGCGTCCTTGAAGGACGGGTGACCCAGGGTCCAAAGCACAGTTGGGATCCATATCCTCAGATCCTAAGATCCTGGCTGCAGCGCCGTGCGCCTGGGGGAGGAGCCGGCAGGCCACCCCTCCTTCCACGTCACCCCTGCGTCCAGACCACAAGGCTGAGGCTGTCATGGGGCTGAGAGACTGACCCAAATTGGATGGTGGCCTGGGGGCTAGCTCCTGCCAGCCAGGAGGAAGGTCCCAGAAAGGTCTGACTTTGTTCAGTACGTTATGATGGCCAGCGGGGCCCTGGAGCCCTGTGAAGCTCCCATTGTGTCTGCTGTCACGGGTTTTCTGAGACCCGGAAATAAACGGCCACTATGGGACTCACAGGGGAGGAATGGTTGGCCAAGTGAGCAAAATCAGAAATCATCATGCAGAGGAATAAAAACAAAGAATGATTTCAGTTTCACAGGGAATCTGGCATCAAACTAAAGAGGACATGGTTGTCCTGGGCAACTGTTGCCATGGAAACAGGAGCTATTTCGGAGCATCAACCTGGCTTTCATAGGAGGAAAGTGCTGATTCAGATGACAGCATCCTCACTCCCCCAGACCTCCCCTCCTTTCCCTGTCCTGTTCAAGGAGAGAGGGGGCATTTCTCCACGGGACAGAGGGGAGGCAAAGCCACTGTGAGCAGTGGGGGTGGTCCTGGAGGCTTCCAAGTGCCCAGTCCCTGTGGCTTCAGGCTGGGGGCACGCGGAAGGGCTCTGACCCTCCTCTGAAACAGGCTGGGTGCGGGGAGGGGCCAGCCAGCAGCTGGTCCCCATCTGGGGAGGCTGAGCAGAGACCTACCTTCCAGTCTGTGTCCACAGCCAAGAGGAAGGTGTCGGAATTCTCCTAAAGCAAGGCAAACAGAGGGGGTGGCTCGTTAGGCCCCAGGCTGGCCCAGGCAGGGAAGGGAGGTGGCCACAGGGGCTCTGCCTTGAGCAGCCTCGCTTGCTGTTCCCCAGGCTATCTTTTTTTTTTTTTTGGCCGCACCATGTGGTATGTGGGATCTTAGTTCCCAGAAGAGGGATCAAACCCGGCCCCCTGCAGTGGAAGCATGCAGTCTTAACCATTGGACTGCCAGGGAAGTCCCTCCCCAGTCTATCTTAATGTTAACAAAAGTGACAGAGGGCTTTCCAAGCGCCGGGCATCAGGCCATTTAGTACTTGACAGATGAGGTTACGAGCAGCTACACACATCGATTTTACCTGTTAATTTTTTTTTTACCTATTAATTGAAAATGTGAAGATTTCCACTTTGCAGGTGAGAAGGGTGAGGCTCAGAGAGACGGAAGCATGTGGCTAGGAAGTGATGGAATAATCTCTGACCCCAAATTCTTGCTGTTCAGCGCTTTGCCCGCTGCCCCGACAGATGACTTTTGAGGTCGCCCATCAGGGCACAAGCACAGAGGCGGGCCTGACTATCACACCCACTTTAGGGATGGAGAAGCTGAGACCCACGCCTCGAGGGAGAAGGGGGCTTTTCTGACCTGCACAAAGGCTCTGTCTGGGCCTCTGCAGTAGCTGCTCCCACCTTTCCAGACCTGCCTGCTTCATGCTCTCAAAGTACCCAAATCCCCTGCTTTTAGGCTCATTTATGGTGACTGGTGTGAGTCTCTGATTGGTGCCCATCCCTCCCACTGGACTGCAGGCACCGAGAGGGTGTGGACCACGTCTGGCTCAGCTCTCACCATAAAGCCTGGCATGGACCAGGCTCCTCAAACACAAACAGATCTGGATGAACAAGTCTAACTTCATGAATGAGGGGAGCACGGTTTAGATATACCCAGTGTTTATAAGGTGGCAGAAATGGAGAGTGGAGGAATGGGGGCCTGAACCCCATGTGTCTGCGTTGCCAGGCTCTCCCCGATGCAGCCCGGCGGCCCTCAGACACTCTACACCCGCCCTGGGTCTCTGTCTGGGGAAGGAAACCTCATGGGGGGATCCCACATATCCAGGAAGAGCAGAGATCTGGGGCCTCTGCCTTGCCTTCTACTGTGTCTGTCTAGAACCCTCTCTGCTCTCCTCTGCTCATTGTGGGCAGATCACTTAGCTTCCAAGCCTCAGTGTCTGTGAGGATTAAACAAAGGGCACAGAGAGCAGTCATTCTGTCCTTGGCACTCCTGCACTGGACTCTGTGTGCTACAGATGCTACTGAATACATATGTGGATAAATGAGACAGACTAGAACCAGGATATTATGGGAGGACAGCAAGTGAAGGGCAGGGCTACTAGGTGCAACAAGAAGGAAAATGAACCCAAATCACAGGAGCAGGGAGGAAAACAATGAAAACCAGCGATGCTGATGTTTTACTCTCAAAATAAGAAGTTCACCCACCTGCATTCTGGCAGTTGGAGTGGGAGGGGTGGTGGAAAAAATCAGACAGCACTAGAGGCTCTCACACGAAAAAGGAAAGCCAGGTCTCAGCTGAAATCAACAACGGCTAACCTCCCCTCCTGGTTCCTCCAGAGCCTGGGGGCTCTGCATGGGGAGGGGAGGAGAGCATGGAGGTGGCCACTCCTGGACCCTCCAAGGAAGGGGGCAGGGGTCTGGGGGAAAGGGTCGAGGCTGGTTATCAATGAATCCTCTTACCTTGGAAGACCTTGCCCGAGGGGGCGCCAGGGAAAGAGATGCAGGAGGTTTTCAAGGGGATGGGAAGCTTCAGATGGGCAGGACCCCAAACCAAGAAACAGCAGGAATAATACAAGCCAATCCAGAGACACCGGAGGCCTGGGAGGAACCACATGAACATTCCAAGGAAAACCGGTGGGAGAGAGGGCCCAGCTGAGAGGAGGTGAGGAGGCCCAGGAGCGGCCTAAGGAGACCCAGGTGGGGGACGCAGGCACGGGGAGAATCAACAATTCTTCCACGGAGCCCTGGACACACCAGGCAAAGACTTCAGAAGCAAGCGAGTCTGAAATGGCGGAGGGACGGTGGGTAACCCTGTGGAAGTATCTGCCCCTCAGTGGACTCAGGGAATTTGCACCTGGAAGGTTGAGGAAGATTTAAAAAGTGAAAAGGACTGGCACTTCTGTCCCGTGCAGCTGGACAGGGGAATCTGTCTGTGGGTGTAACCAACCGCCTGGGAGAGAGAGAGGCAGAGAGCGAGGCAGAACTTCAAGACAGGACTGGACCAGCTGTCACTGAAATCTGGAAAGGCCACACTGGGAGCACCTAGGAGGATTTGGGGGGGTTGAGGATGGGGCCATTAATACGCCTTGGGAAAAGCAGATGTGACCAGTGACCAGGTCCATGGGGCTTGTGCTGACCCGAGAAGGGAGAGGAACTGAGCTGGGGATTTGCAGCCTCCGTGGAGGACTGAGACGCAGACCCTCGTGCAGGCGAGCCGACTCTGGTCCAGGTGGGATGAGGTGAGAGACACCAAATGCAGCAGGAAGAAGGCAGAGCCAGGGGGCTGGTCAAAGGGACTCAGGGAGGGAGGGACAGCGAGGTGCTGGGCCAGGCTGGGCAGAGAAGGGGTGCGAGGGCATCTCTTGGGGTGCCCTGCCAAGGTGGGGAGTGGAAGAGACAGGCATAGAACGTGTGAGGCCAAGGTGCCCTGAGCGCTCTGTGCCGCCCACAGCTGTACACCCCGTACCAGCAGGCAGCCCCCCACCCCTGAGCCCTGGTGATGAGTGCAGGGGTCCCTGAGAGCCACCATCCGGCCCACCACGCCCTCACAAGAAGGCTGGTCTCTGCTCGCATGCCTCGAAAGACGGGCTGTTTGTGGGGAGGAGGGACTTTTCAGAGAGTTCTGAAAAACTTCTTCCTTCTGAGCTGCATCACAATCTATAGCTTCCACCCGACCCAAGTCTTTACTGAGAGCCTACTGTGTCCCAGGCACTGTGCTAGGAACTGGGGAGATCGGGGAACAAAACGGACAGGGTCTCTGCTCCAGGAGCCTGTGGGGCAGAGCCCGAGAGCGGTAAGTGCCAGGCCCGGAGGGTGTGCGGGTGTCAATGTTAGACCCGGTGGTCAGAGAAGGCCTGCCTGAGGAGGGGGCATTTGAGCAGAGCCTGAATAAAATGAAGGGCCAGCCCTGAAAAGTCCTGCGGCTGGCGTGTCCCAGGCAGAGGGAACAGCTGGGAATATGATCAGCTTGTTCAAGGAGGAGCAGTGAGCCTGGGAGACAGGATAGGAGCGAGCAGGGGGAGGGGGTGCAGAGCACATCCTGGGCCCCGGGAAGGGCTGTGGCTGCAACTCTGAGTGCTACGGCAGCCACTGGCCAACTGTGAGCAGAAAAGTGACATGATGTGTGGAATTTTTAGTTTATGCAAAAAGGATAAAATTACAGGGGTACCTTACCAAAGCCAAGAACAATAGTTAAAAACAGGCCTCAGGAGGGATGGTGGCCAGTAATAGAAATCAAATCTGGTCAGTCTAGGCAAAAAAGGGAAATTTATAATTAGGATACAAGGGTGCCTTACCAAGCCAAGGGCAGGACTCATGAAGGGCTGGAACAAGGGAATGGAACACATCAGAAAGCCAGGAATGACATGATGTATTTTAGAAGGTTGTACAGAGCAAGGAGACCAGTGGGGAGGCTCCTTCAAGCAGAAAGAAGCGGGGTGGGCCTGCCGTGCCGAGGCGAGGAGTGGAAGAGAACACGCGAGGCCAAGGTGCCCTCAGCTTTCTGTGCCACCCACAGATGCACACCCGTACCAGCGGGGAGCACCTGGGCAAGAGATGATGGGGGCCTGGAACAGTGAGGAAGTAGAATTAGAATCAAAAGTCTACAAAGTGTCCAGCTCACCAGCTGTTCCCTGACCATTCCTGGGGGTTGCCCTCAGGTAATCAGGTCTCATAAGTTAACTTGAAGTTCTGTTTTAAAAGTTAAGACTGCACCCTGGGAATTCCCTGGTGGTCCAGTGGTTAGGACCCCGCGCTCACACTGCTGAGGGCCCGGGTTCAATCCCTGGTCGGGGGGCGGGGGCGGGGGGCGGAACTACGATCCTGCAAGTGGCGGGGCAAAAGAAAAAAAAAAAAACACTGTACCCTTCTTGGGGACAGGACTGCCGGCCTCATGTGGTTGGGCCCCTGGCACCTGGACAGCCACTCTGTCCCAACATGTGGAGTTCAGCAGCTCTTGGGCTCACCTCCTTCTGGAGGGAGGATCTGGGAGGCTGGGGGCAGAGCAAAGAAGGGTGTGCTGAGGTTCCAGGGCCTGGGCTCCTGGCTTCCCCATCTATAAAGTGAGGGGGGCTGGGCGGCATAACCAGCAGGGACCTACAGCCGTGATGCCCCAGGATTCTGTGAGCAATGGACCCATAGCTTTTCCTTGCAGGAGGGAAAGGGAAGCTGTGCTGGGTGTCACCACAACAAGAAAACGTAAGAATCCGCCTGCCAATGCAGGGGACACGGGTTCGAGCCCTGGTCCGGGAAGATCCCACATGCTGCAGAGCAACCAAGCCCGTGTGCCGCAACTACTGAGCCTGCGCTCTAGAGCCCACGAGCCACAACTACTTGAAGCTCTCGCGCCTAGAGCCCATGCTCGGCAACAAGAGAAGCCACCGCAATGAGAAGCCCGAGCACCGCAACGGAGAGTAGCCCCTGCTCACCGCAACTAGAGAAAGCCTGCTCACATCAACGAAGACCCAACGGAGCCAAATAAATAAATAAATAAAAGTAAGAACGTTTAAAAAAAAATGCTATTAAAAAAAAAAAAGAAAACGTGGGTAGAACTAATTCTGAAATCTAACGCCTGGTGTTCAGACGAGGGCCCTTTGGGATAAAATAACAACCTCAAATGCCTTGATCCCACTGCTCCTGTAAACACTGCCTGCCGGTAACTTTCCCTCATACCTCAGAGGCTTATGAGGAAAAAAGAGAGGCTTCAGACATGAAAGGCCCAGGTAGTTGGGGAAGCATCGTGACCCCACTGGAGGCAGCACTGCCCAGCGGGGACCCTCTTGGGGCTCAACGGCTGCCCACAACCAGGGGTTGAATACGGGCCTCATTCCCTGAGAGCTGTGTAACCCTGGCCAAGTGAGTTAACCTTTCTGTGCCTCGGTTTTCTCATCACTGAAATGGGAATAACTCTTCTACAGAGCCTCCCAGCCCCAAAGACAGCCAAACCCACAGCGAGGTTGGCTGGGTTTTAGCCGCGTGGGCGTTCAGCCCGGCCGGGAACTCTCCCAAGGCGGGGACAAGGCTTCTCAGGGTGGCGTGAGGATTCCTGGTGCGTGGCTCACGGGATGGACGGCCATCTCCTAGCCATCAGCAAGACTAAAGGAAAGGCGCGCGGTTTCCTTCTCGGTCACGAGGTGGCGCCCTCCGCCCTCAGGACCGCGAAGGGGCGACTCACCAGCTCAGCGGCGTCCTGGCCCCGGAGCAGTGGCTTCTCCTCGGGGAATCGCAGCTCCTGCAGGCCGGCCATGGTTACGTCGTGGAGCAGGAGCCCTAGGGAGGGAAGGCGAGGACGAGGGTTGGGCCCTGCTGCGACGGGCACGCCTGGGCCCTGCTCGGACTCTCTCGGCGGGCGGAGGGGACAGTGCAAGCCCGGGCTGGGGCAGGGGCACCGGGGACCACACTGACCCCTCCATCCCCGAAACCCTGGTTCCCAAGCGCAGGCCCAGCGCGGCGCTTCACCCGGGCAGCAAGGCTCCGTCTGCAAGACTCACCTGCTTGGCTCAGGGAAGGTCATTGTATTATTTGGTCTTAAAAGTTAAAACATGTTCCCTGCCACCCCCCCAAAAAAAGGAAGAAAGAAGGAAGAAGGGGGGGGGGAAAGGAAGAAAGGAAGGAGGGAAGGAAGAAAAAAGAAAGAGGAAAAGAAAAGCAAGGCAACACAATACAGGATGACCCTTGAATAATTTCAAGTAAACTGCATTTATTAAGAAGCAGAGGGACAAGTGTGGGGAAGGGTCGGAAGTCCCCTGTGGTCAGAAGTGGACAGTGGGCTCTGGGAGGACACAGAGGAACAGAGCTGAGGGCCGTCCTGAGTGCCTAGAAGGACAGGCCTGGGTGAGGATGGCTCTGAGAGGGGAGAAGGGAGGGCCTGGCAGCGTGGCAGGCAGAGTGACATTGAAGGTGCTGGTCATGATGTACCACCAGCAGGGAGGGATGACACAGCGACCACTCAACCCACAGCCTCCAGGCAGAGGGGCCCAGACCCTAATGGCTGCGTGTTCGTGGGAGACCCCGGGCCTCTGAACCTCAGGAGAGGAACAGGTCATATGTGCACATGTGTGTTTGGAGGATCCAGTTGTGGGGGAAGGCAGACAGAGGGTGCCAGGACCCCACAATCTGTCTATCTAGCCTGGCACTGCCATTCCTCACTTGGATTTCAGGATGGCACAAATCATAATGCACCAAGAGAAACACTAGGCAAGGATATGAGCTGGAGATTCATCAAAGAATTACAATTGGCCAGTAAATACATGGGAAAATGTTAAAGCTCACTAGAAGTCAAAGATATTCTTTCTTTTTTTTGCCAGTGGAATTGGCAACATTTGCAGTGCTGGCAAAGATGCACCAAAACTGGCACTTTTCTTATACTGTTTGTGAGTGTATAAAGTGGTACATCTTTCTGGAGGGCAGTTTTACAGAATGAATTAAGATCATTTAAAAGGTTCTTACTCTTGGACTCAGCAATCTTCTCCCTGGGAGAAATTTCCTAAGGAAACCAGAGAGGGCACCTAATGATTTATCTGTAACAATGTTCACTACAGTGCCATTTATAATCCAAAAAACAAAAACAAAACAAGCTAAAAAAGCTACATGTCCATAAGTAGGGCACTAGACAAACTATGGGTAAATAACTTGTAAAAGATTATTTAATAACATGGTAAAATGCTTGTGTTGTAATAGATTTTTTTAAAAAGCAGTTATAAAACATACAGTATTATCCAAATTATGAGAAATATGAATAGTTCCATAAAAAAGCCTGGGAGGCTTTTCACAAAGTTAACAGGCATTATCCCTGGGTGAAGGACTGAAAATTAGGGTCTACAGTCTGAAATCAGGAAAAAACAATATTTAAGAAAGACTGTTTGTAGATCATTAACAATTTTTTATTCTTGCAAAGCACTTCACATCTCCCAAGGTACTTTCCTGTGCTATTAGATTTCACCCTGATGGGAAGTGCGATGAGGTAAACCAAGGCTGAGAGAGGTTCCACGGCACGCCCAGATGGGGCCAGGCCTGGAAATGCGGTCTTTGGATTCTTAGTCTGTTCCAGTGCTCGTTCTGTAACACCACGGCGGCCTGACCTGGAAGGATGGAAGGATGGCTTCCTATCCTTCCTCCCACCCTCCCTCCCACCCCTCTTCCCTTCCTTCCCAATTCTATTTTTAGTCTTTCTCAAGAGTGAAGCCCTCAGACTTTCCCTTCTGCCCTGAAAGGCTGACAGTCCCACTAGCTGGTTGGTCAGAAGATGCCCCCAGCCCTGCCCACCCCTGCTCCTTTGGCTTCTCCCTGTGGAAGCCCTAGTGACTGGGGAGTGAGCGCAGTGGCTTCCTGGGACCCAAGGGCACATGGCCTCGGATGGAACCCAGTTCTGTGGCAGGGAGGTCCTGAGACCAGGCTGTAGCTCCAGACCCTGACTGGGCTTCCTTCCATCCTGTCAGAAGCAGGAAGCATCAGCCCTCCAGAATGTTAACAAAGACGGTGCCTTGTAATCGCATGGGGGTCCCCACCTGAGTCTAGTTTGGGTTGAGACGTGCTGGGGCTGGGCTGGGAGCCACTGGCCACTCAGGCCTCCTGGAAGGTTAATCCAGAGCTGTGCAGCCCCCCTGGGAGAGCCTTGTCCCCAGCATGAAGAGGCCAGGCAGGGAGGCCCCTGCCCACCCAGGTACCCAGGTCCCTGCACCTTAGTGCCATGCTGGAGCTCTCCGTTCCCAGCGGCTTCTGGGGAAACCAGCTAACACAATGCAGACGGGCTGTATTTTTAGAAAGGCATCCTCTCCCCTCTCCCCCACTTTCTCTTCCACCCTTTCTGACATGGGCACACTCACCCATCCATCCGGGTGGGGAGCTGAAAGAAGGGCCACCCTGGAAAACTCTTCTCCCATTAGGGCCTTTTTAGCCGCCAACCCCCCTGAATACTGAATTCAATTAAATGCTTTGGCAGCACTGGGGTGTCCCCGCCCTCTCCCAGGCCTGTTATGAAACCACCCTGGAGACCATCCTCCCCAAGGACGGTTCTATTAAAAGGGCTGAGAGTGGGCAGCGCAGGGACAGATGGGCTGTGATGAGGGGGTGGCGGGGAAGGGGGCTGTAGAGAGAAACCTCATAATCCAGAGAACTGGGGATGTCTCAGCCTGTGGAAAACGGGGACAGCCCAGGGCCCAGCAGGTGATGTGGGGCTCGGGAACAGAGGCCGGAGGGGACATTCCCACAGGGTGGTGGCAGACGAGTTTCTTCCTAAGAAAGTTATGATTTTAAAAAAAGCAGCTAGATGATGTTACAAGAAAATGAGATTCCCATCAAATCAGTATATTGTATGCCTGAAACTTATACAATGTTATATGTCAACTGTATCTCAATAAAGCCGGAAAACATTTTTCAAGAAAGAGCGTGGGGGCTTCCCTGGTGGCGCAGTGGTTGAGAATCTGCCTGCCAATGCAGGGGACACGGGTTCGAGCCCTGGTCTGGGAAGATCCCACATACCGCGGAGCGACTAGGCCCGTGAGCCACAGTTGCTGAGCCTGCGCGCCTGGAGCCTGTGCTCCACAACAAGAGAGGCCGCGATGGTGAGAGGCCCACGCATGGCGATGAAGAGTGGTCCCCACTTGCCGCAGCTGGAGAGAGCCCTCGCACAGAAACGAAGACCCAACACAGCCAAAAGTAAAATAAATAAATAAATAAATAAATAATAAAAATAAAGGAATTCCTTAAAAAAAAAAAAAAAAAAGAAAGAGCGTGAATGTGTTTGTAAATATTCTGACATCCCTTGGCCCTGAGAAGGTTTTTAAATGTGTTAGTTACTTCTCTAATCATGACAATTGCTATAAAATAAAGTTTAGGGAAAAAAAAAAGAGAGCGTGAGATTCCTATCAACAGAGCATGAGATTCCTATCAACCGCCCACAAGGAAGCCTGAGTCAGGTTTGTCAGGAATCAGGGAGCACAAGGCAAATGGGGTGCGAGATCCCAGGGGTCTGTGAAGCAACAGCAGTGGACCTTTTCACTTTGCCTTTTTCCCCCTCTTGATCCCAGATTCTCTAAAGGCAACACAGAGTGTTAGAACCAAATGGGCCTGGGGTGAATTCCAGCCCTCAGCTTCTCAGTGGTTCGGCCTAGAGTCACTGGAATCTCTTCTGCATCACTCACTGCCCAGCTTTATTTTGGGCAGATCACTAAGAGGATTGCTTATCTGCAAAATGGGAGCAGTCGCCTTCCTCTGCCCACCTCAGAGAGCTTTGAGGTACAACAGAGACAACAGATAGAAACATGCTTTTTAAACGGAAGATTTCTGTACCCATTTGGATGGGACAAAAATAACGTAAGTTACTGGGGTCCTCCTCACCTTCCTTTGCCTCCTTAAGACATCTCTGGAGTTTCTTTTTCTCTTGTCTCCTATTTAAGGAAGGGTTCATACCTGTTGGCAGGGAGGCTCCGCTGATGTTTCAATAAAGGGGCGGGAAAGGGATGAGGCAGAGAAAGCCCGGGCTCTTTGGCTGGGTGACAGAAAGGAGCTCCCAAGCAGCGTGAATGTGGGTGGATTCTTTAAGAGGAACTGCATTTCTTTTCAATTACTTTTGGTTACTGATTTGTGCGTCATTAAATGTGATTCTATGCTGTGATTCAATTACTTTTGGTTGCTGATTCGTGCTTCTTTAAACGTGATTCTATCCTGGGCCATGTGAACCCTCACACTTATTAGGGTTAAAAATATAAACAATTACTATGATCATTCCTGAGCCTTGTCAATCAGTGCTTCAATTTAATTCATCAGTGGCAGTTACACAACCTATGGAATAAACCAACTGTCGAGTGGGAGCACGGCTCAGCAGTAGTAGGGGGCGTTTGGAAATACACGTGGGGATTTTGGATTGTCTCAGCAACTGGGGGCTCCTACAGCATTTAGTAGCCGGGAGCCAGAGGCGAGGAAGGTTGTGTGCGGACAGTGCTACCCAGCCAAGCATCACTCCCCACCCCAAAACACCCAGACCTGTTCCACCAAGAAATGCAAGAGCTGAAGGTGAAGGAAGGCCAGACATCAACAGGGTAAAGTTAGCACATGCAGGCGAACCAGACCTTGTGGGACAGGGAGAAACCAAACTGTAAAAGCGGAAGGGCCGTGGAATGGCTTTTTTTTTTTTAACCACAGGAGTGAGGGGGCCTCTTGGCAGGTCATGGTCAAGGTCTTGGTCCAAGATGCCCTGTGGATGGTGCACTCCTGAAAGTCCTGGTTATAAGGTCCCGTTATTACAAGAAAAGCCGCAAGCAAATGGAACAGGGAGCAGAGCCAACCTGGCTTGGCCAGCTCTGCCCTGGGGGAGGGGTCTGCGCCACAGATTAAGAACGATGTCGCTAAGGGCAGGCAGGCGACTCACGTTCAAGCCTGGGCACCTGAGGCCCTTCCACCCACACCACGCCAGCCCTGTGGTTTGAAAAGAAGCCCCAGAACTCAGGGACCCCAGAAATCAGAAACTCAACTTCCAACTGCGCTATGTAGAGGGTTTAGAGCCTCTGGGTAGCTGGCCCCTCATATCACTCTCCCTGTCCCGATCCTGACCGCAGAGGGTTGGGACAGCACTGGGGGTATAGGGCTGCAATAGGGACTAGACCTTCCCTCAGCATCCCCGCCTCACAGGTGAGACAAAAACAGGTGCAGGTCCCCTTGCGGCCGATCCAGGAAGGGACCCCAGAGCCTGTGCTCTTAAACCCTATTCCACACAGATTCTGTCTCCCCAAGGACACAGCCCAACAGGAGGGTGCAGGGAACATGATCTTTTGTTCTGGCCCAGCCTACATTTCCTCTCTCGTTACAGCCCCTTGATTTAGGCCCAACCTGACCACTTCTCCGACTAGACCACTTCTCCTGCTTTTTTCTTGATTTGGGCCTATGAATTCCTATCTCCCCGCAGCCACTGCAACCCTGCCCCCCCCCCCACACACACACTCCCACTGTGCTTAAGGCAGCCATATTTGGATTCTGACACTCAGAGCTAAGGACCCCCAGCTGACTCAGTAGGTCCATTCTACCCACAGGAAGCACGTGCCTTTGTTCGTGCCGTTCCTTCTGCCTGAAATACCTTTCCCTATCACATCCCTACAACAACAACAATAGTGACAAAAACGATTGTTAATATTTTCTGACACTTGATATGTTTTTGTTGAATGAGATGGAGTGAAGGAATGCTTCTTCGCCCAGACTGCAACGTATTAAACGACTGATAACATTCAGCGTTGGTGAGCTTGTGGGGAAACAGCACATACTCTCATACACTGTTGGCTCGACTGCAGTGGGTTCACCTTCATCTGGAGGGCGAGTTGGTAGTTTGTAAAAATGCAAATATCTATCAACTTTGCAATTATATCTCTAGATATTTATCCTAAAGAAAAACACTAAGAGGCTGTGCACACGGATGCTCACCGCAGCACTCTTTGGAAAAGGAAAAAACCGAAAACCACCCAAACAAACGTCAGGAGAATGGTTAAGTAAACCATGGCACATCTACACCCCAGAGCACCATGCAGCTAATTTAAAAAGTAAAGCAGCTCCACTCAAACAGATAGGGAAAGCATTCTAAAATATGCAGTTAAGAGAAAAAGGAATGTCACAGAAGTATAAATAAATAAGCCCATTTATGTAAAAAATACATGCACCAAACAGGTACATATATTTGCAAATTAAAAAAAAAAAATAGGTCCTCAAATGAATCAGGGTAACTGTAATGCTCACCTCTGGAGAAGGATATGGGCTTGGAAGGGTCTAAAAGGAGACTTTATTCTACACAGCAGATATTATCAAATCTAAGATACCATCAATTATAGCTGACACTAACATTTTATGTACCAAAAGAAGAGAAAAAACACTGCCAATTAAATTGAGACATAATACTGTCCCCTACCTTTTAACTTTTTATTTTGAAATAATTACAAATTTAGAAAAATCAAAGAAAAAACAAAGCACAGAGACTTCTCATATACCTTTCACTCAGCTTCCCCTAATGTCACCATGCTACAGAACCTTAATACAATTAGAGAAACCAGGAAAGAAAATACTGATACAATATGGTGAAGTAATCTGCAGACCTGAGATGAATTTCACCAGTTTTCCCAATAGTCTCCCAGTCCAGGATGCCACATTGCACAGAGTTGTCATGTAGTCTCCTCCAATCAGGGACAGTGCCTCAGTCTGTCTTTTATGATGTTGATACTTGAAAAATACTGATTAGTTAAATCTGTAGACTGTCCCTCAGTTTGGGTTTGTCTGTTGTTTTCTTATGATTAGACCAAGGTTATGGATTTTTAGTAAGAATACAGCAGAAGAGATGTGCCCTTGTCATTGTACCATTTCATGGGGTACATGATGTCAATCTGTTTTATTATTGGGGATGTTAAGCTTGATCACCCGATTCAGGTGGTGTCTGCCAGGTTTCTCCAGTATAAAGTGACTATTTTTCCCTTTGTAATTAATACGTATCTTGTGGGAAGATACTTTGAGACTATGCAGACATCCTGTTTCTCATCATACTTTCGCCCACTAATTTTAGCAACCATGGATGATGCTTGCCTACAGTTATTACTGTGGTATTTGCCTAACGATAATTTTCTATTTCCATCATCTCTTCTACACTTATTAACTGGAATTCTCCTCGAAGAATAACAGCTGTCTTTTCTTCTCCATCTACTTATTTATTCAATTACTTATTTTATTCTACGGGTTATAATCAATTTCTATTATTACTTTATTGTTCTGATTGTGCCAGATTTGGCCATTGGGAGTTCCTTCAAGCTGGCTCTTGGGTCTTTTCACCATGCGCCCATCATTTTTTTGGGTCGTTTCTAATTTTCTAGCCCTATATGATGTTCCAAACTCACCTTGCATTTTTTCTGCCTCAATCACTGACACACATACACACACATTCTATACCTATGTATCTGTATATCTATTAAAAATCTGGAATTTATAACTGATACCTCTAATTCCAATTCAACACCTCTCAGTTTATTCTAACTTCCCCCCTTTCTTTATTTGTAATTGTTTTTCTTCCACAATGAGAAACCTGGTTCTCATTATCCCCAATATTTTTATTTGTTCACTCCTAGTATACACACAAAGTAATTTCAGAACTGCTACTCACATAATGAGTTCTTACCATTCAGAACTTTGGGACTTACTTTATTTTTTTAATATTTTATTCTTTTAGACTTAGACCCAAAATTTTTAAAAAATATTTATTTATTTATTTAGCTGTGCCAGGTCTTAGTTATGCCAGGTTGCGGCACGCGGGATCTTTGTCTCTGCGTGCAGGATCTTTTAGCTGCAGCATGTGGGATCTTTTAGCTGCGGCATGCGGGGTCTTTAGTTGTGGCAATGCAGGGTCTTTAGTTGCGGCATGTGGGGTCTTTAGTTGCGGCATGTGGGCTCTAGTTTCCTGACCAGGGATCGAACCCGGGCCCCCTGCATTGGGAGTGCGTAGTCTTAGCCACTGGACCACCAGGGAAGTCCCAGACCCAAATTTTTAAAAGCATCTATCACTCTTGTAAATTCTTTTTTTTTTTTAATTGAAGTATAGTTGCTTACAACACTTGTAAATTCTTAAAAAGGAAAATACAAGTGAAATAAACTGTGTCGGGTCTTCCTAAAACTTCTTCACATTCAGGGTCCAATGCCTCCGAATCACTCCGTCTTGAAGTTGTTGCTGGCTGTGCTTTTTCCGTGCAGTCCCAGCTCCTCTGACATTAAGATCATCTGTGGTGCAGCATTTCCCAAGAGTGCTCCACTACTGATTCCAGGATTTCTCTCCAAGCAGCAAATTTTGGTGTACATGTGATGGCAAGGACAGTAGTCCTGGTGCCCACCTCACCAACAGAGACTGTATTTTAGAGATGTTATGAAAAAAAAGGTGCATCTTAGAGTTGCCATAACATAGCTCTTTTATAAAACTTTCTTCTGTTGAGGCACAGCACCAATGTGCGAACTCTGTTTCTGTACACACGTGGTTCCAGGCATTAAATGCAGACATAATAAGCCTCCAATCCCCAGACCAAGGGCAAGGGCAGACAGAACTGGAATCCCAACAACACATTCCATGTGAGCAGCTTCTGTACGGAGCCAGTAAAAAGTCCTACTGGGGCAGAGACTGTTAATTGTCCCCCAATACCTGTTCTCCTCTTCTTCTTTAATAATAGATTCCCAAATTTTAGACGAGCAGGTAGACAATGGGAATAAAGCCTATTTATGACCATGTGACAACAATCAGCCAGTTAGATGTAAGTGGAAGCATGTGACTTTGGGGTAGTGCTCTTAAAGGGAGGAGACATGTCATTCTTCAACCTTTCCTTCCTCCTGCTGGCTGGAATATAGATGTGATGGTGGGAGCTTGACAGCCATTTTGGACCCTGAGGCTGGATACTAAAGGTGGCAGAGTGGCAATATAGAAGAAGTCTAGGTTCCTGAGAATCATGAAGTCATAATTCTGGATGGCCTATCTCTAGACTCTGCTTATGAAAGAGGGAAACACACTTTTATCTTGTTTATCTATTTGTTAATTGAGGTATAGTTGATTTATAACATTGTGTTAGTTTTAGGTGTTGAGCAAAGTGATTCAGTTTTATACATATATATATATTTCAGATTCTTTTCCCATATAGGTCATTACAGAGTATTGAGTAGAATTCCCTGTCCTATACAGTAGGTCCTTGTTTATCTATTTTTATATAGTAGCGTGTATCTATAATTTGTGTATCCCAAACTCCTATTTTATCCCTCCCCCCACTTTCCCTTTTGGTAAGCATAAGTTTGTTTTCTATGTCTGTGAGTCTGTTTCTGTTTTGTTGTTTAATCTATTATTATCGTGGGTTTTCTGTCACATGTCATTGAAGCTAACTTAAACTTAGGACAATTTTCTTGGAGACCCAGCCTAACATGCTAAAGGAACTCAAAGAAAAGGAACAGGACGGGGCTTGCCCAAGGGGACACAGGGAAATTCTAGGCTGATCCAGAGCCTACAGCTTCCTCTCTGCAGTGAGCAGCATTCTTGCTTCACAGAGTGAGCCAGCCCCTTCCAGCACACAGTAACTGCATCAACACGAGTAACTGTGACCCACATTCAAAAGCTAAAAAGCTCAGTTTGGCACTTTTGGCCACAAATTCTCAAGTTTCTTTAACACAGGTGCCTCAGTTCAGTCCTGTATCTTTGCCTAATTTGGCAAATGTCCCAGAAACAAAGATACGCTTGTCCTGGATCTTTGTGCAAGATTCAAAGGGGTAAGCCAAGGCAACAAGCCTCCTCCAGCTCGGAGGTCTGCAACGTGGTCTGCAGGAAAGAGAGAGCCCAAAGGAGCAGCTTTCTTACTGGGTATTTCTCTCCTGGAAAGCTCCCTTTCCCTCTGAATTGCCTCACGTATTCGTGTTTTGAAGAACAGCACCCACCTGGCAGAGAAGCACCCACTCCAAGCAACTTCCAGGGTCTTCCTGCCTCACATATGATGTCTGCAGAAGGGGGGGCCCTGCTCAACCCCAGGCCATTTCTTCTCATAACAGCACCTGGTTGTGGAAATGGCACCCCTGCCCCATCCTCAGTCCATGTAGTACAGGGATGACCACACCCCCAGGGGCGGCCAAGTGCCCCAGGCCTAAGTCCTTCCTTCATTCATTCATTCACTCACCAGATATTGATTGAGCAGCTACTATGTGCCAGACACTATTCTAGGCACCAGAGATAAAAGATTGATCATTACAGACAAAAAGTCCTACCTTTGTGGAACTTTCAGGGGAGGGAGTAGGCAAACAATCAACGAATCTAAGTAAATATACAGTGTGTCAGACATGCCAGGTGCACAAGGAAGCAACGTCACAGAAGGGGAAAGAGCATGGGGCTGGGGGCTGCGATCTGAAACAGGGTGTAAGAGCAGGCCTCACTGAGAAGGTGACCAGAGCAAAGACGTGGAGGAGGTGAGGGAGGGGGCCTTGTGGATGCCTGAAAGAGCGCTCAGGGCAGAGGGAACAGCAAGCGCTAAGGCTGTGAGGCAGGGGTTTGCCTGGCGTGTTCAGGTGGATGTGAGGAAGCCAGCGTGGCTGGAGCAGAGTGAGCTGGGGGAGACAAGGAGGAATGAGGACCAAGAGGGAAGAGCAGAGCCATCAGATCACGTTTCATCTAAAAGGTTGTTAGAAAAACTCCGGCTTTTCCTGAGTGAGGTGACTTGGAGGGTTTTGAGTAGTGGGATGATGTGACAGGATTTCCATGTTCTATGTGTAGAACAGACCTAGGGGGTGAGGGTGGAAACAGGGAGACCAGTCACTGTATTAATCCGGGAGAGAGATGCTGACAGCCGTTGTGGAGGTGGTGAGAAGTCCTCAGGTTCTGGGTATGTTCTGAGGGTAGCTCCAGGGGGAGCTGCGGATGGATCAGCTGTGGGGTATGAGAAAGAGAAGAGTCCAGGGTGATTTGGTTTCGTCCTGAGCCATTGGTGGGACAGAGTTGCCATTTATGAGTCCGGAAGACCTTGGTAAAAAGAGGTGGGGGGAAAGCCCAGGCGGTTGGCTTAGACCTGAGTCAGGTGGGGCTGCAAATGGCAGGTGGCTATAAGAGTCTGCACTTCAGGGGAGAGTCTAGGACTGGAGCCATCACCACACAGACGATGTTTGAATGCATGAGACTAGATGAGGTCAGTTAGGGAGTGAGTGAGGACAGAGAAGCGGTCCCAGGATGAGCCCTAGAGAAAGGAGATGAGGAGAAAGCAGTAGAGCAGAGAGTGTGCAGGAACAGCTGGAGAGGTAGGAGCGGGGTGCGGAAACCAAGTGGACACACTACATTTGGTTTCAGAGACAGTTCAGGGAGGGGTGTGGGTTCCAATCAGGGCAAGGCCTTTGCTGGAATATTTGAGAAGCTCTTTACTGGGGTTATCAGGAGGATGGTCTGTGAGCCAGCAGCCAGTTTGCCACCACGAGGAAGGGACTGACTTGGGGCCAAACCAACCCAAAGAATGGAACTGATAGGAGTGGGGGAGAGAGAGAGACAGAGCCTGATGGCCTTCAGTGGCCGTAGGTCCACTGTGCTGCATAGACACCCTAGTTTCCCTTCTTTGTGTCAGTCTACGTTCAGTTTCTGTCACTTGCAACCAAGAGACCTAACACAACATCCAAGGTCTTTTCACCTGCATGGTCCAGAGGGGCCAAGCAAAGCCCAGCACCCCACCCACGTGTCTGGCAATCACACAGGGTAGCCAGGCCTGGGTGTGGGGTCAGAGGGCTCATGGGCTTGGAGGCAGGGCTTCCCTACCACACTTGAATGGCAACACCACGGTCCACTCTGGCAGTTCAGGCCTATTCCAACCCAGGCACTTCCATCAGGTGAATCCAAAGATGCAATGGTAAAAAGGAGCCCCAGAACATTCTAGGGCCTATGGTCCTCCTGGATGACCACTTCAGATTGCAGGGGACCTCCAGGCCACCCCTGACCACCGTCCCTCTCTGCCCTGTCTCAGTATGCTGGGTTCACAGCAAACACTTTGGAGCTGGCAGGGGCCTCGGGAGCAGCGGGCTTAGAACACTCACTTGATGGACGAGGAACAGGGGTATGCTCAGGTGGGACAGGCCAGGGTTCTCACGTGCCCAGGACTGGAGCATCTCCAGGCACTGCCCCCAGCACGTGAACTGAAAACACATCTCAGTCCTCAAAGGTACTGGTTATGGGGCTTAAGACATATGGTCATTCTGGTTGGAGTATACCTTTCATCTGTGGTTTGGAGTTTAAAGTACCTGAGGATTAAGGAAAGTGGAAGGGCGTGCCATGAAAGCTTTTCTGTTATGACACAGAGACCAGGTTTGTGTTAGGCGAGCAGAAGCTCACATCCTACCAATGCTTGGGTGATGCTCTCCTGCTTACAAAACAGTGTCATGATGATCTCCCCGGCTGATCCTCAGGACTATTGTGTGGGCTCAGCCAGGCTCAGCCCAAGGTCAAACAGCCAGGGCCTGATCAGAAGCAGGTTTCCAGACCCCAAGCCTATGGCCACGGGGCCAGCCTCCATGGCGGCTGAGGCACCGGGTCGGATCTGCATGCACCCCAGCATTGGTTTCCTGGCGCTGCTATAACAAATCACCACAACCCTGGTGGCTTCAAACAAGACATATCTATTGTCTTACACTTCTAGAGGTCAGAAGTCCAAAATCAGTGGCCCTGAGCTGAAACCAAGGTATTGGCAGGACCACTCTCCCTCTGGAGGTTCTGGGGGAGAATGTGTTCTCCCACCTTTTCCAGCTTCTCGAGCTGTGTTCCTTGCATTCCTTGACTCGTGCCCCCTTCCTCCAGCTACAAGGCCAGCAGTGGGGGCAAGTGAAGCGTCTTGCTGCAGACGTCACATCACCTTCTTCTGTGGTCTGTGGCTGCATCTCCTTCTGGCTCCCTTTATAGGAATACATGTGGTTGCATTTAGGGCTCACCTGGATAATCCACAATAATCTCCCCATCTCCAGATCCTTAACTTAATGACAACTGCAAAGTCTCTTTTGTCATATAAAGTAACGTTCACAGGTTCTAGGAATTAGGATCTGAGTATGTTTGGGGGCCATAATTCAGCCTAGCACGCCTGTACACACGCACACGCACACCCCACGACCTTGCGGCCCCATCTGCGTTACTCACTTTGTCTGTCTCCTCCTCCCTATAAACAGGGAAAGCCAACTTCAATACCCATGGTGAATGACTCTTCCTCTCTCGAGTTTTCCAAGAACACACCCTCCCAACAACCCCGGAATTCAGCTCTCCTTCAGAATTCCTGTAGGAATTCTGGTTTTATCAGAACCCCAGCGCTTAGCACTTTCCCCTGTATGTTTGTTAATTTTTCATTTTTAAAAATAGAACTTGAATTTCACGCAATACACATTCACTGAGAAAAGTCAGAAAAACAAAAGAGCAAAAAGAAATAAAAAATCACATACAATCCTAGTAACCAGAGGAAACCACTGTTAACATTTTTGCTTATCTCCTTTCATTTTCAGTGCTAATAATTTATACACTGAAAAAAAGGTTTTTGTTTTTGTTTTTTAAACTGAAACATCTTTTGGACTCTGGAGCCAGATAACCTGGTGCAAATTTCAGCCAGTTATTTGCCATCTGTGTGACCTTAAGCAAGTTACTTAGCCTGTGCTTCAGTTTCCTCATCTGTTAAAAGGAGGAAATAATGGCACATACCTCATAGGGTTGTTATGATGATGAGTTAACATATAGAAAGTGCTTAGGACTGTGCCTGGCACATGACAAATGCCATGTAAGTGTGAGCTGTCATCACGTTATTACATGTATATAAGGAGACATCTGTTCAGGTGGGTAAATAACTTTTGGTAGCATAATTCACAGCTGCCTGGGGTTCCCTGGTTTGAATGCACTCCTGTTTATTTAACCTCCCCTACTGCTGGGCATTTAGGTTGTTTCCAGTTTTTTTTTTTTTCTCTTCTATAAACAACTATGGGATAACATCCTTGAACAAACACCTCTGAACACATCTTTATTTTTTCCTAAAAATTCAACTGGTGAGTCACAGATCATACATATTTTTAAGCTTTTGATACATCATTGCCAACTTGCCCTTCATAAAAGTTGCACCAGCGGAACAGCTTGCCCATCTCCCCACACCCCGCTTAATGAACTGCTCCCTTCTCCCCTCTTCCTGCAGGCCACGTGTCCCCTCACACCTATCTCTCGCAGTGCCCCAGCGAAGCAGTGAAGCTTACTAAAATGGGTGAACTGGAAATGAGGATTCAGGGTCCTATATTCAGCCTCCTGGGGTAAATCAATGCCTCCGTTTCCCCTACATATAAATATATGGCTCAACACACCTGCCAACAATCAAACACTATTTAAATACACATTCCATGCATTAAAATGATACCAAAATTCCAGACTGAACTGGCAAAAGTCTTGCTTTCTAATCACACATCAAGTATATTTTTAAAAATTTCCAACGTCTAATACCGAGGCTCCCAAGGGAATATGTCAGAGCCCTCAATCTGCCATTTTAGAGCTCTGACTCTGAACCATCTTGGAGACAGACCGTTGGAGTATAAATGCACAAAAACCATCACCTTTCTACTTGCAAATAGACGAATGTCCCACTTTTCCCCATCTCACTAAGAAATAAAAAAAGGCACCGAGAGTCTGCCCTCTGGGGACTACAGGGAGCTTGTGTGTGGGCAGGACAGAGTCCTGGGCTCCTTCTTACCACGCTAACGAGGAAGGGCCTTTACTCCCATTTTATTGATAAGGAGACTGAGGCTCAGAGAAATTAAGAATTTGCTCGGGAGCTGACAAGCGGAGAGGAAACCCTGAAATTCACATCCTCTGATTCCCAAATCCCTGCCCTCCCTACACCGGAAAACTCTGTAAAGGCGTCTGGAATTCTAAGTGCCGGCCGCCTAAGCATCGCTCACCTGTGAAGGAAGGGCCCCTTCTTCTCTCTGGAACAAAAAGACATGCTCGGGCTGCACATGACAACTCATGGGCATCCTTCCAGCCCTGTAAGTGAGGGGTACCTGGCTTTGCCCACCTGGTGTCAGAGCTGTGGACGTCCGGCCAGCAGGGCCCAACCCCAGATGTCGTGCCTCACCTTGTCCCAGGTGATGGGAACCTGAGGCCGAAGCAGGGACCCCAGAGGCACATCTCAGGGAGGCCTGGATTGTGTGGAGAACCCAGAAGAGGAACTGGAACTTCCCTGAGGAAGGAAATCCGACGACTGGAGCACAGGGGGAAGGGGAGGAGACTCCAGGACACAGAGAAGGCAACTCGGGGACAACAGCCCTTCACCTGCCATTTGCTGCCTGCCTGCCAGATGCCGCTCTCAACGTTTTACATACAGTCTCACACCTGTATGGGAGGTACCAAAACGAACCTATTTCACAGGTGAGGAAAGTGAAGTGTAGAGCAGCTATGAGACTGGCCTGGAGCCAGGCAATTAGAAACGCATGGAGGGACTTCCCTGGTGGTCCAGTGGTTAAGACTCCGTGCTTCCAGTGTCCAGGGTGTGGGTCGGGGAACTAAAATCCCACATGCTGTGTGGAGAAGGAAGGAAGGCAGGAAGGCAGGAAAGTGAACATGAAAGATTAAAAAAATAAATAAAAAAGAAATGCATGGGATGGCTCAGGGCTCAGGACTCAGGTTTGAAACCCAGCTCCACCTCTTCTCAGCCGCAGGACATGAGGCAGAGACTGACCTCATTGGTAAATGATCATGATGATAAAATGGGAGAATGTGAAAACTATAAACAGCTAAATAAACATGAGTTTAACAAAAGGTTCAGTGAAATAATTTCCTAATGCTGGTGTGGGGCAGGGAGTTGGAGACCTCTAAGAAATCATCCTGGAGACGCTGCTGAGCCTGGACTCAGTCAACAACTACTGAGCACTTGCTGTATGCCACCACAATAAACCGGCCACCACCTTGTGACCTGCTCTGCATCCAGCAGAGGAGATGGGTCAAAATCTCACAGATGCACGTGACACGGATAAAGTGGGTGGAGATAGATCCAAACTTCCTCGTGGCCAACCAGCCAGCGCAGCTGGACTCCTCCATCACAGGGACAGCCAAGACCAAGGAACCTGAGGGGAGATGAAGCCCACGAGGTGCCCACCAGGGTCAGGCCCCATCCGGGTGTGTCATCTGTACTATCTCAGTGAGCCTCACGCCAGCTCTCAGAGGGAAGGGTCAACATTTCCATCTCTAAGATGAGAAAACTGAAGTCAGGGAGGTTAAGCAACTTATCTGAAATCACACGGCTGGCCAGTACTGGGGCTGGGATTTGAACCCAGATCAGTGGGATGAGGAAGAGGAAGGGAGGGAGCTGGAGAAAGAGGGAAGGCTGGAAAAACCACTGTGACGCGACTGGGAGGGATGCCCTGCCCCCCAGGGCCTGGTGAGAGGTGCAGTGGGGGTCCAAGACTGATGACAGTGACCCAGGGAGTCTTGTTCCAGCCTGGCCAGGGGTCTAGAGAGCCTGCGAGAACCGGGCAAGTCTGTCTGATGAGGGAGGAGGGGCCCTGACCCATGTACCCAGAAGACGAGGGTACACTGTATTGGGACCCCAAAGCCTGGACCCCCGTTGCAGCCCTCACGCATGTCTCCCACGAACACTCCTCCTCCAGGCCCTTCTGGGGCTGGAAGAGGAGAAGGGGAAGGATCTAGGAGTTCTGTCCTGCATGCAGGGCTCTAAAAACCCACGGGGTGGTGAAAACTTTCCCTCGGGGGGGATTAACAAGTTCAGTCGCTGTTGTAGTTCCCTCTGAAGTCAGGAGGACTGGCCTGCCTCAGGTGAGCTCTACAAGGCAAGTTGGCAAGGGATTGGGGAGGGTGCCGGCCGCACGGCTAACTGGGCTCAGATCTCGTGCTTCTGAGCACCTGGCCAGTGTTTCCAGCGCTCCAGGAGCAGCG
The DNA here is from genome assembly GCF_028023285.1 of Balaenoptera ricei. NCBI lineage: Eukaryota > Metazoa > Chordata > Mammalia > Artiodactyla > Balaenopteridae > Balaenoptera > Balaenoptera ricei. The sequence goes on along the minus strand of NC_082657.1, from coordinate 36,960,567 downwards.
CCCACCTTCTCTTCCCTCTGAGCTTGGCATGAGCCAAGGAGTGGCCACTGTTACTTGAACACGTACTCACAGCCCGAAACTTCACCCAACCCCCAGCCCACCCCATCCCACACACTCCAGGCCCTCTAGCCTCCGCTTCACGTCACATCACTCCCAGTTCAAGCCTCTCTCACATCCCAGGGCCTCTGCGTATGCTGGTCCGTCCATCCTTCAGCCTGTAATGCCACCTCCCACTCCGCTAATAGAAATTCTGTCTTTTAGGGTCCAGTTCAAACGCTGCCACGTGCTCACATCTATCTGCTCTCCTCCTGTCCCCGCCTCAGACTCCAAGCTGTTTCCTGAGTGTGTCCTCACACTGCTGCCCCCTTCCCTTTCTTGTACCAGGGCTCCTGTGCTCTGTTCCCTTGAACTAGATGGTAATGTCCTCCAAGTCAGGCATCAAACCTCCCAGGTGCCAGGGGACGATTTCTGGAATCCATGTGTCCATCCAGTACACATTGATTGAGCACCTCTACAGCCCAGGACCTGGTGGGATCTGGATTTCCCAACTGTTTCCCTTTCTTAGCCCCCATCCTCCTGTCTGGGTCTCTCCACACCTCTCCCCTGGGGAGACCACAGAAGCCACCTGTACTGTTTGCCCTTCATGCCTGGAAGAGTGTCTCCACCCTTCAGAGCCCTGGCCCCTGTCCCGCCTGCTCTTCTGGGCAGACCCAGTGTCCTCTGTTATCTCCAGCCACAGCACCCAGGATATGGTTTCCAGTGGGGTGTCTGGCCATTTCTTCACAGGGGCCCCAAGGCTGAAGTTCCCCAGTCATCAGGGCCCAATCTGGCTCCCCACTTTCCTGGCCACTTGGCCTCTACGCCGAGCAAGTAACTTCTCCTCCCAGGGAGAGGTGCTGAGATTGTCACAGGGAGCAGGAATTCAGAGGCCCACGGCAGAGGTCCTGTTGGGAGCCCAGGAAGCTCCTTTCTTGGGGGGACTGAGTGACACTGATTGAAGGGCAGGGGCTCTAAGCTCTCTTTCCCCTTTTGCGGACCTGCCTAGAGCTTGACTAGTCGGAGACTCCAGGGGGCCAGTCCTCGAACGCGCGCCCCTGCGGCAAGCGCTCTACCCACCCGGACACCGGGTCCCTCAGAGAGCAAAGCCGAGAAGGGCACCGCCCCAAGTCCTCTCCCGGGCCGGGCTCCGCACAGGAACACGCAGCGCACAAGCTAGGACTTAGCTGGTATCTGCACCCGCTCCTCCTGCTCGAACCCGAGCCACCCCAAACCCGCGGCCACCGCCACCAAGCCCCGCTCCAACTCGGAAAGTAGCGGGCAGCGAGGGCCGCGCGGAGGGGAAAGGCCGGCGGTACCTGTCAGCAGCTCGAGCTTGTGTCCCAGCACCTTCATGTCTGCGCCCCGCGCTGCCCGGCTCGGGGCTGCGGCGTCGGGGGAGTGCGCTCAGCCGAGCAGGGGAGAGGAGCGCGGGAGGCGAGGAGGGAAACAGCAGGAGAGCGAGAAGCGAAGCAGGAAGAGCAGCCGGCAGCCGGGAGAGCTCTCGCCGCCCCCCACGCCGCGCTCCCCCCTCCAAACAGGTTTAAAAAAATCCACCAATTGCACGACCGCGCACCCCTCAAAGGCGCCCGCCGCCACCTGGTCCGGGTGAACGCCGGGAGGCTGAGAGAGCGCGCGGGGTGGGTGCGGGTGACACTCTGGGAGGCGGCGGGAGTGGGCCCCTGTGCCCGCCGCCCGAACAAAGAGGCCCGGCCGCCCCCGGTGTCGCGATCAGGGAGGCGCGGGCGGCCGCGGGGCCGTGGCCCTGGGGGTCCGCGCCTCTGGCCGGGAAGGCGAGGAGGAAGAGCCCGGGTGGGGCGGAGTGGGCCGAAGGGGGGGTGCCGCCCTCGTAGGCGAAGTGTGGCCCGGCGACAAGGCGGCCCGCTCGCGGGTCTGGGTCGCGCGCGGGGGCTGAGCCGGGGCGGGGGGCCGGCCGCGGCCGCAGTGGCCGGGAAATGGGGGGAGATGGGTCTCGGGGCGCCGCCGACTCACCTAGGGTGAGGCGAGCAAGACAGACGCGCAGGCGGGGAGCCGGGCCTCTGCGCTGCTGCCGCCAACGCACGGGTGCAGGTGCCGGCAGCGCCCGGCCCCTCTGCAGAGCCGCTGCTGCTGGGGGCGGGGGCCGGGCCGGGGGTGGTGCGCCACGGGGGGCGTGCCCACGTGGGCGCGGGGAGCGTGGGCGCTCGGCCCGGTGCTGGGCCCGGCCTGGGGGCTGGACCCGGGAGGCGGTCCTGCGCGCTCGGCTTCCGCCTCCCGCTGCGGCTGGAGCGCCCAGTGGGCGGGCGAGCTAGACCCCCGGACACCCGAACCTAGCGGAGACCCCGGGTCGATCGGCCTGCTCCTCACCTCCTGCAGGCGCCCGGAGGAAGGGTCCCCCGCTGCTCGGAGTGCGCCGGGGGCGGTGGGAGGCCCCGCCCGCGCCGCCAGTCCCCTGGTCGCCGCGTGGCGTCGGGCTCCCGCGGGAGGGAGCGGTCTCTGCCTCAGTCTTTGTTTAGATTCCCCAGGAGCCCCGAGGAGACAGCACCCTCTCCCCCGCCCCTGTCGCCGGCCGGGAACCACTGGGGAAAAGCCCTGGGGGGTCGGGAAGAGTCAGGCGCTGAGGTGGATTTGGGTCGTCGTCCCCCGTTTTCAGAGCCCTAGGGTTTCCTTGGGGAACTCATGCGGGAGTGACTCCAGGCAGAGGTGTTCTGGGCCCTCGCCCCGCCCCCCCCCCCCCCCCCAATGTGGCGAGGTCCCTGCTCTCCTGCATTCACCCTCCATTATCTGAGCGAGCAGGAAAGGGAACTGGGGACCCCTTTGGTCCTCAGGCTCACTCTGGTCAGGCCCAGTGGCGTTGCTCTCACCTGTTACCCCAAAAGAGGGAACGCCAAAGTCCCTGGATGGAGTCCTACTGTAGGGAGAATGGAAATGTGATGACCTGAAAAAATATACTTGGGCAAGACAGCTCAAGAGGCGGGCTCCTGGAGACAGGGGTTCTATTCAGGCTCTGCCACTGACCTTGGGCGGGGCTCTGCCCCTCCCGATTCCGGCCTTTCCGGTGCAGAGTGACTGTGTTGGACCAGGTCATCTGGGAGGTCCGGGATGGTGCAGGCTGAGACGTCAAGAGGATCCTTCAGTGCCTCTCCCCTTTCACTGGACCTTTAATTGGGCTGGTTTGTAACGAGGTCCCAGCTTTCCCTCAGCTCCAGGCTTCCGTGGAAGCTACTATGACTTTGAATTAACCGACTCTGCAACGTTTAGGAAGCTGGTAAGATTTGGTGGCCCCAGATGGGGTGCACATTCCTGCTTGGGGTGCAGTATATAAACTGCACAGAAGGCAGCAAGCTTGGGTTCTCCTTACAACTCTGGGGCTCACCTTGGGGAAATTCTTGCCTCTCAGTTTCCTCCTTTGTAAAGGGATGATGAGGGGAGGTGGTGACAGAGTAAACCTCTACATGCTAAACATCCAGGAAACTAGTTCTATATATACAAGTCTGGAACCGGTCCTTAAGAGCACCGGCTGGTTCTATAATTTCCTGGCTGTGTGACTTATTCTCTCTGAGGCTTCATGTTATACTCTGTAAAATTGGGATGATGCTGACCTCAGAGGGCTCCTAAGAATTAAATGATGGCATAAAATGCTTAGCATAGTGCCAGACACATGGTTGAAGTGCTCAATAAATAGTCCTTGTGATTACTGATGATGAAACTGTTATTATTGCATTACAGATTCTTTCAGGCTTTTCTGAATTCTACCCTTTCCAATAATTTCAGGCCTGGTTATTGAATAAAACTAACTGTTGATGTTCTAGTAACATAATTCATGAGGCCTAGCCTGTTCTGAATTCCTTGGAGGAATACAGGCCCCAGGAGGATGTAAAAGGCTGCCTAATAAGAGCTTTGACACTGTGACACATCTGCACACAGACAGATCTGTGTGTGGAATGGTGTCTGCCATAGACTTGAACTAATGTAGACAAATCCATCTGGTTTAGATAATTCATGAACCCCAAGTGGGCATTTGTGGGGGGGGGGGGGTTAGGTTGAGGATTTAAACCTCTAAAAAGTAAAGCTTTAATAGATGATGAAGCAATGTGATTGTGAGAACACTGCCCTACCAGGGAGCTACTGCATCAGGAAAAGGTGCTTAGGGGACTTCCCTGGTGTCGCAGTGGTTAAGAATCCGCCTGCCAATGCAGGGCACACGGGTTCGAGCCCTGGTCTGGGAATATCCCACATGCGGCGGAGCAACTAAGCCCATGTGCCAGAACTACTGAAGCCCTTGCGCCTAGAGCCCGTGCTCCGCAACAAGAGAAGCCAACGCAATGAGAAGCCCTCGCACCGCAATGAAGAGTAGCCCCCGCTCTCTGCAACTAGAGAAAGCCTGCGTGCAGCAACAAGTCCCGACATGGCCAAAAATAAATAAATAAATAAATTTATTTTTAAAAATAAGAAAAGGTACTTAGGACTTCCCTGGTGGCGCAGTGGTTAAGAATCCGCCCACCAATGCAGGGGACACGGGTTCGATCCCTGGCCCGGGAAGATCCCACATGCCGTGGAGCAACTAAGCCTGTGCGCCACAACTACTGAGCCTGCGCTCTAGAGCCCGCGAGCCACAACTACTGAGCCAGCGTGCCTAGAGTCTGTGCTCCACAACAAGAGAAGCCACCGCAATGAGAAGCCCGCTCACCGCAACTAGAGAAAGCCCGCGCGCAGCAACGAAGACCCAACACAGCCAAAAATAAATAAATAAAATGAATAAATTTATTAAAAAAAAAAAAAAAAAAGAAAGAAAAGGTGCTCAGGGGATAGGCAGGGAGGGAGGCCCTGACCCCTTCCGGAGGAGTCAGTCATGCTGGGCAGAGGAGTCCCAGCTGAGTCAGCAGAAGCACAAGCTCTCAGTTCCTTCTGCTCCAGGGCTCTTCTTCACCCCTTTGAGGGAGGCAGGGTGTTTGGGGGCAGGCTGGGTGGCAGGGTTTTTAACAGAGGAAAGCCAAGTGTGGCAGATGGCCAAGCGGTTGGCTGGGACAGGGGGCCTCCAAGACATATCCCTCAAGCCTTGCTCCTCATTACCTGAAAGATACTGCGAAAGTTGTTGCCCTCTCTGGACTGCCCTTTTCCCATCTGTAAACCAGAGAGGAGACTGGCCTGTACCTCAGCTAGAGACGAGACCCAGCCTGTCTGAACATCTCTTTGGGCCTTCATTTCCCCATCCGGAAACTCAGGCTACCGAATCAGTCTGGGTGACTGCAGGAAATAGAAACCTACTCTGTCTGATTTAAGCAAAACAGGGCTTTGTTAAAAGGATGGTGGGCAGCCCTCGGGATCTCAGGAGCCAGGCCCAACCCTGTAGCATTGCCCTGGTGTCAAAACCACTGCTGCCTTCCCCGGGAACAGATGCTGCAGCCGGCACCGCCCCTGGGCAGGGACACGGGATGCTGGCATCAGGACCATGGCTGCCTCTGAAGCCAGAGGGGCTGCTGCCGCCACTGCCGCACTGTCACCAGCATGGACTTGGTGTGGTCTTGGCTTGTTCGTGTCACCAGTTTCTAATTCACAGTCAGGAATGTGATGTCTGATGGCAGATGCCTGTAAAAGGTACTCTGTCAAAGCTTCAAGGGAGGCTGGGAAAAATGTGTTTTCAGTTCCTCTAGTAGGAGGTGGACTCTGCCTCGTAGGAAGGGCATGTCAGATGCTGGTGGCCGAAAGAGTGGCCAGTGCCCACTTCAGATAATAATGGACTTGTGAAACTGCTGTGAGGTGACACACGTGGCACTTAACTCGGAGGCTGGCATGGAGGGAACACACCACCTCGGGTCACTGAGAGTCATGTCCCACTGCAAGTCTACAGCGTCAAGTGATGACGCTCCTACATGCTTTACTCTTTGATTTTTCAGCAGGTGAAAGACAAAAGGACCTTGAGAACAGTATGCAGAGGCAGCTCCGGTCCCTTTGCCAGGAGGACAGGTGACTGGGTTTTTCCACTGTGGTGATGAATTGGGCTGAGTCACCGTTCCTCGCCAGTCCCCTTGTGACCATGACTGGGAGCGAGTGAAAAGAACCAGCAGGTGGGGTCAGGGGTGCAGGGGAGCCTGGGGCCATCGAAGCTCCCTCTGTTAGCAGGGGGAGGTTGAGCAGGAACTGTGCCCCCGTCCCCACTAACACTCCCCACTCACTAATGATGAGTAAGATGGCCTCAGGGAGAGAAGAGAGGATCCTTTCTCTTCTTTTATAGGCTTGGTTGAGTGCCTCTTTGGTGCCAAGCCCTGTGCTGAGTGCACTGGAGAACCAGAGCAGACCAGGCACTGACCTTGGCTTTCAGGTTTGTGCACCGATGGAGGAAACCACCTCAGAGTCCCATAATCTGGGTACTGGGCAGACTCTGCTAAGATGTGCAATTGAGGTTACCGTGCAGCACAGAGGGGGCCTGGAGGGGTCAGGAAGGGCTTCATGGAGGTAGAGGCATCTGAGCCTGCAGAGAGGTGGAAGGTCAGCAGAGATAGAAGAGAGGGTGTTTGGGGGAGAGCATCCATCCATCCATCCTACAGTGGGTCAGCTAGGCCCCATGCTAAGCTCAGGGAGGCACAGAGCTGAGCATGTTGCAGCCCTGCCCTCTGCCAGGAGCTCCTGCATTTAGGTGGAGAAGGCTGGGTGTGCGTGAGCAGATGGTGAGGAAGCTGGAATAAGCAAGTAGGCAGCGGTGAGTGTCTGGTCTCAGGCTGCCTCTGGAATTTCACCAGCCACCAGATTATCTGCTTCCTGCTCCTGGGCCACCCTGGACCACTCAGTGGCTATGTTGCCACCTCCTTTCTCCCATAACATGTTAAGACCCTCCCCCTTCAGTGCCTGCCCTTTGCTCTCCAGGGAACTCCAGACACCCCACTCTGTCCTCCCTGATCCAAGAGGACAGCAGAACCCCCTCCAGTTCCCTTTGAGAATGCCCTTCCACCTCCCCTGTAAGCTTTACCAGACACATGGAGCCCCAGTCTGTGCTGAGTCCAGGCAAGGGGTAGGTCTGATAATATATTTTTGAAATTCCAATAGTCATATATGTTCAATGCAGAAAACTCAATGCAGAGGAAAAAATTAAAATCACTCAAAATTCCATTGCCTAAAGATAACCAGTGTTAACATGTTAACATTGGGGCAGAGGGGAGGGGTATGTCCTTCAGCACTTTGTGTGTGTGTGTGTGTGTGTGTGTGTGTGTGTGTGTGTGTGTGTTTCCCCTCAAGGAATCATACTGCACATATTTTTGCCACTCAATCTTTTTTCACTTGCCAGTATACCATGAACATTTACCCTGATAAAAACTATTCTTCCGCAATGTAATGATAATAGCTGCACTGTACTGTGTGGATGCTTCATTATTTTCTTAGCTGATCCCATAGTGTTGGGCATTTAGGATGTTTCCAATTTTGCATTGTTGGAAACAGTGTTGCTAGCAATTTACCCCAAGATGCTGCCTTGCCCACATCTCTTGGATGACCTCCTAAGGCCACTCTGCAGCCTCCCGTTGCCTGGGTGCTTGGTCTCTGACCTCCGCCAAGGCCAGCCCATCCATCCTTGAAAGGAGACCTGTGTGTGGTCTCCCGATTGGCTTCACACCTACGCAGGTTCTCGGGGGAATCTTGGGGAAGGAGTGGAGTGGTTGCCAGCCCCACCTTCCCAATTGTGCTAATTTCACTTTAAAGCCTGAGTTTTTTTGATCTTGTATGTGTAAGGTGTTACCACTGGAGGAAACTTAGTTAAGGGTACACAGGACCTCTCTCTATTATTTTGCAACTTCCTGTAAATCTATAATTATTTCAAATAAAAAGCTAAAAAAACAAACACACCCAAGGCAGTCCTGGAGGGAACTATTTGGCCCCAGATTCAGGAACGAATGTTTTTAAGTCCACACTTTGTCACAAGGTCCAGAGCTAAGAGTTCCCTGTCTCAGTTTCCCCTGAAGGACAGGAAATGTTCCAGGGAAAGACAGCTCTCCCGGCAGGTGCTGGGTGGCCCTCCAGGCTTTCCTCGATCCTAACTCTGCTGCTGGCCCCAGGTGTGAGCCTGAGCGGCCTGATCAACCCCACTTTCAGCGGGAAGGGAGAACCAAGAGGTCAGGGAGGAGGCACAGCTTTCCCTGGGCCCCAGGGAGCTCTTACATAGACATGAATTTGCAGAAAGCAGACGAAAAGCTAAGATTTGCTCTTTGGAGGAGAGCTAAGCCATTCTCCTTCCAAAGAGGACACACATGTCTGGAGAAGCCTTTGTCCTGAAGTTCTGGAGAGAATGGCCCCCTTTCTACAGGGTGATTGTCCCAGCCCCACCCCAGGCCTGAGCTAAAGCCATGCCCAGAGTTGGGGTGCCATGCCCCAGACCTAGGGTGGACCCTATGGTAGGCTGCCCCGGGCACGCCTCCCTCTCGGGGGGCTGCAGTGTCCTCAGCACCACAATGACAGGATTGGGTTGAATCAGAGGTTCCAACCAAGTTTCCAGATAATAGAAACTGAGGAACTGACATACGATGCTGTGTTGAGGGTCCCCAAGACCACCCTCAAGCTTGATGATTTACTAGAAGGACTCATAAAACTCAGAAAAGCCATTTCCTTTATGGTTACCATTTACTGCAGCGAAAGGACACGGATCAAATCAGTAGAGAGAAAGGGTGCACGAGTGGAGTCCAGGAGACACCAGGCACAAGCTTCCAGTGCCCCTCCCAGTGGAGTCGCACAGGGGCACAGTCACTGCTTCCAGCACTGATGTGTGATAACACGAGCAGAGTACCAACCGGGGACGCTCACCTGAGCCTTGGAGTGCAGGGTTTTTACTGAGCGTTGGTCACATAGGCATGCAGCACCTGCGCAACTGACCTAAGCTACTCAGTCTCCAGGCCCCCGGAAGTCAAACTGACACAGTGTGGCCCAGGGCCTCGGGCCTCCAAACACAGGCTTTCCCCAGAGGTCACACTGTGAGTGTTAACTGTCTGGTCAGACCCATACAGTGTGGCCCAAGGCCTCAAACACACACAAACACTCCCGTCAGGCAGCAGGCGTACCAAGGACTAGTCCTTTCTTTGGAAAGTCCAGGATTCAAGCAATCCAAGCCTGCTGAGCTAACCCCTTGCTGCACAGATACCAATCATTTATTTTGCCACAAGCACACGCAAACTGTCATCTATTATCACCATGATTTCATACAAGAAAGGAAGTTTAACTCCAAGAAGGTAGTCTGGACATCATGATGTGATAGGGGTTAGTGCTCCCCAGGAGAAAACAGGTGGCCCTACATTGTTAGCTTTGAAGATGAGGGAAGGGTCCAGGAGCCACCAGTGTACACCAGGACTCTGATATATATGCTTTTCTTGTTTGTCCGCACAGCTTTGTCCCCAGTCAAGGAACAGATAGGCTGAGAAGCTCCCTCTGGCTCCTGCGTTAGCTCTGGGTTGGGTGTCCCCGCTCTTGGGTAAGACCAGGCTTTGCTGAGGGTGGGAGGGCTCAGTCTGGGACCCTTCTTAAGTGTCCAAGCCAGTTTGTCCTTTCTTTTCTTGGGCCTTGCTGCTGTTGCAGCTTATCCTGGGAAAGAGACAAGCCTGTTCTTTTAAACAAATGCCCTGGCCCCTGCCCTGGCCCTTACCCCATGCTCCAGGCACCCCTAGTTCAAACTCTAGGGTAGACCAGATGTTCTTCTAAGGTCCCACTTCATCCCGTTTCCTCATGGTCCAGCCTCCATGCATGGAGCTGAGCCATCAAATGCCTGGGCTGTTGGCCTGAGCGGGCCTTGAGATGGGGAGTCAGAACAGCCTTGGGTTTCACCATCTACTACCTGGGTGACCTTGGGTAAGTTTCACACACTTGCAGAATTTCCTCCTCTCTCCAACAGGTCTAATTATATAGCTGTGAGGAGTTAGTGAGTTGCTAACTGAAGAGCCCTCAGCTCAGGGCCCAGCACCTAGTTAGGGTCCACTGATGAGTGGCTGTTAGGACAATGAATTTTGTGGTTCCTGGTACAAGGTGTGGGGGCAGGTGGGATCCTTGTGATGAGTACAGTGGGTGCAGTACTGCCTTGGAGCTGGGTGTTTAGAAGCCAGGAGGTCCTTCTGGCCTCTGGACTTTGGGAGTGGGAGTACAACTCATGTACACAGCAGGAAGAGACCTGGTGGGCTATTGGGGTATCATGAGGATCGAGAGGCCTGTTCACCGCAGGGCCTTTGCACGTGCATTCTTTCTCCCCAGGGACCCCTTCCTTCCACTTCCTACACTTCCCTGGGCTAATCCTGCTCATCCCTGGGGGTGTCAATTTAGACTTCACCTGACTCCCTGATTCCCTGACTGCCTTCCTCTGTGCTTCCATCATACCACATTCTCAATAATAATACCAATAATAATAGTCTACCATTTAAGAAGCCCTTACTATATGCCAGGCATAGTGCTAAGAGCATTACCTACATACGTTATCTCATTTGAATCTCCCAACATTTGGAGAGAGAGCTATAGTTATATTTTTCTGATTTTACAGATGAAGAAACAGGTTCAGAGAAGTGAAGTAACTGGCTCAACTGTACAGTGGTTGTCTGTGTGCCGGTCCGTCTCCGCCCTGGACTATGAGCTTCCTGAGAGCAGGGATTGTGTCTTGTTGGCTGTTAAGCCTCAGCATCCAGCACTGGGCCTGGTACTTAGGATGAGCTCAGTAGGTGGGAGCCCTCCACCAATATCTGTTGAATAAATGAGTGAGTGAGTGAATGACTGCAAAGTACCAATGCAGCGCTTGGCTCACCGTGAATGATCTGCGGTCAGCAGAATAATGCCTCCCCTCAAATACGTCGGTGTCCTCATCCCTGGAACCCGTGAATATGTTACCTTACTTTGCAGAGGGGAATGAAGGGTGCAGATGAAGTGAAGTTGCTTATCAGCTGACTTGAAAGTAGAGAGATGATCCTGGATTATCTGGGTGGGCCCGATATAATCACATGGATCCTTAAAAGTGGGAGAGGGAGGCAGGAGAGAACCAGAGAGACGGCAGCATGAGGACTTGGCTTGATGGCATTGCTAGCTTTGAAGATGGAGGAAAGGGCCATATGCCAGGGAAAGCAGATGGTCTCTAGAAGCTGGAAAAAGCAAGGAAATAGATTCTCCTCTAGAACCTCCAAAAGGAATGCAGCCCTGCCAACATCTTGATTTTAGCCCAGGGAGACCCATTCCAGACTTTGGGCCTCCAGATCTATAAGAAAATTTATTTGTATTGTTTTAAGCCAGTAATGTGGTAATTTTTCACATCAGCAATAAAAACTAGTATGGTGCCCAATGCCTGATGCTGAGGATCACACTTAGGTCACTTATTTATTTATTTTTTTAAAATTTTATTTATGGCTGTGTTGGGTCTTCGTTTCTGTGCGAGGGCTTTCTCTAGTTGTGGCAAGCGGGGGCCACTCTTCATCGCGGTGCGCGGGCCTCTCACTATCGCGGCCTCTCTTGTTGCGGAGCACAGGCTCCAGACGCACAGGCTCAGTAATTGTGGCTCACGGGCCCAGTTGCTCTGCGGCATGTGGGATCTTCCCAGACCAGGGCTCGAACCCGTGTCCCCTACATTGGCAGGCAGATTCTCAACCACTGCACCACCAGGGAAGCCCTTAGGTCACTTATTAAATGACTGTTGAGCTGAATTGGATTATTACTGTATGTACCCCACTTACTATCAGGAAAGACATACGAGAAAAAAGCATTTTTGTATATTCTGGATTTACTGCATCAGAGGCCTAATTGGGAGGTCTCAAGTCTCAGGATGGGTTAGAGTTTGATCCTGAGACCAAGCCACTGGTTTGTCAGGCTGGGCTGAGTGGGGTCACAGAGAATGACATGAGGGGCCTTCTAGGGAAAGGGAGCCCCAGGGTGTGAGTGAGCAGTGCTGCTGGGCAGGTTGAGTCAGCATCCTGGACTGTCCATGGCCTCAGGCCTGAGGGTGCCACCTTTGGGTGCATGCCTGCTGCTTCCATAAGCAGAAGGGACACCATGCACTGAGTCTGTACCTCTGCTGGCAGGTCCTAACAGCTGTTAGTCGGCTCAGGCTGCTATAACAAAATACCATAACTGGGTGGCTTGTAAACAGTTCTAGAGGCTGCAAGTCTGAGATCAGGGTGCCAGCATGGTCAGGTCCTGGGGAGGACCCTCTCCCAGGTTGCAGACAGCTGTTTTCTCACTGTGTCCTCACATGGGGCGGGAGGAGGTGGAGCAGAGCAAGCCCTCTGGGATCCTTTTATAAGGGCACTAATCCCACTTATGAACACCCCACCCTCATAACCATATCACCTCTCAAAGGCCCCCAACTCCAAATACCATCACATTGGCGGGGGGGCATTAGGATTTCAATATATGAATTTGGGGGACACAAACATTCCGTCCATAACAAGCCCCACTGTGTAAGTACCATGATGATACCAATCCACCAGAGGAGAGAATAGCCAGCTCTTGTGTCTTTCTCCACTGTGCTGGGCACTGTACCAAGCATCCTTAACTGGTTCAGCCCTCATAACGATTCCATGTGATGGGTGCCATCGTTATTCCCATTTTACAGATTAGGAAACTGGGGTCTAGAAAGGTAAAGTTACTGCCAGTAATTGGGCCTGAACAAAGGCAGGGGGGCTCCAGGGTCTCTGTTCTTACCCACAGCGCTCTACTGCCTCTAGATGGAATAATGATTATAAGAGCAATAAGACCACCTCACATTTGGATAAGACCTTTCTGTTCACACTCATTTGCATCCTGCTTTCTCTTGTCATCCTCACAGTGGCCAGTCATTATGATTAGTACCCCTGGCTTACATTTTGGGAAACAGCTCATGAGAGGGAGGTCCCAGCCTTCCTCAATTCAAAGCAAGGGTGGGATTCCTTCCTGGGTCTCCTGGCTCCAAATCCAGAGTCTGTCTCTTCCACCAGCTCCTGCCTCACCCTGATGCATTATTTATGGCCCATTACTTACCTCCTGCAGGCACCCAGATGCTGCCTGCCAGAGCTGTGACCTCGCTGCGTCCCCTGGAGAGGACCAAGGGCAGCTCTTTCCCCCTCATCCTCGCTCTCCTCTCTCCCCTCCCCCTCGAAGCCTCTCTGGGTCTTGGCAGGCCCCTGGGGTGTGGCACAGCCAGTCCCCTCTGCTGACTTGTGAGCACTTTCCTCTTTGCCGAGCCAGTCAACACATCCAGTGAGCTCCCGGCTTCCTGAGAAAAGCAGCGGCCACTGCACAGTCCAAGCTCACCATCCCCTTATCACAGCCCTGGCTCGAGTCGCCAGTGTGTGTGTGCACGGGAGGATGGTGTGTGTATGTGCATGTGTGTGCATGTGTGTCATGAGAGGAGGGCATGTGTTTATGTTATATATGGAGCAGGGGAGGGGCATGGATTTAAGAGCTCACAGTTGAACACGTTTGAGTTGCCTCTTCTGGGTCTTGTACCCAAAAGCTAAGTCACTGTGGCAACTGGGAAGCGGTGCTTAGGCCAAGAGCTAAGGCTGGGGGGCTTCCCTGGTGGCACAGTGGTTAAGAATCCGCTGCCAATGCAGGGGACACGGGTTCGAGCCCTGGTCCGGGAAGATCCTACATGCCGCAGAGCAACTAAGCCCGTGTGCCACAACTACTGAGCCTGCACTCTAGAGCCTGCGAGCCACAACTACTGAGCCCACGTGCCACAACTACTGAAGCCCCCGAGCCTAGAGCCTGTGCTCTGCAAGAAGAGAAGCCACGCGCAATGAAGAGTAGCCCCCGCTCGCCGCTACTAGAGAAAGCCCACGTGCAGCAACGAAGACCCAACGCAGCCAAAAAAATTTTTTTTTAATTTTTAATAAATTAAAAAAAAAAAAAACAGCTAAGGCTGGGAGCAGGACCCCCAGGGGCCCTGGAGCCCACAGCCTTGGAGCTGTGAGACATTGAGCAAGTTGCTTAATCTCTCTGTCCTTATTTGCCTCCTTCTTTACTTCCCTGAGTGGAGGATTAGATGAGAATTCCTGTGAAGCAACCAGCGCAGGGCCTGAGGGACAGCGAACGCTGATACACATCTTTTGACCAGGCATCCTATCCTGCCTTCCTCTAGGCAAGGAAGGATTAGTTTGGATCACAAACTCTTGGGAGGAAGGGCACCTGGGGACGGGGAAGGAGAAGCTAAAGGCTTGCAGACCCGACTGGTTGGTGTCTAGGCAGCAGCTGGGTCACCTTCATCTCAGTTTCCATGTCTGTAAAATGGGCAATAGCTGAAGTTAATAGTTGCTTAACATCATGGCTGGCACCATGGAATTCTGGAAGATGAGAATGAAAACTCCAGGAAATTATAGAAATTGCTCCTTGGACGTTTTCCCTTTTCCTCAGAATTTAAGGCTTTTGGTGCATGTTAGCACACAAAACCAGACAGCAGGCATTTGTTTCTCCTACTCGATTTTAAACTCAAAACTCCCAGGTCCTGAGTGATTAGTTGAAGTTTCTCAGAATCATCTGGAGACCCTGTGACCCACACAGCCCCTAAGCCTTGACTCCAGGACCCTGGTTAGGAGGGACCAGAGGCACCAACGAATCTGTATCTTTAATAATCTTCCTCAATGATTCCAAAGCAGGTGGCCCACTGTGAGAAATTAGAGACCAATCCACTGGCTGGGTATTTTTCCAGATGCCCCTGGAAGGAGTCCTTTCAGAGTTCTGTCTCCTAGGCTCCTTGTCCTCCATCCTAGGACCCTCAGAATGGAACGAGTGGGCTTCCCCAAACCTCACCACCTCCCACTTCCTCCAGTTTAGCATTGTTGGTTTCTGTAGCTTGATTAATTAATTAATTAATTCTGTAGGTTAATTAATCACCGTAACTATTCTTGGACCCAGGACAACTGATGTTTGTTCTGTGGATGCCCCTCCCTGGAAGCACAGGGGAGTGAACAAAGCTGGATCACAGCAAAGTCTTCCCCAGACTTGGGAGCCCAACTTGAAGAGCCTGCCCTTGAACTCCTGCCTATTGAATTGAAAAGGACACACACTGGGTAGCTGCCACGTTCAGACCTTGGGCCACAGAATGAGATGCAGGAAGCAGGCCTGACAATGCCCTGTGGACTGGAGCAGAACTGCCCCAGCCAGCATGCAGACCCCTGAGCAAGAAAAGCAAACACTTGTGGCGGTAAGCCCCTGAATTTGTGGATGGTTTGTTACACAGCATTATTGCAGCCATAGCTGACTAGTTCACCAGGATCAATCTATTTTTTTCAGAGGCTCTTGAGGCTAACTTTGCCTGCTTTAATCTTGCTGTATGATTCCTTGCCTATAGCGAATCAGCAAGTCTGGTTCTAAGGTTCCAAGTCATTTTGGTGACCCTGGTGGTGCTCCGTCCCCTCCTACTACTCCAGAACTGGCTATGAACCTCTTCCATCTCATTCATCCTAGGAGCAACCATAGTAATCACCTGCAAGCATTGACTGCTGACCACAGACTGTTAATCCATCCGAAATGGTCTATATATTTGTCGCCATAATCCTATGAACTAGTAACTAAGATTATCCCCATTTTATAGATAAGAAGATCAAAGCTTGGGGAAATTTACTAGCAATCTTACCGCTGGTAAGAGGTGGACAAAGATGCTAGCCCAGATCTCCAAGCCTGTGCTCTTCACCCCTCTTCCCAAGAGCTTCCTCATGTTGGTGGAAATGCCTATTTTCCTGACATAGCCCCCTCCCCAAGCCCTCTTCCACACACCCTTCTCCAGGGCCACCTTCCAGCTTCAGGTCCCGCAGCCACTTCCCACTTGCAGTGAATATACTTGATCCCTGATGCCTGGAGTTAATTATTTCAAAAAGACATTTGGAAACTCAGCTCTGTTGGGTCTAATGTGTTCCTTTTTGCTAGTTTAATAGTTCTGTCTTTCAAAAATGAGTGTGTGGGGCTTCCCTGGTGGCGCAGTGGTTGAGAATCTGCTTGCCAATGCAGGGGACACGGGTTCAAGCCCTGGTCTGGGAAGATCCCACATGCCGCGGAGCAACTGGGCCCGTGAGCCACAATTACTGAGCCTGCGCGTCTGGAGCCTGTGCTCCGCAACAAGAGAGGCCGCGATAGAGAGAGGCCTGCGCACCACGATGAAGAGTGGCCCCTGCTTGCCACAACTAGAGAAAGCCCTCGCACAGAAACGAAGACCCAACACAGCCAAAAATAAATAAATAAATTAAATTAAATTAAAAAAAAAAATGAGTGTGCTTTTGAAACATGTTCACTGGACTGTCATTTCATTACCCTCCAGATATCTTCCCATTGTTGTTTTTCTCTTTGAACCCATGCTCACACCAGCCCTGTGGATCTCAGAACCAAGACCTGTTTTGTGACTGGGGTGTCTGCTCCCCACAGGTAAGGCCTTGACTGTCTGTGTGCCCAGGCTCAGCAATCAGGCAGAAAGACAGTCTGAAATCATGAAAAATCTAAAGTACTGGATCATTTTAAAAAGAGGCAGCTTGGGTTCTTACTGGAGCATTCTGTTCACCAAATGCTAAAATGGTTATTTCTGGGCAGTGGATTTTAAGGGAGTTTCTAGTTTCTTCTTTACCCATCTCTTATCTGTTTTACTTTCCATTGCTTTTAATTAACAAAAGCATGTATAATTTTAATAATAAAATATAATTTAAAATACTGTGCATGCAATAAGAGGAAACTGACCCTTCCGGCAAAGTGTCAAGGCAAGTCTGGCTTTTACGAATTTGTTAAATGAACTTTTATAAACTTGTCAAATGGCCTTTTATGAATTTATTAAAGCCACTCCAAGAAGCAGACCTCTCTCTGAAAATGAGCAGAACTCTGTGCAAAGAGGGAAAACAAGACCCAGGCTAACAATTACATTCATAAAATAATTTTTGTGCTTCCGCCTGCCAATGCAGGGGACACGGGTTCAACCCCTGGTCTGGGAGGATCCCACATGCCACTGAGCAACGGAGCCTGTGCGCCACAACTACTGAGCCTGCACTCTGGAGCCCGTGAGCCACAACTACTGAGCCCACGTGCCACAACTGCTGAAGTCCACGCGCCTAGAGCCCATGCTCCACAACAAGAGAAGCCACCACAATGAGAGGCCTGTGCACCGCAACGAAGAGAAGCCCCCGCTCGCCGCAACTAAAGAAAGCCCACGTGCAGCAATGGAGACCCCACGCAGCCGAAAATAGTAAATAAATAAATTAATTAAAAAAAAAATGGGAGCAACAGTCAGCTCTACCCACCACCAGAGCCTCCCATCAAGCCTCTTAGATAGCCTCAACCACCAGAGGGCAGACAACAGAAGCAAGAAAAACTATAATCCTGCAGCCTGTGGACCAAAAACCACAGTTACAGAAAGATAGAGAAGATGAAAAGGCAGAGGGCTATGTACCAGATGAAGGAACAAGAAAAAACCCCAGAAAAACAACTAAATGAAGTGGAGATAGGCAACCTTCCAGAAAAAGAATTCAGAATAATGATAGTGAAGATGATCCAGGACCTTGGAATAAGAATGGAGGCAAAGATTGAGAAGATGCAAGAAATGATTAACAAAGACCTAGAAGAATTAAAGAACAAACAAACAGAGATGACCAATACAATAACTGAAATGAAAACTACACTAGAAGGAATCAATAGCAGAATAACTGAGGCAGAAGAACGGATAAGTGACCTGGAAGACAGAATGATGGAATTCACTGCTGCGGAACAGACTAAAGAAAAAAGAATGAAAAGAAATGAAGACAGCCTAAGAGACCTCTGGGATAACATTAAACGCAACAACATTCGCATTATAGGGGTCCCAGAAGGAGAAGAGAGAGAGAAAGGACCAGAGAAAATATCTGAAGAGATTATAGTCGAAAACTTCCCTAACATGGGAAAGGAAATAGCCACCCAAGTCCAGGAAGCGCAGAGAGTCCCATACAGGATAAACCCAAGGAGAAACACGCCGAGACACATAGTAATCAAAGTGGCAAAAATTAAAGACAAAGAAAAATTATTGAAAGCAGCAAGGGAAAAACGACAAATAACATACAAGGGAACTCCCATAAGGTTAACAGCTGATTTCTCAGCAGAAACTCTGCAAGCCAGAAGGGAGTGGCATGATATACTTAAAGTGATGAAAGGGAAGAACCTACAACCAAGATTACTCTACCCGGCAAGGATCTCATTTAGATTTGATGGAGAAATCAAAAGCTTTACAGACAAGCAAAAGCTAAGAGAATTCAGCACCACCAAACCAGCTCTACAACAAATGCTAAAGGAACTTCTCTAAGTGGGAAACACAAGAGAAGAAAAGGACCTACAAAAACAAACCCAAAACAATTAAGAAAATGGTCATAGGAACATACATATCGATAATTACCTTAAACGTGAATGGATTAAATGCCCCAACCAAAAGACATAGACTGGCTGAATGGATACAAAAACAAGACCCATATATATGCTGTCTACAAGAGACCCACTTTAGACCTAGGGACACATACAGACTGAAAGTGATGGGATGGAAAAAGATATTCCATGCAAATGGAAATCAAAAGAAAGCTGGAGTAGCTATACTCATATCAGATAAAATAGACTTTAAATTAAAAAATGTTACAAGAGACAAGGAAGGACACTACATAATGATCCAGGGATCAATCCAAGAAGAAGATATAACAATTATAAATATATATGCACCCAACATAGGAGCACCTCAATACATAAGGCAACTGCTAACAGCTATAAAAGAGGAAATCGACAGTAACACAATAATAGTGGGGGACTTTAACACCTCACTTACACCAATGGACAGATCATCCAAAATGAAAATAAATAAGGAAACAGAAGCTTTAAATGACACAATAGACCAGATAGATTTAATTGATATATATCGGACATTCCATCCAAAAACAGCAGATTACACATTCTTCTCAAGTGCGCACGGAACATTCTCCAAGATAGATCACATCTTGGGTCACAAATCAAGCCTCAGTAAATTTAAGAAAATTGAAATCATATCAAGCATCTTTTCTGACCACAACGCTATGAGATTAGAAATGAATTACAGGGAAAAAAACGTAAAAAGGACAAACACATGGAGGCTAAACAATACGTTACTAAATAACCAAGAGATCACTGAAGAAATCAAAGAGGAAATCAAAAAATACCTAGAGACAAATGACAATGAAAACACGACGACCCAAAACCTATGGGATGCAGCAAAAGCAGTTCTAAGAGGGAAGTTTATAGCTATACAAGCCTACCTAAAGAAACAAGAAAAAGCTCAAGTAAACAATCTAACCTTACACTTAAAGAAACTAGAGAAAGAAGAACAAACAAAACCCAAAGTTAGCAGAAGGAAAGAAATCATAAAGATCAGAGCAGAAATAAATGAAATAGAAACAAAGAAAACAATAGCAAAGATCAATAAAACTAAAAGTTGGTTCTTTGAGAAGATAAACAAAATTGATAAGCCATTAGCCAGACTCATCAAGAAAAAGAGGGAGAGGACTCAAATCAATAAAATCAGAAATGAAAAAGGAGAAGTTACAACAGACACTGCAGAAATACAAAGCATCCTAAGAGACTACTACAAGCAACTTTATGCCAATAAAATGGACAACCTGGAAGAAATGGACAAATTCTTAGAAAGGTATAACCTTCCAAGACTGAACCAGGAAGAAATAGAAAATATGAACAGACCAATCACAAGTAATGAAATTGAAACTGTGATTAAAAATCTTCCAACAAACAAAAGTCCAGGACCAGATGGCTTCATAGGTGAATTCTATCAAACATTTAGAGAAGAGCTAACACCCATCCTTCTCAAACTCTTCCAAAAAATTGCAGAGGAAGGAACACTCCCAAACTCATTCTATGAGGCCACCATCACCCTGATACCAAAACCAGACAAAGACACTACAAAAAAAGAAAATTACAGACCAATATCACTGATGAATATAGATGCAAAAATCCTCAACAAAATACTAGCAAACAGAATCCAACAACACATTAAAAGGATCATACACCACGATCAAGTGGGATTTATCCCAGGGATGCAAGGATTCTTCAATATACGCAAATCAATCAATGTGATACACCATATTAACAAATTGAAGAATAAAAACCATATGATCATCTCAATAGATGCAGAAAAAGCTTTTGACAAAATTCAACACCCATTTCTGATAAAAACTCTCCAGAAAGTGGGCATAGAGGGAACCTACCTCAACATAATAAAGGCCATATATGACAAACCCACAGCAAACATCATTCTCAATGGTGAAAAACTGAAAGCATTTCCTCTAAGATCAGGAACGAGACAAGGATGTCCACTCTCACCACTATTATTCAACATAGTTTTGGAAGTCCTAGCCACGGCAATCAGAGAAGAAAAAGAAATAAAAGGAATACAAATTGGAAAAGAAGAAGTAAAACTGTCACTGTTTGCGGATGACATGATACTATACATAGAGAATCCTAAAACTGCCACCAGAAAACTGCTAGAGCTAATTAATGAATATGGTAAAGTTGCAGGATACAAAATTAATGCACAGAAATCTCTTGCATTCCTATACACTAATGATGAAAAATCTGAAAGAGAAATTATGGAAACACTCCCATTTACCATTGCAACAAAAAGAATAAAATACCTAGGAATAAACCTACCTAGGGAGACAAAAGACCTGTATGCAGAAAACTATAAGACACTGATGAAAGAAATTAAAGATGATACCAACAGATGGAGAGATATACCATGTTCTTGGATTGGAAGAATCAATATTGTGAAAATGAGTATACTACCCAAAGCAATCTACAGATTCAATGCAATCCCTATCAAATTACCAATGGCATTTTTTACGGAGCTAGAACAAATCATCTTAAAATTTGTATGGAGACACAAAAGACCCCGAATAGCCAAAGCAGTCTTGAGGCAAAAAAATGGAGCTGGAGGAATCAGACTCCCTGACTTCAGACTATACTACAAAGCTACAGTAATCAAGACAATATGGTACTGGCACAAAAACAGAAACATAGATCAATGGAACAAGATAGAAAGCCCAGAGATTAACCCACGCACCTATGGTCAACTAATCTATGACAAAGGAGGCAAAGATATACAATGGAGAAAAGACAGTCTCTTCAATAAGTGGTGCTGGGAAAACTGGACAGCTACATGTAAAAGAATGAAATTAGAATACTCCCTAACACCATACACAAAAATAAACTCAAAATGGATTAGAGACCTAAATATAAGACTGGACACTATAAAACTCTTAGAGGAAAACATAGGAAGAACACTCTTTGACATAAATCACAGCAAGATCTTTTTGGATCCACCTCCTAGAGTAATGGAAATAAAAACAAAAATAAACAAGTGGGACCTAATGAAACTTCAAAGCTTTTGCACAGCAAAGGAAACCATAAACAAGACGAAAAGACAACCCTCAGAATGGGAGAAAATATTCGCAAATGAATCAACGGACAAAGGATTAATCTCCAAAATATATAAACAGCTCATTCAGCTCAATATCAAAGAAACAAACACCCCAATCCAAAAATGGGCAGAAGACCTAAATAGACATTTCTCCAAAGAAGACATACAGACGGCCATGAAGCACATGAAAAGATGCTCAACATCACTAATTATTAGAGAAATGCAAATCAAAACTACAATGAGGTATCACCTCACTCCTGTTAGAATGGGCATCATCAGAAAATCTACAAACAACAAATGCTGGAGAGGGTGTGGTGAAAAGGGAACCCTCTTGCACTGTTGGTGGGAATGTAAATTGATACAGCCACTATGGAGAACAATATGGAGGTTCCTTAAAAAACTAAAAATAGAATTACCATATGACCCAGCAATCCCACTACTGGGCATATACCCAGAGAAAACCGTAATTCAAAAAGACACATGCACCCGAATGTTCATTGCAGCACTATTTACAATAGCCAGGTCATGGAAGCAACCTAAATGCCCATCAACAGACGAATGGATAAAGAAGTTGTGGTACATATATACAATGGAATATTACTCAGCCATAAAAAGGAACGAAATTGAGTCATTTGTTGAGACGTGGATGGATCTAGAGACTGTCATACAGAGTGAAGTAAGTCAGAAAGAGAAAAACAAATATCGTATATTAATGCATGTATGTGGAACCTAGAAAAATGGTACAGATGAGCCAGTTTGCAGGGCAGAAGTTGAGACACAGATGTAGAGAATGGACATATGGACACCAAGGGGGGAAAACTGCAGTGGGGTGGGGATGGTGGTGTGCTGAATTGGGCGATTGGGATTGACATGTATACACTGATGTGTATAAAACTGATGCCTAATAAGAACCTGCAGTATAAAAAAACAAACAAAACAACTAATACTAAACTTTCATTGGGTTATTTGTATGGAAACATGTTAATATAAATGTTTCAGACATTACATGAAATTTCTAAAAATCTTATATTTGTATTTGTATGGAAATATGTATGGAAATATGTTAATATAAATGTTTCAGACATTACATGAAATTTCTAAAAATCATATTTGTATTTGTATGGAAATATGTATGGAAATATGTTAATATAAATGTTTCAGACATTACATGAAATTTCTAAAAATCTTATATTTGTACTTGTATGGAAATATGTATGGAAATATGTTAACATAAATGTTTCAGACATTACATGAAATTTCTAAAAATCTTATATGTTCTGGTATAATGTTATAAGTAATAATCCTAGTTATTACTTTAAAATGTATATCTCAGAAAAAAAAAAAAAAAAAAAAAAAAAATGGGATGGAACCTGAGTTTTTAAAACGTTAACTTTACTGTTTGTTAAATCTTAGATACCACTTTTCTTTACCCTTGGGCATGATTTGATTTAAATTTGCAAATCGACTGAAGGGTAGATCTGTTTCTATAGGTTTTCACTTAACAGATACGAATTGAGTTTTGCCCAGTGCCAGGCAGTGTTCTAGGCTCACAGGATTCAGTAAGGAGCGGGGATGGATCCCCAGCCTTGAGCAGCCACTGCTCTGGGAGAAGGCAGTGGTGCCAGCACTCACACAGCTGGATAAGTGCTCTGGGAGGACACTGGGGAAGCCCAGAAGAGGCAGTTCTTTTCTCTCCCTGAGAAAAATCAAGGAAGGCTTCTCAGAGGAGGTAACTGACACATAGAAGTTTACCAGGAGGAGCAGGTGACATTCCACGAGGAGAAGGAAGACATTCCAGCCAAAGAGAAGAGGAGGTACAAATTCTCCTGGGGGTAGTGGTTGTAGAAAGGCTAGAATTGTGTTCATGAAATAGCAAGTTGCTGGCTGTGACTACAATTTAGAGTATATAGTGTGTATGTGTTTGTTGTATATTGAAGAGCCTTGAATGATGGGCTAAGCAGTTTATCTGGTTGGCGATGGGGAGCTATTAAAAGGTCTTAAATAGGGAAGTGGCATGATCACATTTGCCTTTTAGAATGGCTGCTCAATGGATGTATCCAGGAAGGTCCACGTGGGCAACAGAAGCCACGTTAACCATAGGAATGGAGAAAATTTAATGTAAATAATTACCTAGGTCAGAATGGCCGTCATCAAAAAGTCCACACATAATAAATGCTGGAGAGGGTGTGGAGAAAAGGGGACCCTCCTACACTGCGGGCAGGAATGCAAATCGGTGCCACCACTATGGAAAACAGTCTGGAGGTTCCTCAAAAAACTAAAAATAGAGTTACCATATGATCCAGCAATCCCACTCCTGGGCATGTATCTGGAAAAGACGAAAACTCTAATTCAAAAAGATTCATGAACACCAATGTGCAAAGCAGCACTACTCACAATCGCCAAGACATGGAAACAACCTAAATGTCCATTGACAGATAAATGGATAAAGAAGATGTGGTATATATATATATATATACACATATATATATATATATATACACATACGTGTATATATATATATACATACATATATATATATACATACATATATATATACATACATATATATATATACATACATATATATATATATATACATACATATATATATACACAATGGACTATTACTCAGCCATTAAAAAGAATGAAATATTGCCATTTGCAGCAACATGGATGGGCCTAGAGAATATCATACAAAGTGAAGTAAGTCAGACAGAGAAAGACAAATATGATATCATTTATATGTGGATCTAAAAAAATACAAATCAACTCATTTACAAAACAGAAACAGAGTCACAGACATAGAAAACATATTTATGGTTACCAAAGGGGAAAGGGGAGGGATAAATTAGGAGTAATAGATACCCACCACTATATATAAAATAGATAAACAACAAGGACAACTGTATAGCACATGGAACTATAGTCAATATCTTGTAATAACTTATAATGGAAAAGAATCTAAAGCCATACACCTGAAAACTAATACAATATTGTAAATCAACTATAGTTTAATGAATAAAATTTTAAAAAAGAAAAAATAATTACCTAGATATATTTATCCATCTATCCATCCCTCTATCCATCCATCAATCCACCTTATTTTTTAATGTATTTCAAAGCAAACTACAGGCATCAGTGCACTCCCCTAAATACTTCAGCATACATGTCATTCATTAACATTCAATTGTTTTTCAGTTTTTAATCAAATTTATATACAATGAAATGCAAAAATCCTAAGTACACATTTGCTGAATTTTGACAAATGAATACACCTGCGTAACCCAAACTGCAATCAAAATATGAGACATTACCATTACCCTAGAAAATTCCTTCATGGCCATCCTCAGGCAATCCTTGTCCCATCCTCCAAGAGACAACCACTGTTCTGATTTTTTTCCCACCATTTTCAGCATTATTGACATTTTGGTCCAAATAATTCTTTGTTCTTGGGGACTGTCCTGTGCATTACTTAGCCTGTCCTAGAATTTCATATAAATGGAATATACTCTTTTTTGTTTGGCTTTTCCTGCTTAACATGTTTATGAGATTCATCCATGTTATCTTTTTTTTTTTTTTTGAGGCTTACGATGATTTTTTTTTTAATTTTTATTGGAGTATAGTTGATTTACAATGTTGTGTTAGCTTCAGGTGTACAGCAAAGTGAATCAGTTATACATATACATATATCCACTCTTTTTTTTCATCCGTGTTATCTTGTGTATCATTGTTTGTTCCTTTTTTATTGCCACGTAGTTGTTCCTTTTTTATTGGCAAGTAGTATTCCATTATAAACCACAGTTTGTTTATCCATTCTCCTGTTGATGGACATTGGGGCCATTTCTAGTTTCTGGTTATTATGAAAAAAGCCGCTATGAACATTTTTTTGCAATTTTTTTTTTTTTTTGTGAGCATTATGTTTTAATTTCTTCTAGCTAAAGAGCTAAGAGGACTTTCTGGGTCATTGGGTAGGTGTATAATTAGATTTATCAGATAACACCCTTCCCTCTTCCTAAGTGGGTCTGAACCATTTTACATCAATCTCCCTAGGGCAGGTACCAACCAGAATAGCCTCTACACCCCAGAGCCCATTGAAATGATTCAAACTAGCCAATCCTAAGCCTGCTTACCTTGCATCACTGGCTCTTTCCCATAGAAACCACAGTAAAGGCTCTTACCCATACTTTCCTCCTGCTCCTTCTCCCTCCCTGGTGCTTCCCCGTGTGGCCCTGTGTGGCATGGTGCAGTGTGACCCCTCCTCTTGGGATCTGGGAGTCACAAATTATCTTTTCAATGGCAATCATCTCTTGATCTGTTGGCCTTACCATATCTGAATGATAATAAAATCTACATTTTAAAACAATGAGCAAAAAAGATTCTATCTTTCTTTTCACTAACCTCTAACTCAACTTAGCATTTCCCTTAAATATAGTTGTAGGCAACAAACCATAGTCATCTCAGCAGTATTAGTGTCTTTGCTGCAGGAGAAATCAGATTTTTTAATAAATTTATTTTTTAAAATTTTTGGCTGTGTTTATTTATTTTTAAAATTTTTGGCTGCGCATGGGCTTTCTCTAGTTGCAGTGAGGAGGGGGTACTCTTCATTGCTGTGCACGGGCTTCGCATTGTGGTGGCTTCTCTTGTTGTGGAGCATGGGCTCTAGGTGCGCGGGCTTCAGTAGTTCTGGCACACGAGCTCAGTAGTTGTGGCTTGCGGGCTCTGGGGTGCAGGCTCAGTAGTTGTGGCACATGGGCTTAGTTGCTCCGCGGCACGTGGGATCTTCCCGGACCAGGGCTCGAACCCGTGTCCTCTGCATTGGCACGCGGATTCTTAACCACTGTGCCACCAGGAAGTCCCTCACAGATATTTTCATATCACGATAATTGTTACAGATAACTTGAAACACTGTTTTTGTTCGTCACTACTTTGAAATTATGATAGTTAATAAGCCTGCAGCAGGATGGGGAGCTCAGCATGAGGGTTCTGGGCAACCCAGTCTAGGATCCAAGCACCAGCTGGCCTCCTGTGAATCAAGGAGAGAAACCCAGGACCTCAACCTAAAGAAAGTGAGCAGCCCCAGAGGTAGCCCAGAGGGGCAGCAGGATGGTTCACTAGACCAGCCAAGGGCACAGCCTTGAGATCACAGGCCACTGATTGGCAGTGTCCTGCATTTTTGTACAGAGTGTCCCGGCAGCTCAGGACATACAGGCATCCCTGGTTTTATTGTGCATTGCTTTACTGCACTTTGCAGACATCGCATTTTATACAGATTGAAGGTTTGTGGCATCCTTGCATTGAGCAAGTCTATAGGTGCCATTTTTCTAACAGCATTTGCTTGCCTCATGCTTCTGTCATGTTTCAGTAATTCTTGCAATATTATAACATTAAATAATTTAAACATTTAAATTAAACATTACAATAAATAACACACCACAGTATAGTGTAAACATAGCTTTTACATGCACTAGGAAACAAAAAAAGTCTTGTGACTCGCTTTATTGCGATATTCACTTCACTGCAGTGGTTTGGAACTGAATTCATAACATCCTCGAGCTAAGCCAGTATTTCCTGGGATACAGAAGATACACATGATGATTTTGAGTGAATACCCTAACATATAATTAAATAGCAGTAAATATCATGTTAAGTCTTTCCTTTCAGTGCTGAGTATACAAAGAGGAAGTCTCTGTTAGGTGCTGGCTGTTGTTAATGCCTCTCTAGCTCTTGCTAATCCTTTTTAACAAAGAGACCAGCCTCAGGCTTAGAATCATTGCATCTGCATTGTACATGTATCTGCCATAGTGGTATATTTAAGTTACAAAAAGGGGGGTACTTTAAATTTTTTTTTAATTTTTATTTTATTATTTATTTATTTATTTATGGCTGTGTTGGGTCTTCGTTTCTGTGCGAGGGCTTTCTCCAGTTGCGGCAAGTGGGGGCCACTCTTCATCGCGGTGCGCGGGCCTCTTCACTATCACGGCCTCTCTTGTTGCGGAGCACAGGCTCCAGACGCGCAGACTCAGTAATTGTGGCTCACGGGCCCAGCCGCTCCGCGGCACGTGGGATCCTCCCAGACCAGGGCTCGAACCCGTGTCCCCTGCACTGGCAGGCAGACTCTCAACCACTGCGCCACCAGGGAAGCCCGGGGGGTACTTTAAATAAAAATATTAAGTAGATAACAGTCAGGCGGCATGAAATTATGGCAAAAATCTGACAAATTTGAGGCACATTTTGCCAACTGATGTCCCAAGGTCTTTTGAGATCTTAGGAAATTCCCTATATAATAACCATCTCTGTACTCTGCCCCTCTATGAGGTCTGCTCATTAACTCAATTCATATCTACGGAAGAACCAGTTTATTAAGCACCTCTGGGTGCCAGACCCTGTAAGTCAATGGAGATCTAACAGCCCCCTGCCCCTCCCCACATGCACGCAGAATTCCATCTCCTGCTCAGGTCACCTCCTCTCCAGAAATGAGCCTTTCCTTGCCCCTCTTTTAATCTAAGAATCCCGTTCCTGGATGAGTTGAAAGTGTTCACTCAGGGGTCAGTGAATCTGCATGGAGCTATGGCCATTGCAGGCTGACAGGGTGGGGAGTTGAAAACCTCTAATCTCAGGGTCCCTAGAGTGATGGGTGAGGGTCTCACCCCTTGGGGTACCCAAGGAGAAACCAGTCTGCCTGTGAGGCACTCTCAGAAAAGAAGGGGAAAAGGTCAGACTTTATCTGGTATCCACAAAGCCACTTAGATGAGAAGCCCTTCTGCCTACATCTGACATTCGCCAACGCTAACCACAAATCGGCACCTCATCAGTAACCCCTCACCAACCGTGTGTAACCAAGTACAACCTGGAGACACTGCTGTCTTGATTCATTCTCCATTTTCATAAATCTGCAATTGCTTTGGGTACGTATGGGTATTAGAAGAGTTGTACACGGCAGAAACCTAATTTAATCTGGCTTATACAAGACAATTTAAAAGAAAAGAGGCAATTAATTTACTTACTGAACTGAGAGGTGTGGGGATGCAGCTATTTCAGGCACGGCTAACCCAAGACTCGCATGCTGTCAGGCCTCGGTTTCCCCCCATCTCTGGTTCTTGCTTCTGTTGTGTTTGCTTCAGTTTGGGGCTCTGTCTAGTGGCCAGATGGAGACAGGAAGTGGTCCCTACCTCCTCTCTGGTTTCAGGTCTGGCAGGAGCTCAGGGGCGTCTAGGGTTGTGACCAGGGCCCCGGCTAGGTCATGTGCCTGCCTGCTTCCGGGAGCCAGTGATTGGCTCGGGGTGAGGGGATCCCTCACTCTTCCCCAGGAACTGGGCCTGAGGTCAGCTTCTCTGGGACAACGTGAACCACAGGGATGGTTCCCCAGAGAACAATAGGGGTATAGTTACCAGAGGAGCTGAGAATGGATGTTGGCAGAAAAAAAGCAGATGTTCTTGGCTTCACAGAGATGCTAAATGGAGCCAGGGTTGGACCAGGGGTGGTTGATTCTAGACCTTGACTTCTAAGCCTCTGTGGTTTGTGTCCTGTCTGTATCCCAGAGCCCCTCACAGAGCCTGGCAAACAACAGGCACTTAATTCCTGCGCATTGAGTGAATTTCTCGTTGCTGCGCTCTGCACACCTGCCTGTTGGGACACCTTGTTTCTCTGGACAGGCATCCATTGCCTGGCCTCTCACCCTCCAGCAATTGAATCCTATTGTCACGTGTGAGCCCCTCCCAGTGTCTTCTTTTGCAGCAGACCTCAGTCTGAAGTGAAACATCAGGAAAGAATCCAGCCTATTGTGTTACGAACACACACGTACACATTCGCATACCCGGTGAGTTCCTGACACATCCCTTCAACCTGGGTTGGGGGAGGGGCTGGAGGCTTTAATATGTCAGATCCTGGGGAGCTGGGAGCCATGCAGAGATTTCCCTTGGAGCAGGGTATGTGGGAACAGTGAGCTGGCACAGACCCTTGCCAGCTCAGGGCTGCGCATGGGGAGTGTGGTACCAAGTGGCCGATTGGGGGCTCAGTTCCTAGGAAGCAATCAGGTAATGCAGTGTCAGTCATCAGCCCTGGAGAACCTGACGGTGGTAGGTGCAGCTCCCTGGCTGACTGGTGCCCAGCCCTGAACCTAATGATGGAAATGAACCAGAGGCTTCAGAAGCACACTCTGTGCCTGGAGCTGCACCGTCTTAGCTCAGGATGACGTAACAAAATGCCGCAAGACCGGGTGGCTCCCTATGAGCCCGTGATGGATGAGCAGATGCTCAGTGGGCGTGGCAGTGTGGGACTAAGAGGCCACTGGAATGGCAGGCGGGAGTCCTGTGGGTTGGTGTGGGCCCTTCTCCAGCCACCCTGGAGAAGACTCTGGGCTCCCTTGATCTGGAGGATGTCTTCCTCCCCGTAGGCTGCTTGAGCCCCAAACTCTGGGCATGTCTTCATGGGAGGTGCTAGGTAGTCTGGTTCACACCACTTGCGAGTCTTGGCACCACTCGTGTGCTGGTTGTGGGGATGGGTGCTGGGTGGGGTTGGGTGGGTGCTGGTCTGGAGGGAAAGCAGCCGTGAGGGTGAGCCGAGTCTAAGGTCAGTCTTGCCAGCTGGCTCACTTGCCTGAGGTCATGAGGCCAACACCACAGAAGGACCAGGACTTCAACCCGGCGCTGATTCTAGAGCCCTGACCCGCATCCACCCTTGCTTCAGAATAGACAGCACAGTAATTATGGAAACTGTCACTTATTTGTAATCTCACGCCGACAGCCCACTGAGAAGGGCCCACTCAGATTTATCTCCTCTTGGCCATTGTGGCCCTCATGGCCTGTGAAGTCCTGGGGTATCCAAAGGGTGTCCTCCGTTCTTAGGCCAAATGGAGAAAGGCACAAAGCCAGGAGCAGGCTGGGCTGGTTTTCCTTCCCTGTGGGACCTGCAGCCGGCTCCATGCTCTCCCCGGGGGGGATGGGGGCGGGGGTGGGGAGCAGCCCTGCAGACTCTCCCCGTGGGCATTGCTAATGCTTTTCCTGGGCTGCAAGGAGACTTGGTGTCTCCACACAGCACATCCCACTGGGAATGGGGTCTATTTACGGCTCTGAGAGCTCTGGCCAATTCCAGGCCCTGGAGCACCGGATTCCCAAGTCTGGGCTGGGCCATTCTGACTCAGGGAACACAGCACCAAGGAGGTGGGAAGAGGTGAGGTGTCCAGGCCAGGGTTCTAAATCCCAGCTCTGCACAAACCAGTCATGGGAGATCTTCAACCAGTCACTTAATCTGCCTGGTCCTAGGTTTTCTCATCTGTAAAATGGGAATAATAACACCACCACCATCATCTCGGGGTTGTTGTGAGGATTATAGAGGGCAAAGCACATGGAACCCCACTGAGGCTCTGACACCCATGTGATCCAATCCTGGTGCAGGGTCTCAAAGAAACACAGCCCACTGAAGTTCCAAAAAGTGTTCACATCTTTTTGAGTGCAAAGGGGGTCCAGGTACAGACGGCACAGGCACTTGTAGTCTAGTGACCATTCTCCGTAATATCATACAGCTCCCGTGAGATGTTCACTTTCCTTTCCAGAACACCTCTCCTTCGCTCACGGATGTCTGCCCCACCCGCCTCTGCACGGCAGCCAGAACCCAATTCCAGAAGGCACTGCTCAGTGTACTGAATGGACGCGTCGGCACAGCAGCCCTGTACCCCTTGCTGCAGATGTGCTGCCACTGACCTCAGTTCCCTCGGGATGGTTCTTCTCCTTTCTATCTCCCAGAACCTGTTGGGCAATGGCAGTGCCCTCCGGGGAGGGTATGGAGGGAAATGGAGTGGGTGATGCCAGGGCCCTCGCCTGCAGGCCTGGGACAGCAGGGCCCACCCAGTTTAATACCTGCAGTCCTGTCACTCGCAGGCAAGTTCATGGTTCTCTAAGGTGGCATTTCTAGAACCGCCTAATGGAAAGTCTCGCTGCAGTTTTCTATCTAGGCTGCAGTGGGCTTGGAAAATGCTTCCAGTCAAGGATGTAAGACCCTGGGATGAAGCAATGCAGGCCCTCCACTGCCCCTGCGGAAACGATTAGCCTGAGTGGCCTCACTCAAACAGGACACAACGGTTCCTGGTATTTTCCAGGTGATGGATTTGGATGCGTCTGCAAATCTTTACTGAAGTGAGAAGTCTCATCAAGGATCAGAGCGAGCAGGTCACTGGCAATGTTTTGGAGCCAGAAGATACCCAAGCACACAGGCTCCCCTGGCAGCGAGGCCCGGGAATGGGGTAGCCCCACCCTCCACGGCCGAGAGCTGCGAGGAGAGCGAGGCTGAGGGGCTGGTGTGCCGGGGGGCTGCCCGGGATGCCGGTGCGTACGGGCCACCAGGACACATTGGAAATGCAGCAAGCGGAGGGAAGATCGTATTAATTAACCAGAGCTCTTCTCAGGGGAAGCCGTGTGGGGGGTAGAAGGAGCACTTTGGGAAGGAGCGAGGGTGGAATAAGTAATACTGATACAAGTAATAACAACTGCTAACTGGACCCTGAGGCAGGTGACAGAGGGACTCCGGAGCTTGCTTTGCCAAGTCAGGGAAGCAAGTTTGGGTCTGAGGAAGGCTCTCAAGACAGTACAGAGGACTTCCCTCTGGTGGTCCAGTGGTTAAGACTCCACACTTCCACTGGGTTCAATCCCTGGTCAGGGAAGTACTGCATGCTGCTGCAGTGCGGCCAAAAAAAATTTTTTTAAGTTAAAAAAAGAGTCAGTGCAGAGACTGGGCCCTGTATCAGCCCTTCCTTCAATGATTCACCATCAGGATCAGCCAGGAATACTAGTTTTGAGGGCTGCCTGTCCAGATGCCCTCATATCTCAGTTAGGCCATGGCTAATGGAACCAGCATCCCTGGGCCTTTGTTACTTGCTTCATTCTGTCTCCTGGTAGAAGGCTCCTATTACAGTTGAATTGTGTCCCTAGAAGAGATGTTGAAGTTCTAATCCTTGGTACCTGTGGATGTCACTTTATTTTGAAACAGGGTCTTTGCAGAGGTAATCAAGTTAAGAAGAGGGCCCCCAATAGAGTGGGCCCTGATGCAATAGGACTGGTGCTCTTATAAGAGGGGAAGTTTGGGCACAGAGATGGACACACGCAGAGGGAAGATGATGCAGAGACACAGAAAGAACGCTGTGTGATGACAGAGGCAGAGAGTGGAGTGATGCACCTGCAAGCCAGGGAATGCCAGGGGTCGCCGGGAGCCACCGGATGCTGGAAGGGGCAGGGAAGGATCTTCCCTGAAGCTTGCAGAGAGAACTTGGCCCTGCTGACACCTTGATTTCAGACCACCTGCTTCCAGAACTGAGAGACAAGAACTTTCCATTGTTTTAAGCCACCCAGTTTGTGGTACTATGTTACAGCAGCCCTAGGAAACGAATCTAGTGCTTCCGATACAAGTATGTGTGAGCCCTGTCTGGAAGCATTTTTCCTGGTCTGGCCCAGCACACCCGCCGTTGGCTGGAGTGAAAAATGCCCACAGAGACTTCCTTTTTTAAAATTTATTTATTTTAGTTATTTATTTTTGGCTGCATTGTGTCTTCGTTGCTGCGCCCAGGCTTTCTCTAGTTACAGCAAGCGGGGGCTACTTTTCGTTGTGGTGTGCGGGCTTCTCATTGTGGTAGCTTCTCCTGTTGCAGAGCACAGGCTCTAGGCACATGGGTTTCAGTAGTTGTGGCTCGTGGGCTCTAGAGCGCAGGCTCAGTAGTTGTGGCGCACGGGCTTAGTTGCTCCATGGCATGTGTGATCTTCCCGGACCAGGGCTCGAACCCGTGTCCCCTGCATTGGCAGGCGGATTCTTAACCACTGTGCCACCAGGGAAGCCCCCACAGAGACTTCCCATGAGGCTATTCCACAAAGCATAACTTAGAGAACTCTGAAGTCTACACAAACTAGCCTTGGCTTTCTCTGTAAAAAGAGGAACCGGGATGGAATTGGCTCTCTCCAAACTCTAACTTGCTTTACATTTGTAAAACCACCCAGCCCGGGGGCTTCCCTGGTGGCGCAGTGGTTGAGAGTCTGCCTGCCAATGCAGGGGACACGGGTTCGAGCCCTGGTCTGGGAAGATCCCACATGCCGCCGAGCAACTGGGCCCGTGAGCCATAATTACTGAGCCTGCACGTTTGGAGCCCATGCTCCGCAACGAGAGAGGCTGCGAAAGTGAGAGGCCTGCGCACCACGATGAAGAGTGGCCCCCGCTTGCCACAACTAGAGAAAGCCCTCACACAGAAATGAAGACCCAACACAGCCATAAATAAATTAATTAATTAATTTTAAAAAAAGAGAACGCCTTCCTTAAAAACAAAAACAAACAAACAAAAAACCACCCAGCCCTATCAGACAATAAAGTGCCAAAGAATTATCAATCCTTGAGAGTTCACTTGACCAAGTGCTGGGTGGGGCCCCAGGGGGCTAAAGGGAGGTGCCTGTCACACAGGTGTGAAGCCTGGGGGCTTCTCCTCTCTGCTGGCATTGGAGGAGGCCTGCAGCATCTGGGGCCAACATTTGGATGACCTGGCCACTCTGGCACTGATGACAAAATAAATTCCCAACATAAATTCAGTCCCTGGATTCACAGAAAGATAGACAAGATGAAAAGGCAGACGACTATGTACCAGATGAAGGAACAAGATAAAACCCCAGAAAAACAACTAAATGAAATAGAGACAGGCAAACTTCCAGAAAAAGAACTCAGAATAACAATAGTGAAATGATCCAGGACCTCGGAAAAAGAATGGAGGCAAAGATCGAGAAGATGCAAGAAATGTTTAACAAAGATCTAGAAGAATTAAAGAACAAACAAACAGAGATGAACAATACAATAACTGAAATGAAAAATACACTAGAAGGAATCAATAGCAGAATAACTGAGGCAGAAGAACAGATAAGTGACCTGGATGACAGAACGGTGGAATTCACTGCTGCAGAACAGAACAAAGAAAAAAGAATGAAAAGAAATGAAGACAGCCTAAGAGACCTCTGGGACAACATTAAATGCAACAACATTCTCATTATAGGGGTCCCAGAAGGAGAAGAGAGAGAGAAAGGACCAGAGAAAATATTTGAAGAGATTATAGTAAAAAACTCCCCTAACATGGGAAAGGAAATATCCACCCAAGTCCAGGAAGCGCAGAGAGTCCCATACAGGATAAACTCAAGGAGAAACACGCCGAGACACATAGTAATCAAATTGGCAAAAATTAAAGACAAAGAAAAATTATTGAAAGCAGCAAGGGAAAAATGATAAATAACATACAAGGGAACTCCCATAAGGTTAACAGCTCATTTCTCAGCAGAAACTCTACAAGGCAGAAGGGAGTGGCATGATATACTTAAAGTGATGAAAGGGAAGAACCTACAACCAAGATTACTCTACCCAGCAAGGATCTCATTCAGATTCGATGGAGAAATCAAAAGCTTTACAGAGAAGCAAAAGCTAAGAGAATTCAGCACCACCAAATCAGCTCTACAACAAATGCTAAAGGAACTTCTACTAAGTGGGAAACACAAGAGAAGAAAAGGACCTACAAAAACAAACCCAAAACAATTAAGAAAATGGTCATAGGAACATACATATCGATAATTACCTTAAACGTGAATGGATTAAATGCTCCAACCAAAAGACACAGACTTGCTGAATGGATATAAAAACAAGACCCATATATATGCTGTCTACAAGAGACCCACTTCAGACCTAGGGACATATACAGACTGAAAGTGAGGGGATGGAAAAAGATATTCCATGCAAATGGAAATCAAAAGAAAGCTGGAGTAGCAATACTCATATCAGATAAAATAGACTTTAAAATAACGAATGTTACAAGAGACAAGGAAGGACACTATGTAATGATCAAGCGATCAATCCAAGAAGAAGATATAACGATTATAAATATATTTGCACCCAACATAGAAGCACCTCAGTACATAAGGCAACTGCTAACAGCTATAAAAGAGGAAATCGACAGTAACACAATAATAGTGGGGGACTTTAACACCTCACTTACACCAATGGACAGATCATCCAAAATGAAAATAAATAAGGAAACAGAAGCTTTAAATGACACAATAGACCAGATAGATTTAATGGATATTTATAGGACATTCTATCCAAAAACAGCAGATTACACTTTCTTCTCAAGTGCGCACGGAACATTCTCCAGGATGGATCACGTCTTGGGTCACAAATCAAGCCTCAGTAAATTTAAGAAAATTGAAATCATATCAAGCATCTTTTCTGACCACAATGCTATGAGATTAGAAATCAATTACACGAAAAAAAAACGTAAAACACAAACACATGAGGCTAAACAATACGTTACTAAATAACCAAGAGATCACTGAAGAAATCAAAGAGGAAATCAAAAAATATCTAGACACAAATGACAATGAAAACACGACCATCCAAAACCTATGGGATGCAGCAAAAGCAGTTCTAAGAGGGAAGTTTATAGCTATACAAGCCTACCTCAAGAAACAAGAAAAATCTCAAACAATCTAATGTTACACCTAAAGGAACTAGAGAAAGAAGAACAAACGAAACCCAAAGTTAGCAGAAGGAAAGAAATCATAAAGATCAGAGCAGAAATAAATGGAATAGAAACAAAGAAAACAATAGCAAAGATCAGTAAAACTAAAAGCTTGTTCTTTGAGAAGATAAACAAAATTGATAAACCATTAGCCAGACTCATCAAGAAAAAGAGGGAGAGGACTCAAATCAATAAAATCAGAAATGAAAAAGGAGAAGTTACAACAGACACTGCAGAAATACAAAGCATCCTAAGGGACTACTACAAGCAACTCTATGCCAATAAAATGGACAACATGGAAGAAATGGACAAATTCTTAGAAAGGTATAACCTTCCAAGACTGAACCAGGAAGAAACAGAAAATATGAACAGACAAATCACAAGTAATGAAATTGAAACTGTGATTTAAAATCTTCCAACAAACAAAAGTCCAGGACCAGATGGCTTCACAGGTGAATTCTATCAAACATTTAGAGAAGAGCTAACACCCATCCTTCTCAGACTCTTCCAAAAAATTGCAGAGGAAGGAAAATTCCCAAACTCGTTCTATGAGGCCACCATCACCCTGATACCAAAACCAGACAAAGATACTACAAAAAAAGAAAATTACGGACCAATATCACTGATGAATATAGATGCAAAAATCCTCAACAAAATACTAGCAAACAGAACAACACATTAAAAGGATCATACACCACGATCAAGTGGGATTTATCCCAGGGATGCAAGGATTCTTCAATATACATAAATCAATCAATGTGATACACCATATTAACAAATTGAAGAAGAAAAACCATATGATCATCTCAGTAGGTGCAGAAAAAGCTTTTGACAAAATTCAACACCCATTTATGATAAAAACTCTCCAGAAAGTGGGCATAGAGGGAACCTACTTCAACATAATAAAGGCCATATACGACAAAAAAAAAAAAAAAAAAATTCAGTCCCTGCTTTGAGCTGGGCTCTTTGGTGAAGTTTTCCCCTATAAATCACATCTTAGGGATTTTTTTTCCATAATTGAGATTTTACTGATTGTTTTGAGGATCAGTACACACACATTTCAATTTGTACACAATTCTCAACATACATACCAAAAATCTAAAAAGTCATGTAGTTGTGATTCTTTTCTGAACAGTTATTCCAGGGACTTTCCAGCTTAAAATTTGGAGGCAAATTTTCCTTCACAGGATATCAAGTACCAATATCTTCAAATATTGATATGCTGTTACATCGTAAGTCCCACTAATTCACAGTTTAATATCATATACACTACATACTCAAATTGTCAGTCGTTCACAGCACATTAACAGTTACGAGAAGAACTGGACTACCACGACCAAAGATGTTACAGAGTGCACAAAATTCTGCCCAGGAGAGCCAAGATCAAGGGGTGAGTGGTTTGCTTTAGGAAACAATTCTACCAAAAACAACATGGGAAGAGAAGTAATGTAAAGTGTTTAAGACATTAAATGCACAACCGACTCCAAACTGCCATTTAGTACGCTTTGTATTATAGGATATAAAAGCTACCCTCCATCCGTGGAATGTTAAGCTGACACCCAAGACAAAGCCTCCCATGTTCAATATCCCATTATTTTCTGGTTGTACCAACAAATAAGCAACCAGCAAATGATTTCACCTCTTACCAAAAAGCATTTACACTTAAAAAATGGGATGAGGTGGGATTCCCTCCTTTTTATAAATGTTTCTAGAGCTACTAAAAAACTTGCATTTACGAAATAGTTGATAAAAATATTCCTCTGGATTGTACAAGAAGGGAGACAGGGACCACTGATAGGACCGGATGTGTGATATTAATCAGACTTGGCTTCTTTCTCTCCTGCTTCATCAGAAGCTGGGTTCTCCTCGTTTTTAGTTTCTCCATCTTCTGCAGCTAAGTCTTCTTTAGTCTCTTGGTTTGCCACTTCAGCCAGTTTTCCCTTTGCTCCCCTTTTCCCTTTTGTTTGCACTTTTTTGTCTGAAGATTTATCCTTTCCTGCCGCCTTTTTTTGGCTTCGTTTCCACTTTTGCAGGAGCGGGTTTAGCGGACACCCTCGCGCATCTCCTCTTGGGCTCCTCCTTCGGCGCCCCCTCGGCAGAGCTGACCTTCCTCTTGGGCATCGCGGCGGCGGGGCGGGCGCGGGGCGGGCGCGTGCCGGGTGCCTGCGGGCCGCGGCGCGCCGAGAGCCTTCGCGAAGCCGGGCTGCCGGGCCGCTGCCGCTCCTCCCGCCGCCCGAGCTGGGGGGACCCGCGGCGGGGGCGGGGGTGGGGAGAACCGGATGGAACCGGATTGGGAGCCCGCCGCCACATCTTAGGCATGTAAAGCCCTGAAGCTGAGCCAGTTTTGACATGGTGGCTTTTACCTACTCTATTTATAATGTCTGTTAGCTTCCTCCCAGGTTAAGGGGCCAAATCTACCTGCTCTTCCCATTCTCCGAAAGCACAAGGAATTGAAATGGCAACAAACAACTAGTCTAGCTTGATGATGGAGATGCTAATATTTCACTTTAGACAACATTAAGTTTAGAAAGGATAAAGTCCTGCCCCAAGGTCAAAAACAGACCAATGACACAAGAACAGGACAGAAGAGATGGGACTGCGGTAGATTTAGGTGTTGAGTTCATTTCTAGCTTAATGAGCAGAACTTAATGCGAAATTCCCAGACACGCTGATCAAATCGAACAAAATGCTTACACTGTACCAGTGGGCAGGGTCTAGAGCAGTGGGTCATTCTGGGATTGACATTTTGAGAGGCACATGGGCACATTGGGAATTGTCAGGAGGGCAGTGACCAGGATGGATACCATGTCTATATGAGAGACAATAAATGAATTGAGAAAATGAGTTTATACTTTGAACTAGAAATTTTTAGGTCTCTTGCTGAATTAGTTTTCTACTGCTGCTGTAACAAATTACCATGAACTAGGTGGTTTCGAAGAACACAGACTGAAAGGATTCTGGAAAGACAGTGGGATGGGAAGCATCAGGAATCTGTCTCCCCCCCGCCCCCCAGACAACAACTGTACTGGCAGAATCTGTCTCATGTAAGTATTTGGAACTCTGGAGTCTATTGAAGGATTGCCACTTCCAGGGAAAGGCTTGGACAGGTAAACTGTGCTTCATTTTGGTCAGTTTCAGCTCTGAGCATAGCAGTTACCCATCCCCCATTCCCATGGTGGGCAGCTGTTTGCATACAGCTTGTGGGAGCCAGGTTGGGCAAAAGAGGACCCTGTGCTCCAAATGCTGGAGACCTATGCTCTGATTGCCCATTGCTGCTTCTGATTAGATTGCTGCTGCCCCTCCACCTCCAGCTGAAGTGACTTCCACGGGACTTAAAGGGTGGGTGCCCTTTACTGCCCTCTTCATTTTTCTCTTTTTCTTCCTTTTTAGAGCCAAACATTAAAGACAAGGATACTGTATTAGGGTTCTCCAGAGAAAGAGAACCAATATGATATATGTAGATTGATATCTCTATATAGATATCTCCCGCTCTCTCTATGTATAACTATATGAAATTTATTATAGGAGTCAGCTCATGTTACAGGGGATGAGAAGTCACATGATCTGCAGTCTGGAGAATCAGGAAGGCCATGGGCATAATTCAGTAAAATGCTGAAGGCCTGTGAACCAGGCAGGTGAGGGGCTGCTAGTGCAAGAAACAGGAGCTCTGGTATCTCTGAGGGCAGCAGAAGATGGACCTCCCAGCTTAAAAAGAGAGAGATAATTTGCCCTTCCTCTGCCTTTTTGTTCTATTCAGACCCTTGATGCATGGGATGAGGCCTGCCCACATTGGTGAAGGCAGATCTTTTTCACTCAGTGTATTGATTTTCTTCTAATCTCTTTGCTAATCTCTTCTGAAAACACCCTCACAAACATACCCAGAAATAATTTTTTTACCAGCTATCTAGGCATTCCTTAGCCCAGGCAAACTGACACAAAATTAACCAACAGACATGCAAAACAACTGCATATATGGGGGAAGTTAGCAAGTGATCGTGCATGCCCAAGGAAAGGCTCTGAAAAGACCCAAGACTTTAAACTATACCTCAGCTGATCCTTGGCACATAGATAGCCTACAGCAATGGGAAACAAACAAACAAAAAAACGCTATTAAACAAAGCAGTAACAAAAAACAGCAAACTCTGGGTAACAGGGAGAATCTGGTCTCCATAATTACATTATTAAATACAAATATTCAAAGTTTTTCCAAAAAAATCATAAGGCATACAAAGAAACAGAAAAGTATGGCCCATTCAAAGAAAAAAAAAATAAAACCAACAGGAACTATCCCTGAAAAAGACTTGATGGCAGATACAGAAGACAAAACAACTGTTTTAAAACAACTGTCTTAAAGATGCTCAAAGAACTAAAGGAAAATTTGGAAGAAGTCAGGAAAATGTATGAACAAAAATGGAAACATCAATCATGAGACAGAAAACCTAAAAAGAAGCCAAAAAGAAATTCTGGAGCTGAAAAGTATAGTAATTGAAATGAAAAATTAACTAGAGGGATTCAAAGGCAAATTTGAACAGGCATAAGAATCAGTGAACTCAAAGATAGGACAATGGAAATAATCAAGACTGAGAAACTGAAAGAAAAAAGATTCAACTAGAAGCCATATGAAGAAACAAAGATCCCAATAAAGGTACATAAGCAATTATAAAAGCTAACATTACTGTAACAATGGCTTATAATTCCACTTTGTTTTCTAAATGACTTGAGACTAATGCATTAAAAATCATTATTCGTTTACATTATTCTGGGGCACACAATGTATAAAGGTGTAATTCTGTGATAACAATAGCAAGGGGTGGGGATGGAGCTGTAAAGGAGCAGAGTTCTTGTATATTATTGAAGTTAAGCTGGTATAAATTCAAATAAGAGTGTTATAACTTTAGTATGTTAAATGTAATCCCCATGGTACCCACAAAGAAAATAGCTACAGAATATAAACAAAAAGGAATGAGAAAGGAATTTAAACATTTCACAACCAAAAAAAAAAGTCAACTAAACACTAAGGAAGACAGTACTGTAATGCAGGGAGTGAAAAATAAAGCTGTAAAATGTATAGAAAACAAATAAGATGACAGAATTCTCTCCTTCCCAGTAATTACTCTTTTAAATGTAAATGGATTAAACTCTCCAAAAGACAGACTGGCAAAATGGTTAAAAAAACACAGTCCAACTATATGCTATCCACAGGAGACTCACTTTAGATCAAAAGGCACAAATAGATCAAAAGTGAAAGAATTGAAAAAGATATTCCATGCAAACAGTAACCAAAAGAGAGCAGGGGTGGCTGTACTAACACTGGACAAAACAGATTTTAAATCAAAAAGTTTACAAGAGACAAAGTAGGACATTATATATTAATAGAAATTTGATATATCCTCTTGCTGTAACATTATAAACACTTACATTTCTAATGACATACAACTGAATAAATAAAGCAAAAATTGACAGAATTGAAGAGAGAAATAATGGATAGAGCAAGCAGACAGAAGGAAATAGATACAACAAACCAACTATATATAACAGACACTGCACACTCTACCCACCACCAAAAGCATACACATTCTTCTTATGTGCACGGGGATATTTTCCAGGTTAGACCATATGTTAGGCCACAAAAATTAAGTGTCAATAGATTTTAAAAGATAACTATCATATTTTCTCTGACCACAATGAGATAAAGTGAGGAATCAGTGACAGTAGGCAAACTGGAAAATCCACAAATATACTGAAATTTAACAACACACTCTTAAACAACCAATGGATCAAAGAATAAATCACAAGGTGAATTAGAAACTCCTTAGTTTTAATGAAAACAAAAATGCAACATACCAAAACTATAATGCAGCAAAAGCAGTCCTAAGGGGGAAATGTACAGCTATAAACACATTAAAAAAACCAGATCTCAAATTAAGAACATAACTTTACAAGTTAAGGAACTTGAAAAAGAACAAACTAAACCCAAAGCTAGCAGAAGGAAGGAAATAAAGATTAAAGAATAGGGGACTTCCCTGGTGGCGCAGTGGTTAAGAATCTGACTGCCAACACAGGAGACACTGGTTTGAGCCCTGGTCTGGGAAGATCCCACATGCCGCGGAGCAACTAAGCCCGTGCGCCACAACTACTGAGCCTGCGCTCTAGAGCCCGCGAACCACAACTGCTGAACCAGCGTGCCACAACTACTGAAGCCCGCATGCCTAGTGCCCGTGCTCCAGAACAGAAGCCACCGCAATGAGAAGCCCATGCGCTGCAACGAAGAGTAGCCCCCGCTCACCACAACTAGAGAAAGCCTGAGTGCAGCAACGAAGACCCAATGCAGCCAAAAATAAAATAAATTAAAAAAAAAAAAACTGGTACAGCTGCTGTTGAAAACAGTATGAAGGTTCCTTAAAAATTTTA
Source organism: Balaenoptera ricei (assembly GCF_028023285.1). Taxonomy (NCBI): domain Eukaryota; kingdom Metazoa; phylum Chordata; class Mammalia; order Artiodactyla; family Balaenopteridae; genus Balaenoptera; species Balaenoptera ricei. Next base: position 36,918,250 of record NC_082657.1, on the reverse strand, counting down.
AGATAGAATTACCATATGATCCAGGAATTCCACTTCTGGATATATACCCAAAAGAGCTGAGAGCAGGATCTTAAAGAGGTATTAGTACTCCAATGCTTATAGCAGCATTATTGACAACGGCTAAAACATACAAGTAACCCAAGTGGTCACTGATAGATGAATGGGTAAACAAAATTTTCTGGTTTAAAATAGTTAGCTTTTTTGTTTTTTGTTTTTTTACAACACAGCAAAAAAGAATCTACAACTATCAAAATCTGCAAAACTTCTGTAGAAAGGAGCTACCTTTTTTGAACTGTTTAATTAAAGCTTCTCTAGGATTTTACACACCCATTTTTGGTCATCAAGAGCACGGAATTTCTCACACCTGTTTGTGTCTCCACTGGCTTGAGACCCTGACATATTTACACACTTTAGTATTCTACATCTAATCAAATCAGCTTTCCTTTAGCCCATTTATATTTTTAAATAGAAAAGTGAAACTAAAACAGATTTAATTTCCTTCTGAAATCTGTTATGTAAACGTTTTGTTGAATTTAAACATCACAAGTTTGATAAAATTGTCAACGAGGTCTCTCACCCACCCCACAGCCTGTGGAAAATCTTAATTACAGCAGATCCAAATACATCGCTACATTGTCAGCTGTTTTTTCTGCTTGGAATCAGCTACCTTGATGTTCTAATACTGTTTTAACCACCTCTTAGCGTCTCAGCTAAGAATGCCCGTCTCAGTTCTGCCTAGAAATCCACCACCATAAAATGGAGTATTATTCAGCCTTAAAAAAGAAGGAACTTCTGACATATGCTACAACATGGATGAATCTTAAGAACATTATATTAAGTGAAATATGCCAGCCACAAAAAGACGAATACCATGTGATTCCACTATATGAGACATTTAGAGTAGTCCAAATCATAGAGACAGAAAGTAGAAGGTTGGTTGCCGGGGCAGAGGGGAGGGGGAAATGGCGAGTTATTGTTTAATAGGTCCAGAATTGCTGTTTTACAAGATGAAAAGAGTTATGGAGATGGATGGTGTTGATGAAACATTATGCAGGTATTTAATGCCACTGAACGGTATACTTAAAAATGGTTAAGACAGTAAATTTTATCACTATAAAATTTTTATCACTATAAAAAAACTGGAAAAAAACCCAAAAATTAATTATCTTACAGTTCTGGAAGTCAGAAGTCCAAAATGGGCTGGCAGGGCTGCATTCCTTCTGGAGGCTCTAGAGGAGAGTCCATTTCTTTGCCTTTTCCAGCTTCTGGAGGCTGTCCGCGTTCTTTGGCTTATAGCACCTTCCAGCAATGGCGTCACCCCAACTTCTGCTCTGTCAGCACAGCTCCTGCTTTCCCCCGGCTTCCTCCGGACATCTCACCACCCAACTGTGAGTCTCCTGCCTCCTTCTTATAAGGTGCCTTATATTGGACACACCTGATAATCCAGGAGACTCCATCTCAAGAGCCTCAGCTTAATCACACCTGCAAGTGCTTTTGCCATGGAAGGAAACAAATTCACAGGTTCTGAGGGCTAGGATGTGAGCATCTTTGGGAAGCCATTATTCTGTTTACCACAGTTGCCTAGAGAAATACTCACGTAAGCATGGGAGGAGGTAGGCACAAGGGCTTCAATACTGAAAGCAGGGGGAAGCTCATGTCTGACAATAGGGTTGTGGTTGAACAACCGTGCAGACATTCTATAGAATACTGGGCAGCCATAGAAAGAATGAGCTGGAGACATGGAGGGCTGTCCATGGTGCATTTTTAAACGAGAAAGACAAATCTCAGAAATTCTTAATTCATTTGTTCAACAAATATTTTCAGTGTCTATCATGTTCCTGAAGCTGGAAGTACAGAAGTGAATTAAACAAGAGTTTATACTCTCTTTCTGTATAAAAACTGTATGCAGAAATAGGTGTGTACAGGGAAAAAAGGGTCTAAGCTGGAAAATAAATACTGATATGTTAACAGTGGGTATCTTGGGAGAGGAAGAGCAGGAAGTAAAAGCGGTGAAGATTTGCCCTTCTTCTTCGGATGTTTTTATATAGTTTTATCTTTTTCAACAAGCATTTAAACTTGCTTATTGAAGCTTGCTAAAAAATTAAAATAAACTGAGGTACAGTTATCAGGAGAAGTTATCTATTATGTCTAACCCCACCTCATGATGACAAAACTGTACCATCTGCAAAACAGAAAGAAGGGAGGGAAGGAAGGGAGAGAGTGGAGACAAAGAAACATCCAGCTGATTGCTGTTAACTTGGAGCAGGCAAGGCTTGCGGGGCACTTAGCCAGCAAGTGAAGCAAAGTGTCCCTCCCTCCCCAGCGGGAACTGGCAGCTCCTCCTGGTACGATTCTTTATAACCTCTCCTGTGGCACTGGCCATGTGCCTAGTGTACACAGTAGGCGATCAGTGACATATTGTCGGCCAGCCGAGTCACCGACGGGAGCGCCTGTAAGGGTGTAGATGACACCCACACAGGAGGAGCAAGCGTCCTGTCAGGGCTCAGCTTTGACCCCATATGGCAACACCCGCACCCACCAGCCTCACTTCCACACCCATTCGTCTCCCCTCATTTCTAACCATTTCAGCTCAAAGTCTGGTCCTTCCCAAGCCCCCACAACTCCCTGGTTTATTTGAAGCAGAGGTTCTGCAGTTGGAGGAAGTGGGTAGAAATTCCAGGTCACTTATCTCTGCCATGGTGTCCCCAAGATGAACTTGTGGTTTGCTACTTCTTTGCCCTGAACTGCAACCTCTGAGCTGGCCTTTCTACCCCCTGCATGCATCTCTGGGGCTGATGCTTTGTGGCCTCGGGGTGAAGGGAAGACAGGAGGGGGTGAGGCGTGGGGCCCAGGGGCCCTCGACCCCAGGCAATGTCATCTCAGACTTGTAGACCTAAGTTCCCTTGATAAACATCATCTCAGAATCACACACCTGGCAAACAGGCTGTCCCGGGAACACGGCCCAGGAACAAACAAAACAAGCTTGTGTCTTTTCATTTTGTTCTTGGTTCTTACTGTTCTAGGAAGAAAAAAAAAAGACTGGACTTGAGTATGTGAGACATTCACATGTTTTACTCAGAAAACAAGGAACCTCTGATTTTCTTGGAGAAACGTTGAGAGCTGCCTTTTCCTTTTAGTGCCCTTAAGCACAGACTGAAACAAGGAAGACATAATTTCAGTTCATTCCAACTGTCCCCTTGAACACCTACTTCATCCTTCCTAGACTGATCGTTGGACAGAATTAAAACTGCTCCCAAAGTGTAGTTTGATTCAGCCTGCGGGCCCTCCGTGAAGTGTCCCTGCCCGCTTCCGGCTCTGTCCTCCTCTCCTCCTGGATCCCCCTCAGGCACTCCCTGCACGTTCCTGCCCCCAAGCCCTTCGTACCTGTCCCCTCGGCCTGGAACATGGTCCTCCCGTTTCCCTCCCTCCTTCAGGTCCCTTCAGAACTGCAACCGCCACCCCATCCCAGCCCTCCCACCCCCAGCCCTGCTTCGTTTCTCTCCACAGCGCTTGTCACCTTCTAATAGGTCACTTCGTTATTTTGTTTACAGTCTACCCCTTTTCTGATGTAAACTCCACCAAGGCGTGGATTTTCATCCATCTGTTCACCACTGGAAACTCAGTCCTAGATAATGACTGAATCTGAATCTTTATAGAGGAGTTTTGCATTATGTGTCCAAAATCTTATAAATACACAGCTATTCCACATCTAGGAATTTATCCCCGGGAAGTCATCACAGAAGTGTGCAAAAATAGAGTTAGAAATGTTACAAAAGCCAAACACTGGAAATAATAAGAGCTGACATTTAATTAGCACTTACCATGTGCCAGACCCTGTTTTAAACATTTTATGCACGTGAACGCTTTAAACTCCCGACCACCCTATAACCCACCTATCATTGTCTGGATTTTACAAGTGAGGGAACAGGCAGAGGGACTGAAGAGCATGCAGTCGAGCCAGGATTTGATGGGGTGTGTCTGACTCGAGTCCATATTCTTAACACCCTATGGGTTACATGAGCTGTGCTCCAGCCACCCTGAGGCATTCAACGCAACCATTTAAAATGATGCTGTAGACAATGAATTTTTTCTGGTGGGGGAAGAAGGGACATGAACCCCTGAAATTATATGTAAATTGTGTGATCATACACATTGCTGGGAAGGAGACAGCTTTATCAGATTCTCAGAGACATTCAAGAACCAGCGTTGTAGAATAATTCTTCTACATAAGTAGTTCAGGTGAACATATCCTGCACATGGGTTATCAACTGTTTAGCACAGTCTTTAAAAAATTTCTTTTTAGTTTCCCTCCTTCTACACAAGCTTTCCTCGTCTTGTGCCTAAACCACATTAACAACCTAGAATGTCACCACAGAAGACGCTTTAATGACTTGAAAAGATCTTTGTGAGATACAGTTAAAAGCTCAAATAACTAAATTATGTTAATAGCTGTTATTCCTGGGTGATGGAATTATGAGTGTGTTAAAATTTCTTTTCTGGTCTTATTTGTATTCTGTACATGTTTTGCAAGAACATGAATTACTTTTTGTAACCAAAGAATTTTTTTTTTTTTAAGAAAATGGCACACTTGGGGAAGATAATTTGGAAGACGCTATGAAAATTTTAAGTGTACCTGCCCTTTGATCCAGAAATTCCATTTCCAGGAATCTGCTGGACAGAAATTCTTGCCTGTGAGCCCAAATATAAGTCCAGTGACATTCATGGAAGCATTGTGAAAATTAGTAAACAGCCCAAACCCTCAGAGAAGGTGAGTAAATAAAATAAACAAAATAAAATATTCAATAAAATATAATACCAACATATTAGAAAAACTGTGCAGCTGTTAAAAAAAGAAAACACGGTAGCTAGATCTCTGACTCTCCCACAAGATGTATTGTTTGGTAAAAACAGATGTATAATAAGGTCCAACATACATAAAGGACGAGCGTAAGAGTGTAAAGGCCTTGAAAGGGGTCTGGAAGGAAGCCGCCTGTTTGTTGATGATGGTCACTTGCAGGGAGGCGCCGGGAGCTGGGCAGGGGAGGTCATGGTGAAGGGGACTTCATGTTCTGTTCTGGATTGTCTGAATCTTTTACATATTATTTATGTAACCAAATACAACACACACAGTTAAACTATGAAAGAGTTCTAAGATTAAAAAAGCCTCCAAACTCCGAAGTGCTTTCCCCCCACCATGGGGCTGCTCAGGGGCTCCACGTCCAAGCTGCCAGGAAGTCTCAGGAAGGACCACGATCCTGGTTACTGTCAGGATTAGAAACAGGCTCAGTCACCAGGCAGGGGCAGGTGGTTATGTAAACGGGAGGGCAGACCTACTGCACATTCTTATGCCCTAAGCACGAGCAGCAATCATGAGGATCTTGGAGCAGTGTGGAAATTAAGTGACAAAAGCCAACTGGGAAACTACACACAGCGCGCCCAGGGTAAAGGCGGAGGGGCCACATTGTTAGCCAGGTGGGATTATATCATCTTGGCCAAACCCGTTTCTCCCTGGGGCTTTCTCATTGCGGTTCCAAGGCTACAAACCTGCACGTCGTCTGGACCTGCACTTCTCTCCCTCCCCCACATTCAGTCGTCACCGCGTCCTCTGCTCCCTTCACTTCTTTCATCCCCTCCCTGGTCCAGGCAGCTCCGTCTGTCCCTGCATGATCGCAGCAGCCTCCAAAGAGGTCTCCCTGTTCCCAAAGGCCATCCCTCCCGGACCTGTCTATTCCCGCACAGCAGCCAGAAAGGTCTCCGAGCTTTTAAAAAGATAACTGGGCTCGGTTGCTTCTCTGTCTCCTCGTCGCTTTTATAATAATACCTTTGCCCTGATCTCCAAGCGCCTGTAGGATCTGGCCCTCACCAGCAGCTACAAACACTTCTCGCTTCCTTCTCTTCCACTGTGTCCCAGCCGCCCTGGCGTTTCTGTGCTGTTTCCTGCCCAGGGCCTCTGCTCTCGCTGCCTCTGTGAGCCTGGCTACTCCTTACACCCCCAGCCCTCTCGCAGTCTCTCCATCACATTAGCCTGCGTACCTGCTTCCTGGGCCTATGCTTGATTCCCAATCTCCCCCACTAGCCAGCACTATTCTAGGGCTTACCGTGGGTGTGGCGCAGCTCTAAGCACTTTACAGACCATCCATTCAGTGCTTTCAAGACCCTACAACACTAGTACAATCATGACACCCATTTTATAGATGAGGAAAGTGAGGCGCAGAGGTACCCAACTTGCCCCCAAGCTGGGCAACTCTAAAGTGGCCAACGTGGGCTTCGAACCCAGGTGGCTTCAGCCCAGGGCCTGAGCCCTTCATTACTAAATGATCCTGCCTAAAACCACTAATGAGATAAAAACCGGCACCCTATTTACTTTTTGAAGATTGGAACTGGCTGGAGGAGCAGCCAATGAACTTCACTGGCCACACTGGTACCGGACACGCCACGCCCAAGCTTTTAATGCCTGTGGTGATTTGAGGACATGATTTGACCTGTCTTTTCCTGGATAGAACAGGCCATAGATGAAAGAGTTCTCCAACTGCTTTTTGTGGACTTTCAAATTATTGACTCCACGAGCCGATTTCCCTTATGTAATTCTCAACAGGGTCTCACTGCATAAAGGGGGCCAGCCCTAACACCTGTGGAACTGCAACTCTGGCAGCGCCCCTGGCTGCAAAAAAAGAGCGGACTTAATGCCCATTTGGGTTCTATTTTCATTAAAACCCCATTAACTTGCTCTCTCAGAGCAATTAAAGTGTCCAGGCCTGAGGCTCTGCAGTGCTGTAGAAGGCGCTTTTTAAAAGTGAGCGTTCTGTTCTGTTCTGTTCTGATCGCAGGCGGAGAACTTTCTTTTCAAAAGGACCCCCGGGGGTTGACGTCTCAGGCTCATTCCCAGCCCCAAGGTGGGTTTTCTTAACAGATAATTTGGCAACATCCTCTGCAGCTGGTTTTGAGTTAGCTGAGGTTGAAGATAATGTAATTTCCCTTCTACTTGGTGTTTTTTTCCTGTTTGTTTTTGTTTGTTTGTTTGTTTTTGGCCTGATTTTTGTAACTCAAAACCAGTTTAAAGTCTTCCAATGAATGTTCATTCCTTCCACATCTTGTAAAAGTCTAAGCACTGCCCCAGGGCACACGGAGGCCAAGTGCGAAGTTTCACTTGGCAGAGCTGTAGAGATGCATTTGTCTCTTTTTTTTTTTAACATGTTTATTGGAGTATAATTGCTTTACAATGTTGTGTTAGTTTCTGCTGTATAACAAAATGAATCAGCTATACGTATACATATATCCCCATATCCCCTCCCTCTTGTGTCTCCCTCCCACCCTCCCTATCCCACTCCTCTAGGTGGTCACAAAGCACCGAGCTGATCTCCCTGTGCTATGAGGCTGCTTCCCACGAGCTATCTATTTTACATTTGGTCGTGTATATATGTCCATGCCACTCTCTCACTTTCTGTCTCTACTCTTGCACCTTGAAATCAGCCAAACCCACGTGAACCGGGCCCTGTCCTTCTTCCGTGCCCGGGTGGGTGCGACCCGCTGGCCGCGGTGTGCCCCCATCACAGGACTCTGCATTTTAACACTGGGGCACATTATGGAGCTGGGCAGCTTGCAATTCAACCATTCAGTACATGAAGCATCTACTGGGTACAGGCTTGGTTCTTTGTGCTCTGGGGGATGCAGTAGGTCTGGGGTGGGGCCTGAGAACCCGCATTTCTAACAAATTCACAAGTGGTGCTTATGCTGTTGGTCTGGGGACCACACTTTGAGAATCACTGCTATAAGATTTTGCTTAAATGTCACTCCCCTGGAGGCCCTCCCTTCCAGCCCCTCCACCAACCTTGGGATGGCGCTTCGGCCATAGGCTCTCAGGCAATTTGTATGGCTTCTTGCTTGTGATGGTCTGGCCCCTGCTTCCTTCCCCCACTTCACTATCTGTCACTCTCATCCTTGCCCTCCATGCTCCTGTCACCCAGGCCTGCTTTCCCTTCCTCAGAATAGGCCAAGCCACAGACCCCACTTCTGCCTGCCCCAGGACCTTGGCACTTGCTACCCTCACTGCCTGGAATGTTCTTCTCTGGGCTCTCCACCTGGCCAACTCCATATCCTAACTTAGAGTGGCCTTCTATGAACCCAGTTTAAAGAAGGTCCCCTGAGCTGTTCCCCTTCACACGCCCTTTAATTCATATCACAGATCTTGTGTTAATCAGATCTAACCCCCCTTGAGAATGTAAACTCCACAAGGGCAGGGAGGAGTGACCATTCCACTCCCCACTGTAGACCCCGTGCCCAGCGCTGGCACAGGGTAGAGCATCACTGGAGAAGTGAAGGAATGGGATAAGTTTCTGCTCTCAGTGAAATCCACTTTGGAAGAAGCCGGAAAACCTGCCAGCCTTGCCCTGTGGGCTCTTCTTTCTGCAGACCTCCCTGCCATTAGGCCAACCATCAGCCACTCGGCACTTTGTTTTGAGCGAGGGGGTGGGGTGGGGATGCAGGGAGGCAGGGGAGGTTTGGGAACAGCCAAAGTTGCAGCTTAGACACATAATCAAATCCAGAGGGCTACACTGTGTTCTGCCAATTGAGATACCAGATTAAGCAGGCCAAGGGCCCCTGGGGCAAGATGCCATGCAAAATAACTTTTCAAAAATAGCAACTTGTATCTCAGGAATGAGCATGAATTGTCAATGACATGAGCAGTGTTTTGAAACAGAAAGAGAAGTCCTATTTATATTGCAGATAACAGTTACGCGATATAGGCATAACTTGGGCCAATTTTCCCAAAGGAGATGTTTAGGAGTGATGGTGTGGTGATGCCTGGAGAAGCTGTGTTGGAAGGACCAAAGCTGAAGAGAAAGACGCCTAGTGGTGTGGTGGGAAGAGGATGCCCTTGGCTCCTGGCCGGGCTCTGCTGCTTACTGGACAGTACAGTGGAGCAGCTAAGATCCCTTCAGGATCAGCTGGATCAGGGTTCCAACCCTGGGCTCAACGCTTGTTGCTGTGTGACCTTGGGCAGTTGCTTAACCTCACTGAGCCCGTCTCTGTCTCTGGAAAATGAGGGGAAACAGTAATTTCTCTCTCAGGGTTGTAAAGAATAAACCAAAAAAAAAAAAGAATAAATGAAATAACACGATAATGTGTATAAAGTGGGTATCGCAGTGCCTGGCACAGAGTAAGCACTCAATAAATAATAGATATCATTAGCTACAACACTTAAACAATTTTAATTGTGATAAAAAAATAACCTAAAACTTACCATCTTAACCACTTTTAATGTACAGTTCAACAATGCTATATATAGTCACATTGTTGTGCAACAGATCTCTAGAACTTTCTCATCTTACAAAACTGAAACTCTTACATTTAGGTTTTTAACCCATTTTGAGTTAATTTTTGTATATGGTGTTAGGTAAGGGTCCAACTTCATTCTTCTATAGTAATACTTTTATATTGAAAAATTCCTCTTACCTATTTGTGCCTATTTTCTCTTTTACTGAAAAAAAGGTAGGGACATCCCTGGTGGTCCAGTAGCTAAGGCTCCTCACTCCCAATGAAGGGGGCCAGGGTTCTATCCCTGGTCAGGGAACTAGATCCCACGTGCCAGAACTAAGACCCAGTGCAGCCAAATAAATAAATAAATAAATATTTAAAGAAAAAAAAGGTAGGTTAAGAACTTTTCTAGGCTTCCCTGGTGGCGCAGTGGTTGAGAATCTGCCTGCTAATGCAGGGGACACGGCTTCGAGCCCTGGTCTGGGAAGATCCCACATGCCGTGGAGCAACTAGGCCCGTGAGCCACAACTACTGAGCCTGCGCGTCTGGAGCCTGTGCTCCGCAACAGGAGAGGTCACGACAGTGAGAGGCCCGCGCACCGCGATGAAGAGTGGCTCCCGCTTGCCGCAACTAGAGGAAGCCCTCGCACAGAAACGAAGACCCAACACAGCCCAAAAAATAAATAAATAAATAAATAATAATTAAAGTTGCTAATAATTTAAAAAAAAAAAAGAACTTTTCTATTCATCAAAAGATACTACAAAGAAAATTAAAAGACAAGCCACAAACTGGGAGATTTTTTACAACACAGATAACTGATAAAGGATTAGTATCCAGAGTATTCCTATAGGTCAGTAAGAAAAAGACAAATGTCCTCATAGAAAAATGAGCAAGACACAAAAAGGAATTTCACAGAAGAGGAAGCATGAATGGCCAATGAACATATAATAAAATATTCAGCCTCATTAGTGCTCAGGAAAATGCAAATCTACATCACTATAAGGTGTTATTTTATGCCCATTAACTGGGCAAAAATTAAGAAATCTAATAATGAGGACTCATACCGAGCAGATGGGAGAGTAAATTGGTACATTTTGGCAGCATCTTGTGCAGTTGAGCACTCACAGACCCTACAAGCCAGCAATTTAACTTTTAGGTAAAACTTACCCAAGAGCAACTCTTAAATAAATGATTTAGATGTGAGGACGAATGTGCACAGTGACAATGTCTGTAATAGAAAAAAGGACTGGAAACGAACCAAATGTCCAGTAATAAGAGGATGCTTATAGAAATCGTGGCATGTTCCCAGAATCGAGTAACATTCAGCAGTAAAAATGAACTGCAAAAACATGGTTTAAAGTTAAAACGTAAAATTGAGTGCAAGAAGCATGTGGGTGGCAGGGTATTATTTTGACAGAGTTCAAAACCAAATCAAAATAATATTCATTAGATATATAAAACAAGGGATAATAAACATAAAACCCAGGACTGTGGTAACTCTGGGGGCGGGCGCAGCAGGAAACCATGCAAAAGGAACCAGAAGCATTGATTATATTCTAGAACTGAAGTGAGTGGAAGTTCCTGGGTATTCTTGTTATTACAACACTTCATAATCTAAAGTTATGTTACTGGCATTCTTTTACATGTACTAAATATAACATGATAAAGAGTTATTTTACCAGCCTGTAAAACAGTTAATTCTTACGGGCCCCTTCAGCTCTAAGCTATTGGGTAGCAGCTACCAATTTAGGGAGATTTGATAAGAAACTCTCCATTCTTCTACCATCTGTTTATTTTGGGAAGAATTTGGAAGGGGCAGGCGTGGCACTTCCTTTGAGACCTCCAAAACAAATTCTGGGCACCAAACCCAGAGTAGAGGCTGGAGGTTTGTGAGAAGAGGCACAAAGAATGATCCTGTGGACGGGAGGGAGCGAGCTGGGTGAACTGTGGCTGACCGGGCTCCCAGTCCATCCTCAAACTGGGAAAACTGTTTGGCTTGCACCTTCCTACACTGTGGCCCAAATCTGACAGGGAATGAGTGGGCCATCAGGCAGACACCTACCATCCATTACACTTCTAGAAGGCAACAGGTGTGGAATCACTGAACAAAGGGGTCCCACAGAGAATATTACTAACAAGTCACCCCTACACTATTTCTCTGTCTTCGGCTTCCCTGGGTTAAAGGCCATCTTGGGGGCCTGAAGACATAAGCTCTTTCCTGAGAGATTTATTTCACAATGTGGGTCCCCAAGGGAACTTGCCACATGGTGTGGATGACATCGAAGGAGGTGGGTATGCTTGAGCTTTAATTAAGCAAGGCAATCCGTCCACCTCCGTGTAACTCAGCTAAACGCTATTCTCTCGACAGATGCGTCTACAATAAGCCAAGACATTTTTTTCCTATGGTTTCTTTGTTTTACTTGCAGCAGCAGAAAAGCCTTTTTAAAACACAATGGTCTATGGATATAACAGTCTTTCCAAATGGAGTGAGGTTTTTCAACTTTTATTGATTTCTTTTAAAAATGCCTTAAAAAGTAGAGAGCTTGATTATCCCTGCTGACTACACATGAACATGATGTATCGTGTTATATGGTGAGCTCTCCCTAAAAATCTTTAAAACGATCTAGAAATTCAGCCAGTAGAATCCTCTGAAATGTTGATCGAGGGCTGAGCTGGCTCAAAACCTGAGAAAACACTGCCTGCACTGCTCAGTGACAGGACGAGAAGCACTTTACTTAGTTGTTATCTGGTCTCTTGGATGAAGAAATGCGTGAACATAAAATGCTAAATTAGAAAATGACAGTGTCTTTTGAAAAGTTTTTTAAATGTTTTGCTCTTGAACCTAAGAGATAGCCAAGCGCCAAGGCCTCTTGTTCCCATTAAGATAAAGCCACTCTCCCGGAACGACCGTTTGTCATCTCTCCTCCAGTGACCCCGCCAACGGCGGCTTTTAACACTGGTTTCTGTCTTTCTTCAAGCACCAAAATGCCTCCTCACCACACCTGAATCTATTCATTGCCCCTGAATCTATACTTTTTAGCTCCTCATCTGCTTTCTGCATCCAAAGAAACCGTCTTCAGGGAAGAATTTTAGTTGCCAAAAGGGAGCCATGCAAATCATGTGAGAAGGCATGCAAATCATGTGAGAATCCAAGAAACTTCTCTCTCAAGGGTGATACAGGAGCAGAGAATGTCATAAAGATACAAACCTCTGGGCTTTTTTCTTTTTTTTTAATTGGCCATAGGTGGGAGATGTTTGCAAGGATTAGCTGGTTCCCTGTGCTCCCTTTACGCATTCTGAAACAGTAGCAGTTCCCAGGCACTATTTTCAGAGCTCCGCTGACATTTGGTAATAATGTTAGGGTAGAAAGCCGTGCTCATTTTAAACTCATTTAGATACAAAGAAAATTAGCTAGTATGCGCCAGAAGTGAAAGGGGAGAATATCAAGTTACTGCCATCAGACAGAGAAAGGAGAAGTTTTAAGTAAAATGAAAGAGGCCTTTTCCCATCAGATGCAAGTACTGGGGAAAAAGTGAAAATTTCAGGTGAAAAGCAAATACTCTGTCCCTTCTTAACTAGCTCACCAGCAGCTTGCTCCTGTGCAAGCCCTACTAGGCCCCTAGTTGGCCCCAGTTATGCAGCCCAATGCAACGATGCCTTTCTAATAAGCCTACCTTCTGAAATGAATATAGGGAAGAATCTAATGCTGTTTTGCTTCCCAAAATTGCTCTAAAAAATTATTGCTCCCTAAATGCAACATAGAACTTTGGATTGGATTCTGGAACAGTAAAAGGACATTGGTGAGATCTGACTAAAGCCTGTGGCTTAGTCAGTAATACTTGATAAACGTACCATGATTACATAAGACGTTAGGGAAAGCTGGGTGAAGGATATAGGGGAACTCTCTGTACTATCTTTACAACTATTCTATAAATCTGAAATTATTTCCAAATAAAAAAGTATAACGAAATGATGCCCCTTGAGTTGACTTCACTCTGATCTCTGACAGATAGGAGGCCTCTGGCTTTTGGGCGTGGCCTTCTCCCTTTAGACCAGGGGTCCCCAACCCCTGGGCAGACTGGTACCGGTCCTGTTAGGAACCGGGCTGCACAGCAGGAGGTGAGCGGCGGGCAGGTGAGCGAAGCTTCACCTGTATTTCCAGCTGCTCCCCATCACTCGCATTACCGCCTGAGACCCTACCCCCACCCTGTCCGTGGAAAAACTGTCTGCCACGAAACCGCTTGCTGGTGCCAAAAAGGTTGGGGACCGCTGCTTTAGACCACAACGCAGGCAAGAGGAGAGCACACCCAGGAAGGAGAATGCTTGTCTCGTGTCCTAGAGGAAGGCTGCTTGGAAAGCAAGCCGCGTCTGACTATGTCTGATTGTACCGTGTCTCCTTTGATTAGCGAGGCAGAAAGGCAGAAGCCTGGAAAAATCAACAAAACGATCTCAAACAAAAGCACGCTAGGCCTGTCACATGTGTTAATCATTTGCTCTCGGAAGAGGGTAACTCTGTATTTTCTCAGACTTGCCCTTGATTCACTATACATTTTATTCACTACTCATTAATGACGGGAGATTTATTGTTCATTCAAAATGCCACTATCAAGAGTTAGCAAGAGAATTCCAAATTTTAGGCACTTTTCTTTAGGTTCAGTGCATTTAGTTGTCTTTTAAAAATTGTTTCTATGCGTAATCAATATTAAGATTTTCAGCTTACCTATATTAGATAAGGACTGTTGAAATTAAGGTTCTTGGAGTAATTCTTATAGTTTAAGCAACTATCCTGTATTTTGTGCCACAAGTTACTTCAAGTATACATTTTTCTCTTGAACACAAAGATACCTACTTTCAGAAATGTACGTACGGCCTCTGCAATTATTTTCTTTTGCCAAGATCAGTGTAAAATATTATATTTTCACTTAAACACCATTGTTCCAGATGGCGTAAAGATGAAAAGCTCTCCAGGAATTTCTTGAAGGATGGTGGAACAGAAAGACTCAGAGCAGGACTTGATTTCTGTATGAACTTGAGTGAGCTGCTCAATATTTCTGCATTCCAATTTCACTACATCAGACACAGTAGTCCAGAAACTTCTCAGGTCCAGTGGTGCTCAGAGATTAACAAGAAGCTCTATAAAATGTTCAGAAATCTCTTAGGCAGAAGGTGAAATTTTTGTTTAAAATAAGGAACAAATTACTTCTGCTATGGAAGCAGTAAGAAAATTCAATACCAAATCACTGGGGTAAAGATGGACTTTTTAACAAATGGTGCTGGTATGGCATAGTGGCCTTTTTCTGACAAGGGAGGGTTTTAAGCAGAGAAGTAATAAGATCTGATTTATTTTTGAACAAGACCACTGTGGCTGCTCTGGTGAGAAGAGTCTGAAGGCGGGGAAGGGTGAATGAATGCAGGGAAGGAGTTGGGAGGTGACCTCAACCATCCCGGACAGGAGTGGAGGTGGGGAAGAGGCGGGCAGGTTCTGCCAATGACTTGAAGGTTGACCCAAAAGATGTAAGAGAAAGACGGCCAAGGAGGACTCCTACGTTTCTGTCCCGAGCAGTAGGGAAGGATGTAGTTGTCAAAAACAGAGATGAGAAAGATGATAGGAGGAGACTGTGAGAATAAGATTAGGGCCTCAGTTTCAGCCATGTGGGGTCAGATGTTGAAGTGGAATGTCAAGCAGGTGGTTGGCCGCAAGTCTGGAGTTGAAGGGAGGTCTGGCTGGAGATGGAATTTGGGAGTCATCAACGTATTGATGGTGGTATTTAAAACTTGACACTGGAGGGAGTCAGAATGGCTAGAAGAGATCCGAGGACTGACCACGGAGCCATCCAAAACGCAGAGGTCAGGAGAGCGGGAGGAAATGACCTGGGAAACCAAAGCCTTGGCCCTTCCTCTCGGCAGCCCCACTTGTACCCCAGGGAAAAAGCCTGAAGACAGTGAGGTCTTTTGTATGTACTTAAGACCAGAGTTACCTGGGAACAGAGCCTTTAAGGGGAAAGAGCACACATTCCCCCTTGTTTTTAAGAGTGATTTGGTATCTGAGCCAATTTGTTGACTTATTTTGAAAAATTCACCTCTTTGAAGGGACCAAGAGACTGATTTGGGGGAAGGTTGCTGGGGAGAGGGTTAGTAACTGACAGCCTAGAAGGCAAATCTGTAATTGGAGATGGGCTTCGGAAGCTCCCTGTAATATAATTTGTTCAAAATTTAAAATGGAATAAATTCTACACGTGCGTACCCACATATTCTTGGTATGTGCCTCTGAGCCAAATTTTTTTTAATAAGAAAAAAAACGGCAGCAGCCTTAGGATTGACTTTAAAAACAAAGCTGTCTGTGAATCCAAAAGTTAAAAAATATGCTTTTCTCACTGACTATGAATCATCTCTGGACCCCTGGCTATACGTAAGTGCTGTGACAGCAATGGAAGTCCCTCTTTCCGAGGACACGGCTCATCCCTATGGAGAATGTCCCCCATATTTATGAGTATTGTGCAAACAAAAGAGCAGTTGCTAAAACATGGATTTATTGGGGCATTATTGTCAAATACGATCAAAGACAAAATTCTCTGATAGCTTTGCCTGATCATCTGTAGTACTCGAGTTACAGAAATAGTACTTGTACAGAATGTATTCATGTGCAAAGTGGATCATTTATTTAGCACCAAAATAAAATTATAAAAACATCAGCTCCATCTTAAAACAGGCATTTAAAAAATATTTCTGACACTCTAAGTTTGCATCAAGACATCTGCACAATCCGGAGACCCAAATCCCACTGTAATTTCCAGCGACAAAGGCAATTTTCACTAGTTGTGGGAAGTTGGAAGGGGAGCCATGGTGTGGAGATAACTGCCCTTCAAAAAGTCCAGTGGGTCCCAGGGATGCTGTTTCCTACTCTGCCTGAGGTTTCCTCCTTGATCTCCAGGGAAAGAGTTTTGTGGTTGCTTAAACAGAGTCTCAGTAACTGGTCAGGAATCTGTTATATAATAATATTGCAAAACTTATTGAAGAGAAAAAAACCATGACCGAGGTCTCTTGCCCACTCACATCTGCCATGCTAAGCTTCTCAAACAGGGCTCTTCATAACCAGCAACGCTGAAGCCCTGATTTCAATGTAATAAGGGCTGGTTAACACCCTTTAACAACTACTTCGCGATTCCAAACGACTCCCTGACAGCTTTCCTAGGGAGAGCATGGAATGACTGTGCGGGGGCTCTAAAGATCCAGAGGCAAAAACAAGCTCAGTTTAACCATTTCCCGCCTAGGCTGACTGTAGAGTTATGTGAAGTCCAGTTCATGAAGCCCTCCTCACAGAAGAGGAAAGCAATGTCTTCTCTTTAGTAAAAGCCTTGCCACTCACTGGGCTTTCCCTTTTCCTTCCTTATTCTTGGCGACTGTTTTTTGAAACTGGGTAACTCCCCACAGGCAGGTGGCAGGAGATATTTACAAGTAGAGCCAGCATCCTGGGGGTACTGTCCTTTGCGCAACCATGAGGAAGATGAGGCAATTAAGCTCAAGAGGACATTTTGTGAACAGGCTAGGAAGGCCCATTTGTACCCGTCCTTTGGAGCTAGTGAAACTGGATATCTAAGGCTGTCCAAACTCCCAGACACGAGGAGTCCCAGTTCCAACTCTATTGTGATATAGGTATTCATGATCCTTATTTATGAAGGACTTTGGTTTCTCCTTGGCTGTGGGTTCCTGGGCTAAGTAGGTCTGGTCTGTGGGTCAGCAGGTGGGATAGTCCTGGAAGGCTTACAGGGCCAGGGACATCCTCCAGCATGTTGTTTCCCCACCAGGTGGCAGCACTCCCGACACTGCTGCAGGGAATAAGTCACAAGATGGGACATGATTCTGGCCCTATACAAGGTCAACTAGGCTCCTATCAAGGACACACAGAGGGATAAGTCTACAGAAAGCAATTCTGTGTTCTTCTGGCCTTCAGTCTTCCATGTCAGTGAATTTTCTCTTCGTGTAGTTCTGAACCAGGTTGGAAGCTGTGATCTGAGACGCCTGCCCCTTCTCCCAACACTGAAAGTCATTCAGTCCTTTCTGCCCTGTTTGAAACAAGCCTCTCTCCATCTCATCTAGCCTGGCTACCAGCGCCGAAGTGTCTTCGTTGTAAGCATTCTGGGAGGAGTCCATGATGCGGCGGAAACGTCCAACAAACGTCTGAAGAAGCGAGAGAGAGAAATCAGATACATTTTAATCCCTGAACATTTAAATGGCACGAAAGGCAAGAGTCTGGTTGAGGACTTAGAGGAGGTCTGCGTCTCCTCTGCCACCTGTAATCAAGTATCTTATTTCCAGGACTTCCTGCTGGTCCCAACTCTTAGCAAGCAAATATGAAGAGCGACAGACAAGCCATATTTACGTGTATATATAATCAGCAAACACAGTCTAATTGTAGGCCGACCCGGAATAACAAGAAACTGATTGTATAAATCATACACTCCCCGGGTAAGAGTAACATCTGGTGGCTGCCACGGCTGGCTCCTGAGACATGTGCAATGCCATAGGTTTTCACATCAATAACTTGCCTGCAGGAGAGACTGGGAGATGTCTGTGTTCTCTGGACTGTCAAAATGCAGGAGTTGGGAGCCGAACCCGTAGAAATGTGGCCCCATTTTGTGGAGGTCCACCACGTTGGCATCTGCACTGAACACGGTCCTCCAACCCTCCTGGTAGATCTTGGGAAGTTCCACAGAAAGGATCCGGCGCTTGTTGTCAAAAAGTCCTTTTGCCAGCCACAAGGGGAGTTCAAGCTTTGAGCCCTGTATCGCACAGGATTGTAGGTTTTAGAAACAAGTAACATGGGGCTTCCCTGGTGGCGCAGTGGTTGAGAATCTGCCTGCCAATGCAGGGGACACGGGTTCGAGCCCTGGTCTGGGAAGATCCCACATGCCGCGGAGCAACTAGGCCCGTGAGCCACAATTGCTGAGCCTGCGCGTCTGGAGCCTGTGCTCCACAGCAAGAGAGGCCACGATAGTGAGAGGCCCGCGCACCGCGATGAAGAGTGGCCCCCACTTGCCGCAACTAGAGAAAGCCCTCGCACAGAAATGAAGACTCAACGCAACCAAAAATAAAAATAAATAAATTAAAAAAACCCAAAAAACAAAAAAACAAGTAACATAGTAGGAAATGTGTGTGACAAAAAGGAAATGGCCTGAGGGAATATCAATACCGCCTGTTCTCTTTAGGGGAATGACTGTCAAATACAGAAGATGTAGTTGTGACTTGAAGAAATGAACTGTGTGGGCTGAAGTTTTATGTCATGATGGAATGGAGAGAGAAAAAGGATTTATATACCAAAAACAAAGTCGAGAACAAAAATGTGGCACAAAGGGAAAGTTTTCTAACTAACATAAATAAAAACTGTCCAATTGCAGATACTTCAGAGGTATAGTAAACATTTCTACTTTCTTTGAAGATTCAACATCTATTCCACATATGCACTGACTGAGTACCTACTATGTGCCAAGCACCTCTCTGGGTGCTGGGGAATATAAAGAAAAATAGGGTCAGCCTGAGCTCAGGCTACAGCCCCTCCCCAGCCCACTACGCAGCTTTAAAGATGACAGAAAAGGTAAATGTCTCTATTTTTTAAAGCCTTAACAGAATTAGTAAATAGCTGAGGTGGCCACGATGCAAGCAGTTTCTGCAGTCCAAGCTGCAGAAACATTAAAATGAACACAGACAAGAATAGCACATGCAAGGGCCTGTTTTTACCTCAAAGGTCTGCAAAAAAGTAACATTTATACTCCTAAAAACAAGCAGTTAAAAATTTGCAGAAGCTACAAATTGAAGCAATCAGCTCTATATAAAACAGCTAGAAATTTAGCTAGCATTTTAATATCCCAATGAGAATCTGAAAAACGTTCTCCATTAAGATCATATGGACTCCACTTTTTTTAAAAAAACACTTTATCCCTGTGCCTCATTTATTTTGTAATTAAGTTTGTACCTTTCAATCTCCCCCACCTATTTCACTCCTCCTGCTCCTCCCTCCCCTCTAACAACCATCTACTGGTTTGTTCTCTGTATCTGCGAGGCTGTTTCCATTTTGTTATGTTCGTTCACTTGTTTTGTTTTTTAGACTCCACATTTAAGTAAAATCATACAGTATTTGTCTTTCTCTGAGTTTTTCTTAGAGGTTTTCTTTTTATATATACAAGACACATTAATCCATTAAATTTGAGGACACAGTACAAAAAAAAAACTTCAACTAACTCATCTGACAGTGCTGTTCTTACTCATGATGCCATTTTTTGTTGGTGTTGTTTTGTTTCCTAATAATAAAGCAGGAGACTTAGGGCTGTTGGGCTGATATATATTTGGGGGTCCCCCCTCCCCACCTCACCCACACACCACCAGGGTGAACAGGAGGAGGAGAAGGGAGGGCAGGGCCCACAGCAAAGTTTCATAATCTTGAATGCAAGAAGTTAGAGAAACATCCAAAAGAAAAAGGCAAGCGTAACTGGGTTAAGGAGGCAACAAAGGCACAAACTGTCACAGAGGAGAATTGCTGTTAAAGGTGGGGGTGGCTTTGAGGGGTGGGTGAGCAGAGCTTTTGGTAAACCTCACAGGACTGGGGAGAAAAATATTTGGTTCAAAGCTGCCCAAGCAGCCAGGACATGAGGGGTCAAGATCCAAGAAAGAAGAGAGAAAAGTAAAGTCCAATATTTGGCACCAAATATCAACAGTAATTAGGCACTGACTTTAAAATAAATAAAAAATCAAATGGAAATTCCAGAGCTGAAAAATGCAATAACTGACCTTAAGAACTCACTAGATTAAGTCAAATTTAACAGGTTTACCAGATATAACATAGACGAAGTGAGGATCATGAATTGGAAAAAAGATCAGTAGAAAATAACCAGACTAAATCATGGAGAGAAAATACAGAAAAGAGCCTAAGAGGCATATGGAATATGGTTAAAAAAAAAAAAAAAAGTCTAACATACATGTAATTTGAATCCCAGAAGGGGAGGAGGGATAGATTGAGGCAAAAGAAATATCTGGAGATAATGGCCACGAATTTTCCAAAATTAAAAGGAATATAAAATCACAGATTCAAGGAACATTATGAATACCAAGAAGAATAAATATTAATAAGACCTCAACGAGGCACATCTTACTCAAATTGCTGAAAAACAAAGACAGACAAAAGCAGCTGTTAGTGGAGGTGAGGAATATATTGCCTTTAAAGAAGAAACAATAAGAGTTAAAGCCGACTACAAAGTGCTGACAGAAAATAACTGCTTACTGAAATTCTATATAGAGTGAAAATATCCTTTAAAAGCAAAGGTGAGGGGCTTCCCTGGTGGCGCAGTGGTTGAGAGTCTGCCTGCTGATGCAGAGGACACGGGTTCGAGCCCTGGTCTGGGAAGATCCCACATGCCGCGGAGCAACTAGGCCCGTGCGCCACAACTACTGAGCCTGCATGTCTGGAGCCTGTGCTCCGCAACAAGAGAGGCCGCGATAGTGAGAGGCCCGCGCACCACGATGAAGAGTGGCCCCCGCTTGCCGCAGCTGGAGATAGCCCTCGCACAGAGGCGAAGACCCAACACAGCCAAAAATAAATATAAAAATAAAATAAATAAATAAAAGATTACTATATAAAAAAAAAAAAGCAAAGGTGAAATAAAGGCATTTCCAGACAGAAAGTGTGCACTAAAAAGTTAACATAGCAGCCTGAGACTGCTCTCCTTAGAAAGGCCTGCTTGTAAAGATGACCCTTGGTTGGTATCTGGGAATTTGCGTTTCAGGAGAGTTCCCACCATTCCTGGAACTGCGAAGAGTGCCTCAATGCGCCTACACTGTTTGTACAAACAATGTGGCTTATGCTGAACCCCTGCTTTCCTTCTTGGAGTCTGGAATCTTGGTATGCGCTAGGTAGAGAGTGCCTATGTAAACTGCCCCCAGTAAAAACTTGGGTACTGAGTCTCTAATGAGCTTCCCTGGTAGCCAATATTTCACACATGTTGTCACAGTTCATTATTGGAATTAAGTGTGTCCTGCATGACTCCACTGGGACCGGACTCTTGGAAACTTGTGTCTAGTTTCCTGCAAACTTCATCTCATGCACCCTTTCCCTTTGCTGATTTTGCTCTTATCCTTTTACTGTATTAAAATTTAAACATAAGCATGACTATCTGATGAGTCCTGTGGGTCCTCTTAGTGAATCATCGAACCCGGCGTTGGTCTTTAGGACCCCTTGTACAGGCAGAAATGGAGAATCTATCACTAGGAGACCCAGAGTAAAGAAATCAAGAAGGGAGAATGAAAATGACCCCAGCAAGAAATATGGAAATGTCGAAGGAAAAAAAAAAGAGTAATAGAAAGAGTAAATAAGTGTGTAAATATAAAAATAACAATAAATGAGAATAATGTTTTATAGGATTTAAAACGAGTCAAATTAAAATACATGACAACAATAACATAAAAGAAAGGAGGGAGAAAATGGAGTTAAAATGTTCTTAGATTCTAGCATGATTGTGAAGTGGTGAAAGTAGTAATTCATATAACATTCTTGGTAGTCAAAAATGATTGTGTAATATTTAAGGTAGCCACTAAAATAACAGAAAAATAAATAATAAAAAGGAAAATGGATAACAAAAATTTGATTAATACACAAGAAGTCAAAAAAGAAAAAGGAAACTAAAACAGATGGAACACAAAGAAAATAGTAGGAAGGTAAAAATAAACACAAATAAATCAATAATTAAATAAATGTAAATACATTAAATATACCAATTAAAAAATTGTCAAACCAAACAAAAAAACCCCAACTATATGCCACTTAAAAGAGTCATACCATAAATATAAATATAAAGACATATAAAGGTTGAAAATAGAAGGATGGAAAAAAGTTATGCAAACAGTAATCAAAAGAAAGACGCATTACTAGAGATAAAGAGGGACATGTGACAATAATAAAAAGGTCATTAAACCCACAAGAAGAATATAAATACTATCTAAATTAACAGAATTAAAAAGAGCAACTGACAAACCTATAATCATTGTGGGAGATACTAACATATCTATTTAGATAAATGAGAAGTAGCAAACACAAAAAAATCTGTAAGAATATAGACGATCTCAACAAAACAAATAACAAACTTGACCTAATTTACAGATATAAATTATGTATTGCAGACCATGACTTCACAATATAGAGCTTTTCAAGCATATATAGAAGGGTTAAATTGATTTTATGCTGGGGTTTAAAGCAAGCGTTAACTTTCAAAAAACTGAAATCATTCAGACTATGTTCTCTGCCACTGTGGAACTAAGCCAGAAATCAAAACCCAACAGTGTACATAGTAAAATCCCCAAATGTTTGGACCTAAGCACCAGTCTTATAAATAATCCATGAGTCAAAGAAGAATTCACAATGGAAATCAGAAAATCAAATTAAAACTTGTGAAATCTAGAGGAAATGCACAGCTAAAAATGTAAAAAGGAAAGTTGAAAAATCAATGACCTAGGTACCCATCTCAAAATGTGACTGGGTGGAAGAGAACAAAGAAAATCAAGTCTGAAGAAAGTAGAAGGAAAGAACCAGTTAAGATAAGAATTTAACGACCTAAAAATAAAAGTACAAATGAGAAAGTTGACAGAGCCATTACTTAGTTCTTTGAAAAGACTAACACAAGTGATAAACTCCTAGTAAGACTAATTAAGAAAGAGATCATAATTTCTCGATATCAAGAATAAAAATCAGGGGACTTCCCTGGTGGCACAGTGGTTAAGAATCCGCCTGCCAATGCAGGGGACAGGGGGTCGAGTCCTGGTCCGGTAAGATCCCACATGCCGTGAAGCAACTAAGCCCGTGCACCACAACTACTGAGCCTGCACACCACAACTACTGAACCCTGCGCACCTAGAGCCTGCGCTCCTCAACAAGAGAAGCCACCGCAATAAGAAGCTCATGCACTGCAATGAAGAGTAGCCTCCACTCACCACAACTAGAGAAAGCTGGCGCGCAGCAACAAAGACCCAACACAGCCAAAATAAATAAATTTATTTAAAAAAAAAAAAAAGAATAAAAATCAGGACACAGTTATAATTGTAAAGATGTTTAAAAGATAGTAAAAGGATATTTGAACAACATTATAACACTATATTTGAAAATTTAGATGAAATAGTCAAATTCCTAGGGGAAAAAAACAAGGTACCAAGAGTAAAACAAGAAAAGAAAATCTGATAGTCCTGTGTCTATGAATGAAATTAAATGTCATTAAAGACCTTCCTGGGGCTTCCCTGGTGGCGCAGCGGTTAAGAATCTGCCTGCCAATGCAGGGGACACGGGTTCGAGTCCTGGTCTGGGAAGATCCCACATGCCGCGGAGCGACTAAGCCCGTGAGCCACAACTACTGAGCCTGTGCGCCTGGAGCCGGTGCTCCGCGACGGGAGAGGCCGCGACGGTAAGAGGCCCGCGCACCACGATGAAGAGTGGCCCCCGCTCTCCGCAAATGGAGAAAGCCCTCGCACAGAAACGAAGACCCAACACAGCCAAAAATAAATATAAATAAATTAATTAATTAAAAAAAAAAAAAAAAAAAAGACCTTCCTACACAAATCTCCCATGCAGAAGAATCCCAAATAATTTATGCAGACACTGTGCCCCCAAAGAAGTGGAGCACAACTCACCGCTCCGTAAGTATGGCTGCACATAGTGACTTCCTTCCAGAGAGAACAGTTTGGAAAGGTGGAAAAAAAGAGTAACTTTACAGAGAAGAATCCTGACAAACCCCACCTCGATCAAGTGATCAAGGTATCTATCAACATGATAAGTCATGCTGATGGCATGTACCCTTGATACGATGTGGTAAAAACGGCACTTTTACCTCTGTGGTCTTCCTCCTCAAAACACAGTCTAATCATAAGAAAACCATCAGACAAATCCCAAATGAGGAACATTCTCAACAAAGTACCTGGCCAGCACTCCACAAAATTCATGGTCATTAAAAACAAGGAAAGTCTGATAAACTGTCAAAGCCAAGAGGAGCCTAAGGACACATGATTACTCAATGCAATTTGGTGTCCTGGATGGGATCCTGGAACAGAAAAAGGACATTAAGTAAAAACGAAGGAAATATGAATAAAATATGGACGATACCTCTGTATATCACTGTGTAAGAGAACTAAATCCTTAACTACTATAATGGAAAGTCAATAAATAATGTCTAAATTTTTTTTTAAAATCAAGATAAATTTAAGAACATTATTTAGAAATACGGAGGTGAATTTTGAAGAAACTATGAAAAAGTAGACAGATCATGTGGAAATGGAAAGGGGCATGAGGGAAGCAAGGCAGGGCCTGCTACTTTTTGTTATAAATCTTTCGGTACCATTTGACTTTTTAAACTCTGCATATGCCTTACTTTGATAAAAATTAACTCAAAACAGACCACACAAAAGCACCCTTCTAAACAAAACTTAGGTTAAATAGGAAATCAAAAATAACCATTACAAGCCATGTTCCTGGGACAGACTCGAATCCCAGCTCACCACTTACAATGAGACCCTGGCCCAAACTTTCTGGGCTTCAATTTCCTTATATGTAACAACACCTAACTATAGGGTTGTTGAAGGACTAAAGGGGTAATAGATGGAAAAGTATACTCCCCCCACCCCATCCATGCCGGCACTAAAGCCCTCAGGAAATGGTTGCTGATACCGTCTTCATTACGCAGGAATGAATCTAGCAATTTGCGGTTCCCAGACATCATCTACTCTATACAACCCAAAACTGTTGTTGTGTTCTAAGGCAAAAGTGATCAGAACCCTGGTCCTCAAGTATTCCGTAGGCGCCAATCCTTAAGCATCAACACACGTAGGGGTGAAAAGACACTGCTGAATATGGATAGTTTCAAAAATGAAATCCGTGTTGCAGGGAGCCTGACGACCCAGTATAAATTTAGTTTCCGTAGGGGTGGCGAAGGCTAGGTCGGCGGGGGACCAGCGGACAAGACTCCTTCACGCACGGCCCTGCCTCCCCATAAAACTACAGGTCCCAGAGGGCAGCGCGCCCGGCGACGCGGCGCCCCAAGCCCGCAAGGCCTGTCGGGAGTTATAGTCTTTCCGGGCCGGATCGCTTACCTGAGGGATCGCGTTGTCAGTCTCGGCCCCTCCGCTCCGGTCTAGGAAGAAAGTGCCGAGGCGCGGCATAGGGATCTCTGTGCGCACCGGGAGCTTCTCGTGGGACATCAGGATGTCGTCCAAGGAAAGAAAGTTCTCCTCAGGCCCCAGCGCACCCGACTCCACCCGGAAATAAGCCTCGGACATCGCGGCGGCTTGAGCTTCTCCGTTTCCACTCTTGTGATTCGGGAGAGTCAGGGATGTAAAAGAAAGAGGAGGCGGCTGAGGCTGGTCAGGATTGTGAGGGTTGAGGATGTCGCTGCGGCCACCAGCCTGGATTCAAACGCTTTTACCGCGCCCGGGGACGGGCCAGGCAGGAGCAGTCGATCTAGGCGGGTCTGCCTAGGCAGAAGCAATCGACAAAGTCTGCGGATTTGGTTCAGCGCTACCCAGGGGAGGGGGAGCAGTAGGTGGATCCGCCCGAAGATTTTGTGCAGCTCTGTAGCCCAGTGTGAGAGCTTTAAAAAGCAGCTGGAAATGCCTTTGAAACTGCAAGATGCATTTGCTCTGGATTGTCTTTATGTGGTCCTTTAAACGTTTATATGAAATTGAAAACACTTTGCAACACGTTTGGGGGCTTAAAAAAAGATATCATTGCGCCCTCTCTCCCAGGCTTGATCCGTTCTGACCTGTTTACTACAGTTTGTCAATCTCTGTGAATATCTGTTAATCTTGGTACTTGAAAGAAACATTCAAAACAAAACAAAACTCTCGCACTAGCTCCAGATACTTATTATGGACTATTTGTAGTATCCTGGAGGAGGTGTAGAGTGGCAGGAAGGGTGGAGCACGAGCACACATGGCTTGCAAAGGTCCTGAGTCTACTTCAGGGCCTCCCAGTTCACCTTAACATCAAGTGGCAATCTCCTTTTGTGGCTTTTATTTTAAATCCTTAAAAGAGGAAATCTGATCGGCCCCGTTCATCTCTTTGAGGCAGGCACATTGGTCATAGGTGGCCAGCCACTCTGTAGATTGGGTGCCTGTGTCAGTGCCACAGGGACAGGGAAGGGGTCATGTTACAGGTACCAGACTTGGGGGCTCAGGGGCATGGGTGGTGGCAGAGTGTTGAGAGGCACTACAGAACTTATTTCATGAAGAAGGACATTTTCTGGGGCGACTAGAGCTGTGAGCAGAGGGTTCCTAGGAAAGGAATGTGTGTTAACCATGTTTTTTATTTTGTGTATTTTATGATGCTTTGACATCTTGGGGCCTTGCAGCCCCGAGGGAACTGTTCCTCCCAGGGTGAGCTAATTCCTAGAGTAACAAACAACTTGCTTATGAACCTGCCTGCCATGTACAAAGCAACTGATCCAAAGCCCGTATCCCAATCACTTCCTTTATCTAACTCCCACATACCAAGCCAATATTTCCCCTGCCCTAAATCACCCCAGGGCCAAGAACTGGACAACTAAGAGACCAACCTTATTCAAACTATCCAATCCTAAGTCTGTTCAGACTTGCCTACTCTGCCTCACCCATTTCTTCCCACAGAAACCACAGTAAAGGTTCTGGGCCATATTCTCCCCTTGCTCCTTGTGCCTCCTGACTGACCCTGGTACTTCCCTGTGTGGCCCTGCATGGCATGATGTGCCCCCTTCCCTTGGGAACTGTGAGCAATAAAGCTTCTTTCAGTGGCACTGACCACTCTGTGTCATCACTCAGTGACCAATATAAGTTAAATCCTGTGCATCGTCAAAACCAGAAACAGTGGGGGAGTGGGCCACGTTATGGAAAGCCTTGGGTGCTATTCTAGGGAGTTAGACTATTCCATAGGAAATGGGAGAAAAAGTGTAAGGTTCTTGAGCAAGTAGTAACATATATCTGAGCTTTAAGAAGAGAATTCTGGCAGTGGGGTGAAGAAGGGAGAGATTAGATGCAGGGAAGTCGGTCTGGAAGCTGTTCTGTGGGCAGTACCTGGCAAGCAGTCGGATATAGGAAGGAAAGGACAGAGCAGGTCAGAGATGACTCAGGTTTTTAACTTGGTTGGCTAGGGGGATGGAGGTGTCACTAATTGCTGTACAGACCACAGGAATATGGGCGGTTTGAGGTAAAATACATGTTCGATTTGGCACTCATGGAGTCCAGGAGCCGCTGAACAGGCAGGTGTGCCGCCCAGTGGAGAAACCAGCCTTGAACTTTCAGTTATCTATTTTGTGGTAGTTACATGAGAGTCTTTTTCTTTATCTTTTTTTTTTTTTCCCTGCAATGCTCGACTTGCGGGATCTTAGTTCCCCGACCAGGAACTGAACCCTCACCCTCGTAGTGAAAGCACAGAGTCCTAAGCATTGGACCGCCAGGGTTATCTATTTGTGGTAGTTACATGAGAGTCCTTTTCTTTATCATATTTTAAATGTTCAGTTTGCTACACAATCCAATACAAAAATAAACATAATTCATATCCAAAACTTACGATTTCTAGGATGAATGGATGTAGGGTACTGGATATAGTTTGGGATAAAAATATAAGTTAATTTGTCTAATTGAAGGCAATGCAGGTTATTTGCTGACAAAGAGAGTAAGCTATTTTTTATGTTGAAACTGTTGAGGTGGATGCTTAATGATCTATCAGTGCCAAAGAAAGGCATTATTTTTGTACAGAGACTAGAATATTGGCTCTAAACTCAAATACCACAGTTATTTTGATACTAAGGTAGTCCAGTGTTTAAGATGAAATCAGAGTACCTTGGTTTTCTTATTTAACGTCCTGGCTTATCCATGAAACTATTATTCATTTCTTGTATGTTTTTTCTCTATTTAGTCTGTTTTCTCCTTGAACTAGTAAGTGAATAAGCCAGAAAAATTGAAATGAGTGAACGTTTGAGCCTATGATGCTAAACAATTACATTAATTCATTGACAAAAGGGGCACATAGTTTATCAAGTATAGATCTGTTTATAGCCTAAAGAGCCAGCAATGCTTCTTTTTTTTAAGAAAGCTTGTGTCCCTTAGTCCCCAGCCAACCAATCTACATACCAGAATTACACTGAACAGAATTTCAGTATATTTATAATATTCAGAGTATATTCAATATATTTACAATATATGGAATTTCTGTCTTCTGAAAGGTATCTGCTGGATCCCTGAAAAACAGAGTAATTTTCCCACTGTAATCATTTCAAGATTGCAGAATTGTAGAACTGTGTAGCATATACAGACTTTAGATAAAGCAAAACTACAAGCAGCATTAAATCTGTGTTTTTTTGAATACCAGTGCTTTCTAAATTTCTTCCATTGAGTGGGGAGGCTGTGATGCAAGTGACAGAAATCCAAATCCAGGGGTGGGGGCAGGGGAAGACCTACTGGGGGGGCGGGGTAAGGAAAGAAACAAAGACATATATTGGACACCATCCTTCCAGTTGCTTGCTTAGCCAGAAGTTTTAGGATGTTCCTTGATCCCTCTTCCCTTACACCCTTAACTGGTCCATCAGCAAATGTTGGCTCTGCCTTCATAATATTTCCCGAATCTGACCATTGCTCATCACTCTGGTCCAGGCCACCATCATCCCTTGCCTGGATTTTTCAGTAGCTTCCTATTTAGTCTTGCTTCTGCCTATGACGTCCTTATTTATTATTATTTTTTAAACATCTTTATTGGAGTATAATTGCTTTACAATGGTGTGTTAGTTTCTGCTTTATAACAAGTGAATCAGTTATACATATACATATGTTCCCATATCTCTTCCCTCTTGCATCTCCCTCCCTCCCACCCTCCCTATCCCACCCCTCTAGGTGTTCACAAAGCACCGAGCTGATCTCCCTGTGCTATGCGGCTGCTTCCCACTAGCTATCTATTTTACATTTGGTAGTGTATATATGTCCATGCCACTCTCTCACCCTGTCACATCTTACCCCTCCCACTCCCCATATCCTCAAGTCCATTCTCTAGTAGGTCTGTGTCTTTATTCCCGTCTTACCCTTAGGTTCTTCATGACCTTTTTTTTTTCTTAGATTCCATATATATGTGTTAGCATACTGTATTTGTTTTTCTCTTTCTGACTTACTTCACTCTGTATGACAGACTCTAACTCCATCCACCTCACTACAAATAACTCAATTTCATTTCTTTTTATGGCTGAGTAATATTCCATTGTATATATGTGCCACATCTTCTTTATCCATTCATCCGATGATGGACACTTAGGTTGCTTCCATGTCCTGGCTATTGTAAATAGAGCTGCAATGAACATTTTGGTACATGACTCTTTTTGAATTATGGTTTTCTCAGGGTATATGCTCAGGAGTGGGATTGCTGGGTCATATGGTAGTTCTATTTTTAGTTTTTTAAGGAACCTCCATACTGTTCTCCATAGTGGCTGTATCAGTTGACATTCCCACCAACAGTGCAAGAGTGTTCCCTTTTCTCCACACCCTCTCCAGCATTTATTGTTTCTAGATTTTTTGATGATGGCCATTCTGACCGGTGTGAGATGATAACTCATTGTAGTTTTGATTTGCATTTCTCTAATGATTAATGATGTTGAGCATTCTTTCATGTGTCTGTTGGCAATCTGTATATC
Source organism: Balaenoptera ricei (assembly GCF_028023285.1). Taxonomy (NCBI): domain Eukaryota; kingdom Metazoa; phylum Chordata; class Mammalia; order Artiodactyla; family Balaenopteridae; genus Balaenoptera; species Balaenoptera ricei. Next base: position 36,888,326 of record NC_082657.1, on the reverse strand, counting down.
TTATTTGGAGAAATGTCTATTTAGGTCTTCTGCCCATTTTTGGATTGGGTTGTTTGTTTTTTTGTTATTGAGCTGCATGAGCTGCTTGTAAATTTTGGAGATTAATCCTTTGTCAGTTGCTTCATTTGCAAATATTTTCTCCCATTCTGAGGGTTGTCTTTTGGTCTTGTTTATGGTTTCCTTTGCTGTGCAAAAGCTTTTAAGTTTCATTAGGTCCCATTTGTTTATTTTTGTTTTTATTTCCATTTCTCTAGGAGCTGGGTCAAAAAGGATCTTGCTGTGATTTATGTCATAGAGTGTTCTGCCTATGTTTTCCTCTAAGAGTTTGATAGTGTATGACGTCCTTATTGTTCCTTGAAAACCCCGGGCACACTCATTCCTCAGGGCTTGGCACTGTCTGTTCCTGCTCCCTAGATTGCCTTTCTCTTGGATTTCCACATGGCTGGTCCTGTTTAGTGTTTCCTCCAAAGTCACCTTGAGTAAATGAAGCTTTCTCAATGAGACCTTCCCTAGCCCCTCTATCTACAGTTTTAACTCTCCCCCACTGGCACCAAGTATGCCCTCCCCTTTTTCCCTCAGCCCTGACCATTCTCTAATGTCCTATGTATTTTACTTATTTATCTTGCTGATTGTCACCCCTACTGGAACATTAGCTCCGTGAGGGCAGGGATTCTTTTTGGTGTATCTTTCACTGCTGTATCCCCACTGCTTAGTGCATGGTAGCACTTCATAAATATTTATTGAATGAATTTGTGGTTCTTTATTTATAGTAATTACATTATTTTCCTTTAAAATGTGAAGTAAAAACAATGAATCAGTTTTAAGTAAATAATAGTACAAATGATGTACAGATATTACAACAGGCACAAAGGGTAGCAGTGAAACATTGAAAACACTGGATTTAAGTGATTAAAAATACTTTGCCAAGGTACAGGTTCAGTCACATCTAACTTTCTACATCCATAAGCTCCAGTCAATAATAATGCCGTGATGAAAGCTCATTGACTGGACCCTGCTTAGTTAAATTTGTTAAAAGTTTGGTGCAACAGTATTGAATTTGACTTTTATACCAACTGTGAAAATGGAATGCTTAAGAGTCGACAAGATTTAAAATGGCTTAGTCTCCTACCTATGAAACATTTCCAGCAGCCATTTATACTCAATTGCTGTGTTACTTCTGGGATCTGACAGGCCTGGGTAGAGTCCAACTTCCAACACTTCAGGTGGCTCTGAGACCTCGGGTGAGTTATTGATTGGAAGCTTCTTCTCCTTTCTTTTTTTAAATTTGTTTTTGGCTACGTTGGGTCTTCGTTGCTGCGTGTGGGCTTTCTCTAGTTGCAGCGAGCGGGGGCTACTCTTCGTTGTGGTGCGTGGGCTTCTCATTGCGGTGGCTTCTCTTATTGCAGAGCACCGGCTCTACGCGCGCAGGCTTCAGTAGTTGTGGCACACAGGCTCAGCAGTTGTGGCTCACGGGCTTTAGAGCACAGGCTCAGTAGCTGTGGCGCACGGGCTTAGTTGCTCCGCGGCATGCGGGATCTTCCCAGACCAGGGCTTGAACCCGTGTCCCCTGCATTGGCAGGCGGATTCTTAACCACTGCGCCACCAGGGAAGTCCCAGGAAGCTTATTTTCTGCAACTGTAAAATGGGGATTATATGATAGTAGCTCAAGAGTTTTGGTGGAAGTGGAATGAATGAACCAGTCTATGCAGAGCGCTTAGCTCAGGGCCTGGCCTATAGTAAGGGCTCAATGAACATCCTCAGTATCATAATTATTCATACGCATTTGTTCACTGCTGTACCCTCAGCGTTCCAAATGATACTTGGCACGTAGCAAGCACTCAATAAACATTTGTTAAATAACTATCGTCATTCATTACTGTCATCATTGATAAAGGCTTGGCTACACTTGCCCGCACCCCCCCATTCAAGTTTCTAAATATACTCGAAGATGATAAATGATTATTCTTCAACTTTTCCCTGCAAACATTGTTAGAATTTATCTCTTATGAGTTCAAACTCTTAAAATTTTTTAATTTTGAAATTACAGTACTATGTTTGAAACCTTATTATGTAAGGTTAATGGATTTAAATCACTGGAGTTCATTTTTACATAATTTAAATGTTCTTTTGGTTGAGCTATTTCTTGAGCACTGCTTCAAAACGCCTTCAATGAGATCAAAATAAACTGATGGGCATAATGCAACCTCATGTGTGGGTAGTGCCAATTTTAGATTCTTCCCACAGTCTTCAGCAGAAATTGTAAATCCATCTTATATATTCAGAGACTTTGTGTGTCACCCTCATAACTTGGCAAAGGACCAGATATCGCATCAGCATAACAGAGGTAACTCATTTAATCCAACTTTTCTTTTGCTGTGTTCCCAGCCCATAAAAATACCCTTTCCTCCCATTCTTATATTTTTATCTTTTTCTGGTAATTTATTATATAATTGAATCCATGGTCTGAGAGCCAGAGTTTTTCTCAGTCCAAAGGAAGTGGAGTGGCAAGTAAATCCATTAGTTTGAGGAGAATATGGGGGAAGAACAAGCTGTCGCTTATTTATCAAGTTATTCAGATGGATCTGGCCGTCCAGGGGTTAAGACTCCGTGCTTCCACTGCAGGGGGCACGGGTTCAATCCCTGGTCAGGGAACTAAGATCCCACATGCCACATGCTACATGGTGTGGCCAAAAAAAAAAAAAAGAGATGTTCAGACACCTATTAGACACCCTGGGGCTGCTGATGTGAATGTGTAGAACAATATGACGTGTTCTGGGCTGTTGAGGAGATTGGTGCCCAGTGAAGGAAATAGTAACATGAGGTGATAAAAGCTATGACAGAGCAATGTCCAAAATGTTGTGGAAGTTCAGAAGGAGTGGGGAATTCTGACCTGGACAGCAGAGGGGTTTACAAAGTCTTTACAGAGGAAGGGGCATCAGAATGGTGCCTTCGAGAGTGAGTAGGACTTTTCCAGCAGGCCCACGAATGCGAGGAGGGGTCATCCCAGACCCAAGGATCAACTTCAAGCAAAGATGTGGGATCATGGAAGTTCGGAACCAAACTTCTTGCCTTTCACACCAGTCCCTCCTTTTGCCTTGCATCTGCTGGTTAATGGCTTCTCCATCTGCCTGATTACCTGTATCTTCATATGGCAAGTAACAGGAGAATCCAACTCAAACCAGCTTAAGTGACAAGGGATTCTAGATTCCAAAACTTGAGTCCAGGACTTCATGGTTGGTTAGTGCAACAGCCCCCAAGGCTGTCACTAGGAATCTAATCTTTGCTTTGCTCTGCACATAGTCATGTCCAGTTATGGCTCATTCCCCTGGGGGTCACAAGATGTTTGCCAATTAAGTCAGGTCTACAAGCATCTTTATTCTTGTCCAAACAAGGAGATCATTCGGTCCCAATAGAGAGTTCTAACGTTCATGCTCACTGACAGGTTTAGATCACATGCTCACTTCTGCACCCAAAGCTAGAGCCAGAGCAATGGAATGAGCTAATTAGTGTAAGTCACTCAAGGCCCACCTTGAAAGCTGGGATGGGGTCAGTTTCCCTAAAGCACATGGGCTGCACAACAGGGGAGACTGGAAGCCAATTCCTGCGTGACAACCTAGGTGCTTTTAGGAAAGCAGAAGCTGGGTAGAAAACAAATAAATGTCTACTGCAATCACTATCCAATTCAGGACCCTGGGAAGAATTCAATATTACTTCCTCTCTCACCTCCCCATATCCAACCTTTCAATAGATTCTGCTAATTCTACCTTTTTTTTCATTCTTTTGTCCATAAAATTGCCTTTGTTCAAGCCCTCATCACTTCTCACCTGTACTCTCAAAATGCCTCCTGACCGGTTTTTCTGTGCCTCTGCTCTCTCCTTCTTCCAAAGTTCCCTTGCACTATTCCCATAGTGACCTTTCTGCCCCAAAGATCTGATCTTATTACTATCCGGCTTACAACCCAAATGGCTCCCCATGGGTTACAGAATAAATTCTAAACTCCTCGGTAAGTCATATATGTCTTCCATGATCTGTGTATTAGTTTGCTAAGGCCACCATAACAAAATACTGCAGACTGGGTGACTTAAACAACAGAAAAGTTCTCACAGTTCTGGAGGCTGAAAGTCCAAGATCAAGGTGTCGGCAGGGTTTGTTTCTCCTGAGACCTCTCTCCTTGGTTGCAGATGGCGCCTTCTTGCTGTGTTGTCACATGGCCTTTCCTCTGTGCGTGCACATCTCTGGTATTTCTTTCTTATAAGGACACCAGTCATATTGGAGTAGGGTCTCACCCTTATGAACTCATTTTACCTTAGTTACCTTTTTAAAGGTGCTAATTCCAAATATAGTCTTGTTGGAGGTTAGGGTTTCAATATATGAATTAGGGGGAAGGGCACAATCCAGTTTTTAATAATCTGGTTTCTATCTTCAGCCTCTGATAATTACTCATTGTTACCCAACAATACGGTTTCCCAAGAGCAAAGATTAGCTAGAGATGTCTGATTGAACACAACCACACACACCGCCCCTTCCTACTTCCTGCCTCACATGTCCTGAAACGACACCTTCTGTCTCTTTGTAGGTATTTTTGTCTATACATGAAACTCATAAAAACACAGGAAAGCAAGAAAGAGTGCCACCAGAAGAGCAGATTATTCATGAATTCCTGTAAGATAGAAAGCAGATGGGATCAGATTGACAGAAAAACTGGAGCAAAGAAAAACACAGCTTAAACATGGATAGGAAAAAAAAAAAAACCTACTACCTAGGAAACTAGAACAGTTTGGGGATATTCTAAGCTCAGTCAACAGACACCTAGAGCAGGAGGAGGTGCTGGGGCAAGAGATGGGATATCTGTATACATGAGAGCCAGGTCAGGGCTTGCTTCCATAGCACAGAGTAAAACTGGAAGAATGTCAGAAAAATTAGCATGGCCCCTGGCTCAAGGATGATGTGAACTTGTGAAGCATTCCATATTTTTGATAGTATCACCCCACAGATTACGTGCTAATCACAAAGAAGAAAATGTACTTTTACAATGCAAGGATCTGATGGTCACCACCCAAAAGAAGTGATCCAATGTAACATATCAATGATGGGAAAACTTGATATTATGTGTCTATAGATGTCAGGCAGTATAATGTATGTTGAATCACCTATGAAGAATTCTTGCCAAAATAGTTAACCTGATTCCAATCAAGCCTCTTGACTCAACTCTACAAGAAATGTGGGAGTGAGTGAGGGGGGTTTAAGAAAACGTTAAACGACACCAAGAAGAAACAAGTAGAAGAAATCAGAACGTGGAGCCTCCTAAGAGGGCCCCTAGTAAAATACTGTCTCAGGGAATCTGGTGTTTTGATTGTAAGACAGAAGTTCCTGACCTCAGAACGGCTTAAGATGATGCTTCATAACCCTCTCGGGTATACAAAAATCTCTCTAAGAATCAAGGGCCTGCCTCATTGCTCCTCTCAGCTAGACAGTAATGCTTCTAAGACTTCTAAGGGAGTGGTCTGATAGCAGCTTCACAGGGAACTCAAGATTAAAAAAAAGACATCAGCCTGATCCTGATGTCATAATGGAATGAGACTTTGGAGGACTCTTGGAAATGGTGTGTGTATTTTGCACGTGAGAGAAAGGCGAATGCAGACGGTCTTCAACTTGTGATGGTTCTACTTACAACTCTTCAACTTTACAATGGTGCAAAAGTGATAAGCATTCAATAGAAACCACATTTCAAATTTCAAATTTTGATCTTCTCCTGGGCTGGTGGTATGTGGTACAATACTCCCTCGTGATGCTGGCCAGTGGCAGCAAGCCCACAGCTCTTGGTCAGCCAGGTGATCATGAGGGTAAACAATCAATACACTTACAAACACCCTGTACCCAGACAACCACTCTGTTTTTCACTTTCAGTACAGTATTCAATAAATTACATGAGACATTCAACACTTTGTTATAAAATAGGCTTTGTGTTGGGTCATTTTGTCCAACTGTAGGCTAATGTAAGTGTCCTGAGCATGTTTAAGGCAGGCAAGGGTAAGCTATGATGTTGGGTAGGTTAGGTGTATTTCATGCATTTTAAACTTGTGATATTTTCACTTTATGATGGTTTATCAGGATGTACCCTCATCATCAATTGAGGAAGATCTGTAATTTGTGGCCAGAAGGCAGACCATGGCAGTTTTTAAAACATAGCTTCAAATTCTCTGAAACTGGGTGGGCTTTGTGACTACTTCAAACAATAGGGAATGATGGAAGGGATGCAGTGTGACTTCTGAGGCTAGGTCAGAAAAGGAATGCAAGTCCTATTCACCGAAACATTCCTTCCCAGAGCCATGAGCCATTATGTAAGAAAACTGACTACTCTGAGGCCACCATGCTAGAGAAGCTCCACGCATATGCTCTGGTGGGCATTCCTAGCTGAGCCAGCCTTTCAGCCATCACAGCCAAGGTGTCAGACATGAAAGCAAGGCATCTTGGATGCCCCGGCCAGTCCATCTGCCAACTGAATAGCACCACTGACTTTTTTCAATGTCGCGTGAAACAAAGAATCACTTGAATTTGTGGTCCACAAAATCGTGAGATATGAGATAGTTGTTTTAAGCCACTGAAGTTAAAATGTTCTTTATATAGACAACCAGGGCATAATTTGGCTCTTCAAAAAGTCAGTGTCATGGGGGTGGGGGAAGATGGTGTGTCAGTTTAAAGGGCTATGGCACCCAAATACAGTAAGTCAGCCTTGATTGGCTCCTGGCTCTAAAAACTAGATGACAAATACTTTGGGGACAAGTAGAGAGACTTGAACACAGACTAGTAGATAATATTTTTCAGGAAATTCTTGTGAATTTTGTTAGATATGAACATAGTATTATGGTTGTACAGAAAAAATGTCTATTTCTAGGAGATACTTCCTGAAGTAATTATAGAGCAAGTGTCATTGTGATCACAACTTACTTTACAATGGATCAGCAAAACGATCTCACACACACATGCGCACATAAAGTAAATAGAGCAAAAGGTTACAGTTGTTTGAATCTAGGTACTAGGTATATGAGAGTCCATTATACAATTCTTTTAACTTTTCTGAATGTGAAAATTTTTGTAATAAAAAGTTGAGGGGAAAAAAAGATCAGGGAAAATTATGAAAACATTGCCAACTTCATTAGTCATCAAGGAAATGCAAATTAGAACCAAAATGCAATACCACCCACCGGAATGGCTAAAATGAAAAGGACAGAAAGTGTTGGCAAGACTGTGAAGCAAGTGGAATTCCTTCATAGACCACTGGTGGAAGCATAAATGGTACAACCATTTTGGAACACTGTTGGCAGCATCTACTAAAGCCCACGTATATCTACCCTATGATTCAGCAACGCCTCTCCCAACAGAAATCCATATTCATGTTCATCAAAAGATATGTACAAACTCTATTGATAGAGGTCTCAAACTGAAAACTACCCAAATATACATCAACAGGAGAATGAGTAGATAAATATACATTCATAAACTGGAATGCTATACACCCACAAGAATGAACAAACCACAACCACACATGATACTGTGGACAAATCACACAAACGTGCTAAGTAAAAGAAGACAGACACCAAAGAGTACACACTATATGATTCCATTGCTTTCATAAAGGTTGATTCTAACATTTTAATAAAGATAACACAAATCTACAGCAATAGAAGTCAGGATAGTTACCCTTGGAGGTGTAGTGACTGGAAGGGGACACAAGGGTCCAGGATGTTGGTAACATTCTCTTTCTTGATCTGGGTGCTGATTACAAGGGTGTGTTAACTTTGAGCAATTTCCTGTGTCCTCTGCCTGTCTCTCTAGAAATGCTGGGTTTCTGGTATGCTCCTCACTCTTCAAGTTCCCTCATGCCTCAATGTCTCTGCCATGCTGTTCCCTCTGCTTGCACCGCCTTTTCCACCTGTCTTCGCCTGGTTAGTCTCTACTCCTCCTTTACTTCTCAGCTCAGAAGTTCTCTCCTCCACAAAGCCTTCTCTAACCTCCAGATTCAGCTAAATTCCTTTTTTCCATCTGTCCTATACAGTAGTATCCACTCTAGACAGTTATACTAATACTGTATTACAGTGAAATTCTTTGGACTCCTCTGCTAGACCACAAGCTCCTTGAAGGCAGTAATTTTATTCACTGACATAAACCAGTATTTGGTGACTGTTTGCTAAAGTGCCTCAACTAAATCTCCCTCAATATACGTGAAAGAAATGTGTCATGAGCCCTATATTGTTCTTATTTATTTATTTATTTTTAATAAATTTATTCATTTATTTATTTTCGACTGCATTGGGTCTTCGTTGCTACACGTGGGCTTTCTCCAGTTGCTGTGAGCGGCAGCTACTCTTCGTTGCGGTGCGTGGGTTTCTCACTGTGGTGGCTTCTCTTGTTGCGGAGCACAGGCTCTAGGTGCATGGGCTTCAGTAGTTGTGGCACATGGGCTCAGTAGTTGTGGCTCACGGGTTCTGGAGCGCAGCCTCGGTAGTTGTGGCGCATGGGCTTAGTTGCTCCATGGCATGTGAGATCTTCCCAGATCATGGCTTGAACCTGTGTCCCCTGCACTGGCAGGCGGATTCTTAACCACTGCGCCACCAGGGAAGTCCCCCTGTATTGTTTTCAAAATACAGCCTGGAGACCCGGATTGAATAAAAAATAGTGATATTATCCAACTTTGATATATGAAAAGATAATATAATACTTTTCTAATTTTTAGAGAGTCACTTTTTAGTTTTATAAATTTGATTTCATTTTAAGCAAAGTTTAAACTCTTCATCTTAAAATTCAGCAGCTGTAAGAAAAGATACCCTTTTTTTCACCTATCAGATTGGCAAAGATTTTAAAAAATTGAGAAGACACTGTGTTAGACAGGACTATATATTGGTTTGACCTCTTTGGAGGGCAATTCAGCTACTATCAAAATATAAAGTGAACATATTTTTTATGTAGTAATTCTACTACTAGAATTTTTCTATAATATCCTACACATGTGTGAAAAGATACATACAAGGACATTCACTGAAGCATTGTTCCTCATAGCAAAAGATTAGAATCAACTAAAGGCCTATCAATTGGATGCTGGTAAAACAAGGCCATTTTACTATGGAACACTACAAAGCCATTAAAAAGAAGGAGGCTAGACTTCCCTGGGGGCGGAGTGGTTGAGAATCTGCCTGCCAATGCAGGGGACACAGGTTCCAGCCCTGGTCCAGGAAGATCCCACATGCTGCAGAGCAACTAAGCCAGTGTGCCACAACTACTGAGCCTGAGCTCTAGAGCCCATGAGCCACAACTACTGAGCCCACGTGCTGCAACTACTGAAGCCCACGCACATAGAGCCCATGCTCCGCAACAAGAGAAGCCACTGCAATGAGAAGCCCTCGCACCGCATCGAAGAGTAGCCCCCGCTCGCTGCAACTAGAGAAAGCCTGCGCGCAGCAACGGAGACCCAACACAGCCAAAAATAAATAGATAAATATATTTTTTTAAAAAAAGAAAAGAGGCTGATTCATATTACTGATCTGATCTGATATCCGAGTTATATTCTTTTTTAAAAAAACTGTTGATTTTATTGATGAAGATAATTGATAAAGAATGCAAGTCAAAGGTACACATCTGAAAATATCAACTTTAAATCTGATTTACTCAGTATTAATTTTAGGTGATAGATTAAGTAAAATTAATGATACAAGCCAAATGATGCCTGCATCAAATTCAATGTGCATAATGCTCTTGACAGCATCAAACGAATTAAATTGTTTGAGGAAAACCTGCGATTATGTTTATCAAACATCTGTCACTGATGCTAAACAAATTGCAGAATCTCGTGATTTTGACACCAATTTTTTCACCCTTTAAAATAAACATGAAAAAGAGGGAAAAGATCTTCACTTGAAAATCTTATGATCAGAAAGTTACATTCTTTTTTTTTAACATCTTTTTTTTTCCAACATCTTAATTGGAGTATAATTGCTCTACAATGGTCTGTTAGCTTCTGCTGTATAACAAAGTGAATCAGCCATACGTATATACGTATTCCCATATCCCCTCCCGCTTGTGTCTCCCTCCCACCCTCCCCACCCCACCCCTCTAGGTGGTCACAAAGCACCAAGCTGATCTCCCTGTGCTATGCGGCTGCTTCCCACTAGCTATCTATTTTACATTTGGTAGTGTATATATGTCCATGCCACTCTCTCACCTCATCCCAGCCCACTCCTCCCCCTTCCCGTGTCCTCAAGTCCACTCTCCATGTCTGCATCTTTATTCCTGTCCTGCCCCTAGGTTGTTTTTTTTTTTAGATTCCATATATATGCGTTAGCATATGGTATTTGTTTTTCTCTTTCTGACTTACTTCACTCTGTATGACAGACTCTAAGTCCATCCACCTCACTACAAATAACTCAATTTCGTTTCCTTTTATGGCTGAGTAATATTCCATTGTATATATGTGCCACATCTTCTTTATCCATTCATCTGTCGATGGACACTTAGGTTGTTTCCATGTCCTGGCTATTGTAAATAGAGCTGCAATGAACATTGTGGTACATGACTCTTTTTGAATTATGGTTTTCTCAGGGTATAGGTCCAGTAGTGGGATTGCTGGGTCGTATGGTAGCTCTATTTTTAGCTTTTTAAGGAACCTCCATACTGTTTTCCATAGTGGTTGTATCAATTTACTTTCCCACCAACAGTGCAAGAGGGTTCCCTTTTCTCCACACCCTCTCCAGCATTTATTGTTTGTAGATTTTTTGATGATGGCCATTCTGACTGGTGTGAGGTGATACCCCACTGTAGTTTTGATTTGCATTTCTCTAATGATTAGTGATGTTGAGCATCCTTTCATGTGTTTGTTGGCAATCTGTATATCTTCTTTGGAGAAATGTCTATTTAGGTCTTCTGCCCATTTTTGGATTGGGTTGTTTGATTTTTTGATATGGAGCTGCATGAGCTGCTTGTAAATTTTGGAGATTAATCCTTTGTCAGTTGCTTCATTTGCAAATATTTTCTCCCATTCTGAGGACTGTCTTTTCGTCTTGTTTATGGTTTCCTTGCTGTGCAAAAGCTTTTAAGTTTCATTAGGTCCCATTTGTTTTTATTTCCATTTCTCTAGGAGGTGGGTCAAAAAAGATCTTGCTGTGATTTATGTCATAGAGTGTTCTGCCTATGTTTTCCTCTAAGAGTTTTATAGTGTCTGGCCTTACATTTAGGTCTTTAATCCATTTTGTGTTTATTTTTGTGTATGGTGTTAGGAAGTGTTCTAATTTCATTCTTTTACATGTAGCTGTCCAGTTTTCCCAGAACCACTTATTGAAGAGGCTGTCTTTTCTCCATTGTATGTTCTTGCCTCCTTTGTCATAAATTAGGTGCCCTTATGTGCATGGGTTTATCTCTGGGCATTCTATCCTGTACCATTGATCTATAATTCTGTTTTTGTGCCAGTACCATACTGTCTTGATTACTGTAGCTTCGTGGTATAGTTTGAAGTCAGGGAGTCTGATTCCTCCAACTCTGTTTTTCTTTCTCAAAATTGCTTTGGCTATTCGGGGTCTTTTGTGTTTCCATACGAATTGTAAAATTTTTTGTTCTAATTCTGTGAAGAATGCCATTGGTAGTTTGATAAGGATTGCATTGAATCTGTAGATTGCTTTGGGTAGTATAGTCATTTTCAAAATATTGATTCTTCCAATCCAAGAACATGGTATATTTCTCCACCTGTTTATGTCATCTTTGATTTCTTTCATCAGTGTTTTATAGTTTTCTGAGTACAAGTCTTTCACCTCCTTAGGCAGGTTTATTCCTAGGTATTTTATTCTTTGTGTTGCAGTGGTAAGTGGGAGTGTTTCCTTAATTTCTCTTTCTGATTTTTCATTGTTGGTGTATAGGAATGCCAGAGATTTCTGTGCATTAATTTTGTATCCTGCAACCTTACCAAATTCATTGATTAGTTCTAGCAGTTTTCTGGTGGCCTCTTTAGGATTTTCTATGTATAGTATCATGTCATCGGCAAACAGTGACAGTTTTACTTCTTCTTTTCCAGTTTGTATTCCTTTTATTTCTTTTTCTTCTCTGATTGCTGTGGCTAGGACTTCCAAAACTATGTTGAATAAGAGTGGTGAGAGTGGACATCCTTGTCTTGTTCCTGATCTTAGTGGAAATGCTTTCAGTTTTTCACCATTGAGTATGATGCTTGCTGTGGGTTTGTCATATATGGCCTTTATTATGTTGAGGTAGATTCCCTCTATGCCCATTTTCTGGAGAGTTTTTTATCGTAAATGGGTGTTGAAGTTTGTCAAAAGCTTTTTGTGCATCTATTGAGATGATCATATGGTTTTTATTCCTTAATTTGTTAATGTGGTGTATCACATTGATTGATTTGCATATATTGAAGAATCCTTGCATCCCCGGGATAAATCTCACTTGATCATGGTGTATGATCCTTTTAATGTGCTGTTGGATTCTGTTTGCTAGTATTTTGTTCAGCATTTTTGCATCCATGTTCATCAGTGATATTGGTCCATAATTTTCTTTTTTTGTGATATCTTTTTCTGGTTTTGGTATCAGGGTGATGGTGGCTTCGTAGAATGAATTTGGGAGTGTTTCTCCCTCTGCAACTTTTTGGAAGGGTTTGAGAAAGATCGGTGTTAGCTCTTCTCTAAATGTTTGATAGAATTTGCCTGTGAAGCCATCTGGTCCTGGACTTTTGTTTGTTGGAAGATTTTTAATTACGGTTTCAATTTCATTACTTGTGATAGGTCTGTTTATATTTTCTAACTCCTTCTGGTTCAGTCTTGGAAAATAGTGCATTTCCAAGAATTTGTCCATTTCTTCGTGGTTGTCCATTTTATTGGCATATAGTTGTTTGTAGTAGTCTCTTATAATTCTTTGTATTTCTGCAGTGTCAGTTGTGATTTCTCCATTTTCATTTCTAATTTTATTGATTGCGTCCTCTCCCTTTTTTTCTTGATGAGTCTGGCTAAGGGTTTATCAATTTTGTTTATCTTCTCAAAGAACCAGCTTTTAGTTTTATTGATCTTTGCTATTGTTTTCTTTGTTTCTATTTCATTTATTTCTGCTCTGAGCTTTATGATTTCTTTCCTTCTACTGACTTTGGGTTTTCTTTGTTCTTCATTCTCTAGTTGTTTTAAGTGTAGGGTTAGATTGTTTATTTGAGACTTCTTGTTTCTTGAGGTGAGATTGTATTGCTAAAAACTTCCCTCTTAGAACTGCTTTTGCTGTGTCCCATAGGTTTTGGGTCATCATGTTTTCATTGTCATTTGTTTCTATGTATTTTTTTATTTCTTCTTTGATTTCTTCAGTGATCTCTTGGTTATTTAGGAGTGCACTGTTTAGCCTCCATATTTTTGTGTTTTTTACAGTTTTTTTCCTGTAATTGATTTCCAGTCTCATAGCGTTGTGGTCAGAAAAGATGCTTGATATGATTTCAATTTTCTTAAATTTTCCGAGGCTTGATTTTTGACCCAAGATGTGATCTATCCTGGAGAATGTTCCATGTGCACTTGAGAAGAAAGTGTATTCTGCCACTTTTCTCTGTATTATTTCTTGTAATTGCATGTGAACCTACAATTATCTTAAAAAGTTTAATTAAAAAAAGCAAGATGCAGAACAATGTATGTAGCATGATACTATTTTTATAAAAAGTAGGACTATATTTATAGATATGCTTGTCTTTGCATATTAATAAAATATGCATATTAATGAAAATGATAACTGGTTTCCTCTAGGAAGGAGAACTAGGAGACTGAAGGAAGGAGGAGGGAGACTTATTTTCCATCATATAACCTTTTGCATGGTTTGATATTTTAAACCTGTGAATGTATACTTTCACATTAAAAACCCCAAGAAATTTAAAAACAAAGCAAATGTGAAATTTGAATAAATATTTTTTTAAGGAAAGTAAAGATGAGCACTCATAAACCATCACTTTATATACTATAAGTATCCTATGCCCCTTTTAGTGGGGAAAATCAGGACTTTTACTGGGAGGAGGGGAAATGGATGCTTGGTAAGTGCCAGCAACCTGCACCCCCTTTGGAAGGCCACCTGTGCCTCCTAACTTATAAATCCAGGGTGGGGAAGGGTGTCACTGCACCCCATGTACCAACAGGGCACCATTTGCCAACATTCTGCTGCTGGCTGTGTAGGCAGCCGTGACTCCACTCCAAGCCACCATAGCTCAGCCCCAGGGGAGGCTTTTATCTTCTGAAATATCATTACACATAATTTAAAATTTAAAATCAACGCTCAGAGACCCAGCCACGTAGGTGTTCTTATGTATTAACATGTTGCGTGCTGAAGATAAAGAAGGCCCACACTCCTGCTGGATCGGGAAATGCCCCCCCAATTCTGATCCCTTGTGGTAAAGCTATTTACTTGGGGCTGTTGGACCTTTAGAAACAGACCCAGTTTATTTAGTTTAACACGATCAATATCATGTCATCATTACTGAGTTCTTTTAACTCGCTGACAGATGATCATGTTTCCCTAATATCTGTTGATGAAACCTCTTCTTAGGAGATAAAGAATTTTATTTAACAAAAAATAGAAAAATTAACTGAAGCGCCTATAAAAATACACTTTAAAAATCCTGCATCCCACTCTAGCAGTAGACAAAAGACAGTATCACACAGTTGAAATTTAAAATGTGAGATTTAAAGTACAAAAAGTATAACTTGATTCCATGTTGAACAGATCAAGAACTTATTTTTTAAAAAATCTCTTTCCCTCCCCCATCTCCAATCAAAGATCTAAAATATTTCAGACCTGAAAGATGCTCAAATCTGTCAGTGCTTAGCAGTTGGGAAACCAATGCAAATAGAACATTACACCTCCCCAAAACTACTGTTCCTGTTCTTTCCACACAACAAGCCACGTTACAGACCGTGAAAAACATAAGCCTTGCTGGTTATACTGACAGTGATACCAAAAAACACGCTTAATGCCAGAAACTGAGCATTCAGTTTTCTTGCAAGCAATGCAGTGTGAAAAAATATATATAGAAAAGTGATAACTTTGGCAGCTAGCATGTTTAAGAAATAATGCACAAAAACACAAGGGAAGAAATGGATCTCAGATTTACGAAAATTCATGATCTTTAATGCTTGTAGGGGTTAGATCTTTGATACACTTTGGAAGGCCAGGCTTAGGCAAAGCCTAAGTATGTGAGAGATATCTTCAGTGCCCCCTTTGGGCATGGATTCTGTCACTGGGACTGAGCACTCCACTGGGGACCTCTGAGAGCCACCTCTCTTTAACCTGCTCAGTCCTCAGAGCCTGTGCAGGAAGGGCCACCTTTCCTGGAACACCAAAATCATGCATCACTGGTGGTAATGGCTTTGCCTGCTTGTGCTGGTGTTCTGGCTTCTAGTGCACTAGCTGACATGTCTAGGGTGATCAACTATCCTGGTTTGTCCGGGACAGAGGCGTTTCTTGGGACACAGGACTTTTAGTGTTAAAACTGACTTGATCCCACATTAAAGACTTAAAACTATAAAACTCTTTGAAGAAAACATAAGGGAAAAGCTTCATGACATTGGGCTTGGCAATAATTTCATGGATATGACACCCAAAACTCGGGCAACAAAAGCAAAAAAAAAAAAAAAAAAAAAAAGGTGCTCAACATTGCTAAACATCAGGGAAATGCAAATGAAAACCACAAATGAGATATCACATCACACCTATTAGAATGGCTATTATCAGAAAAACAAAGATAACAAGTGTTGGCAAGGATGTGGAGAAACTGGAAACCATGTACACTGTTGGTGGGAATACAAAACGGTGCAGCCATTGCATGTATGTAGGTCCTTCAAAAAATTAAAAATAGAACTACATATGATCTAGAAATCCCACTCCTGGGTACATATCCAAAAGTACTGAAATCAGGATGTTGAAGAGATAATCTGCATCCCCATGTTCACTGCAGCATTATTTACAATTGCCAAGATATGGAAACAACCCAACCGTCCATCAACAGATGGATGGACAAAGAAAATATGGTGTATACATACAATGGAATATCATTCAGCCTTAAGAAAAGAAGGAAATCCTACCATTTGCAACAACACTCATGGACCTGGGAGACATTATGCTAATGAAATAAGTCAGTCACAGAAGAACAACTACTGCATGATTCCACTTATATGAAGTATCTAAAATAGTCAAACTTATAGAAGTAGAAAATAGAATGGTGCTTGCCAGGGGATGGGAGAGGGGAGCATAGGGAATTGTTCAATGAGTATAAAGTTACAGCTATACAAGATGAATATGTTCTAGAGATCTACTGTATGACATAGTGCCTATAATTAACAATATGGTGTTTTGCACTTAAACCTCAAGAGGATAAATATGTTAAATGCTCTTAACACACACACACACGCACGCATGCACACACACACACACACAAAGCAAAGGGGTACAAGGGAACTTCTGGAGGTGGTAGATATGTTTATTTCTTTATAGTGGTGATGAATCATGGATGTATGCATATATCCACACTCATCAAAATGTATACATCAGATATGTACCGTTTTTGTTTATCATTTATACTTCAATAAAGCTGTAAAAAAAAAAGAGGTAAGATACATAATTTTATGAATGTTCTTTGGTCAGTGCCCTGCAGCAGGTCTGAATAATCTCGATGATTTTGACATGGCAATCTCAATTTAATGCTAAAATATAAATTCAAAGTTGAAATGTTCAGTCCCCCATTTTAAGATTAAAATATTAGAATTTCTTAAAAATAAAAACAGGGACTTCCCTTGTGGTCCAGTGGTTAAGACTTCACCCTTCAATGCAGGGGGGGTGAGGGTTCGATCCCTGGTCGGGGAGCTAAGATCCCATATGCCTAGTGGACAAAAAAACCAAAACATAAAAATTTTTTGTAACAAATTCAATAAAGACTTTAAAAATGGTCCACATCAAAAAAAATCTTAAAAAAAATAAAAACAAACCCAACTGAGCCAGTCCCATCCTCAACAGCCAAAAGGTGGAAGCAACCCAAGTGTCCACTGACGAATAAATGGATAAACAAAATGGGGTCAACCCATACAATGGAATATTATTCAGCCTTCAAAAGGAAGGGAATTCTGACACATGCTGCCACATGGATGAAACTAGAGGACATTATGGGGAGTGCAATAAGCCAGTCACAAAAGGACAAATACCGTATGATCCACTTATATGTGGTCCCTAGAGTAGTCAGATTTAGAGACAGAAAGGAGAATGGTGACTGCCAGGAAATGGGGGGCAGGGGTGTTGTTTAATGGGTGCAGAGTTTCAGTTGGGGAAGATGAAAGTGTTCTGGAGATGGATAGTGGTGAATGTACTTAATGCCATAGTATGTACTTAAGGTACACACTGTATACAGAATGTATGTAATGTCACTGTGCACCTAAACTGGTTAAAATGGCAAATTTTGTTATATATTTTTTTACCATGATACAATTTTCTTAAATTTAAAAATTAAAAAATAAAACTGAGTCAGTGCTAGGCAAACCATGTCTTATACCTTGGTACTTTTTCCCCTCCTCTCTTTCATCACATGGTAGCTGTATTTTGATTCACCTGCTCATTCAAACCGAGGTCCCATAGGTGGAGAATTCCCTGTCACAGCCCCTGTTGTTGGAAATGCAGGTTCTGAAGCACAGGATCTTATTTTCCCTCCAGCCCGGGATACAGCTGATTGGATGGGTAGACCCCTGATCCAAGCAGAGCATGACTCATGGACTGGACCAATCAGATTCTTCCCTTGACTACTGCACTAATTGACACAAAGTGCAGCGGCTGTCGGCACTGGACACCAGAGTGGAGAAACAGAGAAATGGAGCAAGAGGGAGAGGGGCTGAGAGGGACCCCTTCTTGGAGGCTTGCGGATTCAGCCTTCTTTGGATTACGTGAGGACTCTATTCTTACGATACCCTCCTTTCACTCAAGCTACTTGGACGGGATTTTTCCCCCAGCTCCCAAAATGCCAGTTGTACTCACTGAGAAACCTTCTGTAGTTAGAACCACTTGATAAAATTGGATTATATCTGCATGAATGTAATAAAAATAAACCCGGGGAAATCACATAGGCTATAGCAATGATTCTCAACGGGGTGATTTTGCTTCCCAAGGGATATTTGCTAACTTTTAGAGACATCTCTGGTTGTCAGAATAGGAAGGAGAAAGTAAATAGGTCCACTGGCTTCTAGTGGGTAGAGGTCAGGTATGTCAGGAATTGTCTGTCTCAAAATGTGAGTAGTGACAAGCTTGAAAAACTCTGCTGCAGAGGATTGGAGCCTTGAAAAAAATATGCACAAGAATTTATTCAGACCCTTAATTTTATATAAATTGAAAACATTTAAAAGTATTTCCAACCTCTGAGACAGAGGCGATGGAGGACGTGAGTTGTTTTTGTTGGCTCAGAATCTGTTCACTGTTGATTTGTCCTTAGGAAACTGCCCTTCCCCACTCTCAGTCCATGTGGTGTCTGCCAAGTTGACCTGAGTGGTCATGGAACTCAGGTTGGCCAATCAGAATATCAGCACCTCCCTCCCTCCTATTCTCAATAGTGATGGGGTAAAGAGATGGGTATGTGACCAAACCAGACCCATCCTGGGATCAGGAGCATGCTCTTTGGGTAGGGGATGCTGTGAAGGTAACTCTGGCCACCTGGAGGGGAGCACCTAGCTAACCTGGCAGCCCGCAGAGACAGGTGAGCAGAGAGATGGGGCGAGTGAGACTGGGTCCTGTTTCAGGCATTGGATCTAGCTATGCCAGAGGCACCCCCTTCAGCTCTCATTGACATGAGCAGGTACCTTCCAATTTTGACTTAAGCCACCTGAAGTAGGGTTTCTGTCACTTAATACTGAGAAGTGGAGTAGCTCAGATAATATCTCTGTCATAGGTTTAGCAAAGCACGGAAAGACACCTATGGTAACATGTGGTGTGTGTGTGTGTGTGTGTGCGTAAAATATCAATACTATGGAGTCTTGCTTTATTGTCTTTCCCAACATAAGATCCATATACCTTGCTCCCACCCTACCTACCTCATTCCCTGTTGGTTTCCTCCCAATACTCTCTCCTCTGCCAGCCGAGTCACACAGTCCTTATTGCCTTCAGCCCTTTGTGCCTACACTTCTCTTTGTACCAGTGTCTACCTGCTGGTCCCAGAGAACTGAATGTCAGCTCATGCTTACTGAGCACCTACTAGGTGCCATACACTGTGCAAATACTGCATATGCATGGCTTTATTTGACCTGCAAAACCACTCTCTGTGTAGGAACTATAATTGTTCTCATTTTACAAATTAGGAATTTGCTCAAGATCTCTCAGCTCTCCAGAGGCTGACCTGGAATTCAAACTCAAGTTCATTGGGTTCCATTGCCTGCGATCTTAACCACTATACCACACGGCCATCTATTTTTTTTTAAAGACTAATTACTTGAGTCAGAAAAAAGTGTCTATGGAATTGAATCAATACATTTCTGAGTCATTTTTTTCCCTAAAGAGGCTTAAATATGAAGAAAGTTGCAACTTTTCAGTATTTATGGCTTAGCTTTCATAATCTCAAGGCATTTTTTAATAGAATACAGATTACCAAAGTTTCCACAAAAGGAAATGTAACTTCAATAGTTCTGGGCTGGTCTGCCAGCTGCACACCACTATGTAAACTTTTAAATCACTGTTTGACAATGCACAGGCAACGCTTAGTAATATATGATGCCACGTGGCTCTGTGTCAGCATTCCTGAGTCATGGCTGGGTACCTATAACAGCCAAGTGACATATGCTTTAACGGGGTCTGACTCACTTATGTAAGCCTCATTAACTTGACAGAGTTTGTTTTATAAAATTGAAGAGGATTCTCTGAACTTTGATTTTTTTCATCTCTCTATATAACAATGATATGAGTTCAAAATTATCCCCATAGCCTCATATGACTTCATCTTAGTCATTGCTCTCCTTTCATCTTGAGTGAAATTTCTTTAAAGCATAGTATTATCCTTGCTGTGCCCACCTTTTGCTCCATACTCACTTCTACACCTCTTACAGGCTGGCTCTCTGGCTTCTGCTCCCTCCATGTCACTGAACTTCTCCACAACCTCCTAGATCCAGTGGACCCTTTGCTGATCTTACCTGGTTTGGCTTCTCTGCAGCATACTATCTGCCACTCCATTCTTCCTGGTATTTTTTTCTCCCTTGCATTTCAGGATAGAATTCTTCCTTGGTACTTCTCTTGTCTTTCAACACTAACTTTTAGCCTCTCTTGCTGGCTGCATTTTTTCTTCTTCTCTTTCCATTGAGATATTCTGTGCTTACTCCCTTTTTCCTTTCTAGTCTAAACGTTATTTTCCATGAATCTATCCTCTACCCCACTGTCTTGAGGATCTCTCTCAGGTAACCTGAATAAATCTTTGGGTTCCCAGTGCCCATCTCAGCTTGGTGTGACATTCAAAGAAACACACCCCAGGGACCAAAGTTAATTAAAAATACTTCCAACATTCACTTCTACATCTTAAAGAACATCAAAAGGCGTCCAATTCTTAACCCTAGACACTACCTCCCCAAATCCTCTTTCCTTATTACATAGTCATTTAAAAGAATAAAGTAAATTTACATGCACTGGCCTGAAAGCTAAAATGATTAGCATACTCTTCAGTAAAAAAACACAAGTTGCAAACAAAGATGTATACCACAATTCCATTCATGTTTTTCAAAGAGTGTATGTGAAAGGTGGGGTGGAGGGGATGGACTGGGAGTTTAGGATTAACAGAGGCCAACGATTATATATAGAATGTAAACAACGAGGTCCTACTGTACAGCACAGGGAACTATATTCAGTATCCTGTAATGAACCATAATGGAAAAGAATATTAATATCTCTATCTGAATCACTTTGCTGTACACCAGAAACTAACACAACATTGTAAATCAACTAATTTTCAATAAAATAAATTTTAAAAAAGTATATGTGAGAATACAAAAATAAACTCAAAATGGATTAAAGACCTAAATGTAAGGCCAGACCATATAAAACTCTTAGAGGAAAACATAGGCAGAACACTCTATGACATAAATCACAGCAAGATCCTTTTTGACCCACCTCCTAGAGAAATGGATATCAAAACAAAAATAAACAAATGGGACCTAATGAAACTTAAAAGCTTTTGCACAGCAAAGGAAACCATCAACAAGACGAAAAGACAACCCTCAGAATGGGAGAAAATATTTGCAAATGAAGCAGCTGACAAAGGATTAATCTCCAAAATTTACAAGCAGCTCATGCAGCTCAATATCAAAAAAACAAACAACCCAATCCAAAAATGGCCAGAAGACCTAAACAGACATTTCTCCAAAGAAGATATACAGATTGCCAACAAACACATGAAAGGATGCTCAACATCACTAACCATTAGAGAAATGCAAATCAAAACTACAGTGAGGTATCACCTCACACCAGCCAGAATGGCCATCATCAAAAAGTCTACAAACAATAAATGCTGGAGAAGGTGTGGAGAAAAGGGAACCCTCTTGCACTGTTGGTGGGAATGTAAACTGATACAGCCACTATGGAGAACAGTATGAAGGTTCCTTAAAAAACTAAAAATAGAACTACCATACAACCCAGCAATCCCACTACTGGGCATATACCCTGAGAAAACCATAATTCAAAAAGAGTCATGTACCAAAATGTTCATTGCAGCTCTATTTACAATAGCCAGGACATGGAAGCAACCTAAGTGTCCATCGACAGATGAATGGATAAAGAAGATGTGGCACATATATACAATGGAATATTACCCAGCCATAAAAGGAAACGAAATTGAGTTATTTATAGTGAGGTGGATGGACCTAGAGTCTGTCATACAGAGTGAAGTAAGTCAGAAAGAGAAAAACAAACACTGTATGCTAACATATATATATGGAATCTAAAAAAAAAAAAAAAAGGTTCTGAAGAACCTAGGGGCAGGACAGGAATAAAGACGCAGACGTAGAGAATGGACTTGAGGACATGGGGAGGGGGAAGGGTAAGCTGGGACGAAGTGAGAGAGTGGCATGGACATATATACACTACCAAACATAAAATAGATAGCTAGTGGGAAGCAGCCGCATAGCACAGGGAGATCAGCTCGGTGGTTTGTGACCACCTAGAGGGGTGGGGTAGGGAGGGTGGGAGGGAGATGCAAGAGGGAGGAGATATGGGGATATATGTATATGTATAGCTGATTCACTTTGTCATAAAGCAGAAACTAACACACCATTGTAAAGCAATTATACTCCAATAAAGATGTTTAAAAAAAAGTATACGTGAGCATATATAGGCAAAATTTAAGCATGAAACACAAAATTATTAACAGGTGGTGATCTCAGGGCAAGATGATGGTGGAGGGAGAGAGAGATTAGAGGAATGGAGGGTTTTTGTAGGCAAACACACACATACACACACACACAGGTATTATGGGTCATTTTAACGTTTTGTGTTGTTTAATATTTTCAAAGAAAAAAAATTTTCTGAGAAACTAGAAGCTTTCCCACAAGGAACAGATGTCCCCTCTCACCACTCCTTTTCAGCATCATACTGGAAAGCCTAGCTAATGCAATAAGACAAAAGAAGTAAATAAAAGGTATACTAACTGGGAAGGAAGAAGTAAAACTGTCTCTGTTTGCAGATGACATGATTTTCTATGTAGAGAATCCAAAAGAATTCATAAAAGAATCCTGGAACCAATAAGCAATTATCACAAGGCTGTAGGATAAAGGCTAATATACAAAAGCCAATTGCTTTCTTATACACCAGCAATGAACAAATAGAATTCAAAATTTAAAACACAATATCATTTACATTAGCATCTCTAAAAATTAAATACTTAGGTATAAATCTAACAAAATATGTATAAGATCTACATGAGAAAAACTACAAAACTCTGATGAAAGGAATCAGAGGAGACCTAAATAAATGGAGAGATACTTCATGTTCATGGTTAGGGAGCTCAATATTATCAAGATGTCAGTTATTCCCAACTTGATCTATAGATTCAATGCAATATCAAATCAAAATGCCAGCAAGTGATTTTGTAGATCTCAACTGATCCTAAAGTTTGTATGGAGAGACAAAAGACCCAGAATAGCAAACACAATATTGAAGGAGAGGAATAAATTCAGAAGACTGACATTACCTGATTTCAAGACTTACTATAAAGTTACAGTAATCAAGATGATGTGGTGTTGGCAAAAGAATAGACAGATCAATGGAACAGAATAGAGAATCTAGAAATAAATCCATGTAAAGATAATCTACTGGTCTTTGACAAAGGAGCAAAGACAATACAATGGAGCAAAGATAGTCTTTTTAACAAATGGTAATGGACTAACTGGACATTCACATGCAAAAAAACGTGATGCTAGACACAGATCTGGCACCCTTCACAAAAATTAACTCAAAATGGATCACAGACCTAAATGCAAAATGTAAAACTACAAAACTCCTAGAAGATAATATAGGAGAAAAAATAAATGACCTTGGATATGGTGATAATTTTGGGAGATATAACAACAAGGGCATGATCCATGAAAGAAAGAATTGATAAGCTGGATTAATTAAAATAAAAACTTCTATTCTGTGAAAGACATGAGAATTAGAAGACAAACCACAGACTGGAAGAAGATATTTTCAAAAGACATATCTAATAAAGGTCTGTTATCCAAAATAAATAGAGAACTCTTAAAAATCAACAATAAAGAATAAACAACCCAATTAAAAATGGGCCAAAGACCTTATATCTCACCAAAGGAGATATGGGAATGGCAAACAAGTGTATGAAAGATGTTCAACATCATATATGATTAGGGAAATGCAAATGAAAACAATAATGAGATACTACTACACTCCTATTAGAATGGCCAAGATCCAGAACACTGACAACACCAAATGCTGGAGAGGATGTTGAGTGACAGGAACTCATATTCATTGCTCATGGGAATACAAAATGGTACAGTTGCTTTGGAAGACAGTTTGACAGTTTCTTCTAAAACTAAACATACTCTACCATATGACCCAGCAATTGCACTCTTTGGTATTTACCAGAAGGATTTGAAAACTTATGTCCATGTCAAAACCAGCACACAGGTGTTTATCACAACTTTTTTCATAATTGCCAAAACTTGGAAGCAACCAGATGCCCTTCAGTAGGTGAATGGATAAACCATGGTACATCCAGACAATGAAATACTACTGAGTGCTAAAAAGAAATGATCTATGAAGCCATGAAAAGATATGGAGGGAATTTAAATGCATGTTACTACGTGGAAGAAGCCAATCTGAAAAGGCCACACACTGTATAATTCCAATTCTATGACATTCTGGAAAAGGCAAAACTATGGAAACAGTAAAATGATCAGTGGTTGGTAGGGGTTCAAGGGAGGGAAGGATGAATAGACAGAGCATGGAGGATTTTTAGGTCAGTGAAACTACTCTGTATGATACTATAATGATGGGTACATGTCATTATACATTTGTCCAGACCTATAAAATATACAACACCAAGAATAAGCCCTAATGTAAATTATGGGCTTTGGGTGATAATAGTGAGTCAACGTAGGTTCATCAATTATGACAAATGTACCATTATGGTGTAGGATTTTGATAGTTCAGGAGGCTATGCACATGTGCGGCGAGTGGTATGGGGAATAATTGTACCTCCCGTTCAATTTTGCTATGAACCTAAAACTGCTCTAAAAGTCAATTTTAAAAAATTCCCTGTGTACCATTCGTATCGTTCTCCACCAAAAATTTCCCCCTGCATCCCACTTGTAGGAGCTCCTCTCCAGTCTTCTCTTTCCAGTTCTATTCTTATGTTCTTTGTAAGTAAATTCCACATCTGTAAATCTCACCACTCTAATACTCTGATCTGGAGTATCAGCCCAGGAATGGGGTGAGGGAATGGGAAGGGAGGTGGGAACATTCCCACATCAACGTTGCCGTCCTGGTTACACCAAAATATTGCTCCCTGATTTAAAGCCCTCCAGTGGCCACAGGAAAACACTCATGACATTCAAGGCCATCCTTGATCTCGCCCCTCGCCATCTAACTTTTCTTTGGACCATGCTGTCATTATGCCAGGGTCCCAGAGCGTCTCTTCCCACCTTCTATATCCCATATGAAACTTTAACTTACGTGCCTCCTTCACTCAATGGTGAGCTGAGGGAGGGAGGGATTTAATCTTTCCATCTGTGTGCCATTGGTACCCAACACAGTGGCTGGAACACAGTACTTGGATGTTCTAAGGATAAGAGCTAACACATGTTGAGGGCCTTCTGTATATGTGGGCTTTGAACTAGGTCAAGATGGTACCTGTCATAATTGCAGTCCTCCTCTCCTAAGACACAACTCTGCCCTAGTCCTGTGCAGAGGAAGCAGCCACAGGTGGCCACTTTCAACGCCATGAAACTCCATTCCTGGACCACAGGAATGCCCAAACAAGGCATGAGGAGCTGGCTCAGACCAGCCCACCCAAAGAGGATGGTAGCCTGTGAAGGGCCCAATTGAAAAGCTCTACCCAGTCATGATGATAGCGATTAGCTTTGCCCATCAGATTCTCTCCTGGGAATTTCAGCTGGGAACTACAAAGGGAGACTTGGTTAGCAGCAAGAGCAGAAGTTGAAAAGATGCATGGCAAGAGACCAACAGGCACTGATCCTGATGAATAAAGAGAAGCAACCGGTAGAGAAAAGGTGCAGAGTAAGGGCCTGGTGGTGGACTTGGGGCGGCGGAGTGACCTGATCAAGGGCACGGAGAGGGAGGAGCAGGTGATGTTGAGATGAAGGAACACCCACAGCAGAGGGGAGGCAAAATCATCTGGTGCCCAGAGCTGGGCTGTGTTCTTCCTACCATGAGCTACCTCGGTCTCCATCAGGCTGGCTGGTGGCTGTTTCTGTGAGGCACCGCAGCGGGGCAGTGCCTGGGTGAGAGTCTGATCTTCTCTGCTGCCAATGCCTTCATGATATGCCCCAATTACCTGCCTGCATCTGTGTTCTTCCAAAGCCTGCCTGATATGGATGCTCTACGTTGCTGCCTAGGGTAACTTTCACAAGGACATGGGGGCTCCTAGAGATGAACCAACTCCCCCCGCCCCCTTCAAGTGGTGGAGCTGAGTTATAAATTCAGGTCTGTGGACTTAAAGCTCATGGCAGTGCAGCTCTGTCCCGGGCATTCTAATGCCTGATGCCTTAACTGATAAGGCAAAGAAGAAAGCCAACCATGTCAACCCCAGCCTCTTCCCAGGCTATGCAATGCAGGCTCTTACTCAACATAGGCTTAGTTTTTATAAATCATGTTTCCCACTGCAGAAGCCTGCAACTCTTCATTAATCTTCATAATGACTGTACCAGATGGTATTCCAAGCCCTATGTGTAGGTAACCAGCTCGGTTTCAACTTGGTGACAGGGATAGCAGGAGGGAACTAGGACAGAAAACAATAGATCATAGCTATGGTGGTTGAATATTGGACTCTTATTGTTTTGCCTTGAACCTCCCTCCCCCCCTTTTTCTGGAACTCGCTTCTCTGCCCACTCAGCCATATGGTTTGGATTAAAGGTGGCCACGAAAGATTCCGCACCCTGGCTAGAGTTAATTGGGTCAGGGATGGATATCTGTTCTTTCCTGCTCTTCGGCAGCCTGGGAAAATCATGTGCCCCCATCCTGTCATCCTTTGATTGGTCCACACATGGGCATTTCTGAAGTCAGGCCGATCAAAACCCTTCTGTGGGTTTATTAACCTGGGAAAACTATGAGGGAAGTTTAAAGTGTGGAGCATGTTCACTCTCTCTCCACTACCAATGTGGTGAACTCTAATTTTTTTTATTATGGTAAAATACACATAACAAACTTTACCATCTTAACCATTTTAGGTGTACAGTTCCGTGATGTTAAGTACATTCACATTGCTGTGTAACTCATCTCCAGAACTCTTTTCATCTTGCAAAAGGGAAACTCCTGTACTCATTAAACAATAACTCCCCATTTCCCCCTTCCCTCCGCCCCTGGCAACCACCCTCTGCTTCCTGTCTCTAGGTATTTGACTATTCTAGGTACCTCATATAAGTGGAATCATACAAACCCTATAGTTTTGTAGTTGTTGTTTACACTAAAATAATGATTTAAAGGAACTTCACTGAACTGAAATTGCTTACAGTTTATAAACACTCTATTATAGTTTCATTATTTAACCACTGTAAGACTATCAGCCCACATTTTACTTTTTGGAATTTCCCAAGTGGGCCACAGTAGGCGGCATCTTCATTAATCTTCATAATGACCGTACCAGATGGTATCCCAAGCCTGCGTGTATGTAACCAGCTCAGTTTCAACCTGGTGACAGTTCTGCTTCAGTGGTTGAACCCGTATACCAGGGGTCCTACACCGGGGGTAGTTTATCCTCCCCCTAGACCATCTGGCAATGTCTGGAGACATTTTTGGTTGTCACACTGTGGGAAAGGTACCCCAGCTATCTGGTGGGTAAAGGCCAGGGAGGCTGCTAAACATCCTCCAATGCACAGGACAGTCCTCCACGATACACCCACAATTATTGGCCCAAAATATCTGTAGTGTGGGAGTTGAGAAATCCTGATCTACACAGTGCTGGCATTTCCCTGCTCCACACAGATCACAATTTTCCAGTCAAGGAATCATAGTAGATGTAATGGAATTGAAAAATGCCTCCTTTCCCTGAAAGGAGTTCTAGGGAGGTCCTAACACTGTCAGTGTACTACCAGCTAAAATATTTCTGAAAAGTTATGTTAAATAAAGTTTCCCCTGTTTAGTGATTCCAACACTTGACCTTATATGATGCTTTTCTTACCTCTTCCTATATCTTACTTTACACTTTTGGCTTTTTACAGTGAAAACCAAAAATTGTACCAATAGTCCAGCTTTTTGGAGAGGTGATGGTCAGGACCCCTTCTTTTAGATATTGTGCAAGAGCACGTTCAACTTTCAAGTGATCGAGAAAATGGATGTGATCCACAAATTTATTTCTTTGCAGAAATGATTTCCACACTAATTCCATCATGCAGCAATTATTCTGAAATACATAAGGACTTACATAATTCTCTCCACTTAGCAGCCAATATCCTATGATAGAAATTCTCCCAATCCCAAGTAATGGTATTTGCCTGATTGCTTGAGAGCATAAGAGGAAGTGAAACGAGGCACTTTAGACATTATTTACGAGTTCTAACTTGGAAGTAATCAAGACTAGCCCCAGAATCCATAGGCTAGTCGGTGAGTAAATGAATCTCTCAGTTTAAGTGTGTGATGTAGTTAACTTCCCCGTGTGACGCTGTAAGGTACCAAGTTGTGTGTGAGTGTCTTACTGTGTGAGTGTCTCGTCAGTTAGAATTCTCGTTATTGTTTCAGAAGACCCAGCCCCAACTGGCTTCAACAAAATGAATGCACTGACATAACTGAGCAGCCCCTGGGGAGCTGGCTTTGGGACCTTCAAGTGAGGCACTCGGGCCTCCATCTCTCGGTCGATTGGCTCTGTGCTCCTCTGGAATTGGCTTCCTTCTCAGGCTTCACGTTGAGGTGAGGTGGCCACAGCTCTCCCTCCCCCTATCCTTCCAGGTTCAAGTCCAGCAAGAAGAGAGAAGAAAGGACACTCATCTCTCCCCTAGAGCCCAGCCACAGCCACAGCGCCCCTCACTGGGGCTTATGCCATCCCTTGGTGGGGAGGGTGGATCCAGTGCACCCAAGCGCAGGACTGAGAGTAATGAGGGGGCGGCTGGAGGGGCAAATTTGCTGTTAGGAGCAGAAGGGGAAGTTGATACGGGGCCACCAACATAGCAAATGACCATCGCTAGTGTAAAAAATACATAACCAATAATGAAAGGAAGAAAAGGAAACCCTTGGGCCAGCTAACTTTTTAGCATTTAAAATTTTTCAAAGTGTGTTTATGATTGTTTCCTTGGCTGTCCCTAGCAACAGTCCCGTGAGTTAAGGCAAGTACAGCCATACTCCCTCTCCCTGGGGGAGGAAACTAAAGCCCCACGTGGCTTGCGTGATGTCCTTGGTCGCCCTGGGACAGTAGCCTGACTAGAAGCCAGGTCTTGGGCTCCTAAAGAGACTTTCTATTTATCCTGAGGACAGAAGTGCTCAGTTTAAAATTAATTTGTGCGATTTTTTTAAATAAAAAAAGTGTCACAGTAGCATTGGCTAAGTTTCTACTTCAGGTAGGTGAAAGACTCTACCACCCAGGTACCTAGACGTGTTCATCGTCCTCATGATGCAACTAGAGTGCTCTAGGGAATCACTTTATTTCCAGAGTCTGGGCTGGAAGAGCTCAAAGAGTATGATGAAGATGTAAGTAACAGGGACTGGACTTTCAGGTGGCAAAGTCATAAAAGTCTCAGCAAATTGTAGAAAATATAAAAGTCTTTAAAAAGATGTGTACTCTCTCTGTCTTTGGTTTTAATCTGAGCTGTCATCCAAGGGCAGCCCTCTGTAGAGAAATGGCTTTGGACTCAGAGCATGGAGGTTGGGGGAAGTGAACAGCCACCAAGTCATCACTCTGGAAGTAGCTGTTTTCCTTGTATTCTTTTAGGGGTTAAAACCTTTCTGAAAGGTGCTGGGTGGATTGAGCCTTTGTGATTTGTTTGGTGGTGCTCTGAAAATTTCTTGTCTCTGTTCCTAATTTTAGAGCTAGCAGCTGTCACTGCTTTGTTCTAACAAGTCGGTAATTTTCCATCCCCCTTGCTTACTTGTATTCCCTTTTTATATCTAATCATTCACCCTGCAAAAACTTCTAACTTGGTCTTGTCCCTTTTTTCACCCCCAGGGAGGATGAGCACGTCATATAGTCTATCAATTAGTGTTTTGTCATTTCTGTAACTTAGTAATCACTTTTTTAAAAAATTAAAAGCTTTCCTCCTTCAAAGTATCACCTTTTATTTCACCTGCATACACTCTATGCATAATATAATGGAAACATTCTTACCTTATTTGACAGAGTTTTAGCCTGCCATGTTTTATAGGATATGACATTCAGTGCTTTTCATCTTCCTAACAAGAAGGTTGCTTTTTGTTTGTTTCTTATTTGCCCACTTATTTTTTAGGATTTCATGGGTGTTAGTACAATTTCTTGGAAGTGTTTGACAGGTGGTATTATAACTTTATTTTTCTATTTTAATTTCATATGATCCAGGATTTGCTTCAAAATAATCCAGATGGTGGGGTAAGGGAATAGGGGCTCATGAAACAAGACTGGCCATGGTAATGGTTGAAGGGGTTGGTGGGAACATGGGGGTTCATTATACTACTCTCTCTACTTTTATGTATGCTTGAAATTCTCCAAAATAAAAAGTTTTAAAATTTTTTGCAAAAATATTACTTCTAATAATTTTCCTTTAATAAAGATGATGCTGATAGTACAGATACTGCCACCTATAGGTGGAAAATATATTACACTTATTTTTCTCTGATGGCTAGGTAGCAACATCACAAAGAAACATTTATTATAATCTTCATCTCCAACCTAGTAAGCAATAACTCTAAAATGTTATTGCCATTATTATTTTCTCAGAACTCTCCATAAATGTGAATTGCTAGGTACAACACACATAAATTTTATTTTCTTACAATCTCTCTTCTCAGTTAAACTAGTGTTTGAAAACGGTCAACTTACATTTCAATATTAAGAATCATGATTTTTAAAAATTTGAAAATACCAAACCAGAATATAATAAAAATGTGTTTTTGGCACTTCAAATGTTTTTGGTGACTTGAGAATAGTTTATATTTTAAGTTCTCATGTTCACGTGAACTCTTCATTTTCATGTGAGCCCACAAAAAAAAGTGCTTGCTTTCAAATTTGGGGAAAATGTAAGAGAAACTTCTCTAAATTATATAGAGTGGGCATAAGTAACTTTATGGATACCATAAATGAGTGACAAAAATAAACACTTTTGGGGTTAAGCAGGATGTTTTGGAAATTGTGCTTGAAGCTTATGATAGTTCTGATATCAGGATAAGCACAAAGTTGCCATCAGCGCACATTTCAAGCCTCTCTCCCTCCTTCCTTTCTCCTGTGATTAGAGTTACATGTTCACTAATACTCCTTTGTTTTCTGACGTATAATTTTATTCTATGTGGTTGTCTTGTATATGCCTTTCAGATAAAATTTATAAGACCATTTGGCCTATAAAAATTTCAAGAGTAAAAATATTTCCTGAGATGGTCTTGCCTAACATTTTTCCTTTGTTAATTGTTTCTGTAGGACCATGTCTACATCCTTCTGCCCCTTACAAAGTATTCTGAGGACAGAGTTTCACCCAGTAATGAAAATATGTTACATTGATCCTGTAGACCAACAATCTCCCAAGATTTCTATTCCTTCCTAAGGAAGAAATAGAAAATATGAACAGGCCAATCACCAGTAATGAAATTGAATCAGTAATTAAAAAAAAAAAAAACTCCCAACAAACTAAAGTCCAAGACTAGACAGCTTCACAGATGAATTCTACCAAACATTTAGAGAAGAGTTAACACCTATCCTTCTCAAACTATTCCAAAAAATTGCAGAGGAAGGAATGCTTCTGAACTCATTCTACAAGGCCAGCATCATCCTGATACCAAAACCAAAGATATCACACAAAAAAATAAAAGTATAGGCCAATATCACTAATGAACATAGAGGCAAAATCCACAACAAAATATTAGCAATCCAAATTCAACAGTACATTAAAAGACTCATACACCACGATCAAATGGGATTTATCCCAGGGATGCAAGGATGGTTCAATATCTGCAAATCAATGTAATATATCACATAAACAAATCAAAGAATAAAAAACATATGATCATCTCAACAGATGCAGGAAAAGCTTTTGACAAAATTCAACATCCATTTATGATAAAAACTCTCAACAAAATGGGTAGAGAGGAAATATACTTCAACATAAAAAAGGCCATATATGACAAGGCCACAGCTAACATCATACTCAATGGTAAAAAGCTGAAAGCATTTCCTCTAAGGTTAGAAACAAGACAAGGATGCCCACTCTCATCACTTTTATTCAACATAGTATTGGAAGTCTTAGCCACAGCAATCAGACAAGAAATAAAAGGAATCCAAATTGTAAAAGAAAAAGTAACTGTCACTGTTTGCAGATCACATGATACTATTCATAGAAAATCCTAAAGACACCACCAAAAAACTACTAGAACTAATCAATGAATTTGGTAAATTTGCAGCTTACAAAATTAATATACAAATATCTGTTTTGTTTCTATATACTAACAATGAATTATCAGAAAGAGAAGTTAAGAAAACAATCCCATTTATAATTACATCAAAAAGAATAAAATACCTAGGACTAAATCTAACTAAGGAGGTAAAAGACATATACTTGAAAAACTATAGGACACTGATAAAAGAAATTGAAGACAACTCAAGCAAATGGAAAGATATTATGTACTCATGGTTTAGAAGAATTTATATTGTTAAAATATCCATACAACCCAAGGCAATCTACAGATTCAGTGCAATCCATATCAAAATACCAATGGCATTTTTCATACAACTAGAACAAATAATTCTAAAATCTGTATGGAAACACAAAAGATCCCAAATAGCCAAAACAATTTGAGAAAGAAGGACAAAGCTGGTGGTATCATGTTCCCTGATTTCAAACTACACTACAAAGCTACAGTAATGAAAAAGTATGGTACTGGCACAAAAACAAACACATAGATCAATGGAAAACAATAGAAAGACCATAAATAAACCCACGCTTACACGGTCAATTAATCTATGAAAAAAGGGCAAGAATATACAATGGGGAAAAGACAGCCTCTTCAATAAATGGTGTTGGGAAAACTGGACAGCTACACGCAAAAGAATCAAACTAGACAACTTACACCATACACAAAAATAAACTCAAAATAGATTAAAGATTTAAATATAAGACCTGAAACCATAAAACTTCTAGAAGAAGAAAACATAGGCAGTACACTTTTTGGCATCAGTCTCAGCAATATCTTTTTGGATTTGTCTCCTCAGACAAGGGAAACAAAAGCAAAAATAAACAAATGGGACTACATCAAATTAAAAAGTTTAAATTAGGAATTTGGGATTAACATATACACACTACTATATATGAAATAGATAAACAATGAGGACCTACTGTATAGCACAGGGAACTATACTCAATATTTTGTAATAACCTATGTGTGGGAAAAGAATCTGAAAAAGAAAAAAAGAAAAAAATATATATAAATAACTGAATCACTTTGCTGTACACCTGAAACTAACACAACATTGTAAATCAACTATACCTCCATAAAAATTAAAAAAAATTTTTTTTTAAAAAAGCTTTTGCACGTAAAGGAAACTATCAATGTAACAAAAAGGCCACCTACTGAATGGGAAAATATATTTGCAAATGATATATCCAATAAAGGGTTATATCCAAAATACACAAAGAACTCATTTAACTCAACATCAAAAAAGCAAACAACTCAATTAAAAAATGGGCAGAGGACCTGAATAGACATTTTTCCAAAGGAGACAAACAGATGGCTAATAGGTAGATGAAAAGATACTCAACATTACTAATTATCAGGGAAATGTAAACCAAAACCACAATGAGATATCATCAATCTCACACCTGTCAGAATGGCTATTATAAAAAAGACAACAAATAACAAGTGTCGGCAAGGATGTGGAGAAAAGGGAAACTTCTCCACACTGTTGGTGGGAATGTAAATTGGTGCAGCCACTATGGAAAACAGTATTCCTCAAAAAATTAAAAATAAAACTACCATATAATCCAGCAATTTTCCAGGGTATTTATCTGAAGAAAATGAAAATACTTATTAAAAAAGATATATCCAACCCTATGTTCATTGCAACATTATTTACAACAGCCAAAGATGTGGAAGCAACCTAAATGTCTATTGACAGATGAATGGATAAAGAAGCTGTGGCATATATACACAATGAAATATTAACTCACCACAAAAAAGAAGGAAATCTTGCCATTTGCGACAAAATGGGTGGACCTGGAGGGTATTATGCTAAGTGAAATAAGTCAGAGAAAGACAAATACAGTATGATTTCACTTACATGTGGAATCTAAAAAACAAATGAACAAACATAACAAAACAGAAACCAAGTCATAGATACAGAGAACAAACATGTGGTTGCCAGTGAGGAGGGGAGTGAAGGGAGAAGACGAATAGATGAGGGAGATTAAGTGGTACAAGCTCTCAGTTACAAAATAAATAAGTCACAGGTATTAAATATACAGTGTGGGGAATATAGTCAATAATTATGTGATATCTTTGTATGTGAGAGATGATAACTAGACTTATGGTGATCATTTTGAAATGTACAGAAGTATTGAATCACTATGTTATATACCAGGAACTAACATGGTGTTGTAGGTTAATTATATTTCAAAAACAAACAAACTCATAGAAAAAGAGATCAGGTTTGTGGTTACCAGAGGTGAGGGGTGAAGGAAGGTAGAATTGAATGAACGTAGTTAGTCAAAAGGTACAAACTTTCAAAAAAAAAAAATGTACAAACTTTCACTTATAAGATAAATAAGTACTAGCGATGTAATATACAACAGGATAAATATAATTAGCATTACTGTACATTATATATGAAAGTTGTGAAATCCTAAGAGTTCTCATCACAAGGGAAAACATTTTCTATTTAATTTTGTATCTATATGAGAAGGTGGATGTTCAGTAAACTTATTGTGGTCATCATTTTATGATGTATGTAAGTCAAAACATTATGCTGTGCACCTTAAACTTATACAGTGCTGTATGTCAACTATATCTCAGTAAAACTGGAAGGAAAAAAATGAGGAAGGATTAAAAAATAAAATAAAAAATAAAGAACTCCTACAGCTCAACAATAAAAAAAAAAACCCAATTAAAAGAATGGACAAAGGGGCTTCCCTGGTGGCGCAGTGGTTAAGAATCCGCCTGCCAATTCAGGGGACACAGGTTCGAGTCCTGGTCCAGGAAGATCCCACATACCGCAGAGCAACTAAGCCTGTGCACCACAACTACTGAGCCTGCGCTCTAGAGCCCATGAGCCACAACTACTGAAGCCCGCATGCCTAGAGCCCGTGCTCCGCAACAAGAGAAGACACTGCAATAAGCCCGCACACCGCAACGAAGAGTAGCCCCCACTCGTCGCAACTAGAGAAAGCCCGTGTGCAGCAACAAAGACCCAACACAGCCATAAATAAATACATTTTTTAAAAAATGGGCAAAGGACTTGAATAAACATTTCTCCAAAGAAGATATAGAAATGACAGGTTAATACACAAAGATATGCTCAACATCACTAATCAGTAGGGAAATGCAAATCAAAAGCACAATGAGATACTACACACTCATTAGGATTGCCAATATGCAAAACAAACAAACAAAAAACAACAGAAAATACAAGTGTTGGTGAGGATGTGAACTAATTAGGACCCTTGGGTACTGCTGGTGGGAATGTAAAATGGTGCAGCCGCTATGGAAAACAGTATGGTGGTTCCTTACAAAATTAAACATGGAATTACCGTATCATTCAGCAATTGCACTTCTGGGTATATAACCAAAAGAATTAAGAGCAGGGACTGGAACAGATATTTGTATACCTGGGTTCATGGTAGTATTAATCACAATAGCCAAGAGGTAGAAGCAATCCAAGTGTTCATCAACAGATAAATGGATAAACAAAATGCAGTACATACATACACCAGAATATTATTCAGCCTTAAAAAGGAAGGAAATTCTGACATATGTTACAACATGGATTAACCTTGAAGACGTTGCTAAGTGAAATAAACCAGTCCCCAAAAGAAAATCACTCTTCGATTCCACTAATATAAGGTAACTAGACTAGTCAAATTTGTAGAGACACAGAAAGTAGAAAGATGGTAGCCAGGAACTGGGAGAAGGGAGGGATGTGGAAATATTGTTTAATGGGGACAGAGTTTAGTTTTGCAAGATGAGAAAAGTTCTGGAGATGGAAGGTGGTGATGATTGCACAGCTGTTTGAATGTACTTAATGCCATCGTGCACTTAAAAATGGTTTAAATGGTAAATTTTATGTTATTTAAATTTTACCATGATGAAAAATAAAAATTTGAACAGAAGCTGCAAATTTTAAAAATTGTTAGGTTGTCAAAAAAGAATAATTTTTGAAAGAAATAGCTTTAAAAAATGCTATTTAAAAGCATCATGTTATTCTTACCATTTCTGAAACTGTTCTCTTCAATAGTGTTTTCAGAATTTCCCTCTGGACCCGGAACTGTACCAGATACTGACTGGATATTTCGGACACATAAAACATTAGCCTAGCCTTTGAGGAGAGGACAACATTGGTGGGAAAATAAAACGTATAAAGCAAGTAACAGGAAAAGACTGTATGAGATTAAACTTCAAATGAGTGATCCAGTGAATAAATTTAAGAGAGAAGAAAAAAATTTCAGGAGGCCTGGTCTAAGGGGGAAAAAAAAGGCCTAAAAATGAGAAGTTTGAAAATCTTGACATTGCTGTGAATTTATGAATTGACATCTTCGCTTTGGAACCATCTCTATTCAATCAAGCAAAAAATACTTATTAAACACCAACTTTGAGTAAAAGAGGGGATTGCAGAATTTATTTTTATTTTATTTTCATTTATTTATTTATGGCTGTGTTGGGTCTTCGTTGCTGCATGTGGGCTTTCTCTAGTTGCGGTGAGCGGAGGCTACTCTTCCTCGTGGAGTACGGGCTCTAGGTGCGTGGGCTTCAGTAGTTGTGGCGTGTGGGCTCAGCAGCTGTGGCACACAGGCTTAGTTGCTCCGCGGCATGTGGGATCTTTCCAGACCAGGGATCGAACCCGTGTCCCCTGCATTGGCAGGCAGATTCTTAACCACTGTGCCACCAGGGAAGTCCAGAATTTATTTTTTTTAAAGCTCTTTTAATAAAAAAAACAAACAAACCAGAATCTTCTGAAAACTCACCATTCCTTTGGTTTTCACATCATAGGAACTAAGTTCTATCAGTGGCCGAAAGAGAACTCTCTAGGGACTTGGTCATGAGACATTCCAAGGCAATTTCCTATGTACACAGTCCCACGGAGTTGGTCTGAGTCATTTGGGATGCAGTGGAAAAAACTCCTAACCGAACATCAGATCTGCTGCCTCTAGATCAGCTGTGCTATCCAAGGTGACCCAGGCAAGTCGCTAACTCCCACTTCTGTAAATTGAGGGAGCTGGCAATCTGAGTTCTGTCCTTTCCAATTCCAGCATTACCCATCATGGTCCTTTACCATTTGTCATCAGGGATAAAACAAAGAGTTTGTGGATTTCCTTGAGGCAACAACATGGAGCTCAATCAATGACTGAGGAAGACAGGGCAGGAAAGCAGGAGGCCCCCAGCAGTGGGGAGTTGCCCCACCCTGCCAGCCAGGTGAGAACAGACTCTATCCCAGGAGAGAGGTCTGAATGAGACAAGCAGACGCTCCACCCACGAGTTTCCTCTTGCCCCTAACCTCATGGATGTTATACAATCCCATTTTCAGGTGTGCTCCTGGAAAATCTCCTCTGTGCTCTATGCAGGGATGCCCATTTCCATCTTCCCAAACAAAAGAGTTTAGAATACTTCTAACTTGTGCAAATCCAAAGGGATTATGTATTAGTCATCTTTTAAAAAATAATTTTGATTATAGCTTTCTGAAGCTTGAGTTTCTTGAACTTTCACTTACAATTCAAGCATACAAACACTGATTTTTGAGAATCTGTTCAAACTGACCATAACACAGTTTAAACATCATTTCTGTAGGGGTCTTTGTCTTTGCCAACCTCATTTATTTTTTGAGTCAAGAGAGTCAGAATGTAATCCCCAGCTGTCTCTCCATGCCACTTGACACCCCTGGGCCTTTGGGAAATGGTGGGTTTTGAGGGTGTTTTGTTGGTTGGTTTGTTTTGACAGCAACAGGGAATTTCATCAAATGGAGTCTTACCTTTTATCTCAATCACAAAAACAGGCGCTCCCATGAAGAGGTCCCTTCTCAGCTTCCTGGTTCATGGCGTGTCCCTAAGATGCTGCAAGGGAAATTGAGGAGCAACTGGAACCCCAAGTTTCTTTTTTTTTAATTTATTTAATTTATTTTATTTTTGGCTGCGTTGGGTCTTCATTGCTGCACGCAGGCTTTTCTCTGGTTGCGGCGAGCGGGAGCTACTCTTCGTTGTGGTGTGCAGGCTTCTCATTGTGGTGGTTTCTCTTGTTGTGGAGTGTGGGCTCTAGGCACGCGGGCTTCAGTAGTTGTGGCACACGGGCTCAGTAGTTGTGGCTCGTGGGCTCAGTAGTTGTGGCTCGTGGGCTCTAGAGCACAGGCTCAGTAGTTGTGGCACACGGACTTAGCTGTTCTGCCGCACGTGGGATCTTCCCAGACCAGGGCTCGAACCCGTGTCTCCTGCATTGGCAGGCAGATTCTTAACCACTGCGCCACCAGGGAAGCCCCCTAAGTTTCTTTTGTTGCAGAAATAGCACTCTAACCACTGTCACCCAGGGCTGCAGACACTTTCCTGCAGCGCCAGTCAGCCTGGTCAGCCTCTGCTTTGAGTTCGTTTAAAAGAAAGTCCAGGTGCTAAGCAGCCTTGGAAAATGAGGCAAATGAAAAACCCACCTAACACCAATGAAGAAAAAGCAAACACCAAAATTTAATTACAGTTTTAACACTTCCAATAAGTTGACAAAAGTAGGCAGCTTCCTTCCTTCCTTCCTTCCCTTCCTTCCTTCTTTCCTCCCTCCCTCCCTCCCTTCCTCCCTCCCACCCTTCCTCCCTCCCTTTTATTTTTCTTTTTAAAGCAATTCCTTCTAAGACCAGTGATAAGACACCAGGTTTCCCGGTTTACTTTTGAGCACTTTTCTCTTGCTGTTTGCAAATAGCAGCTTCGCTGCCAAAGAATCCTCTTTACTAGTTTCTACAAGCATAGAAACCTCTTTACTCGTTAATTTTACTCGTTAATTTTCTTCCGTGCCACGTCTGGCTGCCCTTTTGAGAAACGTGAATGTATAATGTTGTGAGCAAGATCGCCCCCTAAGGGCCGGAATGATCATCGCCCGTAAGCGTGGGTGTGGCGTTTGGTTGGCGGCGCGACTTGGGGGATGAACACGAGTTCGCTGGCGGGACTTTTTTGGACAACGGATGGGTATAATGTTTATGTGAAAATAAATGTGAGCTCAAACTTACCCAGTTGAGGAAAAAAAATGTTCCCATTTTTGTTGCAACTCTCCTGGAATCCACTAAGCCTCTGGAACAATTTGTGTTTCCCAAAATGAATAATGTTTTACAAACTCATTTTGTCAAAGAGAAGCTAAAAATATGGAATTTTATTGATTTATGAATTTTACATTTTCAAGATCAATCTAACCCATAAGTTCTTCACAAAATACGTTTGCTTTGAGGTCCATAGGAATAACTAGAACCCTCATTGTAAGTGGGGGGTAAGCAGTGACCAGTTTTCACCCAGCACTGCTGACACCCAGTACCGAAAAAGAATGTTCACCAGGTCCCTTGCCTCAGACTGCACAGCCTGGCAGCTCACATCATGTTCTGTTTTCCGAACATGCCCAGTGAATATCCTTTTTAGGTCCCTCTTACCACTCTGAGTGCAGGCAGCATCGGTGCAGATCAGTAGGTCATTCCTTTTCTGAAATGCGTTTTTCAAGCAAATATTTGTAATTTAGAGCACACACGTTGAGGTCAAACAGATCTGGGTCTGCATCCCAGCTCTACTACTTATACTGGCTGTGTGACCTTGGGCAAGTTGTGTAGCCTCTCTGGGCCTCAGTCACCTCACCTTTAAAATGTGGATAAGAAATCCTACCTCATATAGTTGTTGTAAAGATAAAATGAGATAATATGTGCTAACACCTTGAGGAGAGAGTTTGGCCTGTAGCAAAAATAAATGTTATCAGTATTTCTGTATGTAGATTAAATGTATTAAACTGGCTTTGCTCCCTAACTTCTGGAGGCAAGAGTATTTCCAAAAGTTTCGCCTTTTACTGATTCAGCTTTTTGGAGCCACTTCGACCCCTCATACTGAGGCCAACAAGTCTTATGCTTCCCTGGTTTTCCAGCTCTCAGGTGAGGAAAGAGGCTGCTACACCCCTGAAAGAGGTCACACCACGGTGTCCTTGAATTTGACACTGGCGCCAGAGTCTATACAATTTTGGTTTATCCAAATAACTAGTGTTCATGAACTTTAATTGTTTTGAAACTGAGGAAGTGCCATTTGAAAACTGTTCGTGGTTTTCTGTCTCTGGGGTTGAGTGATCACTTTTGGAACAGTTTCCTTTGCTGGGGGAAAATCACCAGGATGGGCCTTTTAGTCACACAAATATAAAAAGTTCGTGGTGGCAACCATGTGGTCGTTTGTAACTGAAATACCAATGCTTTAGACCAGGATGTGCTGTGGAGCCATGAGAATGGTGAATGCAGCTACAGCCCGACTATGTGCTTACAGAGTTAGAGGGCATTGGGCCTTAAAGATCGATTCAGACTGCATCATCTCCACATGATTTGTTCCTGAGGGATATGAGAGCCCGAGAATCACCCACAGGAGATGGGGAGCAAAAGCCGGCCCAGGCAGGCAGGATCAGGAGCATCTTGGCCTCCCCTGGGGGGCACTCATAACGTCAGGTTATGAGGGCACTGGGGGACCCTGAGCTGGGGGAGTGAGGGACCTCTCTCGAGGGGAAGGGTCTGTTCCTGGGCTTGATGAGGGGCACACTGTCAGAGGCTCCTGAGGCTGACAGGTAGGCTGACCTGCCAACACAAAGGAAGCAGCACCGAGACAGAGAGGGGCCCATGGAGAGAGAGATTCCTCGAGCCACTAAATTAGATTGTCCAGAACCAAGGCCCGAAAATCTATTAAACCAGAACCACAGTTTGGGGACCATTGTTCCAGGTCAGTGGTTGGCAACCTTGGCTGCATGTGAGAATCACTGGGGGAGCGTTTAAAAATATATAGATGTCTAGTACATACCCAAAATAATTGAAAGCAGATGTTAAACAGACTACTGGTACTATTGTGACTATTGTACTAGTCACAATAACTCAAAGGTGGAAACAACCCACATGTCTATTGATGGATGATGAATAAACACACTGAGGTATATCCATGTCATGGAGTATCATTCAGCCTTAAAAAGGAATGAAGTACTGATACAGGCTCCAACATGGATGGACCTTGAAAACATTATGCTAAGTGAAAGGAGGGAGACACAAAAGGTCTCATCTTGTGTGATTTCCTTCTTATATGAAATATCTTTTTAAATGAAATATCTAGTTAAATCTATACAGATAGAAAGTAGATTTGTGGTTGCCAGGGGCTGGGGGAAGGGGAGAACGGAGAGTGACTGCTTAATGCATACCGGCTTTTATTCTAGGGCGATGAAGATGTTTTGGAACAAGAGATGGTGGCTGGAAGACACTGTGAATGTACTAAGTGCCACTTAATTTTTCACTTTAACATGGTTAATTTTATGTGATGTGCATTTCACCACAACAAAAAATAATGATATTTTAAAATATATATTATATAAATCCCCAGGCCCCATCGAAGACTAATTAAACCTGAGCCTCTGGGGTGTGACCAGACACGGACATGTTTAGAAGCTCGCAGGCCATTCCAGGGTGCAGCCCAGGCTGAGAACCACATCCACAGGGGACTCACTGCTGATTTTTCAAGAGTGCAGCACTTACTTCACACCTGGTCCTGCTCCAGATCTCAAGCAGGTGTCCTCTCCTTAGAAAGATGTCTTCAAAGGTGCTTCCTCCTCCGGTCCCTTCCCCTGAATGCTCCAGGACACACAGGATGTGCTTCTTCCCAAGCACTTCCTGCTCTCAGCTGCCAGACCGCGAGCTTCCTGGGGGCGGGCACCAGCCCTTGCTTCGTGCTCAGTTTCCCCAGGGCCCAGCCCAGGGTCTGGCACAGAGGGGAGCCTCAGAAATGTTGAGTGAACGCATGAGGGAGTGAGCAAAGGGAGGTAGGTGGGTGAGTGAATGAATGAACCATGGTTCACCTGTCCCATGTGTCTTCCATCCGCTCAGTTTGCCCCGAGCTTTCAGAAGAGAACCTCTGAAGCCTCCTTTGGGAGCGGGACTTTCATTCCTCCTACAGGCTTATTCCAGGAAAGTTGAGTAGCTTCAGTGCTGGCAGCTGGAAGGCGTTTCAAACTTCTTAACTGTCAAGCTTCTAACGCCATTACATCCAGCCTCCTCTGCAGGTTGTAATCACCTGGACAGCATTAAAGCACTGCTCGGGCTGGAGTCCCACGCCCAGCATCTGATTCAATTGGTCTGGGGGTGGGAGCAGGGTATAGAGGTTTTTAAAAGCCCCCAGGTGATTCTAATGTGCCAATATCACAAACAACTGTATGCATGCTTGGGTGCAGTATTCTTGACTCATTTGGTTTCTAAAAGTCCCTAACCATTCAGAAACGCACCTGAGTTTCCCTCACATGGAAGCAGAAGGACGTTTAGCACAAACATGGTAAATGCTTTGAATATGCTCTAGAATTTGATGCCATTTCTTTGTGATCACCTTCAGGATCAGACGGCCTCTGGGGGAGATGATTTGCTCCCCTGTCCACAGGCTGAACCAGGCAGTCTCGAGGGGAGGGGGAAGGGCTTGGGCAGCGGTCAATGAAGAAATAGTCTGGGGACTTCCCTGGCGGTCCAGTGGTTAAGACTCCGCGCTTCCACTGCAGGGGGCACGGGTTCGATCCCTGGTTGGGGAACTGAGATCCTGCATGCTGTGTGGTGCAGCCCAAAAAAAAAAAAGTTCTGTGGATATAGCCTAATGCTGTTCAAGAGAGAAATCTTTAGGGACTTGAAAAAGCTGGAGGGTTATATCTTTCTTTCCTGTAAATAAAGAGAAAGAGCAAGGTGAAGCCAGCCTCACCCTGACACTCCAAGGCTTTCACATTTACATGCATCATATTATCTATTAAAATGTAGCAACAGAGCATTTCATATTTTCAGTTAAAATGAAAGTCCATATATTTGTTTTGTTAAAATTATTATACCTTGCTGTTGAAGAAACAAAATGCCTACACCCCTTGTTTTAATTAAATAAGCTTAAATATTTGTTGTGTTGGGTGATATCTCACTGGTAATGTTTGTTGTTTTTCTTAATACAGTGTGACAAAAATATTCACTTAAATGTTCATGACTAATTCTTAAGTTAGATATGATCCTGTCCAATGACTTCACAAATAGTGGCTTCCCTTAGTTTGGATTTTTAAAAATTATTATGGTAAAGTACACATAATACAAAATTGACCATTTTAACCATTTTAAAGTGTACACTGGCATTCAATAGATTTACAAGGCTGTCAACCATCTAGTTCCAGAATTTTTTCATCACTGCCAAATCCATTAAGCAGTCATTCTCTGTTCCCTCTCTCCCCATATATTTATTGTATGATTCCATTTTAATGAAATATCCAGAATAGACAAATCCACAGAGACAGAAAGCAGATTATTGGTTGCCTGGGGCTAGAGAGGAGTTGTTGGGGAGAAATAGGGAGTGATTGTCAATGGGCATGGATTTTTTTTTTTAGTGGTCATGAAAATGTTCTAAAATTGATTACAGTGGTGGGTGCATGAATTTGTGACTATACTAAAAGCCACTGAATTTTAAACTTTAGGTGGGTGAGTTGTATGGTATGTGAATTATATCTCAATATATGTTTTTAAATAAACAACAAAACACTTAATATCTGAGCTCAGAATAAGCCTCAGAGTTGTGATAATTACTGTTTAGAATTTTTTTAATTAAAAAATTTTTTTATCGATATGCAATTGACATATAACATTGTGTAAGTTTGAAGTGTTCAACATGTTGGTTTGACCCTTGAACAACTCGGGGGTCAGTGGCTCCAATCCCGGCCCCACCACTCCCCACTTGCAATTGAAAATCCACAAATCCAAGTATAACTTTACAGTCGGCCCTTTGTATCCATGATTCTGTCCTTGGATTCAACCAACCTCGGATCGGAAGTATTTATTGAAAAAAATCCGCATATAAAGGGACCTACGCAGTTCAAGCTCGTGTTGTTCAAGGGTCAGCTGTACTAAGTTTATTCTTATGCTAACGGTGGGGAGTGGATACAGCGTAGATACACTGGACAAAGGAATGCTTCACGCCCCGGGTGGGACGAGATTTCATCACGCTGCTCAGAATAGCGTCCAATTAAAAACTTAAGAATTGTGTATTTCCGGAATTTTCCATTTTCCAACCATGGTTGACCGAGGGTAACTGAAACCGTGGAAAGCAAAACTGCAGATTAAGGGGGGGCGACTGTATTGTTTTCTTATTTAATCATTATTTTTATGATTAGGAAGAAAACAATTTTTTTTTAAAAGATAATTCAAATGCCCAAGTAATCACCTTCTTATGCTACCTTAGATCTCCAACTTTAGACCAA
Source organism: Balaenoptera ricei (assembly GCF_028023285.1). NCBI lineage: Eukaryota > Metazoa > Chordata > Mammalia > Artiodactyla > Balaenopteridae > Balaenoptera > Balaenoptera ricei. The sequence goes on along the minus strand of NC_082657.1, from coordinate 36,843,815 downwards.
TACATGAATGAAAAGCAATTGATTTGGGGGTGATCCTCCTCTTGCACAAGGCCCCAGAGGAGGCTGGGGCAGGTGACCTGGCTTCATTAACCGGCAGTTTTAACAGCAGGTTCTATTGCTTGTTTTCTCAGTAAATGGCTGAAATATCCCAAGAGGATGTGTTAAATTCACCTACTTTCTCGAATATTTATTTGGGGCTGTTGCTGGGACTAATGCAGTAGTTCTAGTTTGATGTTTCATCACAGCTCAGAAATTCCGTTGCCACAGATACAGAGGACCAGGATGATGTCATTGTTGCCATGTGCCTCATAAGCTGGTTAAAACTGACCTTTAAAACTTAAGCTTAATTATCTTTACTGTCAGAACAGGTCCGTAGGGAATATGCCTTAATGAATTCATATTTTGACAATCATTTCCTTCTTTCCTCATCATTAAAACTGATTTTCTGGGTCTGCCTCTGAATCCACACGGGGCCTCTCTGAACTGCACATTTTCCAAATCCACATTAAGGAAAAAAAGGTTATGTGCACCTGCCTTCTCCCTGGAGAGGAAGGAGTGAAAGGAGATCCCAGGAGGAAGGTGACCTAATTCCTTCTCTTGGTCCCTCCATTCTCTCCTTCAATGGGATCACCTTTCAGGAGCAAAAGAATGGGGTGGGGTGGAGAGTGTGATGATCCAAGGCACACCCCCCTTCTTCCTGTCTCCCTCACTCAACACAGTGATATCTTGTTTTATAAACGCTCTAGAAAATAAATTCTATATTGAAACTCACTGTGATTTGATTTAAAAAAAAGTATCCTCACAAATCGTGTGAAGCATCAGCCATGCTCCCTCGCTGCAGGCCCACGTGCATGGCTGCAAGGCCCACAGCCCACGGCTTCAGCTGGTCCCATGCAGATGAACACAGAGACATCTTCATTCATTCGTTCTTTGAACAAATGTCCTAGAAATTGAGGAACCAGCAGTGAACAAAAGAGACAAGGAAATAGCCTCATGGAGCTACTTTAGGTGGGGAAGACTGAAATGAAACAAATACTCTCAGAAGGCACTCTAAAATCCCCTGGTGTCAGGTGCTGGGAGGGTGCTATGAGTGCCTATTTCTGATCTATGGGGTGGGGTGGGAGAGGGGAGGTTCAGGCAGAGTGTCCCCGAGGAAGTGACATTTAAACTAAGACCTAAACAACGGCACTCCAGATTTTCTGCATAGGGGATGATTCAGGACAGTATTCAGCTTAGTGAAAACGACAACTGCTCATGTCAGAGAAGGGGAGGTGATGGATTAGTCTCCTCTAAACACCCCTTTATCACCAATACTGGACATGATGAATGAGGGAGTCAGAGGGAGCAAGTGCAAAGGCCCTGAGGTCAGTCCCCTCATGGGATAATCAGGTAAAAGATCTAAATACAAATTATCATTTTAAACAAGTGGTTCTCCAACTTTTTGGTCTCAGAAACCCTTTACTCTATAAAAATTATTGGAGAGTCCAAAGAGCTTTTGTTTATGCAGAGTATAGCTACCAAAATAAATTATTAGAAATTAAAACATATAAAACTATTATTCAATTTTTAATTCTTTAAAAAATAATAAACCAATTACATGTGGACACAATACATTTTTTGTGAAAAATAACTATATTTTTCAGGACAAAAGACAATTAGAAGAAGAGTTGCATTATTGTACATATTTGTAAATCTCTTTCCTATCTGTCTTGACAGAAGGCAGCTGAATTCTCATGTCTGCTTCTGCATTCAGTCTGTTGCAATATTATTTTAGTTGAAGTATATGAAGAAAATTTGGCCTCCTACAGATAGGTAGTTGAAAAAGTTAGGCTATTTTAATGGCCTTTTTAGATAGTTGTAGGTGTCCTTCTTTGATACCATGCCAAAACTTGACAATTGATAGTTTTTCCTTAAAGGTTAGTTGCAGTGTGGAATCTGAAACTATAGCAATAAATTTTTTATACTCTGTTATATTGAAATTCATTGGTCTGCCTTTGAATGGATCTCTTACCCACGCATAGATTTTTTTAACATCATGTTTTGGTCATTTGGAAAATATTAGTTGTGTAGATTTTCCACATGTTTTCATTATGTAAAATTTTAAAATCATGTTTGTTAATATCACCACCAATCCCATCAGAAAAATATGTAAGTGTTGGAAAGCTCTCAAGTTCACAGTGGTCAATACAATTTTTCCAAATGCTAATTTTCACTTGAAAGCTCAAATTTCATCATTGCCAACAAATATTTCAGTTGTTTTCATTGAAATGACAGTTTCACTTCATTTATTTTCAAGAAAATGCCTGCCAAATACTCAAGTCTGAATGACCATAGTTTGTAAGTCATACTTTCAAGTAAAAACGATGTTCCATAATAAATGGGGCTAGTTTTGCTGGCAACTCAATCACAAAGTGCTTTTCCTTGAGATAACCATTGTCCTTCAGTTTGCAGAAGAAATGTTTCATGCTTACTTCTGTTTCATTATGCAGAATATTTAAAAAGTATGTACTCAAAGGTCATGGTTTAATATAATTACTGATTTTAATGGCTTCATCAAAGATGTTATTAAGTGAAAATGGTTTTTTCCCCCTATGAGTGTGTGACAGTGAGGAACCAAGTCAAGTTCATTTCTAGAACTGTAAAGGCAAATGACACATACTCTCTCCCTTTGGAAATCTCACGTTTCCATGCAGATGACACACATGTCCACAAACAATTCTCATGTGGCTCAGTGGATAAGAGCCCAGGACTTGGAGTGACAGAGACCTGGGTTCAGAGCCTCAGTCTTAAGCTTTCTGAGCCTCAGTTTCCTCGCCTGTAAAATGGCGATAATATTACCTACCCTCCAGTGTGTTGTGAGAATTAAATGAGCTAATAATACAATAATATGTCTCACATATTAATAGTAGCTGTTTTAAGTGGGGAAGGTGGACTTGAGTCTTAAGGACTATATGTATATAAAATGCAGAATTGATCAGAGTCAGGGACAGGGGGTGGGGACAGGGGGAGGGAGACCTTCCAGGAGGAGGGTAGATGGGACCATGCCTGGGGCACTGCTGATGTGGTGAGGTTTGGTGAGCTGGGTGCTCGAGAAGAGGGGGGTGAAGGGTTGAGGCTCAGGGGTTGGCAGTAGCCAGATGGCAGAGGGGTTTGTGGCCGTGCTGGGGCTTCTTGTCTGTGGGAGAAGAGATCTAGGCAAAGCTGCCTGGAGTAAGGTGATTGGCAACAGGATGGGGTGGTGGATTAGAGGAGGCAGGGAGAGCAGGGAGGGGGCAGGACTCATAGGAGGCAGGGGAGGGGGGAGCAGCGGTGCGGAGCAGAGAAGGAGCCTGGGGAAAAGCCTGCCCTGGGGAGGACATCAAGGGCCATGCTGAGCACGTGGGCTACAGTCATGACACTCTTCTCGCTTTTTTTCCCATCTCACGCAACTGTCAGCTGTTTTTTTGCCCCAAATTTCCTGTCCCTCCTCTCTGTCTCAGTAAGCTGATGTGGATGAATCTAGGCTGTCTATTTCTGCAATGAGGCTGAATATCTTAACTGCCAGTCTGACAGATGGACCACCAGTCTCTTCAATTGTTATCTTATAGGGAGGAACACCTGGAATCCTTCCCTAATTAGCTGGCTGGTTTAGACACATCACATTTTATTCTAAAAAAAGAACTTCTCATTTTAACTCTTGCTCAACAAGTGCTTGTTGGCCGATAAATGTTAAAGATACGATGTATTTTTTGAAGTACAATAATCTTTGTTAATTATTTATAACAAAATGTTTTAAAGATTAACTCTGCTCCTTTGAGCTCCACAGGAGCGCCAGGACTGCAGCCTGCATCGGGTAGATGTTCCTTCCTATGTAACAGTGACAGGTGCTTATTCAAGAGAAGGTACACAGAAGCCCAAAGCAAAAGATCCCCACCCTCTCCCCACCACCCTCACACTCTTAATCTATTCCTCCGGGGTGTGGATATGGTCTGTCACATGCTTTCTATGTCTATCTTTTCATAATGTACTTCAAACAAAAACAAAAACAAAAAACAAAGCCAGAGGTGAACTCACAGTCCACAGTCCGTTTTACAGCTTGCTTTTCTCCTTCAGTAATAGACGACCAAGGCCTTGTGGAGGTCCCGGCATTGAGTGGCACCCCCTTCTATGCACTGGCTGAAGAGTCCTATCCACGCAGGATTTGTTCTTAAAGGCATCGGTAGCCTTGAGCACGGCCTTCTTCACTAGAAAATGCAGACTTGGAAGCCTCCGATGCAATCTGCAAGGGGATCCTTGGGAAAAGCGCAGCTTTTGTCCTTGAATAGTGCCAGCCTGTGGCTGGATGCCGTGGCCTCAGAAACTCCAAACCTCCCAGACAGCAAGAGGGTCTTGGGTGGAACTGGGCAACGGCCAGACCTACAGAGAGCAGGAGGCGGAGGTAACACATGCGGGTTTGCTCCTGGAGCAGATTCTTGCTGTAAGGGATCCCAGAGCCCCAACAAAACATGTTTAGGTCACATTTTCCATTTCCTTCAAGACTTTGGTCATTGACATTGAGAAATACAATGACAAGTGGATTTGTTTTGTGTCCAGGATAAGTTCCTCCCAGGAAAACTAATTGTTACATTGACTCAGCACAGTCAAGCAATGATGTTTCTTTAGTGCAATGGGTTACACAAAAAATCCTTTATACTTCCATATGGAGACCTGTACAAAAACACTTTCGGCAGGATTATTAATATTTAAAAAATTGGAAACAATTCAAATGCCCATCAGCATGAGAATGAATAAATAAATTGAGACATATTCATAGGATGGAATACTTGACAGCAAGTAAACTGAATGGAGTAGATCTTAAAGTTGAATGGAAAAGCAAGCAGCAGAATAGTATATGTGGTGTGAGACTTTTAAAAACACACAAAATGCTGTGTTTTGTTTATGGATACGTGTGTGATTTGTAGTAACATGGTAGTGATGACCTTGGGAGGAAGGTCATCCCAAGGTCAGCGACCTTGGGAGGGAGGGGAAGAGACTGCCCAGTTGGGCCACATCAGGGACTTCCCTGGCCCCTGTAATGTTAATTTCTTTCTTTTTTATTGTAAAAAACATACCAAAGTTTACCATCTTAACCACTTCTAAGTGTACAGCTCAGAAGTGTTGTGTTAACATATTCACAACGTTGTGAAACAGACCTCCAGAACTTTTTCCTTTTGCAAAATTGAAACTCCCCATCCCCTCTCCCCAGCTCCTGGCAGCCACCCACTTTCTACTTAGATGAATGTGACTACTCTAGACACCTCATACAAGTGGAATCACACAGTAATTATTATTTCTTTGTGACTGGCTTATTTCACTTAACATAATGTACTCAAGTTTCATCCATGTTGTACCATGGGACAGGATTTCTTTTTAAGGCTGAATAATATTCCATTGTGTGGGGCTTCCCTGGTGGCGCAGTGGTTAAGAATCCGCCTGCCAATGCAAGGGACACAGGTTCAAACACTGGTCCGGGAAGATCCCACATGCTGCGGAGCAACTAAGCCCGTGTGCCACAACTACTGAAGCCCGCACGCCTAGAGCCCATGCTCCGCAACAACAGAAGCCACCGCAATGAGAAGCCCGCGCACCGCAACGAAGAGTAGCCCCCGCTCGCCACAACTAAAGAAAGCCCGTGCGCAGCAACGAAAACCCAACGCAGCCAAAAATAAATAAATAAAAATTTAAAAATACTTAAAAAAAATAAAGCTTACTGTTTAAAAAAAAAAAAAAGGTGGTGGGAAGGCTTGAAAGTCAGACAGGTCTGGGTTAAAAGTCTGGGCTCAAGGTACTTATCTCCTGAGTCTGTTTCCTCATTTATAAAATGGAGATAATAAAACTCACCTGGCAGGAGTGTTTCAAGAATTAAAATAATAGCCGGACAGCGATGGGCCTCGGGGAGGGCCCAGGGGCGCCACCGGCTGGGCCTCGAGTGGGCCTCGCAAGGGTCTCCGTGAGGGCCGGGCGCCCTGGGCCTCAAGAAGCTTCGGGCAGCCCACGGTGAGCCCCAGGCGGCGGCGGGGCGGGGTGTGCGTCGCGAGGCGGCGGCGAGGCGGCGGCGGGGCGGGGCGTGCGTCGCGAGGCCCGCCCTGATGCGAGGCATGCCGGGAACCGCGCTTCCTCCTCGTGGGCCCCGAGAAAAGTACAGGGCTCCGGGCCAGGGCCTGCTGCCCCTTGGGAGCCGGCAGGATGGCTGAGGGCAGGGCGAGCGGCGCCGCCGGCCTCTTCGCCAGGCAGGTGCAGAAGAAGTTCAGCAGGGCCCAGGAGAAGGTACTGCATAAGTTGGGGAAAACTGTAGAAACCAAAGATGAACGGTTTGAACAAAATGCCAATAACTTCTACCAACAACAGGCGGAAGGCCACAAGCTACACAAGGACCTGAAGAACTTCCTCAGTGCAGTCAAAGTGATGCATGAAAGTTCAAAGAGAGTGTCAGAAACCCTACAGGAGATCTACAGCAGCAAATGGGATGGTCATGAGGAGCTGAAGGCCATCGTAGCGAATAATGATCTCCTTTGGGAAGACTATGAAGAGAAACCAGCTGACCAGGCTTTGAGGATCATGGAAAACTATGTAGCCCAATTCAGCGAGATTAAGGAAAGAATTGCCAAACAGGGCCGGAAACTCGTAGACTATGACAGTGCCCGACACCACCTGGAGGCGGTACAAAATGCCAAGAAGAAAGATGAGGCCAAGACTGCCAAGGCAGAGGAAGAGTTCAACAAAGCCCAGGTTGTATTTGAAGATCTGAACCAGGAACTACTAGAGGAGCTGCCTGTTCTTTATAATAGTCGTATTGGCTGTTATGTGACCATCTTCCAAAACATTTCCAACTTGAGAGACGTCTTCTACAGGGAAATGAGCAAGCTGAACCACGATCTGTACGAGGTGATGAGCAAACTGGAGAAGCGACATTCCGACCAAGTCTTTGTGGTGAAGGGACTCTCAAGCAGCAACAGACGCTCTCTAGTCATCTCTCCCCCAGTTCGAACATCTACAGTCTCCAGCCCTCTTACCTCACCCACCAGTCCCTCTGGTGGAGGTGGTCCCTCCACCTCAGCAAGGGAGGAAGAGCTGGCATCTGATCCAGCCCAGGGAGAAGACAACTCCGAGATTAAAAAAGAGCCCTTAAAAACAAGGAAATAGAGGAGGAGGCTGAAGCAAGCTCCTCTGAGGGGGAAGAGCCTCTGCTAGCCTTCAGCGGCCCCTCCCAGGCCCAGCCCTCACCCACTGTTGAGGATGGAGAGTCCCAGGAGGAAGTTCTCCCTTGCTCCCCAGCTCCATCACCGGGCAGAGCTCTGATCCCTTCAGAGCAGGCTTCATCTTTCCCAGAAGTAGTCCTCCGAAGCTGCACCTCAAGTGAAGGATCTGAACAGCCAAAGAGAGCCTCTATGCAGAGGGCCTCGGCACTGCCTGATAGGCCTCCTCCACCTAGAGCCACTTCCAGCCCCAGGTCCTCCTTAGGGAACATGCCCTCCAGCCCTCCAGCCTCTGAACGAAGTTCACCCACCAGCCCTAGGGCCTCCTTGGGGGCTGAGACTCCAAGTCCTAGGGCCTCCTTAGAGTCCTCTTCTGATCCACAGCCACCAGAGGAGCCAGCAAGAACTCCTGAGGCCAGAGAAAAGGAAAACACCGATAATCTGAACCCAGAAGAACTTTGTACTGCCCCAGCCTTGATGATCTGTCAGAATCAAGGTCTTCAGCTTCATGTCTCTGCGGTTCCAGAAGAGAGCAGCGTCATAGCACCGGAGCCTCAAGAAGAGGTGTCTACCATTCAAAATGCACAACTCTGAAGAGGAACTGCCAAGACCTCCCCACACACACCTCCCCAGAAAAGCCCCTCAGCTAGAGGATATAAGTCAGAGGGACTTAAGATCCAGCATTCATTTCTGGTTTCTCAAACTATGAATGCTGGCGGTCTCTAAAGACCTAGCATTAATGGAGGCTGAGGAGCAGACTTCGGGGAGGGAGGGAGGCAGTCTTGGGAGAAGAGACTGTTAGACTCGGAATATTTAATTCAGGTTTTAGCATTGTTAGAATAATAAGACTTTATATACTAATGAAGTGGGGCTAAAATGACTATAAAAAGCAAAAGCATCTGTAGACATAGACATTTGTCCACCCACAGGCATATAACCACACATACTCAGAGAATAGGGAACAGATCTTTGATTTACCACTCATTTTGCAAGACTTAAAACCAAAAGAACAGATTTTCAGATTGTTAAATAAAGTATTATTCTGATGAAAAAAAAATTAAAATAATATACGTAACCACCAGAAAATACGTATAGCCCTGCTGTCCAATAAATGGTGATCATGATTTCATCAGTCATGATGATGGTTGGCAGACAGAGGAAGTCTTCTTAAGTCACTTGCTACCCTCCTGTAATACTGAAGCATCCATCCTACCTTACTCTTCTTCTTTTCCTCTCTTCTATTCCTCTTCTGCTTCCAGCCTCTGCCCCCATCTTCTCTTCCTGTTCCCCTTTGCTCCAAGGTCTGCCCACAGGCCTACCATAACATGGCAGGCTGGTGTAAGATAATAGGGAGTGGTGGGGCCTGTGGCAGTCTGAGAGCACAGCTGGTATGGAGGGGCCAGCCACCTCTGAGCTCTAAGTTGCCATGCTGGAATGTGGGCCCAATGTTACCAGATATTTTAGGTTGGTTTTTTTCTTTTTTCTTTTGAGAGAAGTCAGAAATCCACTATTTTATGGGAAACCTTTGGATTTTTTTAATTGTTGGAAATAATTCCAGTTTTATTCACTACTACGGGGTCCAAACTGAATTCTCAGATGGGCCAGTTCCAATCTGCAGAGTTCCAGCCAGTCACCTCTGAGTGACAAAGAGGCCGTGTGCATGGTGGGAGGCGGTAGGAATGGGAGCTCTTCACGTGTGTACAGATGTGCAGGCCTGCATGTATGTGTGTGCATGTGCATTTTATGGTTGTCTCCAGTCCTAAGCAATGAGAGAAGAGTGGGTTTCCCTGGAACATTTGGTTTTCATCCTTCCCCTCCTCAGTGGCTGCTGAGGCATTGGTTGTATGGGATCTGGGCCACTAAAGATCCGTCACATGGGGTCACTGCCTCTGCTTTTGGCTGCTCAAAGCTGCATCGGAGACCCTGGTCTGGGAGGTCTCTAGGCCCAAAATTCCAAGATGAAGTCCAAACCTCCTAGTTCCCTCTGCCCTACAAATCTTTGAAGCCTGTGTGCACACAAACTCATGCCTCCCTTGGACTTTTCTGTCCTTCTAAATAGTAGGCAAGATTTTCCTTCTCACACAGACTGCAAACTGGTGGTTGCTGATGGAATCTGGCCATGGCTACCCCCTTAAAATAGGGTCCCTGTTCTCCAGCCCCACAGTTCCCACTGCTCCCGATTCACCTCCACTACAACTACAACGCTGACAAATATCAGTGGTGTTTTAGCATCAAACCTGTCTTGTTGTTTTCTCATAGTCGTATAAGGAGGAACATGAAATAGTTTTTGTACCTAAGTCTCTATCAAAAATTAGGAAATGGAAGATCAATGGACAAGGTTGCATGTTTCATGAAAAGTGTGAGGGTGTATTTCTTTGTGGAAGTGGTGAATATTCCTTTCTGTTTAATATGCAAATAAAATGTGTTTGTATCAGGAAAGTGCAACTTAATGATTGCATTACAAAGTAGGCCATAGTAAGAAGTACGATTGGCATCTATAGAAGATCAGTGATGAAGAATTGATGAAAATAAAAGGGATTAAAATTTCAAAAAGGTTTGATGTTGAATGGAATGTGATATTGAATGGAATGGAAGTGATGCTGCGGTGCAACTGTTTTATAATGTGTGTCACCCAGTTATGGACTGCAGTGGGAGAATATCACTGCTTGTCAGTGACTGCTGTTGTTCTTATTGGGGTTTTTTGTTTGTTTTTTTGGCCGCGCTATGCAGCACGTGGGATCTTAGTTCCCCGACCAGTCTTAACCACTGGACCACCAGGGAACTCCTCTGTTGTTCTATTGTTAAAGAGACGTTATTAGGCAATAGTCATTTACCAGACATGTAATAAAAATTCTTAGGCGTAAAAGATACTCCTCCAAGCACAAGACCAGTATATCAGTCAAGTTTTCTTTGGTCAGAAGCAACAGAAACTGCCTCTGATTCTTTCTCAGTAAAGAAGATTGCTGGTGGGATCTGAGTTAGTTTACAGAAGATCCGGATGTCCGGGAGGAACCCTCAATGTGGCAGCCGAGCCAGCAGGGCCTGCCCTTGGCCTGGCCCAGTGGCTCCAGCTGTTTTGGTCTTTCTGCCCTTTGGCTCAAGACTTGAGTTCCAGGGAGGGGAGGATCTGAGGGGCCTGCATGGGGCCACAGATCCACCCCTGGGCCTGTGAGGATACCAGGCCTGTGCGGTGTTATAGCCCCAATTCACAAAAATGAGGGGATGGCTAAAAGAGGTTCTGTGAAGTATAAAAACAGTGATGAAAAATAGAAGTGTAAATACTGTAATTCAGAAAAGGAGTGGCTGGAACCCAAGTTGATTCACTTCTGCTGGGATAAATAATCTGAGAACATGATGAGTTTCAGAAAGCAGCCAAAAATCAAAGTGAAGAAAACCAAACAGCAACAAATAAATCCAAAAGTGAAATAGGAAGTACCACGATGACTACCTGGAAGTTACATTTTGCTCTACTAGGAGTCCGTGGGTCCAGTTTCTAACCTGTGGTCTGCGGTAAAGCTCAGGCCTTTTCGGTTTTGAGCATCACTGCAGATTGGGTGGTCTGAGGAGCCTCTCATTGCAAAACAGCGCAGAGGACACACCCTGTGACTGATCTTTGCTCCTACAAGCTTTAGGAGAAGATTTCAAGAAAAGTGAGCTGAGGCCTGAGCTGTTAACGCGGTTGCTTTAGAGGCAGGTGCTCTCAGCAGCACAGCTGTTATAATACTTAACTGGCAGAGAGGGTGGGAAGCCAAGCCACAGTCCCTGCTAGTGGCGCCCTCTGGTGGCCAGAGGCAGAAAGAAACTCTCTGGAAGAAAGGGTCTCCAGATTAGATCCAGAGGACACCCATAGATGATGAAGAAACTAACTCCCATCATTAGGAAGACACTGGGAAGGCAAGCCACTTTGTCCAAGAGTTAGCTGATAACACAGAAAACATATTTAGAGTTCCTCCGCCTCTTGAATAGCAGATCCTGGAATTGTCAGATACCAAATATAGAACAGATATACACGAAATGATTAAAGAAATAAAGGATGAAATGACAAAGATGAGGACCAACAAGGTACAATGAGAAACGGAGACCTTAAAAATGTGTATGCACAGAACTAGAACAAAAAATTTCACAATTTGTATGGAAACACAAAAGACCCCGAATAGCCAAAGCAATCTTGAGAAAGAAAAACGGAGCTGGAGGAGTCAGGCTCCCTGACTTCAGACTATACTACAAAGCTACAGTAATCAAGACAGTATGGTACTGGCACAAAAACAGAAATATAGATCAGTGGAAGAGGATAGAAAGCCCAGAGATAAACCCACGCACATATGGTCACCTTATCTTTGATAAAGGAGGCAAGAATATACAGTGGAGAAAAGACAGCCTCTTCAATAAGTGGTGCTGGGAAAACTGGACAGGTACATGTAAAAGTATGAAATTAGAACACTCCCTAACACCATACACAAAAATAAACTCAAAATGGATTAAAGACCTAAATGTAAGGCCACACACTATCAAATTCTTAGAGGAAAACATAGGCAGAACACTCTATGACATAAATCACAGCAAGATCCTTTTTAACCCACCTCCTAGAGAAATGGAAATAAAAACAAAAATAAACAAATGGGACCTAATGAAACTTAAAAGCTTTTGCACAGCAAAGGAAACCATAAACAAGACCAAAAGACAATCCTCAGAATGGGAGAAAATATTTGCAAATGAAGCAACTGACAAAGGATTAATCGCCAAAATTTACAAGCAGCCCATGCAGCTCAATATCAAAAAAACAAACAACCCAATCCAAAAATGGGCAGAAGACCTAAACAGACATTTCTCCAAAGAAGATATACAGATTGCCAACAAACACATGAAAGAATGCTCAACATCATTAATCATTAGAGAAATGCAAATCAAAACTACAATGAGATATCATCTCACACTGGTCAGAATGGCCACCATCAAAAAATCTACAAACCATAAATGCTGGAGAGGGTGTGGAGAAAAGGGAACCGTCTTGCACTGTTGGTGGGAATGCAAATTGATACAGCCACTATGGAGAACAGTATGGAGGTTCCTTAAAAAACTAAAAATAGAACTACCATACGACCCAGCAATCCCACTACTGGGCATATACCCTGAGAAAACCATAATTCAAAAAGAGTCATGTATCAAAATGTTCATTGCTGCTCTATTTACAATAGCCAGGACATGGAAGCAACCTAAGTGTTCATCGACAGATGAATGGATAAAGAAGATGTGGCACATATATACAATGGAATATTACTCAGCCATAAAAAGAAACGAAATTGAGTTATTTGTAGTGAGGTGGATGGAGTTAGAGTCTGTCATACAGAGTGAAGTAAGTCAGAAAGAGAAAAACAAATACCGTATGCTAACACATATATATGGAATCTAAGGAAAAAAAAAAAAAAGGTCATGAAGAACCTAGGGGCAAGACGGGAATAAAGACATAGACCTACTAGAGAATGGACTTGAGGATAAGGGGAGGGGGAAGGGTAAGCTGTGACAAAGTGAGAGAGTGGCATGGACATATATACACTACCAAACGTAAAATAGATAGCTAGTGGGAAGCAGCTGCATAGCACAGGGAGATCAGCTCGGTGGTTTGTGACCATCTAGAGGGGTGGGATAGGGAGGGTGGGAGGGAGGGAGACGCAAGAGGGAAGAGATATGGGAACATATGTATATGTATAACTGATTCACTTTGTTATAAAGCAGAAACTAACACACCATTGTAAAGCAATTATACTCCAATAAAGATGTTAAAAAAAAATGGGTATTCAAAAAATAAAAATGTTTCTTTGTTGAACTGAAAAAACCTCAAGAGGATGGTTGAGTAGTAAATTAGACACAGGTGAAGAGGGAATTAGTAAACTAGGATGTGTATCCACAGTAGTCACCCAGAATGCAGCACAGTGACCAAAAGATACAAATATAAACAAAGTGATAATAAGAGATGTGAAGGACAGAATAAGAAAGTCTAACATATGTCTACTTGGAGTCCCAGAAGTAAAGAATAGAGAGCCTGAAGAAGAGGCAATATTTGAAAAGATAATAGCTGAGCTCATTCCAGAATCTATAAGAAAACATAAAAACACAAAGCCAGGAAGTACAACATACGTCAAAAAGCATAAATAAAAAGAAATTCATGCTTCAACTCACCTTAGTGAAAGCATAGTACACTCAAAACAAGAAGGTCTTAAAAAGGGCCAGAGGGCTTCCCTGGTGGCGCAGTGGTTGAGAATCTGCCTGCTAATGCAGGAGACACGGGTTCGAGCCCTGGTCCGGGAAGATCTCACATGCCACGGAGCAGCTGGGCCCGTGAGCCACAACTACTGAGCCTGCACGTCTGGAGCCTGTGCTTCGCAACAATAGAGGCCACGATAGTAGAGGCCCACGCACCGCGATGAAGAGTGGCCCCCACTTGCCGCAACTAGAGAAAGCCCTCGCACAGAAACGAAGACCCAACACAGCCAAAAATAAATAAATAAATAAATTAATTAATTAAAGTTAATGGGTTATTAAAAAAAAAAAAGGGCCAGAGAGAAAGGACAGATAATTTATAAAGAAACAACAATTAGGTTGAGGGGACCCTTCTCAAAGCAATGGAATCTAGAAAACAGGGAAAAAACACCTTCTGAGGATCGAGGGAAATAACTCTCAACCTAGAATTGTGTGCCACCAAAACTGTTTTTCAAGAAAACAAATGTTTTCCTGAAATGCGCATTAAGAGATATTTACAGACCAGCAAAACCTGATAAATTTTTGTCATTAAGAAATCTGTACTAAAGAAACTTCTAAAAGATGTTCTTTGGGGAAGAGATACAAGATGTAGATATAAAGTCTAAGATACAAAAAGGAATAGTGAGCAAATAATATAATAAATATTACTTAAATGCAAACAATCATTGAATAAAATCACAATCATAATCTTAATAATTTAAAAAGTATAATGTATGGGGTTAAAGAAAAAGCTAAAATATAGAATGATAATAGCATGTAAATCATAAGGGGGAGATTAAAATGGAAGCATTTTAAGGTGGTAGTATTATCATGGGGGAGCTAATATAAAAATTGTTAGAGGTGATGAAGGTAAATGTGCGTGGTGAAGTAACTTGAGTGGTACCCTCTACAAGATTAGAAATAGAGTGTAAAAATTTCAAACCAGTAGCAAGGAAATGTGGAACAGACAAAACAAAACATAAGCCAAAAAGGCAAGAAAGAAGGGGGGAAAGCACAGAAAAAGCAGGACAAACAAATTTTTTTAAAAAGGAAGACAGTAAAAAAATTCCAAATATATCCATAATCCCAATCAATATAAAAGGAGTATACATGCCAGTTAAAAAGATAGAGATTGCCAGATTGGATTCTTTTTTTAAAAAAATCCAACAATGTACCATTTATAAGGGATATATCTGAAGCATAAGGTTACAGAAAGTTTAAAAGTAAAAAAGTAAAAGCATGGAAAAAGAAACATCAACAGATAAAAAGCAGGCATAGTTATACTCATGTCAGATAAAATAAACTTTAAGATTAAAGGTATTATTAGGGATAGAGATAATAAATATAGTCAAACATATTATTCATGAATTCTATATTTGCAAATTTACCTACTCATTGATCTTTATTTTAACCCTAAAATAAATACTTGCAGTGCTTTGCAGTCATTTTCAGGCAGGCACAGAGTGACAAAAAATTTGAGTCACTCAACACACACATTCCCAGCTGAGGCTGAACAAGGTCATGCTCTGCCCTCCTGTTTTAGCTCATACTGTAAACAAGTATCCTTTTTGTTGTCTATTTAGTGCCGTGGTTTTTGTATTTTTGTGCTTTTTGTTGGTGATTTTGCTGTTTAAAATGGTCCCTAAGTGTAATGCTGATGTCTAGTGTTCCTCTGTGCAAGAAGGCTGTGGTGTGCCTTATTGAGAAAATGCATGGATTAGATAAGCTTCATTCAGGCATGAGTTATAGTGCTGTTGGCCACAAGTTCAATGTGGCCACAAGTTCAAAAAAAAAAAAATGTGGATGTTTAAAAAAAAAAAAAAAGTTTCTTACTATATACTAGGCCACAGAGCAAGCCTCAGAGATTTTGAAGAATCGTTATTACACAGATATTCTCCAACCAATTGGGTTAGAAGTGGATAGTAAAAGTTAAATAAAACTAGTCATACATTTGGAAATTTAAAAACACACTTGGGTTTCCCTGGTGGCGCAGTGGTTAAGAATCTGCCTGCCAATGCAGGGGACACAGGTTCGAGCCCTGGTCCGGTAAGATCCCACATGCTGTGGAGCAACTGAGCCTGTGCGCCACAGCTACTGAGCCTGCGCTCTAGAGCCCACTCTCTAGAGCCCATGAGCCACAACTACTGAAGCCTGCGCACCAAGAGCCCATGCTCTAGCAACAAAAGAAGCCACCGCAATGACAAGTCCATGCACCGCAACAAGGAGTAGCCCCCGCTCGCTGCAACTAGAGAAAGCCCGCAAGCAGCAACAAAGACCCAACGCAGCCAAAAATATATAAATAAAATAAATTTTAAAAAATAAAAAAATAAAAAACCCCACACTTCTAAGTAGTTCAAGAGTCAAAAAAGAATCATAATGGAAATGTAAAAATACTTAGAGATGAATGATAAGGAAAGCACAAGGTATCAAAACTTAAAACTTAAGAGATGCTAAGAAAGTAGAACTTAAAGGGAAATACGAAGTCTTAAATGCTTATTTTAGAGAAGAGGGCAAAAAATTCATGAGCTGAATGTCCAGCCTGAAATTTTAGAAAAAGAAAACAAAATAAACCTAAAGAAGGTAGAAGAAAACAAATAATAAGTCTAAGGGTAGAGAATAATAAGCTAGAAAACAAACATACAAATTAATAAACCAGTGCTAGTACTAAAAAAAGATGTTAGCAATAAGCTAAAAAACAAAGATACAAAGATACCAAAAAAAAACTAAAAAAACTCTAAAAACAAAAGACAAAGAGATCAACAAAGACAAAAATTTAGTCTGAAAACACAGGTAAACTGGAACTCTGGAGAAAGTGATAAAGAATAGACAGAGGCATGAATAAACAATATTAGGAATGAAAAAAGAATGTTAACTTTTACAACAGAGATTTTAAAAGATAGTGAGTACTATAGTCCTTATGCCAATAATTTGAAAACTAACAAAATGAAAAAGTTCCTAGAAAAACATAACTTACCAAAGCTACATCAAGATGTATAGTCCTAGGAGCACTAAAAAAATTAATCAGCTTTAAAACTTTCCCTGCAAACACCAGACCAAGGTAGTTTTCAAACGAGTTCTGCAAAATTTCAGAGAACAGACCATTTCTATCTCCCAGCTAATTCCACAGGGCCTTAAAACTGATACAACAACAAGAAAGGAAAATTATAAGCCAATCTAACTCTCAAACACAGATGCCAAAAGCCCTATATGAAACATTGGCAAATAGTAGTGTATAAAAAGATAACATTAATCCTTGAAATTCAGAGTGGTTTAATTTGAGAAATTCTGTATGCTTTATTAATCACACTAACCAATTCAAGAAGAAAAACCATATGATTATCTTAATTGACGCCAAAAAATTATTTGATAATCTTCAATCCCAGATTTTGATTAAAACAAAACAAAACCTAGAAATAAAAGGGGAGTTCCTTAACCTAATTAAGTAAATCTATTTAGCAATCCATTATCATATATTATTCTAAATGAGGAAGTGTTAGAAACCTTCCCTTTGACCAAGACAAGGATGCCCGCTATTACTGATTCTATTCAACTTTGTACTGGAGGTCTCAGGCTGTAAGACAAGAAATGAAAGGCATAACAACTGTAAAGGGAGAAACAAAACTGTCATTATTTGCAGGTGATATAATTCTTTACATGGAAAATCCGAAAAAATCTAAAGGTAAATTATTAGAAATAATGATGGTTTAGAGGGAAATGGTTAAAAAGAATAATAAAAGAAGACATCATTTAATTGCAACCAAAAAGTGTAAGATACCTAGGAATAAATTCTATCAAAAGATGTGCAAGACCTTTTTGCAGAAAATCATAAAATTGTACCTAAAAATCTTAAAGGAGATCTAATTAGATTGAGTGGTACATTGTGCTCATGGATAAGAAGACTCAATATTGTAAAGATGTTATATTAGCCACAGATTGATCTATTGATGGAATGCAATTCTAATCCAAATCTTAGAAGGTGTTTTTTGTTTTTGTTTTTGCTTTTTTGTGTGTGTGTAAGTTGCCAAGTTGATTCTAAAAAATACAAAAAGCTAAGAATAGTCAGGACATTCCTAAAGGAAAAGAATTAGGTGAGAGCACTTGCCTTACTAGATATAGGGCTTGTACAAAGCTATATGTATAGCTTTGTACAAAAATATATAATATATATTTTTTGACCACGCCGCGAGGCTTGCAGGATCTTAGTTCCCTGACCAGTGATCGAACCCGGGTCCTCGGCAGTGAGAGCTCAGAGTCCCAACCACTGAACCGCCAGGGAATTCCCTATAATATTTCAATACTATAACACTATAATATGATATAATACTATAATAAAATTGTGTGGAATTGACACAGGGACATAGACAAAACGACCAGTGTAACAAAAGAGAGAGCTCAGAAACAGACCCAGGCACAAATGAAACGCTGATATATGTCTGAGGTCACACTGGAGACCTGTGGAGAAATAATGCTGGCACAACTGAGTATCCATGTGAGAAAAAGTGAATCTATACCATGCACAAAAAAATTCCAGACAGACTGAGGACTTACGTGTGAAGAACAAAACTCGAAAGATTTGAGAAGATGATATAGTAGAATAGATCTCTGATGTTGACCTACGGAAGGGTTTCTTAAACAAGACAAAAGAGCCCTAACTGTAAATGTTCATACATTTGACTTTATTAAAACTAAAATTGAGACCTCTGTTTATTCAAAACACCACAAAGAAATCAAAAGTGAAAACAAAGGCCACAACTGGTAGAAGATATTCACCATAAATACAGTGAACAATATTCAGAATATATTAAGAATTCTTACATAGCACTAAGAACCCAACAGAAGGCAACCCAACAGAAAAAAAAGGGCAGAAGACACAAGCATTAACTTGTAGAGGCAATAAACATATGGGAAAGTATCCTCAACATTATAATTAGGGAAGTGCAAATTAGCAATGAGATATCATTTATACCTATTGGATTGGCCAAAAATTAAGGCTGACAGTGGCAAGTGTTGGAAAGGACATGGATTGGCAGGGACCCATATACACTGCTTGTACGAGTATAAATTGGTACAACCACCCTGGAAAACAGTCTAGCATTGTCTTCTAAAAACAGGTATATCCTAACATATCATCCTCTGACCTAGCAACCCTACATCCAGTATACACAGCCTAGAGAAACTCTTGCCCATGTACTCAATATATAGTTTAAGCATATATACACATGGATAAACTTATTACAAAACAAAGAGCAAGAGAATGAGAGAGAGGGCAAATACAAGATAATGGTAATACCTAGCTCTTGTGTTGTGTGGTAAGTTTGACTTAAAGAAATATATCTGTTAAATGTTCCTTTTAAATTAAATGACTTAAAATTGAAGGTTTTCATTCGGGAAATTTACACTGACACAGCTACATGTGGTACAAATGTTCATTATCAGTCTGTCTCAAAGATTGTTGATTGGGTAATTTGATTTTCAGGGGCCAGCGGCTAATGAAATGTGTTTCATTTTGATAAAAATTGAAAAAATCTTGCATACAAGTTCTCTATTTAGGAGTTAAGGACATGGTAAACCTGATATTCTATTTTAAATCTTTCTAGGAAGATTTAAAACATTCTATGGATGATCTCTTTCGTGAAAAACTTGCAAATCCAATACAGATATCTGAAAATAAAATTTCCAAATCATGGCATGACACCATTAAAATATTTTTGTCATTTTCAAACAAGCACAATGACCTCTTTGGTATATGTTATAGATTTTTTTTTTCTAGAATGAGGGCATTATAATGCTTTCTTGAATTTAAAATTCCTGCTTTTTTTTTTTTCCCTAAGCAGAGAAGATATCTAAATGGCAAAAGCCTGATTCAAAGTTATGCTCTTCATAGCAGACATCATACCATGATTGGGAAGCCTTCAGTGAGCGACATTAATGAAAAATAACTCAAAAAGAAGGCAGCATGAGCTAGCAACAAAATTCCTGTTCAAGAGACCTTGTAGGATGTTGTCTCGGTATAGTAGAAAAGTCACCCCAAGCAGGTGAGCAATAACTATGACATATTTGGGTGAGTAGATATTTTGCTTAACAATTCAACAAACCAGGGATGAGTAGGAAGCAATGCTTGGAAAATGGGTGGTACATAAATGAAGAAATGCTTGATATTTTTTGTCCTGTCAATTTCACAAGAGATTTCTGAAGTGTGGTAAAGCTCTTATTGGCATGTTTAAAAAACATTTTCCAAAGCTGCAATGGGACATGAAGAAATATCTTCCAGAGGGAAAAGAAGCCAAGCGGACTAGAAATCCAACCATCACTATCTCTCAGAATGAAACTTTCAACTTTCCAGAAGAAAATTTCAACTCCCCAGGTTTTGAGCATGGTGGGCAGGCCCCTGAGCACCAGAGAACAGTCATCAGTGAAAAAAATCTCTCCGTGATTTTAGAGTCCACGTTCAATCTGAATACACTGAACTGAATAGCTGACGGAGCCCCCAGAACATGCTGCGACTTCAGACGTCCTTTGAGAGTTAGGATTTTCTAACTTAATGTAAATAAAGAGTAAAAATAGAAAGTGACAGGTTGAAAAACTACATATGTTTCATGCTGTCACTGTCCTGGATATGGAGCCCTTGGTGTAAGAGTGAAAATGAATTTCCTCTCAAAGATATAAAATAAAAATTTTATTATTATTAACCTTAAAGAATTAAATAATTATTTAAAACGTTGTGATGAAGTTTTTAAAAATTTACCTAAAGTTGGCAGTCTGTACTAAGTGGCCCGGAGAGGATGAAAATTTGAGGCCCACCGTCTGTTAGGTCTGCTCGGCCCCTGCAGGATTCTGATCAGGCCTTTCTTATCGTGGGTTATGCTAGATCCTTCCTGTGAGGAGACAGAGTGTTTCTGGTGGTTCGCGCATGAGCTCTTTTCATGAAGAAATTTAAAGAGGAATCTGGAGAGAGTCAGGGTCTTGGGCACTAACCTCAGCATCTCCATTCTTAAAGAGCGGACTTTGACTTGGCCCCAATCACTGTTTCTACTTCCGTCCCCTATAAAGGTAGCACGTGGTCCAGGCTGAGAAATGCAGACTTGGAGATCGGTGACCCTGGAGTTGGAAGGATCTGGGTTGGAATCCTGCCCACGTTTTCCAGGTGTTCGGCTTTAGGGAAGTGACTTTCCCACCCTGAGGCACTCTGTTTCCAACTGGAAACTTGGGTAATTCCCTCATCCTGGCACAGTGATTGTGAATCCTGAATGAGAAAATGTGAAAGCTCTTTGAGACCTGCAATGTGGAGCATACTGAAGGATCAACAGCTCCCATCTCTCCCACTGCCAAAAATCTTACTGATTCCATTCTCCCAGCAGAAGCCAAGCCCTGCTCGGTGCTGGAGGTGATAGAGGCTGGCGAGGCACACGGGATGGGCGTCAGGGAAACCGTGAGGGGAAGGAGATAGTGGCTCCTCTCGAGTCGGGCTTCGCTCTCTATCCAGCCATCCTTCACCCATCAGCCATTCATCTGTCTGTCCAATAAGTGCCATTTACGCACCTGCGCCAGCAGCCTGCGAGCCCTCTGGTTCCGTGGAGTTACATCTCACCACAACGTTCTCAACACTTTCCTAAAGTCCTGGCATTTGTGCTGAAGCCAGAGCTGTTCGTAGCGGCCAGAGTGCAGATCCGTCTGGCCCGGTGGTCTGGCAGGGCCCTTCTGGTAGCTCCACGTGGACCCACAAGCTGTGGGAGCTGAAGAAAACTGGGCTGAGCCTCCAGGAAACCACAGAGGGAGTGTAAGAATGTTGTCGGGGATTGGAAAAACCAAACCCACCCAAGTCGTGGGCTTCCTCCGTCCAGTCAGACAAACTCATGTAGACACAGGGCAGGTGCTGAGGAGGCAGACAGACCACGGCCACGACTGGACCGGACTCTGTGATCTAGCGAAAGGGATGCCATCTCAGCCAGACTCGGGGAGAGCCAGGCTTCCAGAATAGCCCTGCCAAGTTTAGGAAACAGGCAGACTTTTCATCCCGGCTCCTCCTGCGTCCCCATGTCCAGACGTTTGCTTGGTGACACCATGGTAACTATGATGCCACAATGGAACATTCTTCCCAAGGTGGTAGCAGGATCCCTCTGTTGAGCTCTGCGGTGTAAGGTCAGGGTGAGTTCGTTTCTCCTTTAGCAGGAGCAGTTCACGGAAGAACTCTGAGAACCATCCTGATGACAAGAAACACTTGGTGTCATGAGCAGAACATGGTGACTGAGGACGGCATGCACCGGTTCCTTAGGCTCTTGTGCATTGTCTGAGGCGAGGGTAGGCCTGGTGGTGGGGCTGGTGGAGGAGCGCGCCTGGGCTTTGAATTCCAGCTCCACCACTCGGCAGCTGTGTGACCTTGGGTGGGATTCTCAATGTCTCTGAGTATCAGTTTCTGAATCTGTAAAATGGGAATGATGATAGTGTCCACCTCACAGGGTGACTGTGTGAATGAACTGGGTGACATGCTGGGGCAGTTACTATGTAAAAGGATGAGCTGCCACCAATTAGAAGAAATTCTAGTAGAGTTTAGCAGGAGGGGCAAAATCAGGGAAGGCTTTCACGGAACACCTGCTTTTTGCTTTCAGCAGCATTTTATGGCTACAGAGTTAAGGCTAGGGTTGAATTCCACGAGTCAAAAGATGACCCTTTTCTGAGACCCGGCTCTGTGGGAAAGCCGGAGACCCTGGATTGTGGAGAAAACTGACCGGCATGGCCACCTTCTTTCGCTGAGCCGTCTTACACGTTGCCGGCTGAATAGCGGGGCTGGGCAGCTGGTCCCTGCCTCTTTACTGCAGGGACCCAAAAAATAGGGATGTGACAGGTCTGTTTCCCATGTCCTGGAAGTTTTGTCAGTGGAAAGGAAAAGAGGCAGCGACTCTGACGCTGCGGTGAAATCACCACCCTGGGGAGGAGAGGAAAAGCCCATGCGTTTGCTGTTCTGTGTTCACAGCTGCCCATGGTGTCTGCTGCGGCTCTCTCTGGGGATGGCAGCGATGAGAGGGACGCTCTTGGTGCTGTTCTACGTCTCCCATGCTTCTGCCAGTGAGTGGGCTTCTCTCTTCCTTCCCAACTTTAGCTGATCATGTGACATGGCAGGGGGAATCATCCCGGAAGAGGAAATGGTCCTTAATGTGCAGAGAGGGACTCAGGCGGGGTAGGTGACTCACGGCATTTTGCTCTGGGCAGCTTGCGTTGGTGGTGGGAACCAGGAAGAGAGTGGGACGTGGGGCGTGGATGTAGGAAACTGTGGCTTCAGCAGCCTGGTGTCAGGCCTAGTCCTTGGTGAGAGTACGGTTAGGGGGACAAGCCTTAGGCCATGGAGAGGCCCCCTGCGCAGACGGGGTTGGCGTGATGCCTGCCTCCCCACTCACAGCCCTGCCCTGCTCTTCCGGGGGCACATTCCCCGCGCTCCGTCAGGTGGCGGACATCCTTCCTGAGCCGGGGTGGGGGCCCCGAGATGCGTCTTATGCACTTGGGAACCGGGCCTTCCCTGTGTTTCTACTTCAGTATTGTTCCGATGAAGCCCTTTATCCTTAAACCTTATTGTTACCTCTAAACTGACCCCCAATTGCAGGGCCCGGCCCAGGAACAGGGAGGTGCCTGAGAGGCTGCCTGGCCTCAGTTGGCAGAAGTGGCAGCTGCAGTCCCCTCCCCGACCCCCAGGTTGTCCAGGACTAAAATTCTGGCCTGGAAAGGGGAAATGGAGGGGGGCACCAGACTAAAGCAGGCTCTGCCCCACCTTCTGCCACCCCAGCTGGCTCTCTCCTGTCTTCCTGGAGTTAGATGGGGGACAGGAGAGAGCTTCCCGTGCACGCACACACACACATGCACACGCCAAGAGGACCGCCCCACCTTCCAGGCCTCCTCCGTCTCCTTGCAGCCCAAGGAGACAAAACACAGATAGGGCCTCTCTCCACTCCTAAAAAGCCTCAGGCAAGGGACCTGGGGCAAACATTTCATCTCTGAGGCAGATTTCCTCATTATATCCTGGCTGTTCAAGAGTTTTATAAGGACAAATGAATCAGCCAGCTAGAGCTTTGAAAAAGCAAAAGTCATCACAAACCTGTAGGTTCTTCGTGGGTTAGGAAGAGTTGGTTAGTGCCTCGTTCACCACAGACTACCAATGTCCTGTGAAAAAAAAAACGGAATTCTTGTCTTTGGTGATCCTGAAGCACTTGGTGGCCTTACAGACATCATCTTGCTAACAACCCGCTCTTGTCACTGTTTCAGCAAAGACTCCAAGTGTCAACTCATAGAGATGTTTGATCACATGATGCCCTAGCATGGCGAGGTCTGCTGTGGTCCTTTAATGACTATACTGAATGTTCAGTCAACTTCAGCATCATGGTTTGGAAACTCTCTGTCATTGATGCTCACCTCAGAGGTCACCTCCTGGGGGAAGCCCTCCCAGACTTCATGTTCTGGGCAGAATCCATGCCCCCTCCTCTGTATACTCCGGGCACTGTCCCTTGTGTCACAAGTCTCTCTGAATGCTGCCACTCTCCAATGTGTCTGTCTCCCCTGTGCACTGTGACGTCCCCTGGGGCGGGGACAGGATCCTGAAATCCTTCCCTGCCAGCCCAGCCCCTAACTCAGCAGGGCTGCATGTGCGGATGGATGAATGGCTGAAAAAGAAGCCACCAATGACCTGACTTTTTCAGCTGGTGCTACCCACCATGTGACACACAGAACCCAGGGCCACCAATTTAGAAAAAAAGCACTGGGTACTCATGCAGTGGCTATCAGAGCAGTGGTTTACATGGGGAAAAAAATGGAATTGTCCACTAGGCTTAGCACTATCAGTCATGGGGACACAACACTCCTCTTGTGACAGGCGTGTGTTACCCCACTTCTCATAAAAGGAAACTGAGGCCCAGACAGAGGAGTGGCTCTCCCCAAGTCTCAACACATAGGGGCCAACTGGACTTGGGACACTGTGTCCAGGGACTTCCTGAAACACTAGTGGTTCTCAACCCCAAGTACACATTCGAATCTACCCTGGGGAGCTTTTGGAAAACATCAATGCCCAGGCCTCATCTCCAGGGGTCCGGGAGGGGCTGGGCAGCAGGCGGATGAAATGTTCAGTCAGCTTGAGAATCCCTATACTCCACTCTGCATAGGCGAGGATGAGAAGGGCACCCCTGGTCCACGAAGGAGGCCGGGCACGGGGACTCATTGGGACAGGGCACGTGGACTAGGGAGGGAGACCCACCAAGGGTCTTTTATGGGGAAGAAGACCCACTAGGAAAATAAACGTGGGTGGTAGAGTTAGTGGTGACCAAGACAGAGAGCCAGAAAAAGTGGGGAACCAGCAGAAGAGCGAGCGGGTCCTGGGGTCTGGTGCGGCGGCCGCAGCCCCAGGCCTCCAGCTCCTTGCCCCTGCACAACCCCCTGCAGCTTGCGGCATCCAGAAAAGCAACCCTGTGGAAACTTCCGAGGAGGGTCTGGTGGAAGACGAGGAGTTCCCGTGGGTGGTGTCGCTGCAGGATGTCCAGTACACACACCTGGCCTTCGGCAGCGTCCTCAGTGAGTTCTGGATCCTCAGCATCGCATCTGCCTTTCAGAACAGGCCAGTACCCCTCCTTCGGAGTCTACGCGGCCCACCGAGGCGGAGTGGGGGGGGGGGCTCTGTTTCCTGCTCAGCTTGGGGAGGCCTGGAAGGTCGATGCCCAGTGACAGGGCAACAGGGCTTTTTACCAGCGCAGCGCTCACTGTGAGTTTGGGGCTCCTGAGGTCACCAGTTGCCAAGGTTGGCGCAGTCTGTGTCTCCTCTGCTGTGAGGACTGCCAGCTGCACAACTGCAAAGTGAAACGCTTGTTTCTCCATCTTCTACAGGAAGGATATTTGTTCCCATTTTATTACAATCACAAAGGCACTAACTCTTTTTTCTTTTTTTTGACACTTTTTTTTTTTTTTTAATTTTTTTAAACATCTTTACTGGAGAGGCACTGACTCTTGATACTAGAGGTCCCTATTGCTTATCTTGTTAAGTGAATTGATAGGAGCCCTTACCTTAACACACTTACCTCAGGCCTTAACAATGTGACTGCCACAAATACATGCAGGTAGAGAAAAGACTTGAAGGAAATACGCAAACACTTGAGGAGTGCCCATCTCTGGATGCTCAGAATGCATGTGATTTGTTTTCTTCTTTGAACTTCTCTGTATTCTCCAAATTTTTTACAATAAATGGGCATTCTCTTAAACCAGAAAAAGAAAAAAAACCTATATATGCTATTAAAGGAATAACTTTTTTTGGTAAAACATCTCACTTTCTGACCCAACGATTTCACTTTTGGGTATCAACATTAAGGAAATAATTTCAGCCACTGGAAAAGTTTTATGCACAAAGTTGTTCATAGGATGATTAATTACACACAAAACACTGGAAGTGTAATGTCTGATTATCATGGATAAGTAAATTATGATATAGTTAACTATTTTATAGTTTATAATATGTTATATATGATACATAGTATATAACTTCTATGTATAATTACATATAGATCTATCTATTCAATATATTATATAGATATATATATGTGATATATACTATATATAGTATATATTATACAGTATATAATATATACTATATATAGTATACATACTATATTATATTATAATTTATAATTATAATTTATAAATATATAGTATATTATATAATTTATAGTATATATACTATTTATACATTATATATTATATATACACATATAGAGTATGGGGGGAGAGAATATAATTACTATAACTGGCCAAATACATTATAGTGTAAGCCCTTGATGAGATATTGTGCAATTGCTGAATTTTTTTAACATATGACTTGTATTTTTTAATTAAAAATACATGTATTTAAATGAAAATACATGTAATACTGTGATGTTCATGAGGAACAAAAGAGTGTATAATGAAAATCAGCTCCTCCCCTTCCCTGCCCTTCAGTCATCATTTCCCTCCCTTGAGCCATTTCTGTCACCAGTTTCTTGGGTGTTCTTCCTGAAACACTCCATGCACTCATGGATATCTATATACCTATAGGTCTATCTATATTGACTCATATCTATTGACAGAGAGAGAATTTTCTTTCTCCCCTGTATTAATCTGCTGGGGCTGCCACAATGAAATACTACAGACAGGGTGGCTTAGACAATAGAAATTTATTTCTTACTGTTCCAGAGGCCTGGAAGTCCAAGATCAAGGTGTCAGCAGGGTTGGTTTCTCCCGAGGACTCATTCCTTGGTGTGTGGACAGCCACCTTCTCCTTGTGTTCTCCCATGGCCTTTCCTCTGTGTGCACACATTATTGCTGTCTCTTCTTCTTATAAGGACACTAGTCCTGTTGGATTAGGGCCCCACCCTATGGACTAATTTAACCTTAATTACCTCCTTAAAGGCCCTATCTCCAAACACATTCACACTGGGGGTTAGGGTTTCACCTATGAACATGGGGGGACACAATTCAGTCCATACACCCGCCAATACAACTAGTAACACACCATATACATTATTCCACTCTTAGCTTTTTTCACTCTGTCATGAATGTTGGGTGATCCTTTCTTATCGATACATAGAAAGTTACCTCATTATATGCATCAGTTAGCTGCCCAGTATCCCATATGGATGTACCATAACTACACAGTCCTCTAATAATGGAAATTTGGGTTGTTTCCAATCTTCACTAGTAGCAAAAAATGCTGCAGTAGATACACTTGTACACACATTATTTCACATACATGGAAGTATATTGTTGCCTGAATAACCTAAGAGTGGAAAAACTGGACTAAATCTTGATAGCTGTTGCCAACCAGCCCTCCAGAGAGGTTCTGTTTTCTGTGTAGTGTTTTCATTACTGCTATTTTCTATCTGGTCTGCTGTTTTGGTTTTGATTTCCTCTCTGACTCTGGGTTTTATTAAAGACCATTTAAAAATATCCAGGTGATAGGGTGTTTTGTTTTGTATTTTAACATGATTTAAGTTTGAGTTAGACTGCATGGTGATCTATTAAGGAATTTGTTGATGTTATCTTGGTGGTCTACTATGTGGTCCATATGAATATTTTCCACAGGTAAATTAAAGAGCTCATTTTCTGTCCTTGGAGTACAATTTAATATATAAAATTGGGGCAGGGAGTCTACTTGATCTATCCTAGGCTGACTGAGGTGAATTACAAACTTCTGGCTTTTCCTCTTCCTATTTCCTGGAATTTAATTCATGAACATTGTATCACTTGCTGCAGATATTTATAAATGAACTCTTCACTGTAGACTGAATTCCTTATCATCATGAAAAGCCTTTCTTTGTCTTGTTGCACGCTCTTCTGCTCTGGTGTTCAGAATGAAGCTCCTGCTTTTTGTTTTTATTTTAGACTGTTCTGTTTTTATTGCTTCCTGTTTTTCTTTTCATTATATGGCTTTGTTTTGTATGTCTCTTCTGACAAATTTGGAAAGTTTGAACTTGTGTTCTCGTGGTCATCTTAGAATTATAATTTCATGGAAGACACACAAATCTTCTGTTTCTCTCTGGATAGTCCTCTCTAGATTCTATTGTGGCTGATGCCAGAATTCCTGTCTTTTCACTTCTTCCCTCATTCTTCATGACCATCCAATTTTAATAGGTTATTTATGTACTTTAATGTTTACCTTGATTCTTATATATATTTGTACACCCTTGTTATTTCATATATTAGCTATAAATAAATAATAGTTTAGACTCCCATAAAAGATGAGAAAATTGGTGTATACACCTACCTCTGCTGGTTTACACCACTATTCCAATCTATAACTTTAAAAGTTTCTCTTTTAATTTTAGACCCATATAATGAATTCCACACTTACTGACCGTCCCTTTGCTGGATTTTTTCCATTCAACACTGGAATTGGCTAAAATTTGTCTTCAAGTAGTTTCTTTTCTTTTTTTTTTTTTTTTGGCCACGTTGCACAGCATGTGGGATCTTAGTTCCCCGACCAGGAATCGACTGTGTGCCCCCTGCAGTGGAAGTGCAGAGTCCTAACTACTGGACTGCCAGGGAAGTCCCTCCAAGTAGTTTCTTAAAGGGCTCCCAAGAACCATATTTCCTCGAGTTTTACATATTCAGAAATGCTGTGCTGCCCTTAAATCTGAACAACCACTTAAGTGTAGAAGTCATGGATCATGCCTGCTTCCATTTGAAGAATTAACAGGCATTCTCACCCTCACCACACCTCGGCTTCTGGTATTAAATCTTGCTGTGGAGAAGTCTGAAGCCATTCTGATTTTTTCCTCTGTAGGTGGGAGATCACACATCCTAGTATTCCCCGGGAGAGGCCTGGTTTACACCTGTTATCCTATTGTTAGCATCTTCACTCTCACAAGTTCCCCAGCTTAGACAATAAATTAGAGGACAAACTTAAGATGACTTAATCTGTTTTGTGTG
Organism: Balaenoptera ricei; assembly: GCF_028023285.1. Classification (NCBI taxonomy): domain Eukaryota; kingdom Metazoa; phylum Chordata; class Mammalia; order Artiodactyla; family Balaenopteridae; genus Balaenoptera; species Balaenoptera ricei. The sequence goes on along the minus strand of NC_082657.1, from coordinate 36,814,938 downwards.
GATGCCCAAGGATTCCTTCTTTGTCACTGAAGTCCAGCAACTTCACTAGCCATGCTGGATCTCTCCCATTTGCCCCTCCAGACCCACTCGCTACTCTTTTCCACTCTGCTGGGTCCCAGGAGGCTGACTTGTGTGGGTTACACCAATGGGCGCTCTTGCCTTCTGGGTTCCAGCTGGGTTTGGCCAAAGGGAGCACTGGCAAGAGATGAGAGGGAGGAAGGAAGTGAGGTCAGGTATTCCCCTGACAGGTACTGCAGACTGGATGCCTCCTCCAGCCAAGGGACCCACTCCCCATAGCTCTGTCTGACCACTCCCTCCCACCAACACCCTGTTGTTGCCTCAGCAGAAAGCTGCATATGCCACCAGGAACCCAGCATACTGCACTAGTCTCTGTGATTTCCCTACATCCTGCGAGACCTTTGTAAAGAGTCCCTTTATTAAACTTTCCTCAGTTTACCTTATTTGAGTGTGTCATCTGTTTCCGGCTGGGAGCTGACAAGGGTACGTCTCAGTGTTGATCACTCTGTATTGATTTTTCCCTAGGATATGGAGTACGCTTCCACACTGTAGACACACAAGTCTTATTTCTGGAAAACTTTCTTGGCTTCTCAAGATTCCCTTGCTCTCTCTCCAGGAAGGACGCTGTTGCTATAGTTGGTATAGCTCAGATGGATGCAAAACTGATTGCTCACAAAGAATATCCAGTCAACACCATCATCATCCATGAGGACTTTGATAATAAAACAATGAAAAATAACATAGCCCTCCTGAAGACAGACACGGCGATGCAGTTCAACAACCTGGTCCGGCCCATCTGCTTCCTCGGCAGAAAGTTGCAGATGCCACCAGCCTTGCAGAACTGCTGGGTGGCAGGATGGAATCCCACATATGCAGTTAATGCCTTCCTTCTCCTAGAGGGGGCTGTGTGTGTGCTAGCAGTGGGGGTGACTGGGATGAACCATTCTAGGGCTTAGCTCAGTAATTCAGGTGGCCTGAGGTTCTAGAGCTGGGCTGGAACCCTCACTTGATCCGTCAAGATTCCCAGCGCTTGCCCTCTTGAGACCATTCTTACATCTGGTCCTTTTTCTTCTATTCCTACACCAAAATTGGAAGTACATGGGCAGCAGGCAGCCTGAAATGAGTGCAAGGTTACCGAGGGGCCAGGGGACATTATTTCCTGAACCAGAGCTGACAGTCCTCTTGTCTGAGCCATCCTTGTTTTCTTTTATTTTTGGGAAACAAACAAGGAAATGCATTCATTCTCTGTAGATGTGGAGGACGGGTGAACATTTTCTCTGCCTATTTTCACATTCAAGTTCAAAGCAAAGGTAGTTTTCAGTAAAAACTGAGACACAGGTTTGGATTTCTGTGAGGAAAAGGGGGTTTATCAGAACATTTCCTACTCACTCCCATCTGGATATGTGAGCTGTAGTTGCGTTGACTCGGGGGATGTCTTCTTGTGAATAATTCTCGGGCTCTCTGTTGTCCAGACAGGAAATCACATGACGATGAGTATCCTGAGGAAAATCTCCGTGAAGGACATCGACTTGTGTCCCTTAAACAAAATCGAGAAAACAGGATGTGGCAATCACATAGAGATGGAAACTGATGCCGTCTGCTTGGTAAGAACGCGCTGGAACAGAAGCTACAGGCTGAGAGTAAGCAGTGGTCACTTCATGGGGGGGCCTCAGGACTCCCCCTCGCTGGACTGTGAGCTCCGTGAGGGCAGGGACTGTCACCTGGGATTCATGGACGTCTCCAGGGCGAACAGCACTTGGCAGGTAGCAAGTGGTCGATAACAATCTGCCGAATGGACTAACCAGTCACCGTTTTCAGTGTGACATGACTAAGCATGGCTAAGTCGCATGTTTTTTCATTAGCTAAAAGTTTGAAAGAGTGAGTCCAAACCACACATGCAGATATACGCTGAGCACGCCTACAGCGGGCGCTCGCTGTATTCGGCTTCTTTGGAACCCAGCCTGATGCTACTGTTCATCAGTTACCGGGTTTCTTTTTCCCTGTAAGAAGCCCTGCCCTCTACCTGGATGCGGGCTGTCCAGATGTGGCTGTCCTACCGCCTCAGGAAAATGTGCAGAATTCACAGACACCTGTCCAGGCCCCCTCATATCTGTATCTGGAAAAAGTGTGGCTTACCAGGGCCACACAGTTAATAAATCTTAAAGGCGAGAACTCAGGTCTGCCAGATTTCCAGGCAGAGTTTCCCTCCTCTACTCTAAAATTGTCTAAGACACTGATCAACCACTTTTGTCGAAGTAACCTTCAGGATTCCCTGATGGGGAAATTTTTTTTTCCAGAGGATCTAGGGAAACTTTTTTAGAGAAAAGGGAAAAAATACATATGTGCAGACAATTCTTTCTCAAAGTCATGTTATTGCAAAACCATGAGGGACTGCCTTTCATCAGGAAATAAGTTTGCCCTTCTAAAGCTGGTTCAATGTTTATCTAGTGTCTACATTGTACTGGGCTCTCTGCCAGGTGGAGGATTGTAGAAGCTTCTTAAATTACAGAATGTGTTAAAATACAGTAGAAGATGTAGCTACTTAACAAAATCCTGCCATCAGCCACTCCATCAACCTAGTACCACACTTCATCAAACCCAGGATGCTGTCAGGTGCAGAATGCACCATTATTTTATGTAACACTGAGAAAGAAAAAACGCTGCCACTGAAACTCTGGAATCCACTGATTAAAAGACACATCCCATTTCAAAGATGCTAATTTTTAAGAGCATCTTAAATTCACTGGAATATGAATTTAATATAAATGGAATATCATTTACCCTCTAAATGATCACCTCTTTAAACCATCCACAAAGGTCAGATTGGTTTTTAACTGTAGCACACCTGTAGACAGTCCTTTGTTTTTTAAGAGAATTGTGCTTGCAAAAAAAAAAAAAAGGTGCCTTGTCTACCTAGGATCCTTCCTAGGAAATGTGTTCTAGTGTCCAGAGGTCCTCAAAGCCACACTTCTCACATGTAGAATAAGCTACCCAGGTTCAGTGCCTGCCCTAATGGGTCCTCAGAAACCCAACAAAAGTAGAATCGCTCTGAACTCACCCCTCCTTTTTTCCCACAACTGTTAGGGCTTTTGCTGGATGTCAAGGTTGAGGATCACGCAATGAAAGGGGGTCGCTCCCCTGGGAGATGAGGTGGGGCTGGAGCACCTGGTACTCTTTGTCTCCATTGCTTGAGCTTCAGAAGTCTCAGCCTTACACGTTATGGGGAAGAGAAACAGCAATTTGCAAAACCACACAATAGCCAGGGATGTTGACCGCACAGTCATTTGTCAAAACTATTTGTCCTGAATTGCATTCTTTTTCTTCCTCAAGCTGTAAAAGCACAGTTAAAACAAATTGGGAGTGGGACTGGTGAACGGAGGGGAGACCACTCCATCCTCAGCCGGAGAACCTCTGTGCCCCAGGCAGACACAATGAGGTGCAGATAAGAGCCTGTTCACCAGTCCTAGGAGGACCAGCCAGAGCTCAGGGATGAAATCTCCACCCTCTGCTGTTTGGCAGCATGGGATGCAAACAGTAGAATATGAAAAACTGAAAACATCAAGAGTTCCACACTCAAGCACCCCCTTCCATCTAATGAGAAGCACACACAGAGCGAAGTCTGGAATGTCATCCTCGTGTGTGTGCAGCTGTGGGACAACCAGGGCATTATGGCAGCCTTGCAGAGCATGCCTCCCGTGGCCCTGCTTGCAGAAGTGTTCTTTGCTTTTCCCATTTGCCTGCATTTCTGTTCTGGTGTGGCCTCCTCAGAAAAAGGAGGGTTCAGTGAAAGAGGCTGCATGTGTGTAGAAACCCAAGAAAGCTCAAACACCCAGGACTGGGAATGGGCAGGGGCTGAGGTGACCACTGTTTTGCCTCTTGAATTCTCACTGTTGGGTCTGTTCAGATTGTTTCCCATTGTCAGCTGCAAGCCCCCTCCATCCATGCCTCAGTCCACACAGTGAGAGCAAACTGTGATCACCCAGCCTGTCTCGTCTGGCACGTCACATAGATCAAAGGTAGCTGGCCAGCCTTTGATGATAAACTCCCTCTTGGACCAAGATGGACCACAGGCTGGTGCTGGGGGGCAGGTATTCCTTTAAGAAGAGGCCTGGGGGCGGGGGGTAGGGTGGAGGACAGGTAAGGTAAATTATACCTAGTAGCTATCTTGTTGCTTTTCCCACATTTCTCAGTTTTTCACATAAAAATGATGGCCTTTTCTCCACACCAGGGTAATAGCAGCTAATTGTTTACTGAGGGCATCCCGTATGTCAGGCACTGTGCCAGGAGATCTGCCGGTGTTACAGGCACTAACCGTGTTCCCCACATTAGCTCAGAGAATTAGCTAACCTGCTAGGGTCACATGTCCAGCCAAGTGTGCCGGACTTCTACCCAGTCACCTGAAGGGAGATAAGGTCTGTGTGGCAGAACTCCCGAGGCCCAGAGGACTGCTCCTGAGAGCATGGGCCAGGGATGGGGGGCAGGGTACACTGGCAGGCAGCTGCCAGGTTGGAAAAGCTGTGAACCCAGCCCGGCAGCATGTGCTTCCTGGAAGTCTGACTGACCCTAGCAGGACTGTGGGTAGATGCAAGCAGCTTAAATGAAGGATGGAAACAAAATAGGGAAGAGAAGGAACAACGGGAGCATTCCAGGCCAGAAAGGAACAAAATAACATTTGAGGAGTGAGAAACCAAAAGAGAGGGAGGATTTATTCAAAGTACTGGAAAGGGGCAAGAAAATGAAATGGGATCCAGGAAGCTACAGGCAAACTGCAGGAGCCTACAAATAATTTGTATAATGAAAGGAAAAGTCATCTTGTTGGAATTTGTGGTGGAGGTGGCCTAGATTGGAAATATTATCCTATAACTTACCCCATTTCCAGTGAGAACCAGTGTAAAACTTTTCTAGAACAGATAGTAAATTGCACAGGGACAATATTAAAAAAGAAAACAAGTTTTTCTAAGACCTGAAGCTTTCTGTCCTTTGTCACAGGGGGACCCAGGAAACCCAATGATGTGTGAGCTGAAGGAATTGAATCTGTGGGTGCTGAGAGGAATCCTGTCTCAAGGTGGTGAGAAATGCCCTGGCCTGTTCCTGTACATCAAGGTGGAAGACTACAGCAACTGGATCACGTCCAAGACCAAGAAGACCAGCCCTCCCCTGTCTTCCTTCCACCACTGGGAAAACCCGATTCCTTTCCCCAGCCACTCATCACGTGATGTTGTGACACAGAAAAAACATGCTGGGCTGAGCCAGGTTGGACGGTCCCAAACACACTTCCAAGGACAAAAAAGGGCCACCGTGCATTCATGGTCACAAATGGCAAATGGCACTCCAGTGAGTCTAGACTTCAGGGAAAAGGGTCTGAGGGAGTCAGACAAGTCTGAGGTGGCCATCCAACCCATGTACTATGACTACTACGGTGGGGAGGTTGGGGAGGGCGGGTCTCTATCAGGCCAGAACAGGTTACATCAGCCCCAAGAAATCACCTTATTTTTCTCCGTGCTTGTTTTCTTTGGTACTGGCGTCTCAGTCTAGGAGCTAACCTTCCAAGCGGAAGAGAAAGCTCAGGATGCTGAGTGCCAGGCATTCACCACGCTGTTTTGGTGTCTCTTTTTGAGAGCTGCACAGCTGGGCTGCCACGGACAGGCCCACAGTACAGACTGGGCTGGCTCTCCCTCCTCTGTCCCACTCCCACATGCGGGAAGGTCATTTTCATGTGTGCTTGTGAACTAAACGTGGGCTAACAAGTGTCAAACCATTAGAGTGCCCTGTGGTTCTTTCAGTGTTTATGGTTCCCGGAGCCAGGCTGTGAAAACACTCCCCAGGGGGTCGATGTGGCCTGGGAGGTGACCAGCAGCCTGGCTGGAGAATTGGGGACACCAGCCAGCACAGGGAACAGTGAGAGGACCCCATGACTAGAGAGGAGCTGATTACTTTAATGGATCACTTTTTGGTCGGCAGCCGTCACCTCCCTCTGGCTATTTCCCAGCGGGGCAAATTGCCTGCAACTGCTCATTGGTGATTTTCATTTTATTCCAAGCCTTGCGGTAGCCTTTTAAGGACATCTGCAAAAAGGAGAAAGGGGGAGGAGGGAGAAGGTCATTTGGGACAAACGGATTGTGCCTATTCTACCTGCATCGAGCCCTGTGATGGTATGGATGACCTCGTATGCGGGGCAGTGTCTGCATGCATGTGGCGGACACAGGCCACCTGGGGGCATCCGGAAGATTCTTCTAAAGAGCTTGTCTCTGTTCCATGAAGTGAGAAGTTGCAGGTTCCTTCTGTACTTCTTTGCCACTTCTTAGCCCCAGATGTGATGGGCCCAAGTATGGATCCTAATTTACTTTCCTGCTGCCAAGTGCCCACTGGAAGGGCAGGTAAAAGCACTGTGGAAAATGGAGCTGGGGTCTAGATGTGAGAATGCCAAGCTTCCCAAGTGACCTGACTGGGTTTTTAAGCTACCCTAAGGATGTCTTAAGTGCTCTCAGTGTGCAACCTGGCCTGTGGCAGTCTTGGTGCTTTCCTTTTTTTTTTTTGATGCCAGCATATCATTTGCACTTTTCCTTTTTCTCCTCCATGGCTTACAAGGGGCAAGGGTGCTTCTGTGCACACTGTACCATATGAAAAGGCTACGGGGTTAGTCAACATCGAAAAGACCCATGGCAAATATGTAAATACATGGAATCGGGTTCTGAGTGATATTAAAATCCATTATTATCTCAATTTTTAAAAACCTGGCTTCTCCGTGTATAAAATAGCAATCACTAAATTATCAATGGTGGGGGGAGGGATTCAGAAGCTTCCAGAGATCAGTAAGAAAACAAGCAACTAAAAACATACCATTACTAGAGTCTCCTCCTGATAACCTGAAAGGACTGTCCCTAACAAGAAAAAGGAACTTTAAGGGAAAAAAAAAAAGCCATCCTTTATTTTGGTGTAAGAGTCGAAGCAACGGCTGAGATTTCTCACAGGTATTACGTGTCTAAAATCCTGTATTCTTACCTCAGAAAACAAAATCCTAAACAAAAATGTGAGGGGCATAAGATATCGCAGGTCTCGGGACTTCCTGTAACTCACCTCTGCAATCTCCACTTTCCTCTCCCACATCCTGATGGTCTTCTCCAGGTCCCTGTTTCGGATCTTCTCCCGGACGTACATCATCACCTGTGGCGCTCGGAACTCAGACAGCTGCTTCCGGAGCTGCTTGTTCAGAGCCATGGCCTTCGCCCGGTCCTGGGTTGGGAAGGACCAATTAAACATGGGGCTCCCTGGCAGTTCTAGCCTCCTGGGACTTACTGGCCCTGGCATCTCTCCCCAGTTTCAATGTAGTTCTAAAAATAACGTTTACATTTTCAAAGGAGTGGGTGAAATCACAAGATTCTTTTTCTTTACAGATCGTGACATTTTCGTCCAGTTTAGAAACATTAAGTACAGTCTAAAACAGTCTTTTCCCCTCCCTTCCTTCCTTTCTTCCTTCCTCCCTTCCTTCCTCTATTAAGGAATATGCTTTACTTTTGATTGCTTAGGGGCTTTTTTTGCTTTGGAAAAATTATGTATTTAAGTATACTTTGATTAGATCAATTTCAATTCATTTTCCTGTCTTTTTTTTTTTTTTGGCAGAATACACATAACATAAATTTTCCCATTTTAACCGTTTTTAAGTGTACAGTTCTGTGGCATTCACAGAACAATTCACATTGTTTTGCAACCTTTATCACCAGCCATCTCCAGAATTTTTTCATCTGCCCCAACTGAACCTCTGTACCCATTAAACACTAACTCCCCAAACCCCCTCCCCACAGGTCCTGGCAACTACCATTCTATTTTCTGTCTCCATGAATGTGACTACTCTAGGTACCTCATGTAAGTGGAATCATACAATATTTGTCCTTTTGTGACTGGCTAATTTCACTTAGCATAAATGTCTTTAGGGTTCATCCATGTTGTAGCATGTCAAAATTTCTTTCATTTTTAAGGATGAATAATATTCATCCTTAAAATAATATAAATAAAATAATATATTCTATTATATGCATATACAGCTCACTTGGTTATTCACTCATCTGTCGATGGACACTTGAGTTGCTTCTACATTTTGGCTATTGTAAATAATGCTGCTACAAACATGGGTGTACGAATACCTGTTGCTCAAGTTCATGCTTTCAATTATATTGGGTATATACCTGGAAGACAACTTGCTGGATCATATGATTATTCAATTTTTTGAGGACTCTGTCTTTTTACATTTCATTTTTAAAAATGATTATACAGTAAAATTAACTAGTCTTTTTCTTTTGAGTGGCTTTTTGAATTAGCATTGTCCTTTTAACAATTGTTTTGAAAAGGCAATACATTCAATTCAAATGGTATAAAAGTACACAGTGACAAGCTCCCAACCCACCCCTGTCCCCAGCCACACAGGTCCCCTTCCAAGAAGCATACACTATTTTTAGGTTTCATGCATCCTTCTAGAAATCTATATCCATACAAACATATATGTTTACTTTTTTGACCCAAAGAGTAGCCAATTCTATTCACTTTCATTCATCCAACTTTTTTTTCCACTCAATAAATCTTGAAGATTCTTCTGTATCAACACATAAAGAATTCACTCATTCTTTTTAACAGCTTCATAATTTTCCATTGTATGGATGTACCATACTTTAACAGGTCCCCACCAACAGTCACTTAGCTTCTCCATCTCTTGCTATTACAACAAGCAGTGCTGTGATTACAAATTTTCTGGGTATACATCATTTTGTAAAAATGCAAGTACAATATATCAGTAGGATAAGCTACTGAAGGTGAAATTGCTTATTCTAAGGCAGTGGTTCTCAACCAGAAGCTGTTTTGCCCCCAGGAGACATTTGGCAATGTCCGGAGACATTTTTGTTTGTCACAATTAGGGGAGTGCTACTGGCATAGGGTAGGTGGCGGCCAGGGACGCTGCTAAACACCCTGCAATGCACAGGACGGCTCCCACAACAAAGAGTTATCTGACCCGAAATGTCAGTAGGGTCTAGGTTGAGAAACCCTGCCCTAAGCATATGTGTATGTACGGTAAATGGTGCTAACTTGCCTTCTATTATAATGATGAAGCCAATTATACTTCTGCAGCAATGTTTGAGACTGCCTGTTTTCTCCATTCTCACGACACAATCTTACTTTTCCATCTTTGTTAATCTAACAGAGGGAAAATGGTACCTCATTATAGCTTTATTTTCCGTTCCTTATGAGTGAAAGGCAACATTTTTCATATGTTTGAGATTTTTTAGCTTTTCTTTAACTGTTTAAATCTTTGGCCCATTTTTTTCCTATTTTTCGTTAGATTTTTCTGGTTAATTTATAAGACATTTATCTTTTAAGAAAATTAGCTCCTTGTGATATTAAATACAATATTTTTCCAGTTACTTATCTTTGGGCTTCACTTATGATGGTTTTTGCCATGCAGAAAAGTTTTTATTTTTATATAGCTGACTTCATTGATTTCATGGTTTATAGGTTTCACATTTTAAAAGTCTTCCACATTCCAAGATTACAATAAAAATGTTCCCACTATATAAGTTCAGGACTTTAATGGTTTTATTGTTAACATTTAAATCTCTGATACGCCTGGATTAATTTTGCTATTACATATAGTTCCAAATTAATTTTTTCCTAAATGGCTACCGAGTCATTGCAAATCATTTATTGAATAATCTGTTGTCTCTCATTGCAATGTCACCTTTATCATAAACTAAATGTATCAATATCAAAACTATCAGAAACTTGATCATATACATATCATATATGGTCTGTATTGGAGTTCATCATATGGCTTACATTTTTTTCTTTTATCTTCCTGTCTATTCATGGACTTGTTTTAAATACTGTAACTTCATAACATGTTTCAGTATCTAGTAAGGCTAGTCTCCTCCTTATTAAGAACTTTGTGGATATTCTTATTTATTTTTCCAAAAGAATTTTTGAGTCAGTTTATTTAAGCCTTTAAAAAAATCTCCTTGTGGGACTTCCCTGTTGGTCCAGTGGGTAGGACTCCACGCTCCCAATGCAGGAGGCCTGGGTTCAATCCCTGGTCAGGGAACTAGATCCCACGTGCATTCTGCAACTAGGTGTTTGCGTGCCGCAACTGAGAGTCCACGTGCCGCAACCAAAAAGTCTGCATGCCGCAGCTAAGAAGTCCATGTGCCATGACTAAAAAGATCCCGCATGCCATGACTGAGGATCTCGCATGCTGCAACTAAGACCCGGTGCAGCCAAAATAAGTAATAAACAAACAAATAAATATTTTAAAAAATCTCCTTGTTATTTTAATTGGAATACTATTATTTCACAGATCAACTAAAACAGAACTAACGTTTTTTATGATGTTGAATCTTCCTAACCTAGTATTGTATTTTGATTCCTTGCTGTGACACTGGCATCACCTGGGAATTGGGTGAAAATGCAAAGCCTCAGGCCACCCATACCTATCCAATCAGAATCTGCTTTTAACAATATCCCCAGGTGACTGGTTGTCACCTTCTGGTTTGAGAAATGCTGTTTTAATTCAGTTTGAAGCAACACGGTAAAATTATTTTTTTATCAACTTGTTTTCAGAATACAACAAAAATTTGTCAGGAAGTGTTCAGTGCATATCTATTATCGGTCTAGCATGACATACAACTGTGGGGAGACCTAAAAATGTACCTGGAACAATCTGTGGACACTCTTGTGAGAATGATGATTACAGAGTACCTAAGATAAAATATAATGAAGTAGCAAGAATTAAAGCATTAAAAAATAGGTACTAGCTACGAGGGATATGCTGAGAAGACCCGGGACTGCAGTCCCTATGCAGCACCCCACTTGTAGAGCAGAGGTGAAACTACAGGAAAGACAGGCCACTGTTCCCACACCCATCTCCAGTGCAATGGTGCAGAAATTTTGCCCAAGGGGAGAGGCTGTAAAATAGAAAGCTCTGGAATGCTGCCTAAGAAGGTGAACTTTATTTGGATCAGAGTGTGGGGAGTTCATGCTAAGGACTTTGTGGAAAACAATGGAGATCTTTGGGGTGAGCAATTAAGATCAATCTGACAGTTCCATACTAGTAGCAACAAGCAAAAAGTAGATTAGCTAGATGTTTAACTTAACCAGAGAAAGAGACAATTAAGAAGAGCCTTATGGGGTTAGAGCAAGCCTCAATGACTGGCAACACTTTGCCCCTGTGACAGGGCCTGACTGTAATTAGTTCAGAATGTGCAACAATTCACGTCTCAGGGTGTTAAAGCAATAGAGCAATTAGCTAGTAATTAACAGAGGCTAACAGCTAGGTGTGATACCAATAGAGGTAGACTGGCCAGAAGTTTAGCTGGAAGATGGAGGAGTCAAAGAGAACTAAGCTGAAATCACCCTGGTTGTCAGGGAGATTGTGTCCATGATCAAGGCTGTACCCTCTGGGGAGCCACATCAGAGGCTACTAACAGCAGGAGAAATAGACTTTACTGAATTAGTCCAGCCAAATTACTACACAACAAGCAAAAACAATGACAAGACCAAGATCAGTATCTGGTGATGCTAAAGTATATTATCTAAAAAGTTCAGTTTTCAACAAAAATTATGAGATAGGAAAGAAACAAGGAAGTGTGACCCACACAGGGAAAAAAGCAGGCAACATAAACTGCCTTTCGGAGAATCCAGATGGTGGACTTAGCGAAGTCTTCAAAGCAACTGTTATAAAGATGTTCAAAAAAACTAAAGGAAACCATGTTTAAAGAATTAAAAGAATATATGATGATAGTGTCTTATCAGAGAATATCAATAAAGAGGTAGAAATTATTTAAAAAATAAAAAGAAGAACCAAATAGAAAATCTGGAGTCTTTCCAACTGGAATGAAAAATTCACTAGAGGGGATCAACAGTACATTTAAGCCAAGAGAAGAAATAATCAGTTAACTTAAGGTAAGTTGATAGAGATTATGCAATATGAAGAACACAGAGAAAAAAGAAGAAAAGTCTTGGAGAAATGTGGAACACCCCTAAGTTCACCAACACACATTAAAACTTCCCACATTTGATGAAAAACATTTACACATCCACAAACTTCAACAAACTCCAAGAGGATTAGTGCAAAGAAATCCATGACCAGATACTTCGTACCCAAAATGTTGACTGACAAGGCAAAGAGAATATATTGAAAGCAGCAAGAGAAAACAATTCATCACATACAAGGGAAGCCCAATAAGATTAATAGCTGACTTCTCATCAGAAACAAAATGGAGGCCCAAAGGCAGTGGGATGACATATTCTAAGTGCTGAAAGGAAAACAAAAACTGTCAACAAAGAATCTTACATCTAGCAAAACTATCTTTCAAAAATGCAAGAAAGCAATGAGCAAGCACACCCAGATCTTGGTTTCCAATATTAATCAAATAAAAAGACCCGGGACTCCTTGGAGAAATGGCTAATTCTAGGACTGGGGTAGGAAATATACAAGAAGGGCCTGGAGCATCTTCTAGTTCCAGAAAGGAAAGAGGTGCTCAAAACAAAACACACACACATACAACAACAACAACCACCACCCACAAAAATGGGGATATACCAAAGGAACACAGAACCTGACTGAAAGAGCTCTCAATTGCCAACTGGAGCAATGGAAGCAACAAAATAAATGTTAGATTATAAACCAATATATAAAATTAATATTCATGAATTGATGCTGATATAAATAAATAATTTTTAAAATAAACAAATGGGGTAGAATTGACAAATCTCTCACAGAGAAGAATTCCAAAAAACTTTATAACCCCTACTTTTTAAGCGTGGCCTGCACACAGGACCTTCCTTCCAAAGAGTAAAGTCTGAAAAGTGGGAAAGAGTAACTGTGCAGTGGAGAAACCTGTGGAACACCATCTCAGCCAGGTGATCAAGGTTAACATCAGCAATGAAAAGTCTTGTTGACAGGATGCTCCCTTGATATGATGTGATGAAAATAGCACTTTACTTCTGTAGAAGAAGGCTATATCCAAGAAAACAAATAGCACAAAGGTAATTATGTAGGTAATTATAAAAAAACAGCATAATTGCATATTTTCCTTCTCTTAACTGATTTAAAAAGCATTTTCATAAAATAATATGTATATAATTTTATATTGGACCTATAACATATAAAATGTAATATATTTGACAATAATAGCACAAAGGCAGGCTGAAATGAAGCTGTATTTGAGTAGGAAAATAACACCAGATGGTAACTCAAATCTACAGGAAGAAGTGAAGAGAACCACACAAGTGGTAAAGGAAGGTTAATGTAGCAAATTCTATGAACATACTGCATCTTCTTTCTTCTTTCAGCTTTTGGACCCCTTCCTCACACCATTTACAAAGTAACTCACAATGGATCATAACCTAAATTTAAGACCTATAAAAGTCTTAAGAAAAGACATAAGAGGGACTTCCCTGGTGGCACAGTGGTTAAGAATCCACCTGCCAATGCAGGGGACATGGGTTCAAGCACTAGGCTGGGAAGATCCCACATGCTGTGGAGCAACTAAGCCCGTGAGCCACAGCTACTGAGCCTGTGCTCTAGAGCCTGTGAGCCACAACTACTGAGCCTGCACGCCACAACTACTGAAGCCCGTGTACCTAGAGCCTGTGCTCCTCAACAAGGGAAGCCACTGCAATGAGAAGCCCACGCACCACAACGAAGAGTATCCTCTGCTTGCCACAACTAGAGAAAGCCCTCACGCAGCAACAAAAACCCAACTCAGCCAAAAATAAATAAATAAAATAAATAAATTTATTTAAAAAAAAACCTGGGCAAAGGCCTTGAATAGACATTTCTGCAAAAAAGACAGACATGTGGCCAAAAAGCATATGAAAAGATGCTTGATGTCATCAGTCATCAAGGAAATTCAAATCGAAACCACAATGAAATACCACTTCACACCCACTAGGACAGCATTAAAAAAACACCTGAAAATAACAAGTGTTGGTGAAGATGTACAGAAATTGAAACCCTCACACGTACATTTTTTTTTTAAGTTCTAGGAATTTTCTTTATATTTCCACTCAACTTTTATGCATTTTTTTTTCTTATTAGTCATCCATTTTATACACGTCAGTGTATACATGTCAATCCCAATCGCCCAATTCATCACACCACAACCCCCACCCCCTGCCGCTTCCCCCCCTTGGTGTCCATACGTATTTTCTCTACTTCTGTGTCTCAATTTCTGCTCTGCAAACCGGTTCATCTGTACCATTTTCTAGGTTCCACATATATGTGTTAATATACGATATTTGTTTTTCTCTTTCTGACTTACTTCACTCTGTATGACAGTCTCTAGAGGCATCCACGTCTCTACAAATGACCCAATTTCGTTCCTTTTTATGGCTGAGTAACATTCTATTGTATATATGTACCACATCCTCTTTATCCATTCGTCTGTCGATGGGCATTTAGGTTGCTTCCATGACCTGGCTATTGTAAATAGAGCTGCAATGAACATTGGGGTGCATATGTCTTTTTGAATTATGGTTTTCTCTGGGTATATGCCCAGTAGTGGGATTGCTGGGTCATATGGTAATTCTGTGTTTAGTTCTTTAAGGAACTTCCATACTGTTCGCCATAGTGGCTGTATCAATTTACATTCCCACCAACAGTGCAAGACGGTTCCCTTTTCTCCACACCCTCTCCAGCATTTGTTGTTTGTAGATTTTCTGATGATGCCAATTCTAACTGGTGTGAGGTGATACCTCACTGTAGTTTTGATTTGCATTTCTCTAATGATTAGTGATGTTGAGCATCCTTTCATGTGTTTGTTGGCAATCTGTATATCTTCTTTGGAGACATGTCTATTTAGGTCTTCTGCCCATTTTTGGATTGGGTTGTTTGATTTTTTGATATTGAGCTGCATGAGCTGCTTGTATATTTTGGAGATTAATCCTTTGTCAGTTGCTTCATTCGCAAATATTTTCTCCCATTCTGAGGGTTGTCTTTTCGTCTTGTTTATGGTTTCTTTTGCTGTACAAAAGCTTTTAAGCTTCATTAGGTCCCATTTGTTTATTTTAATTTTTATTTCCATTACTCTAGGAGGTGGATCAAAAAAGATCTTGCTGTGATTTATGTCAAAGAGTGTTCTTCCTATGTTTTCCTCTAAGAGTTTTATAGTGCCCAGTCTTACATTTATGTCTCTAATCCATTTTGAGTTTATTTTTGTGTATGGTGTTAGGGAGTGTTCTAATTTCAATCTTTTACATGGAGCTGGCCAGTTTTCCCAGCACCACTTACTGAAGAGACTGTCTTTTCTCCACTGTATATCCTTGCCTCCTCTGTCATAGATTAGTTGACCATAGGTGCGTGGGTTTATCTCTGGGCTTTCTATCCTGTTCCATTGATCTATATTTCTGTTTTTGTGCAAGTACCATACTGTCTTGATTACTGTAGCTTTGTAGTATAGTCTGAAGTCAGGGAGTCTGATTCCTCCAGCTCCATTTTTTTCCCTCAAGACTGCTTTGGCTATTCGGGGTCTTTTGTGTCTCCATACAAATTTTAAGACTTTTTGTTCTAGTTCTATAAAAAATGCCATTGGTAATTTGATAGGGATTGCATTGAATCTGTAGATTGCTTTGGGTAGTATAGTCATTTTCACAATACTGATTCTTCCAATCCAAGAATATGGTATATCTCTCCATCTGTTGGTATCATCTTTAATTTCTTTCATCAGTGCCTTATAGTTTTCTGCATACAGGTCTTTTGTCTCCCTAGGTAGGTTTATTCCTAGGTGTTTTATTCTTTTTGTTGCAATAGTAAATGGGAGTGTTTCCTTAATTTCTCTTTCAGATTTTTCATCATTAGTGTATAGGAATGCAAGAGATTTCTGTGCATTAATTTTGTATCCTGTGACTTTACCAGATTCATTCATTAGCTCTAGTAGTTTTCTGGTGGCATTTTTAGGATTCGCTATGTATAGTATCATGTCATCTGCAAACAGGGAGAGTTTTACTTCATCTTTTCCAATTTGGATTCCTTTTATTTCTTTTTCTTCTCTGATTGCCGTGGCTAGGACTTCCAAAACTATGTTGAATAATAGTGGGGAGAGTGGACATCCTTGTCTTGTTCCTGATCTTAGAGGAAATGCTTTCAGTTTTTCACCATTGAGAATGATGTTTGCTGTGGGTTTGTCATATATGGCCTTTATTATGTTGAGGTAGGTTCCCTCTATGCCCACTTTCTGGAGAATTTTTACCATAAATGGGTGTTGAATTTTGTCAAAAGCTTTTTCTGCATCCATTGAGATGATCATATGGTTTTTCTTCTTCAATCTGTTAATAAGGTGTATCACATTGATTGATTTGCGTATATTGAAGAATCCTTGCATCCCTGGGATAAATCCCACTTGATCATGGTGTATGATCCTTTTAATGTGTAGTTGGAGTCTGTTTGCTAGTATTTTGTTGAGGACTTTTGCATCTATATTCATCAGTGATATTGGTCTCTAATTTTCTTTTTCTGTAGTATCTTTGTCTGGTTTTGGTATCAGGGTGATGGTGGCCTCATAGAATGAGTTTGGGAGTGTTCCCTCCTCTGCAGTTTTTTGGAAGAGTTTGAGAAGGATGGGTGTTAGCTCTTCTCTAAATGTTTGATAGAATTCACCTGTGAAGCCATCTGGTCCTGGACTTTTGTTTGCTGGAAGATTTCTAATCACAGTTTCAATTTCATTACTTGTGATTGGTCTGTTCATATTTTCTATTTCTTCCTGGTTCAGTCTTGGAAGGTTATACCTTTCTAAGAATTTGTCCATTTCTTCCAGGTTGTCCATTTTATTGGCATAGAGTTGCTTGTAGTAGTCTCTTAGGATGCTTTGTATTTCTGCGGTGTCTGTTGTAACTTCTCCTTTTTCATTTCTAGTTTTATTGATTTGAGTCCTCTCCCTCTTTTTCTTGATGAGTCTGGCTAATGGTTTATCAATTTTGTTTATCTTCTCAAAGAACAACGTTTTAGTTTTATTGATCTTTGCTATTGTTTTCTTTGTTTCTATTTCATTTATTTCTGCTCTGATCTTTGTGATTTCTTTCCTTCTGCTAACTTTGGGTTTTGTTTGTTCTTCTTTCTCTAGTTCCTTTAGGTGTAACGTTAGATTGTTTATTTGAGATTTTTCTTGTTTCTTGAGGTAGGCTTGTATAGCTGTAAACTTCCCTCTTAGAACTGCTTTTGCTGCATCCCATAGTTTTGGATCATCGTGTTTTCATTGTCATTTGTGTCTAGGTATTTTTTGATTTCCTCTTTGATTTCTTCAGTGATCTCTTGGTTATTTAGTAACATATTGTTTAGCCTCCATGTGTTTGTGTTATTCTTTATTTTAAAGTCTATTTTATCTGATATGAGTATTGCTACTCCAGCTTTCTTTTGATTTCCATTCGCATGGAATATGTTTTCCATCCCCTCACTTTCAGTCTGTATGTGTTCCTAGGTGTGAAGTGGGTCTCTTGTAGACAGCATATATATGTGTCTTGTTTTTGTATCCATTCAGCAAGCCTGTGTCTTTTGGTTGGAGCATTTAATCCGTTCACGTTTAAGGTAATTATCGATATGTATGCTCCTATGACCATTTTCTTAATTGTTTTGGGTTTGTTTTTGTAGGCCCTTTTCTTCTCTTGTGTTTCCCACTTACAGAAGTTCCTTTAGCATTTGTTGTAGAGCTGGTTTGGTGGTGCTGAATTCTCTTAGCTTTTGCTTGTCTGTAAAGCTTTTGATTTCTCCATCGAATCTGAATGAGATCCTTGCTGGGTAGAGTAATCTTGGTTGTAGGTTCTTCTCTTTCATCACTTTAAGTATATCATGCCACTCCCTTCTGGCTTGTAGAGTTTCTGCTGAGAAATCAGCTGTTAACCTTATGGGAGTTCCCTTGTATGTTATTTATTGTTTTTCCCTTGATGCTTTCAATAATTTTTCTTTGTCTTTAATTTTTGCCAATTTGATTACTATGTGTCTCGGCGTGTTTCTCCTCGGGTTTATCCTGTATGGGACTCTCTGTGATTCCTGGACTTGGGTGGCTATTTCTTTTCCTATGTTAGGGAATTTTTCGACTATAATCTCTTCAAATATTTTCTTGGGTCCTTTCTCTCTCTCTTCTCCTTTTGGGACCCCTATAATGCAAAAGTTGTCGTGTTTAATGTTGTCCCAGAGGTTTCTTAGGCTGTCTTCATTTCTTTTCATTCTTTTTTCTTTATTCTGTTGTGCAGCAGTGAATTCCACCATTCTGTCTTCCAGGTCACTTATGCGTTCTTCTGCCTCAGTTATTCTGCTACTGATTCCTTCTAGTTTATTTTTCATTTCAGTTATTGTATTGTTCATCTCTGTTTGTCTGTTCTTTAATTCTTCTAGATCTTTGTTAAACATTTCTTGCATCGTCTCAATCTTTGCCTCCGTTCTTTTTCCAAGGTCCTGGATCAACTTCACTATCATTATTCTGAATTCTTTTTCTGGAAGATTGCCTATCTCCATTTCATTTAGTTGTTTTTCTGGGGTTTTATCTTGTTCCTTCATCTGGTACACAGCCCTCTGCCTTTTCATCTTGTCTATCTTACTGTGAATGTCACACACGTACATTTTTGATGGGAATGTAAAATGGTGCAGCCACTTCGCAAAAGAGTTTGGCAGTTCTGTAAATGTTAAACCTAGAGGTACCATATATATAACCCACAATTCCACTGTTACCTATATGTCCAAGAGAAAAGAAAACATATATTCACACAAAAACTTGTACATGAATGTTCACAGCAGCATTATTCAAAATAGCCAAAAAACGAAAACAATACAAATATCGATCAAACTGATGAATGGATTAAACAAAATGTGGTACATGCAAGGAAACATTATTCAGCCATAAAAAGAAACAAGTACTGATACATGCTACAACATGAATCTTGAAAATATTATTAAAGTTAAAGGGTCACAATGTATGATCCCTTTTATATGAAAGGTTGACAAAAGGCAAATTCACAGAGACAGAAAGCTGATTAGTAGTCACCTATGGCTGGAGGGTGGGAATGAGGTGAGGTGAAATGGAGGATTTCTAATTGGTCCGGGGTTTCTTTCTGAGGTGATGAAAATGTTCTAAAATAATTATGCTGATTGTTACACAACTCTGTGAATATACTATAAACCACTCAAACGTACACTTTAAATTGGTAAATTGTTTGATATATGAATTATATCCCAATAAAGCTGTTTTTTAAAAAGTTAAGAAAATGAAAATATACTAAGTAGTGAATGCTGGGCTTTTAAAAATTGATTTCATGTTTTACTTGTAATCTAATAAATATCAACCCAAACAAAGAAGTACCACAGGAATTCTGCATGGAGAGAGCACACAGACTTTTGCTTCACCTTTGTTAATGGCCACTCTGCAGCGAGACTGACTTTTTTGCAAAGGGTACTGGTTCTCCTTCAAGGATATGATGTGGATGCCATGGCAAAACTGAGTCAGATGTAGTAATCCTGTGGCTTTTGGCCCACTCTAGGCAGATTTGGGGCCACACACGCTGCTGGGGACACTTCAGGCTCATTCAAGGCAATGATAGTAATAACTGAAATAATGGCTTTAAGAGGTTGACAAAGCATCGTCCTATCTGATTACCACAACAAGGGCTGTGACGTCTTTTTCACAGACGTGGAAACAGTTCTGTCTAATTCAAAGGCTTGCTCAAGGCTAGAGACTGGCAACACAAACCTGATGCCAGGCCTTCTGAATGCAAGTCCAGGGCTCATTTTCCATCACCTTGCCCCCAAAGTCTCCTTTGAGTCATATCCTAGGTGCGTGTAACTGGTGGAAGTTCAACTCTATGTGTTCAACAAAATAATGAGAGAACTCAATCCCAATGCAGATGTTGGGAGTTCAGATGATACCACACATTTTCACATGGTGACCACAGGCCCTGGAGTGGGCCTGGGACAGAGGTCACAGGTCTGCCATCTGAGCATCTGCCGTACCGAGTGAGAGCTCCATGTTTAAAGAGCTTTCTCTCCTTTACACAGAAAGTTATATTTTGCCATGTGTTCTTTTTCTCATATCAGTTACATTATTACATGCATCATACATTTTTTTTGCCAGATTGAATACACTACACTTTGAATTTGCTACCTTATGGGTCACTTAAGGAATTCTTGAGAGTCATTTGGACTCTGTAGTTTCTAGATGATTTCATGATTTCTGACACTAGATTCTAACCCGGCAGTAAAATGCAACACCATGGACTGGAGCCTCCAGGGGCCACTTTCTCATCTGATGGCCCAGAGCTATTTTGGTTTTTATGATCTAGGCTTTTCTAGACAAAAATCAAGGTGGCCTAGATCTTGGTGAATGCTGACCCGAGCCCTTGTAAGACAGAGGGAGGAAAACACCAGAAACAGTATGTTTTAGCCTCTCCTACCTCCTCTACTTGCAGGGTTTCTTTTTCAACTTTTTCGAGTAACTCTTTTCTCAACAAGAACTCTTTGTCCAGATTGAGGGACATTTCCATGGCTCGGTGTAGCTTGCTCTGAAATATAACAACACAGCAAGTCTTGAGCAAAGATGATTGCTTAGAACTATAGGAAGAATAGACAGACAAACAGCTCTTTATTAAGCAGGAGAATAGCAGGATCAACCAGGAACTTGGGCCTGCCCTTCTCATGGCTGCCCAGATTTTCAGAATCCTGGTGTCTAAGTGGCAGGGGAGGAGAGGACCTTGGGAGGCTTGTCCTCACCTGCAAAGTAGCCAGATACACCTGGACCCAAATCCCACCCCACCACTTATTAAGAGAACCTCTCTAAACTAGGGCTAGTTGCCTTGTAGGGTTGTAGAAAGGCTTAAGGGAGGCAAACCTGGTAAAGTGTTGAGCACAGTGCCTGACACATGGAGAACCCACGGCAGACGGCCGCCATCACTACCTCACTTGGATGAAGAGGTGGATGCTACTGTGAGCCCACGGTACAGGTGAGGAAGCTGACTTTCAGGGAGGTGAAACAACTTCCCCAGGGTCACAGAGGCAAGGGGGAGCCAGGTTTGATCCCAGGCAGCATGATTTCACAGCGCATGGACTGCACCACTGTCTCCAAAGCCTATCAGGACCGGGCCTGCTGGTGCTGGAGAGATCCTGCAGGAGCTGCTCCACAGCTTCCTGCCGCATCTTGTGCTGCCGCCCCTCACCAGCTCCTCCCTGGCCCCTGCTTCTTAGGTTTGCCCCCTTTGGACCTCTATCTCCTAGTGGTGAAGAGTCAGCCTGGAGGAGTTGGGATGTGCTCTGCTTGGCTGAGGAGGAGGGGGCCGAGGGACAGAAGCCAGTGGCTCCAGGGGGCTGGCCAACAAACCCTGAGAACCCACCCAGGCGCTGGTCGGCAAAACAACCTAGGCCAGGCCACCAAGAGGCCGGCTCACAGCCCTGACGGAGGTGCAAGAAGAAATGCGAAACTGCAACTGTGCCAAGAACCAAGAATGCATGGGCACTGGTCTCGAAGGTTTCCCTGGGGGAAGGGATGCTGGAAGAAGAGAGGTGAAGTCAAGTATGTCTAGGTAAGAGGGGTGGGAAGAACATTTCAAGCTAAGGAAAGAGCCTTGGGAGAGGAGGGTCCAAAAGGAGCCAGGGAGAGGAGGGTACTGGGGCAATGCCCGAAGGTATCAAATCTTAGACCTGGCAGAAAAGCCTGGAGCCACCTGCCTGGGGGAACTTAGAGCACCTGGGGCCACCTCCCTCCCCATTCCTCTCCTCTCCAATCCCTTCTTCAAGGCTCATTTCCTGTTCCACATCTTGCATGAAGTTGCTCTTCTGAGGAAAGCAAAAGTGGGTAAGAGGCCAGGCTGAGGGGGTCAGCGGTGGGGAAGGGAAGGCAGGACAGGACTTCACTGCACACCAGCCAGTCAGCTGGGAGAAAAGGAGAGCAGAGGGAAAACAGTCATTCACCCGACAACTTAAAGAGACAGTTAGAGACACAGGGCAGGAAAGAACGGAAGCTCGAGGCAGCCCCTGGCTCTGCTGGGGCGGGGCCGTCAAGGAGGTGTAATGAGAGTAATTTGGGATCCTGGGCAGGATGATGGTCATGCAGGCAGCTACTTCTGAGAAGGCATGTTAGCTTTCTGTTGCTGTGTAACAAATTATCACAAATTTTGTGGCTTAAAGTAACACACATTTATTATCTCACAGTTTCTATAGATCAGAAGTTCAAGCACAGTGTGGCTGGATTCTCTGCCCAGGGAGCGACCCACCGTGTTGGCCAGGGCTAGGTCTTATCTGGACCTGGGGTCCTTGCCAAGCTCACAGGTTGTTGGTGGGAAGCATTTCCTTGAAGTTGTAAGACCGAGCTCTCCATTTTCTTTCTGGCTCTCAGCAGGAGGTGGCCCTCGGTTCCTGGAGGCCGCCCTCAGACCCCTTCCATGTGGTCCCTCTATCTTCGAGCCAGCAATGGAGAACTTCTCATCCAGAGAATTCCCTTCATGCTTCAAATCTCTGCCTTCCTCATCCAGAGAAAACTCTCTACTTTCAAAGGGCTCATGTGATTAGGTCAGACCCACTGGGATAATATCCTCATCTCAAGGTCAAGGATGCCCTCTAATCTAACCTAATCATAGAGCAGAATGGAACCTAATAACAGAATCCGTCATACAGAGCCCTGGGCATTGTGCAGGGTGAATTTACCAGGGGGTGGGGAGTCTTGGGGGATATCTTGGAATTCTATCTACCACAAGGCACCACTAGTTTATACACGGATCACTAGTTTACAGTCAGTTAAAAGCGACACCTCAAAGTTGTAGTCACGTGCTTATATTCTATCAGCCTCCATCAGGCAGGGCTTGAAGGCACAGCAGAGAAAAAGGGGCCCCCTTGACTGAGACCCACTCATAAAACTCATAGAAGAGAAGAGATCATGTCTGTCTCCTTCACAGCTGTACCCTCAGCACTTTGCCCTGTGCCTGGCATGTCGTAGGTACTCAGTACATTTGGTAATAGAGGAAAATTATTCTATATATTTTTAATGAGGTCTCATACTTGGGTGTTTGACATTTATATGTAAGTGATCCCTCCTGCCACCCCTCCATCCCCTAGACATACATCTGAATTTTTAGCAGTTTTTGACAATACATGCTGAGCACCTGCTTTGGCCAGGCACTGTCCTCAGGGCTGGGGACACATCACAGACCAGCCGGAGGTCTGTCCTGGTGGTAAGTCACAAAAACCTGCTTCTGAGAGGTGACGCATCGGCCCATAGTCCCCAGTAGAGTCCCCATTCAAATCCAGGTGAGGCTGGACTCTACAACCCACAGGTGCTGGGCCCCGTTTCCCCCAGGAGGCCTGAGAACTGAGACACAGAAATGTGAGCCTGCTTCTCTCTCAGCCCCTTGCTGTGTCACCTTAGGACTCCAGCAGGCATCTCCTCCCAGCTCCACCATCTGCTTGCTATTATTCTAAACAGGCCTACAGGCACCCTGGCCCCTGGGATTCTGACCAGAATGGCTCCCATTCTGCCCACCGTGGCCTGTGTTGCCGTTGCTTGGGTGTCACAATCAATAGGCACTGTGCATTTAGATGTCCTAAGGAGCTCGAGACCTGGACCTAGCTGTTGCATTTTATAAACCAGTAGCTCCACTGCAAAGCCCTGGCTTTTCCCCACAAGACCAGACTGGCCCTGTGCCACTCAGTTGATTTCTCAGGATAAGATCAAGGTCCAATGGGATGTAACCACGCACCTCGAGGCTCTCCAGTTGGATACATGAATTTCAGAATGTGAGCACGGCCTTGTCTACACACATTATGCCAGGGGAAGGCAGTTGGGTGAGGTGGGACACGCACTGGACTAGGAGTCCAAGCTCTGTCACAAACATGTTGCTTGAATCCAGCAATTACTCTGCCTCTTTCGGCCTCAGGTTTTTCATTTGTAAAAGGAAAACGCTGGACAAATATAAACCTAGTCTAAACACATTCCAATTCACATTTTTAAAAGACACTGTGTGGGCCAAATGAAGCTTACCTGTGAGCTACCTAAGCCCGTGGCCGCTCTTGCCACCTAGACACTAGGCCAGGGGTCAGCAACCTTGCTCTGTAAAAGGCCAGATAGTAAATACTTTAGGCTTTGCAGGCCAAGGGGCAAAATTGAGCATATTGTGTAATTACCTACACTAACAAGAGAAAAAACAAATTTCCACAAATGTTTTATTGATAAAATTCAAAATAAAATAATTAAGTATAATATTTTGGAATGCAGGTCTACTATTGAGAAGAATGAAATTTCTCGGGGAGAAATCAATTTTGCTTAATTGGGTTTCAAAGGGAGTGTTCTCTATCAAATCAGTTGCAAATGTTCTTCTGTAAAAACCATCCTTAGCTCCCAGACCAGTGGGCAGGACACACGGGCCCACAGTTAGCTGACTGTTGCATCAGACAGTTGCCAGCAGGGTGACCAGGCAGCCTGGTCTGCCGGGGACAGGCCATGTTCATGCCCACAGTTTCTGCTTAATTATCAATAGTGCCTCTTTCTCTACAAAAAGGGTTCTGTGTGGATGAGGAATTATTTAGTAGTTTTCTGATTTATAGCTAAGATGATTTCCTTTGCAGGGTTTTAAGCAAGGAAGTGCTTATTACACACTAAATTAAACAGGGCCCTAAATGTGGCTGGTTACCAAAACTCACTGTGCATAAAAATCATCTGGGAGTTAAGAAAAAAAAAAAAAAAAAAAGATGCACGGCCCTCACCCCCTAATTCAATTGGTCAGGGTTGGACTAGAGTGTCTGTCTAATCTTTAAAAAAACAAAAGGCTCCTTGGATGGTTCTAATGCGCAGCCAGGATTGTGGGGACATGTGGAGTATTTTAGGAGACATGGCTTCGTCGGGAGAAATCAGAGAGCAACAGGGGAGTGAAGGACGCCTAGGCTCTCAGTGAAACCACAGTGGTGCCCTAGTACCTCTCTGTGGCCGGAAAGGTAGGCACAGGAAGCCCCGGGGACTGGCGCGGACCTTACTTTGTATGCGTTAAGGATCTGCAGGGTGTTTCCGGATACCAGCTTCAGCTGGATCAGTTCTTGATTCCTTGCTTCAATTGTCTCTAAAAACTGAGCATTCTCAATCTTCAGCTGCTGAAAGTCAACATCGTGGAGGGCCTCTCCCACCTCTTCCTTCTACAGCTCAGACAGAAGAAATGATGTGAGGTTGTGACTTCTGAATGTATGGCTTGCACCTTGCAATTCCTAGCAAGCTTTTGGAAGTCAGTCATCATTCAGTCATTCAACAAACTTGGATTGGGGATCTGCTTGGTGCCAGGCATGGTGTTAGGCACCAGGGATAGAGATCTGAGTAAATATGATACTCCCATACTCAGTGACAGTTCACAGACAGGTCATAGCATGGTATAGTGGGACACACAGGGGCAGAGGGCAAACAGAAGCCCCTCAGCCAGGCCAGAAGAGAATGGAAGGCTGGGTCAGGGGAGGCTTTCCCCAGGAAGTGGTGCCTAAACAGGGCTGTGTAGGAAGAAAGACCATTTAAAAGTTGTTTTTAACCTGGAAAACCCAGGACAAGCAGCCCATAAACACCCTTCCTTTGAACCCATGACATTTCTGCATGGGGGGTGTATCAGTGCACTGGGTTTGCTCCCCAGCCCTGGTCCCACCTTACCTGCCCCACCAGGTCTGTGCCATCTTACATTTGTGGTACACAAGAGCCAAACTCAGGACTGTTCTCCATCCCCACGTGCTACTCACGCTGTACTACCTCTTAGAAGGCATCTTCTTCCCTTTCCCCCAAAACAACAGAACAATTTCCTTAAGCCCCAACTGACCCACCCTCTAGCTCAAATGTTCCCAACCCACCTTCCACACCAGAGGGTAATCCCTCCCTCCACGCAGCCTCCTGAGGCTGTGGCTCCTGGTCCCTGTCACTGTTTCCTCTGTATGGCAGTTATGCGTCCATGCCTTTTCTCACCATCACCACTCCCTGCTAGCCTGTGAGCCTGCGAGGGCAGGACCACATCAGTGTCATCTCTGTGTAGCAATGGCTTTTAGGTTAAAGGTCATCCATCTGCTTCCCCTCTCACGCTTCGGGATGCCTGAGCTTGCATGAAGCCCAGAGAACTAGGAACTCAGTATCAGGAGGCAGCTCAGCTGGGGCCACGTTCTTTCTTACACTAAACTCAATTCTCCTTGGCTGACACTTTCACCCCAACCCAACTCCACCCTGGGGGCCCTCCCAAGCAGTATGTTCTCTTCCCCGCAGCGGCCAGAGCACTTGGAGACAGCAGCCATGGCTCTTGTGGGCTCCTCCTCCTTGGCCCCGTCAGTTGCAGGTCCGCTGACGTGCTTTCTCTCCCCTTGCTCTCCATTCCCTCTCCTACGTGGACTCTAGTTTACAGATTCTTTCAAGTGTGGCACTCTCCCTGAGACACAGTGCTCCAGGAGTGCAGTGAGACCACCCTTTTTTGGAGGGCACTGTGGAGTGCAGCCTAGGCTGCAGCAACGCCCCCAGCTGAGCGGACTTTATCAGCTTCTCCATGACTAAGCCACCCAGCACCTGTGCAGATATTTGGGGGGATCAAAGTGGAGGACCTTACGTTTGTCCTTAGTCACTTCGTGTGTTAAAGTTGTCCCAGCCTGTTGAGCCTTTGGGATCCCAAGTCAATCAAGCAATAATTCCCAGACATCTTAATTCTCCTGCCCAACTCTGTGTCACTGTCAGTGGCCACCTCTGATGCACATGCCATCAGCGCCCATATAATGAGTTAATAACAAAAATATTGAACTAAAAGAGGATGGAGCTATGTAACCACATTCTAGAGGCCCTGTGCCATGTCTGCCTTACCACCTTTAATCAGGAGCCTTTAAGGTCAGCTGTTCAAAGACTTACCAAGGCATACTACTAACTGTGCCACCCAGGCCACATTCCCCAAAAGGGTCAATAAGTATGTCATGAGGGTCTTTTAAATTCAAGCCAACTCCATCTACAGATTTCCCAGCACAGAAACTGTATTAGTTTCCTGTTGCTGCTGTAACAAATGACCACAAATTCAAGGGTTTAAAACAACATAAATGTATTATCTTATAGCTCATGAGGTCAGAAGTCCAAAATGGTTCTTTGGACTAAGATCAAGGTGTTGGCAGGGCTGCATTCCTTCTGGAGGCTCAAGAGGAGAATCTGTTTCCTTGCCCTTTCCAGCTTCTGCAGGTAGCCTGCATCCTTTGTTCATAATCCCTTCCTCTATCTTAAAAGTGCATCACTCTGATCTCTGCTTCCATTACCACATCTTCTCTGACTCTCATTCTCCTGCCTCCCTCTCATCAGGACCCTTGTGATTACATTGGACTCACTCAGATAATGTATGATAATCTCCCCATCTCAAGATCCTTGACTTAATCACACCTGCACGATCTTTATGCCACGTAAGGTAACAGACTCCAGGAATTAGGACGTGGACATCTTTGGGAAGACGTTGTTCTACCCACCACAGTAACCTTAAAAAAAAGAAAGACAAAGCCACATACCTGCCTCAATTGTAAAAGCATCTTTTTCCTCTGGACTTTGAGAAAGACATTTTTCAAACATAATTTATCCTTCATATTATCCTAAAAAATAAAAGCAAATTTTAATCCATTGCTCTTCTTCTTCCCTGTTGGTTTGAAAAGTTGGCAGGTCTGGGGCTGCAAAACTAAACCTTGAGCCCTAACATTCAGTCACCTATTTTTAAGTCTTTTATGGCTACTCAAGCTGGTGTTGCTATGGTATTTTACTCATGACCAAGAAGCAGAGGAAACTGGGTCTGCTCCATACAAATTTTCTATTGATTTTAAATTCAAGATAACTTGGGTATATCTTTAGGTATAGGGGCCTTTACTGACAAAATGATTTATGATTCTTTGGTCTATTATTCTCTTGGTAATTTACATAATTTTTATTACATATAACATGTTACAGTTAGTGACTCTACCTATCTCCAGGATCCAAAGTTTGATATGCTACAAAACCTTTGGAAAAGAAGGAGCATTTTATGTCTCATTCTTACAATAATGGAACTCAAAGAAATTAAGATTTACTTGTCGCATGCCACGTAGTCACCTGACTAGACAGACTCACACCTTTCTCAAGATAACATCAGATCTTGAAACAAACAGCAAAATACAGTAAGTCCCCTACATACGAACGAGTTCCATTCCGAGGCAAGGTCATAAGTCCAATCTGTTTGTAAGTCCAACAAAGTTAGCCTAGGTACCCAACCAACACAATCAGCTGTATAGTACTGTACTGTAGGTTTATAACGCACGTTCACATCTTTGAAAGTTCGCAACTTGAAGGTTCGTATGTAGGGGACTTACATACGGTCTGAGATACTATGAATATTCATCCTGCCTGATTGATTTTAGACTTGATAAACTTGCATTTTAAGACACACATGCTGTGAGGGACACAAAAAAATCTGCATATGTGGGCAGCATTTACGGTGGACCAAATGGAGTGGGGCTGCCTCACGTGGGCCACTTCTGTGTCATCGTTCTATGAATCTATTTCCCCTTCTAAGCTCTAACCTCCTGCCCACTCACCCTCCGGCGGTTCATGTCCTCAATGTACTTCATCACTTTCTGAGTGGCCAAAATACTCCCTTTCTTCTTGGATATGGTCTTTAGAATATCTTTTTCAAACTCATGCACTTCTCTCTGAACTTCGGTCCACCGAATTTCAGCTTCCTCAACGATAGCCTGGGGGAGCCAGCACAAAGAGAGAACAGTTTACAAAATTTCTCAAGGATATAGCCGTCTAAGGAAACCTAGATGTATTGGGTGACCTATTTGTGTCCCAATGCATAACGTTTCTTCTTAGTCTTAGAAAGATAGCCTTAAGATACAAATTGGACAATACGAATATTATTATTTAAAAGCGTGCCTCAAAAAAGTTATAGTCTCGATATAGAGGGGAAGAACAAACAAAAACAGGGCCTTGGGACTTCCCTGCTGGTGCAGTGGTTAAGAATCTGCCTGCCAATGCAGGGGACACGGGTACGAGCCCTGGCTCAGGAAGATCCCACATGCCGCGGAGCAACTAAGCCCATGTGCCACAACCACTGAGCCTGCGCTCTAGAGCCCGCAAGCCACAACTACTGAAGCCCGCACACCTAGAGCCCATGCTCCGCAACAGGAGAAATCACCGCAATGAGAAGCCCGCGCACCGCAACGAAGAGTAGCCCCCGCTCGCCACAACTAGAGAAAGCCCGCGAGCAGCAACGAAGACCCAATGTAGCCAAACATAAATAAATTAAAAAAAAAAAAAAAGAGGTGATGAGGGTGGATTTAAAAAAACAAAAAACAAAAAAAAACAGGGCCTTGAGTATCTCCAGAAATATGTATTTCCATATCTGAAACATTATTTATCCATTAAAAATTATAACATTAATATCATATCATATATATAAAAAATATCTGGAAGGCTATATGCCAAAACATTAATCAGTCATATCTGGAAAGATGGATTAGTGGGGAGGCGAAGAAGCACTCTGTAATTTTAAAAAAGATGCTATAAATGAATCTATGTATTGATATGGAAAGACATTATTAAGTGAAAAGTATAGTTTACAAAATAATATGATACCTTTTTATAAAGAAATTCATACACACATAGAAAATAATATAAACTCTAGGAGCCAAATACAAGTCTTAGGTGGTAAGACTGTGGATGTTTTCAAATGTTCCCCTTTTAGCTTACCTGTATGTTTAAATTTTGCTACAACAGAGACTGTCTTTAAATAAGAAAACACAAACACACATACGTTATTTTAAAGAACGAAGTGAGTAGCTGCAGAGCAAATCATCCTTGTTCAGTCTTTTTCACTGGGCACCAAGGAGCAAAAGCAGCTTCCTTCTCCGGCCGGCGTGTGGCCCCAGCCTCCTCCCTCCCCATCATCTTCACAGGCCAGAACATGCATCCGCCTTAAATGCCGCTTCCTACGCATCGCTCTTCTGCTCAGTTATCCTCACTGGGGTCCTGATTTCTAAGACATCAAGGAGAAGCCCCTCTGCTTGGCTTTCAAGGGTCTCACAGCCCTACTCGACCTGATTTCCTACCATAGCCCCCAAAGCGCCCTCTTCTCTAATCACACCAGCCTCCTCAAGGTCCTGACTTGCCATGTTCATTCCTACCGCCACTTCCTTGTTCATGTCATTCACCTTACCTAGGGTGCCCTTGTCTTCCTATTCCTTAAACAAATGCCACCATTCTTCAAGGCCACGCCAAGTCCTATGTCCAGCCCCACCTCCTCAACACAGTCTTCTTTGACCACTCTAGCCCACACCGTGATGTTTAATCACACAGTCTCGCATGTCAGGACAAAGCTACCACATCCTGACCTCCTTTAACATGTTAGAATTCAACGATGCATGTTTGGGAAGAGAAAGAAGGAGAGAGGGAAAGGGCAGGAGGGAGGGAGAGAGGGAGAGAGGGAAAGGATAGGTTTATGCAGTACAGATGATTCTATCAATGGAGACATGAGTCCACTGATCCATCTCTTTCAAGGAAATGAGTGTGATTCTGTGTGTGCCTCCATTTAGAAATGGAAAAATTTAGAAATAGAACAGAAATATCTATTTTTCATACAACACGGCTATCAAATGCAAGCCAACAACTTCATCCCATG
Source organism: Balaenoptera ricei (assembly GCF_028023285.1). Classification (NCBI taxonomy): domain Eukaryota; kingdom Metazoa; phylum Chordata; class Mammalia; order Artiodactyla; family Balaenopteridae; genus Balaenoptera; species Balaenoptera ricei. The sequence continues at coordinate 36,784,296 of NC_082657.1, read as the reverse complement.
GGCAACCAAGTTAACAGCGATGTTTCTTCTCTGGAGGAAAACTGATTGCAGTGGTCTCCAACAAGACATGAACCATGGTCATGGACACTGCATATGGAGGGTGACAAGGGATTTTTCACCCAACTCACTGACTTAAACCTCCAGCCCCTTGTATTAGTAAGGAATTATTATAAATTTTTAAGGGCATTTATGGTTATTATGGTTATGGGTTTTTTTTTAAAGAATCCATATCTTAGAGACATATATTGAAATATTTACAGATAAATGATATGTTTAAGATTCACTTCATAATAGCCCAGTGGCCTATTACGAGGGGGAAGTTGGTAGGGATATGGAGGGAACAAAAGTGGCCATGCATTGATGACTGTTACGTGTGGGTGTTGAATACATAAGGGTTCGCTGTGCTAGCTTCTCTACATTTGTGTATTTTGAAATTTTTCATCTTAAAGAGTTTAAAATTTGATATCTCCTCAAGCAGGTTGTAAGTTCCTTAAAGGTAGGTCCTCAATTTATCTTATCCTACTTGTGTTTCTCTCAAAGCACCAACACTTATATGAACATATTACAGGTACTTCTTGCTGAGGCGGAAACGGGGAGCCCAGGGAGGACAGCCTACAGGAAGGTATACCTCGTGATGCTGCAGGTCCCTCTCGGCGTTTGCCCTTATGTGCCTTATTTCACTCTTCGTGTCGTCCAGCTCTTTTTGCACAAGCTTGAATTTTTGGTCCACGCTGAGGCCTGTTACACGTTCTAGACTTATGCGGGATTTGGATCTACGCCTGCCTCGTAACTGTAACACAAGAATAACAAAGCCATTGTCAAATAGGAATTGGCAATAAAGCAGCCTAAGGTGGGCATCAAAACGACCACTCAGGTCTGCTAGAAAACGCTCTGAATGACATCCAGAGAGAACCAATTCAACGTGAAAGGATTCTGGATATTAGGCCTGAGGTGGTGTTCATTTCACAAGTCAACCTAAGTCACCGTGCCAAATACTTCAAAGGCCTATGCTTGACAATGAACTGAAAGTAAATGAGGGAAAGTGTCTTGAGGGTGGGAAAACCGTGAACCTGCTATAGACTAGCACTCAAGTCAGTGTCAGGGAAAGCCTGGAGCTCAGTGCTGCCCAAACTGAACACAGAAGAGAAATTGCATCAGGGGCCACGGTGTTCAGCAAAAACCAAAAAGACAAGAATTTTGGATTTCCTAGGCATTGAAGCCAAGGTCAAAAGCAGGTGGCCCAGGGAATGTGTGGACCTGAAGATGACATTGTTTGGCCCTCAAAAAAATAGACCTATACACAGTTTTAAATTTAAAAGAAATTAATTACCCACATTTGAAAATCAGAGGCTTCTACCAAAATAATCCAGATTTCCAGCTTCTCTTGAAAAATCAGCTGCTCTGGCAATACCAGGTTGTCTGGCTGGCCCTTTTAGATGAGGGAGAAACTCTCCAGTGCCCACACCAGGCCCATCTTCACTCCTGTATGTGGCTGGGCTGGCCTTGTACACGTTTGGGTCACCAAAATGAAGGGAGTTATTTCAAATTAACTAAGATATTCTGTGAGAGTCAACCCACTGTGAGTTGAACCTGGTTCCCCTCATACTCATTTGAAAGAGAAACCTTGGAGGGGAAGGAAGAATCAAAAGTAGAACAGTGAGAAAGTCATATGCCACTTGGCCAAGAGGGAACACCAAAAATGGATAACAAACACCACTTGCATCTAAAGGGACAAACAGAATAAAAGAATTCTTAGATCTCTCTTGCGTACCTGTGCAATTTCTGCTCCTGATATTTTCATTTCTGATAATCGTGGAGGTCGCTGGTCCCTGGGCTCCAATTTATTGTAATATTTTTCAAACATCTCTGTCTCAGTTTTGAGAGCAGAGTTTCCGTAGCTGCAAGACAGAGGGTGCCTAAGTAAGTTCCACCAATAGGAGTTTAAACCCCAAATAACTAGTATTTAACACTTACTAGCTTTGTATGACCTTCTGCAAGATAATTAACCTCTTGGTGCCTCACTTTCCTCATCTGTAAAATGGGAATAATAACAGCACCTATCATTGAGAGTTGTGATAAGAAATGCAAAGACTTTGGGACAGTGTCTGGCACACAGTAAATGCAATTTAAGTATTCTATATATTTTTGAAATACATCTAAGGAGCCACAAAATTCAGAGCACTGGGATTACAGGCATACCTTAGGGATATTCCAGGTTCAGTTCCAGACCACCTCAACAAAGCAAATATTGCAATACAGTGAGTCATATAAAGTTTTTGGTTTTCCAGTGCATATAAAGTTATGTTTATATTATACTGTAGTTTACTAAGTGTGCAACAGCATTATGTCTAAAAAAAATACATACCTTACTTTAAAAATACTTTATTGCTAAAAAAATGCTAACCATCATCTGAGCCTTCAGTGAGTCATAATCCTTTTGCAATAGTAACATAAAAAATCACTGATCACACATCACCATAGCAAATATAATAATAATGAAAAAGTTTGAAATATTGCAAGAATTACCAAAATGTGACAGAGACACGAAGTGAGCAAATGCTGTTGGAAAAAGTGGCATCAATAGACTTGCTCAATGCAGGGATGCCACAAACCTTCATTTTGTAAAAAACACAGTATCTGCAAAGTGCAGTAAAGCAAAATGCAATAAAATGAGACACGCCTATATATTTTAAATTGCTACAAGTTTCTTCTTCAAGTATCTTCTAACCCATTTGTGAGTTTCCTTCTGAATTACTACTGAATTCTTGAAATTACACACATCCACAATCTTCAGAGGTTTTTCCTTTGGTTTATATTTCTCAGCTCTTTCATTTCCAGCACGCAGTGGATGAAGTATCCACTAGAAGTCTATTATAAATGGTGGAAAAGCTTTGAATAGATGGTTTTTAAACAACTAGAGATAATAAACCTAGCTTATTCTGTATATGCCAAGACTATGACCCTTTTAACTTATATAACATACATGTATGTTCTATATGAGTGTGTATAATACACACATATGTATGTAAATGTATATATGAGAGAGAACAGCTCTGATATTTGCATACATTATTGAGCTGAATATCTGTTTATTGAGCTGAAAATCCTGTTTGGCTGAATTTTAAGATTAGTGGGAAAGGCTCAACAGAAAAGCCCAATATATCAAAGCATCTTTCTTTTTCAGCATATGACATGTTCCCAGTGTAGGCTGGGGAGTTACACCTGAGTCTTAATCTTAGCACTACCACTGACTAGCTGTGTGACTGTAGGAAAGTGACTTAACTTTTGGGTCTGTTTCCTCACCAACTTTCTAGGGTTATGTGCCATTCTATAAGGTCATATATGCAAAATACTTGGCACATAATAAGCACTCAAAAGACTGTAGCTATTTTAGCAATAATACCTCAATTCTGACCTAAACTATTTAAAAATATATTGAAGTAACACCTATTCAGCTGCCAGGCCAGGATATTCTGTATGAGACCAGTAAGTTGTACAATTAACCTCAACTACATCATGGAATCTTGACATCCAATTTACTTGCTATAGTAGATATTAAAACAGACTGCTAAAAATACAGAATATTGAGCTAGTCCTTCTTTGCTGTCCACCTCCATGCTTATACTCAGGTTCAGATATAAGCTGCTTCATACTAAAAACATCTCAATAGCCTCCTTTCTATCTGCTGCCACATTAATTTTAGCATAGAATGTTAGCATTGGAAAGGGGCTTAGAGGTCACCTGGTCCAAGCTGCCGCCGCACAGTAGAGGAGCGGCTAAGCACACAGTGTGGCACCAGACAGACCCACCAGGCTGAAGCTCTGGCTTCACCAATTACCCTCTGGGCTTCGCACCACCTTCTTTTTTTGGCTCCATCAGTGGCTTGTTAGCGCCATGGCAGTGGAAACACGGGAATAAAGAGCAAAGGTAAGCGCCTTCCCCACTTTGGGGGTCTCAGTTTCCTCAGTGTTCAAGGCGGACTTGGAGCATTCCGTGCTGGACCAAGCTCCGAGCCCACACGCTGAGGAGGGACCGCCCCCAGAAGCCGGCAGGCTGGTACCTGAGCTCTTCCACCAGCCCACACAGCTGGATAACAGGCAGCTCGCTCTCATCCTGGGCTTGCGCCTCGCTGGCAGAAGTCTCAGAGTCCTCGTCCGTCATCACTGCCGAAGCTACCCTTGTCAAAGCCCCTTGTCAATGCCGAGTGTGGCCGAGAGCGCCGTGGGGCTAGCGGCCACGCGTCACTCTGGCTGCGACCTAGCAGTGCGTTGCCACGGCGACCTGACGCGTGCGTGGAGGGGCGGGGCTTCGGAGGCCCCGCCCAGCGCTCCCGCCCAGCGCCGCGCTGACCAGAGCGAGTTTACTGGCCTTGGCTACACGCGTAAGTGCATTCACCGTTCACTTTTTCAACAATAATTCTTAAAATGATGATAATAACAGCTACTGTTTGCTCAGCACTTACTATGCCCTTGGCACCGTGTTAAGCATGGTTTATGAAAATCCTTGCAGCAACCTTGTAATAGTATCTATTCTTCTCTTTTTCCAAACTGGGAAACTAAGACCCAGAAAGTTCATTCGATTTGTCAGAGTGTCTTGCTTCTTGCACCTCACTGTGAGGCCTCTACTCTGTTCGACACCTGGCACTTCATACATACTCACTGCAGTTTCTCTCGGATACTAATAACCTGTATTCCTGGAAGGAAAAAACTTGGCTGATTATTAAATGGGTATAAATTCAAGAGACATTTCTAAATAGTGATAATGTATTATGTCCTGAGTATCCTGGGGTACTGTATGGAGCAGACCATTTCCGGCCCTCAAGGGGCTTCTAGTTAAATGAGGAGATGGCCCCTAAACCAGCTGTTGCAACCTGGAGTGATGATGGTGGCAAGCGTTGTGCCTCACACCGTTTTATAGTCATCAACTCATTTAATTCTCAAAACAGTCTTATGAAACTGGTACTATTGTCTTCCTCTTACAGATCAGGAAACTGAGGAATATAGTAGTTTAGATGAGTGGCCACCCAGGAATGGAGTCACCCTCCAGCTAAACTCGAGTCCATGCTGTTGACTCCTACACCCATGTGCCTCCAGACAAGGATCTGCCAGGCAGCAGGGTTGCTGTCTGTCTGCTCCCAACAGGATGGAAGAGGACAGAGGGCAGGATGGGCAGACTTCTTTGAGGGATGGTGGGCCTGGATGCGGTTAGAAAGCAAGCTGTGATAAAATGCTTAGAATGAGGGTCGGCCACTCCCTGACCCCCACCACCCCGCAAGAGACATGTGTTAGCATCAACACATAGTCACTGAAGTCCAAAGAAGGACTTCTGTTTTGCTGCTTAGGATGCACAATTTTAGGGCCAGAGTGGACTTACTAGAGAGGATAGCAGAGAGACTGAGCCCTGCCACCACCTTCTCTCTGCTGGTAGGCCTCTTGGGATGGGCTCAGGGAGCAATGCTTAATATGCTCATATACCATGTGGTACAAATGGGTGCCAGCCCCAAGAGGGCTCAAAGCAAGAAAGGGCTCTGCAGCAGGTCCGGCTATGGTGCCAATAGCCCTGTCAGTTGGGCTATGTGATACAGCAGGCCTTATGGTGTTGGAGGTATTAGTGGTGGGAAAAGCGTGAAGCTTAAAGCAAGATCCAGTAGGAGAATAACAGTGCAGGACCTGGGATTTTGGAACAAGACCGACCATGCAATCCACGGCAGGAATTTTCACACCTTCTGAGAAACAGCTCCTGGCCTGTTACTAGACCCTGGTAGAGACAGAATACTTGACTATGTATCCAGTCATGCCCACCATGAGCTGGGTTCTGTTGGAACCACCAAGTCATAAAGTTGGACAGGCCCAGGGAGGTAGTGCCAGGTATCTAAAAGAAGTGGGGGAAAGGGTGCCTTAGAGGTGGGAGAGCGAGGAGCACAGAGTGTTTTAGTGGCCCAGAGTTCCAGCCCTGACTTGGCTACTGGCCGCTTGACTTCGATAAGTCACTCAATGCTTTTGCCCCTCCATTTCTACCTCTGTGAAATGAGGATGACACATTTTAAGTGACTGCCCTGTGCATCTTGCAAGCTTCCTCTCGGGCTCAAGTGGGATGGAGTAAGAGAAAGAAGGAGTTTGGAAAGTAGGATGCCAAGATGGGAAACCCAGCACCTCCTCCATCTTTAAGAGCCACTGCCCGGGTTTCCCATCAGTCCATAGTAGATTTTGATGAGAAAAACTGACTCAGCTTGCAAATGGTAAATAATAATGATAATGATCATTGCCATTGTTATTTCTTAATATATTTATTACCCATTAGGTAATATTAGTATTGCTTAATAAAAACACAACAATTACTCTTTCAGTTACTGTTTATTGAGCGTTCACTAAGGGCTGGACGCCGTGCTAAGCACGTTCGACATATTCCCTCATTGCCTCAGCATGACCCCGTGCCCCCTGCAGTGGAAGCGAGGAGCCCAAACACTGGACCACCAGGGAATTCCCAAGAGAAGGGAAATTAAATAAAGCAGCTATCATGATTATAAAGCAACAAGAGAATGCTTTGAAAAATGAAAAAAATGAAAACTAGCCACTGGACCGCCAAGGAAGTCCCCCAAGTACCTTTTTAACTCCCATTTTACTCATGCGGAGACTGAGGTTCAGAGATGTTTAGCAACTTTCCAAAGGTCACGTAGCTCTTCTGGGTGGGGCTGAAATTTAAACCCAGGTTCATCCCACTTTGCTCAGTCCTCTCATCATTTTTGCCCCATTAGAGCAGTGGTTCTCAACAAGGGGTAGCGAGGGGACTATTTTGCTCCCTCAACCAGGCGGCATTCTGCAATGTCAGGAGACATTTTTGTTTGTTATAACTGAGAAGGGTACTCTTGACTTCTAGAGGGTAGAAGCCAGAGACAGTGCTTGTATGCAATATTAGTTTCCCAAGGCTGCCATAACAAAACACCACAAACAAATGGCTTAAGACAACAGAAATTTGTTGTCTCACAATTTTGGAGGCTGGAAGTCAAAAATCAAGGTGCTGGCAAGGCTACACTCCCTCCGAAGGCTCTAGGGAAGAATTCTTCCTATCTTCTGATGGCTCCCAGCAATCCTTGGCATTCCTTGCCCTGTAGCTCTATCACGCCAATCTCCTTCTCCATCTTCACATGGCCTTCTTCCCTGGGTCTTGTGTGGCCTGTCCTCTTTCTATAAGGACACTAGTCATTAGATTCAGGGTCAACCCTAAATCCAAGATGATTTCATCTCAAGATCCTTAACTATTTACATCTGCGAAGATCCTTATTTCAAACAAGGTCACATTCTGAGGTTCCAGATGGACATGAATTTTCAGGGATGCTTTTCAACCCACTACATTGTTAAACACCCTTCAAGGCACAGGACAATTTCCCACAACAAATATTTATATCAAAATATCAATAGTGGTGAGGTTGGGAAACCCTGCTTCAGAGGGAGGCATCTCTTCTCTGGGAAGCAAGGAGAATGTGTCTCTGCTAATCCAGACAGCTACAAACAAAAAGGGTCTCAGAGCGGCTTAAAGTCCAGAGGCCACCCTCACCTTCCATTTTTCTGGGACCACTTCTTCTGACAGCCTCCAGTATCTCCATGTGGATGCTGCCCCCTGCCTGGCATTTTTGTAGCACTCTGCATTTTGACTTAAGAATCACATGATCAGATCCACCCAAAGTATAAGCTTCAACCATAAATGAAAAGTGTCTGGCCTCTTCTTCCCCAAAAAGAAAGATGCTCAAAAAGCAAACAAAGGAACTCGGGCTCACAGGCAAGCGATATTTGCACGTTATGGGAAAGGGACCAGCCCTTCAAGGTGGACCATCATCCGATGACTGCCAGAGCACTTTCCTCCATTCTTTCAACAAATATTTGTCAGGCACCTACTATGAGCTTGGCCCTGGGGATGCAACAGCAAGCAGCAAGGCTGGTGTGTCTGATCACGTGGAGCTGCCAGTCTGATGTAAACAATTACAGTCCAGTGGGGGAGTGCTATAACAGGGAAGTACAAGGTGCCCAGGTTGCAAGGGGTCATGGAACGCTTCCTGGAACAAGTGAGGCCTAATCTGAGATTTGAAGACTGAGTAGGATTCAAATCCAGGTGAGTCAGACTCATAAGTCCAAACTCAAGCACAACTTTAGCCCCTAAGTGAAGACCAAAAGAAGAGTAGTTTTGGGAGAATCGAAAGCTTGTGCAAAGGCCCAAAGAGGAGAGCGAGCACCTTTGGGGAATTGAAGGATGGTCATCTATGCTTCACCCCTTTAGAAGAAAGCAGGGGAGATCGTTACTAACATCCACCTTCTGGTTTTCCTGCAGAAAATCAGAATCAGAGGTGTGCAGTTAAGGGCTAGGGGCCATAGTCAACATCACTTGTGTCTCCTGCTTCCTCTGGATAATAGAGGAGCAAAGGGGTTAAGATCCTGGGCTCTGGGGCCAACACAACCTGAGTTCCAATCTTGCCCCAACCAGTTACTAGTTGTGTGGCTTGGAGCCGGTCAGCTCACTGAGTCTCGTTCCTCATAACCATAGTGCTTCCCCCTAGAGGTGTGTGTGTGTGTGCGCGTGCGCAACTGATGGGGCCATGAAACCACTCCTGTAAGAGCTTAGCACGTGGCTTGGCACCCAAAAAGACCCCAGGCCTCGGGCTTGTTTCTTTCTCATCTTTGGCTGTGAACCCAGGCCCAGCATCCTCCTGCATCCAGTTTCCAGGGAAGCTCTCTGGACTGAGATGAGGGATGCAGGAAGTGGGATAAGTAAACAGGCCCTCTCTTAGGGTATTCTTTTTTTTTTTAAGGTAAACATAATTAAAGAATAACATAGAAAAATGTGTGCAAATCATAAATGTATAGCTTAACAAAATTTCAAAGACTGAGTACACTCATGTAACCAGCACATGGCTGAAGAAACAGAACATTACCCAGAAGGCCCCTCCCAAATACTCCTTTACTGTCACCATCACCACCAAGGGCGACCACGACTCTGACCTCTGAAGCAGACATTAGTATTGCTTGTTTTTCTATTTAGACAAATGGAATCATGCAGCACATACTCCTTTGTGTCTGGCTTCCTTCCCTTGCCATCCTGTTGACAAGTCATCCACGTTGATGTGGGTAGTTATAGATCATTCATTACCGTGGCTGTACAGTATTCCATTGTGTTTATCCATTTCACTGTTGATGAGCTTTTGGGGAGTTTCCAGTATGAGGCTATTGTAATAAGCAACACTACAAACATTCCAGTAAATGTCTTCTGGTGAACATATGTACACATTTATGTTAGGTACACGCTTAGGAGTGCAATTGCTAGGTCATAGTGTGTTCAACATTAGTAAATATTACCAGTTTTCCAGAGTGATTATACCAGGTGTTCACTTTTTAAAACAATCAGTGACATAGGGCACTGTGCCTTCCTGCCCCAATGGCCAATCATTTGTTCACACATGTTTATGAAGCCTGGGTCTGTGCCAGGCACTGGATGAGCTATTGGAATGCCAAGGTGGAAAGGCCATGGGCTAGTCTTAGCCCCTGTGCCCTGAGATCTATTCCTTCCCCTTCTTCATCTGTGTGGGGAGAGGGGCGGTAGGGGGGTGGCAATGAGCCTTTCAGGCTGCACCCCCCAGGCTCCTGGGTCAGCTGGAGGGCACTGGCTGGAGCTCAGGGGGCAGGTGAAAGGAAGAAGCTTGTGGCACGGGGGGAGGGCATGGGGGTGGGAGGATGGAGTTCTCCTCTCTCTCTGCCTTGGGCAACACCTCTGGTTGTGGCCACATCTTTTCCACGGCTCCCAGAGGACAGGCCAGTCATGGTTACAGCTTCTGCAGGTGACCCTGGCCCCGGGCTCCAGTGACATCATCTGCCCCCTTGCCCCTCCAGCTGAGGGGTGGCAGTAACTTTCTCAATGGCTCTTTGGCTTCCCCACTCTTCTACCACATGTGTATCTAATTCTCTGCAATCAGGCCCTCTTCAGATGCTTGGAGTGGTTTCTGTTTTTCTGATTGGATCCTGACTGATCCTGACAGGGACCTCCAGGGCCAGTGGGGAGATCTCCAGGCAAAAGGACAAGTCTCATTCACCCAGACCTGTACTGACGGTGACAGATGAGACCTCTTGTGGGTTGGGGGGGGTTCTGTTAGACATATGCTAACTTGCCTGGGGAGTCACCACGAGGACTACTGCCAAATAAAGGCAGTTGCTTCTCCCAGACCAAGTAGCGATGTTGGGAGGCCTATCTCAGTGTCCTGCTGGCCGAGCCCGCTCCCTCCAAGGCATCCGTCTGTCTGGTTCTCTGGAGCAGAGATCCGCAGGTTGGTCCTCAACGTGAGTTGCCTGCAGTGGCTGTTTATCTTTGTGGAGAGTAGCCCAGAGTGGAGAATAGCATCTTTGGTGATCTCAGTGCCTCATGCACAGTAGGTAATAATAACAATTCACACCTGAGCATTTACTGTGTGTAGGAACTGTTCTGAGCACTTGACGTGTCTTAACTCGATAAACGTGTTACTATGATCCCATTTTACAGATGAGGAAACTGAGGAGTGGGGAGCTAAAGTAGCTGGTACTCAATTGATGTTTGTTGATGACAATAGCATCAATAATTTGTGTATCAGAGTGCTTAAAAACACTGGCTTTGGAATTCAAAATACAGTGCTTTGAATCTGGATCCTGCCCCTTGCTAGTGTGTGACCTTCCTCAGTTTCCTTCTCTGTAAACTGAAGGTAATGATGCCCACCTGGCCAGGGTCCTGAGAGGATTAAATAATGGGTGAATATCAGTGGTAGTAGAACTTGCAAAATTTACATGTATATATAAAATGTAAAATTGTACTTTACTGCATGTATATTACATCTCAATTTTTTTGATCATGTACTTCTTTATTTATGATTAGTAATGGCCTGAAAATAAATTATAACCTTCAGATTTAACAAACCAACAATTATTTTATTTAATAAAATAATATTTTTGATGAATTTGCCTATGTTATCCCAGACACTAGCCTCAAATCATGTTACCCATTTGGGGATCACATTAAGAATCCCACTCTATGAGGTATATTTTTAACACTGCACTATTTTTAATTTTTAATTTTGAAATTATTTCAGTTGCAAAATATAATAAAAAATTGTCATACAACTTTAACCCAGAGTTTCCACATTCCCCAAATATTAACTTTTTACTACATTTTCTTTACCATTCTCCCTCTCTCTCTTCATATATATATATATGACAAAGTAGATGTTCATCTATATTTTCCTTACCCAAAGATTTCTTTTTCTTGAAACATTTGAGAGTGGTTGCAGACCTGATGTGCCCCTTCATCCCTAAATATTTCAGTGTGTGTTTCCTAAAAGCAAGGACATTATCTTATAAGATAATGTTAATCAAGACATTAACATTGATTTCATATTGTTATCTAATATATAGATCTTATTTAAATTTTGTCAATTTTCTCACTAATGTTTTATTTATTTATTTATTTATGTTTGGCTGCGTTGGGTCTTCGTTGCTGTGCGCGGGCTTTCTCTAGTTGCGGCAAGTGGGGGCTACTCTTCGATGCGGTGCGAGGTCTTCTCATTGCAGTGGCTTCTCTTGTTGCAGAGCACGGGCTCTACGTGCACGGGCTTCAGTAGTTGTAGCACTCAGGCTCAGTAATTGTGGCTCACGGGCCCTAGAGTGCAGCCTCAGTAGTTGTGGCGCATGGGCTTAGTTGCTCTGCGGCATGTGGGATCTTCCTGGACCAGGGCTCGAACCCGTGTCCCCTGCATTGGCAGGCAGATTCTTAACCACTGCGCCACCAGGTAATTTCTTTTGTAGTAAAATAAATACATGAATTCTTCTGGTCCACAACTGCATTTAGTGGTAATGTGCCTTCAGTTTCCTTTGATCTGGAACAGTTCCTTAGTGTTTGTGTTTGGGACCTCGACATTTGTAAAACAGTCAAGGCCAGTTGTTTTGAACTGTGCTCCTCAATTTGGGCTTGTCTGCTGTTTCCCCATGATTAGATTCAGGTTCTATATCTTGGGCAGGAAAACCACAGAAATGGTATGTCATTCTCAGTGCAACGTGCCCGGAGGCGTTTGATATCATGTGATTTTAACTTTGATCACTTGGTTAAGGTGGTGCCTGCCAGGTTTCTCTGCTGTAAGGTTACTGGTTTTCTCTTTGCCCTTAATAAGTATCTTGTGGAGAGATACTTTAAGTCTGTAAATATTCAGTTTCTCATCATACTCTCACCCACCATCACTGGTGATTCTTGCTTGAATAAATTATTATGGTGACAGCTGCCAAATGGTGATTTTTCTAATTTCAGGATTCCTTTTACATTTATTAGTCGAGATTCTACTTTGTTTATATCTGTATGAACTCATGAATTCTTAGTTTATTCTATGATTTGTAATCCCTTACTATCATTATTTAATTTAATGCTCAAATTATCCCAAATTTGGCCAGTGGGAGCCCCTTCAAGCTGGTTCCTTTATCCTTTTGACGTGTCCCCACCATTTTCTGTGTGTGCTTGCTTAGTTTCTGGAAAACTAGATGTTCATCTACATTTCCCTTACCCAAATATAGAATTAGCCATTTCTCCAAACAGCCCTAGTTTCCTTTAGAAGAGAATTTATCCTTCAGTTTTTCAAAGGAGGAAGGAGAAGAACAAGGAAAAGGAGGAGGAGGGGAAATGCCCAAAAAGTGGGGGATAGGGGCTTGCACATATTGTAGTATGTGTTTAAGTGTTTACATTTAACAAATCAATAGATTTTCAAAAAAAGATAATGATACAAATATAATTGTACTCCACATAAGATGGTTGCACCAAAAGTCTACATTTGAGGCCCTTCCTGAATATGGGTCCAAATCTGCTCCCCAGCGCACTCCCTCATAGCCCTCTACTGTGGTGCTAAAATGAGAAGAAAAGGGAATTCCACAGTGCGATGATGAATCTCAGAGAGCTCAGCTCTGGCTTCTCTGAACCCTGACCTTGACCCCCACCCTCAGAGCAGCTTTGCTAATATCTGTTTATATCTTGATTTTACTCAGTTTTTTTGTTTTTTTTTAAAGATAGTAGTCATCTTTTCTTTTTTAAATTTATTTATTTATTTATTTATTTTTGGCTGTGTTGGGTCTTCGTTTCTGTGCGAGGGCTTTCTCTAGTTGCGGCAAGCGGGGGCCACTCTTCATCGCGGTGTGCGGGCCTCTCACTATCGCGGCCTCTCGTTGCGGAGCACAGGCTCCAGACGTGCAGGCTCAGTAGTTGTGGCTCACGGGCCCAGTTGCTCTGTGGCATGTGGGATCCTCCCAGACCAGGGCTCGAACCCGTGTCCCCTGCATTGGCAGGCAGATTCTCAACCACTGCGCAACCAGGGAAGCCCCTACTCAGTTTTATTTGAGGAAGTTTTAGGAAAGTGGAGGGGGGAAGGTGGTTAAGAAGAGCCAGAAGAGCCAGACTGGTCCAGTGGTTAGGACTCTGTGCTCCCAATGCAGGGGGCATGGGTTCGAGATATGATCAGGGAACTAAGATCCCGGATGCCGCCAGCACAGCCAAAAAAAAAAAAGAAAGAAAGAAAAAAAGAGCCAGACTACCTGATTTCAAATCCTGGCTCTGTAAGTGACTTGATAGCTCTATGCCTCAGTTTCCTCATCTGTAAAATGGGCATGTACCACCCCCAGAAGATTTTGGAGAGGGTGGCACCATTTGATGTATGTCAAGCACAGGGAGATGCAGCTGGCAGATGACAGTATTATTACACATGATTTTGGTGGTTGTCATGACTTCACACAGAGACTTCTGCCTTTAGAGACACCTTCCCATTTTTATGCTCCCTGCCCTCAAGGATTGGTGCTCACAAACTATCCCTCATGGCCCAGGACTGGAAGATCTCCACTCTGACCTGTCTTCATCCCTGGACACCTGCAGGCAGCTGTGCGTCAGTCAGGACCCTTTCCGGTGCAAGTGACAGAATCCCAGCTCCTACCAGGTTACACCAAACAAAATCCATTGGCTCTGAGGGTGTTTCCTCAACCTTCAGGCATGGCTGGATCCAGGGACACAATTATGCCATCAGGATACCAACCCCCTCCATCTCTTCTGGCCTCACTTTTTCTCTATGTTGGCTTTACTCTGAAGCTTCACTCTTCTTATGTGCAGCAAGATGATCAGTGGCATCAGGTTCACATCCTACCAGCTGAGCAATCCCAGCAGAGAGAGAGAGAGAGCCTTTACCCAGTAGCTCCATCTAAGGTAGTCAGGCTGATGGTTATTGATCTGCTTGCATCACATGCTGTGCTAGATCTTTTCTATTTGCGCCTCCATAGCTACTCCCCACCCTTTCCATCCCCCTCTGTGCCTTGGGGGGCTGACCCATGTAGCCTATAGAATCAGGCTCCCCTGCCTTCTGGGTTTGGGTTGGGCTCAGCAAATCGAAGGCACAGGCAGGAGACTGGAGGGCACGGAGAGGGTACAGTCAGGGTGTGTATTTTCCAGCTCCTTCCCTTCCAGGTCAGCATGGGCTGTCTGTGTGTCTCCACTGAAGGTCCCAGCTCCTGCCAGGGTGCCTTCTTCATAGGACCACCAGGAGCACCACTCCTCCTGGGCCCAGTAATCACTCCCTCTCCTTGCCCCTCAAGCTAGGGGACTCCCTGCCGATGCAGGTCCGGCACTAGGTCTTGTTGGTTTCCCTATATCCTGACTTCACCTTTATAAAGAGAACTTTGATTACACTTTCCTCAGTGACCCAGTTGAAAGTGTCACCTGTGTTCTGCTGATGCACACGTGAAGTCTGTCCTAATCAACCATAAAAGAAGGGACAGACAGTGTAACAAACACGTGTCATAATGCTTTGTAAACCTCAAAGCCTCAGACCACGTTGGGGGTGTCAATCTGTAAGTCAGGATCCTCTTAGTCTTGGTTTCACCCTCCATCTTCTGAGTTCCACTGAGCAATGGGATGAGGAGGGGAACTGAATTTGGAGTCCAAAGCCAACCACCCCCCTCCCTCTTATATCTCCCACTAGCTGTGTGACCTGAACCATTTACTCAGTTTCTCTGAGCCTCCCTTGAAGTGAAGAGACATTGCCTGCCTCCCCCAAGCGTTGCTAGTAGAACTGTTGGCTGTGGGAAGGGGTTGCTGACGTCTGGAGTTCTCCACTCTGTGTGTTGTGGCGCCTCAGGACTTCTGGGGTACCCACAGCTGCCTCCTTCCTTCTCACTTGTGGTTCTATTTGTTTCCATTTTGGCCACAGAGGATCTCAGTCCTCTGCCAGCCACTCTCTGCATGACCTCAGAGGTAACCTCCTGTACCATTCGTCCCCTCCCCTACCCTGTGGCCAGGATGCTATGAGGATAAAAGTGATAACATCCTTTTATGGTCTCTCTGTGCCACTCCCACCACAGGAGACCGTAAGCTTCTTGAGGGCAGGGATACCATCTGTTCTGTCCACTGTTGTATGCTCGTGTCTACGACAGACCAGCACAGACCAAGTGCTCAACAAACATGCGTTCCATAAACAGAGGCAAACAGGAATCGAGGATGTGTTAAAAAACAAAATGAAGAATTGTTACACAACGTTACCCAAATTGCCAACATGGCCAGGCTGGTGATAATAATGTCTCCTACATTATAGGCTTGTTGTGAGACTGACATGAGATCATGTATGTGAAGCACTCAGCACAGTGCCCGGGCAGGAGCAAGTGCCCCATCAACGTTGGGTGGATTCATGAGCAACAACCTGCTCAGAGACCAGCATTGTCTGATGGTCCCTCTGCTCCTGCCAGCCTGGCATCATTGGATTCCAAGGAGGTGGACCATTGTCTTGGGGACAGAGATGTCTTTCTGTTTCCTTCTCAAGGAGGGACACAGTGGTAGATAAAAAGGCAAAGAGAAGCTATGGGCCAGGCTGAGAGGACACTGCACTCAGCTATTAACCTGCCGCTCAGATAAGTGGTCTAATCTCTCCAGGCCTCAGTCTCCTCATCTGGAAAATGGGCATATTTCCACCAGTTCCTTCTACCTCACAGGTGGTCCTGAAGGCCAAATAAGAAAATGACCATACTTAAAAGCTCTTTTAAATTAAAAGTCACTAATGAAGCTCAGTGGATGACAAAAACCTTTCACTATCCCAAACTCACCTCTCACAGCCCCAAGGGGTCCCCAGATCCCCATTTTAAGGCTCTTTCCCAGCTCCCCCCCATCCTTTGCTCTAATCAATGAACCTTTGCTGTAATCAGTGAACCTTGGACTCTTCATCCTTTGCTCTAATCAATGAACCTTGGACAACCCCTAACCCTCCCTTCCCAGGCTGGTTCCAAAAGAACTTTGTGCAAAGGCCCAGATTGAAATGGTACCTTGTTTCTATTGATTTGAAAAGGACTCCTCCTTTAGGATGGCTGAAACAGGGAGCTCTGTAGGCTCTAGCCCCGGGGGCAGCTCACAGGGAAGGAGAGAAGGGAGTCATCTCCACCCCTCCTGAAAAGTGAGTCACTCTGTCAACATCCCTGTCTGATGTCACAGCTGGTTCTACCAGACACCCCTGGAGCTGGGCCCCGCCCTTGCCAAGCCGAACCTTCACCCTTCTCCTGGGTCCAAAGCCAGAGACACACAGCCAGAACTACCAGGACCCCAGAACCCCATTCTACTCAAAAGTCTTTCAGACTATCACAGTCAAACTATTAATGCTGAATAACATGGAGGAAAAAGAGAAAGTTTTCTCTCCCTCCCTGCCCTCCACCTTAATCCACGCCCCAAAGGAAACCACTATTAATAGCTTGGTATAGAACATCCAAGATGCTATATAAGGCATATTCAATTTTATTCATTAGGACTTTTTAAAAATTTTACAATGTTGTGTTAGTTGCTGATGTAGAGCAAAGTGATTCAGTTATACATATACATATATATTCTTTTTCATATTCTTTTCCGTTATAGTTTATTATAAGATATTGAATATAGTTCCGTGTGCTATATAGTAGGACCTTATTGTTTATCTATTTTATATCATTAGGACTTTATTTTTTGGAGCAGTTTTAGGTTCACAGCAAAATTGAGGGGAAGGTATAGAGATTTCCCACATGCCCCCGGCCCTTACATGTGCACATCCTCACCCCCCACCAACATCCCCTACCTGATGGTACATTTGTTACAATGGACGAACCTACACTGACGCATCATAATCACTCAAAGTCTGTAGTTTACGTTATGGTTTACTTTTGGTGTTGTACGTTCTATGAGTTTGGACAAAATGTACAATGACATGTATCCATCATGATAGTATCATACAGAGTATTTTCACAGCCCTAAAAGTCCTCTGTGCTCTGCTTATTCACCCCTCTCTCCACCTCCAACCCCTGGCAACCACTCCTTTTACTGTCTCCATAGTTTTGCCTCTTCCAGAACATCTTATAGGTGGAATCCTATTGTATGCAGCCTTTTCAGATTGGTTTCTTTCACTTAGTAACATACATTTAAAGTTCCTCCATATCTTTTCATGGCTTGATCGCTCACTTCTTTTGAACACTGAATAATATTCCATTGTCTAGATGTACCACAGTTTATTTCTCCATTCACCCACTGAAAGACATCTTGGTTGCTTCCAAGTTTTGTTAATTATGGATAAAGCTGCTAGAAACATCCGTGTGCGGGTTTTGGTGTGTGATTGCTGGATCATATGGTAAGAGTATGTTTAGTTTTGTAAGAAACCACCAAACTGTATTCCAAAGTGGCTGGACCATTTTGCAATCCCATCAGCAATGAATGAGAGTTTCCTATTGCCCCACATTTTCTCCAGCATTTGGTATTGTCAGTCTTCCCAATTTGGGCCATTCCAATAGGTGTGTAATGGTATCTAAGTGTTGTTTTAATTTGCATTTACCTGATGACATATGATGTGGAGCATCTTTTCATATGTTTGCTTGTCATCTGTATGTCTCCTTTGGTGAGATGCCTGTTAAAGTCTTTGGCCCATTTTTCAATTGCATTGTTTGTTTTCTTATTGTTGAGTTTTAAGAGTTCTTTGCAGATTTTGGATAACAGTGCTTTATCAGATGTGTCATTTGTAAATATTTTCTCCCAATCTGTGGCTTGTCTTCTCAGTCTCTCGATGTATATTCAACTTGTAAGATTTAATTTAATTTTACAGGTAATACAAAATCTTACCTTCTTTGGGGAAAAAAAAAAAGACACAGAACAAAATCTGCCTTGACTTTTACCCCCCATCTGAGCCCACTCTTGCCATGACCCATGTGTTATGCCTGTTACCTCTCCCAAGTGTATTCTTCCCCACTTTTCTCTTTGTGCTTTTATTTGTACATATTTCTATTCCTATGGGAAATATATAGCTCTATTTTGTGTGCATGTGGTTTACATAAATGCTGGCATATCATACTTATTCTTTGCCAGTCACAGCCATGCTGTGTCTTGAAGATCCAGCCATGTCAGGACCTACACAGCTATCTTGTTCTAAGCGTAGCATTGTACTCTGTTAAATGGTATATCACAATTCATTTAGCCTTTTCTTGTTGATGGATACTTGGGTTGCTCCCAATTTTTTCTTTCGTCCCTTTATAAAAATTATTTTTTAAGATTTTGATCAAATTCATGTACATTCATGATATTAAAAATTAAATAATATTACAATGTTTATAGCAAAAGTCAGTGATGCATTCCCCCACCCCACTCCCCAACATGCATATATACACACACCCATCCCTCCGGAGTCCTGCTCCTCCAAGAAAATGCCTTACTACTCTTTCAGCTGTTTCTTCTGGTATTTACCTCCATATTTCTGAATAAGATGCTTATGTGCTATTTCTTGATTTATCAACCTGAGGCATGATCTGCTGCCTTCCTCTTGTAGTAGATGCAAATTTCTTGCCACCCACCTACTTGCCTCCCCTCTTTTTGTCCTTCTTATATAGTTACATACAACTTTCTGGTTAAATCGTATTCTCTGTTTACATTATTGTGACTGTGGAAGTATTTTTTTCCTGCCGAGCTGTGGTTCTCAATGCTAACTGTACTCAGGGAGCTTTAAAATCACCCAGGGAGATTTAAATAATCCTGAAGCCCAACCTGCACCCCAGATCGATTAAGTCAGGCTACCTTCAACTTTTTCCTTCTCAACCTTCCATCAAATATTTTATTTCTGCTCTTATGTTTTCGTTTTTAAATTTTATTATTTATTTTTGGCTGCATTGGGTCTTTGTTGCTGCACGTGGGCTTTCTCTAGTTGCAGCAAGCGGGGGCTACTCGGGGGCTACTCTTCGTTGCGGTGCATGGGGTTTCTCATTGAGCCTGGAGCACGGGCTCTAGGTACACGGGCTTCAATAGTTGTGGCTCACGGGCTCTAGAGTGCAGGCTCAGTAGTTGTGGCGCATGGGCTTAGTTGCTCCCCAGCATGTGGAATCTTCCCAGACCAGAGCTCGAACCCCTGTCCCTTGCATTGGCAGGCGGATTCTTAACCACTGCGCCACCAGGGAAGTCCTGCTCTCATGCTTTTAATTTGCAAGAACTCTTTCTTGTTTTCTGATTGCTTCTTGTAGCAGACACTGCTGCCATAAGCCCTTGGCATTCAGCCCTGTGTGCTGCCCAAAGCTGTTTGCTGCAAATATCTATGACGCCTGCCCACGGGCTGTTTTTTTCCAAGTAGCATCCTCAGCCTGAGTGCAGGACAAGTTAGAAGTAATGAAGGTCACTTCCCTCGGAAGCAGTGTGTTCTTATGCACTTGTTGGGATACTTCTGAGGGATGTTCTACACCATCTCCAATAGGTCCCCAGCAAGATGCCCACAGTAGTAACTGGCTGGAATAACACACCTTTTATTGTCTTCCTTTCTCTTCCTGTCTCACTTCCCAACTCCTCAACCAGTTTTTTCTGGGATTAGCTGCCAAAAATCTCTTGCACTGGAATCATTGTCTCAGATTCTGCTTCTAGGGAAATCCAACCAAGACACTCCTTCTTTTCAATTTAATAGAATCTTATTCATGTTTCATGGATGCAATACCTTTTGTCTCTCTGAGGATATTAATTATAAGTGAGATATAACATTTGTTTAAAAAATTTCACTCTTTCTGCTACATAGAGACTTAGCTTGGCCCATAATATCTAAAGGTTGATTTTCTTGGGTTTCCCCAGAGATAACACTCCAGTTTCCCACTGTGATGAGGATGTGTGCCCTGCAAGCAGCATCCTTAGAGCCAAGTGGCAGGAGGGACCAGGGTTCTTCCTAGTCAGCATCTGGACTTTCCTATTACATTCCCATTTGTAGTAGAGTGATTCTCCCTACCTTCCGCTGTGTCTGGTGTCCTCAGGTCTGGAGCCTCCCTGGTTCCATTTTTCTGTAGAACGAACTTCTGTCAAGGATGGGAAGGGGTAGTTGCCTGGCTGTATCAGATCTGAAAGGGGCCCTAGGTGGTTATTATTCCAGTTACAATTGCTAAGTAAAAAGCCACCCAAAAGTAATCAAAACAATAGGTATTTTAACCTCTGTCATAGTTTCTGTGACTAAAGAATTTGGGAAAGGCCTTCTGGCTTGAGATCTCTCACGAGGTTACAACCAGAAGGTGACTGAGGCTGGAATAGCAGGGGGCCAGACATATCTCTCTCTCTGTCTCTCTCTGTCTCTGTCTCTGTCTGTTTTTCCTTCTCTCTCTCCTTAGTCTCAGGTCCACTCCATGGGGTTTGGAGGCTACTTTGAGCTTCCTCACAGCATGGTGGTCTCAGGACAGCCACAGTGCTTACATGGGGGCTTAGGATTCCAGCATCAGAGTTCCAGCTTCGGAAATTACACAGCATCACTTCCACTGCATTCTGCTGTTACAAGCCTGTCCCAATTCAATGCGAGGGGACAGACCTTGGCCACATTGCGGAATCCATGTGGAATGAGAGATACCGCTGTGACCATCTTTGGAAAATACAGTGTGCCACCGTGGTCTCACTGCTTGTCATACACGGTTCCGAGCCATACTTCTGTTGGTAATCCCTCTCCACCTCTGACACATCGTTCTGACTCAGTTCCTGGCCTTTTTGGATTTAGTCCATAAATCTTTCTGCTTCTCATGGGGGGGGCCCCATGTACATATTTGCAAGCTGGGCAGCACACAGTGGGACCACACCTTACGGGTGCCATTCACCTTGTAAACATTGCCACTTTGTCTATTAAGATCATTTTCCAGCAGATGGCAGTAAAGGGGGGTGGGGGTGGGAAAGAGCATATTCTGTTAATTTCCCACAGATGGAAGTCAAGTATCTAGCACTACTTCCTCTTCATACAAAGAGGCTGTAAGGCTAGCAGGTAGCCTGGCTGCTTATTGGCACCCCCTTCTGCAGGTATTTTCTGCTTTAACTCACCTGCTCTCCACCTCCTCAAAATGTAGCCCCTCTCGTCTGCTACTGTCCTCTCACCTGTTCTTTTTGGTTCTTTTTTGGGTTGATACCTTTCAGTTAGATACTCTGATTTTGGTAGGGCTTTGGGAGTGGGCAAATACATGTCCTCAATCTATTAACTGAAACGCTTCCAACTTTTCCCTAATATAAATTGCTGCAGTAACACCTCATTGTGCACATAAGCAAATGTTAATATCTCTTTGTATAGTTTACTTTTACAAAAATGGATCATGCTCTACACATCGTTGGGCAATTTGCTGTTTTCACTTAATATATTCTGGGCATCTTTCAAGGTCAGTTTATGTAGTTCAACATTTTTCATTATGATAGCCGTGTAATGTTCCATGGTAGGGACAGGAACTTTATTTCAGAGGAGAGCAAAGGAAGGAAAAACACCTTTTCATCACTCCTTATACCCCAGGTGGAGGGATGACTCCCCAGAAGGGTGCCCCCAGGTCAGGCAGAGGGTCTGGTGGGTGGGGATGGGGTGTACATAGTTTTAACTGTATCCTTGACTCTATGTGCACAATCATAACCATAGTGTGGACACTTCAGATCCTGTTTTTTCCTCCCTTGGCTTTTTGTTAAAAACCAGGATTTCTCAACTTTGGCACAATTCACATTGTGACCGGAGAATTCTTTGTTGTGGGCGGGTCTGTGCATTGGAGGATGTGTCACAGCATCCTTGGGCTCCACCCACTAGATGCCAGTAGCATTTCTCCACCCCACCCCCCCACCCAGTTGTGACAAACAAAAATGTCTCCAGGCTTTGCCTCATGTTCTCTGCAGCAAAATCACCCTCAGTTGAAAACTGATCTGAAGTTCTGTTAGCAACAAGTGACCCAGTTAGCTGTTTTTGCTTCCTTTGTTTCTGGTAAAACTAGGTATTTATGATTTTCTAGGACAGGACGTATATTCCCACCATACCATTCCCCTGTGTGCCCAAATAGGGGGTGAATTTCTCTTAATTTACTCTCAGATTTTTTCTCAAGTTGATCTGCTGGTTTTCTTTTAAATAACTTGGAGGAACTTTCAAATGTAATGCATATTTCTGGTTAAAAGTTGAAAAATACAAAAAAGCACAGGAAAGAAAATTAAAATTTTCTCTTTAGGCTCCCTCCAGATAATCACTGATAATATAATTTTGGTGATTACTCTTAGAGCCTTCCACTCTTTTTTCTCTCTCTACCTCTGTGTAGAATGTGTGTATGTATATACGCACATAGATGTATATATACATGTATGTATAACATTTTGGGCAAACCCCTCTTTTTCATATAACATTGTAATATCTCTTCTTGCTTTAAGCCCCAGAGTCCTTTGCAATCACCCTCTTGCATCTGGAGAGCTACTCCTTACTGTTCAAGTTCTGATTGTTTATACTGATTAAGGTGATCACTTGTCCATACCATTTTTGAAATACAGCAAATGACCTCTGTTCCCTGTTAAAGTACAACTTTAAGAACATTAAAAACATGACTGGGACAGGAACCAAGATGGCGGAGTAGAAGGACGTGCTCTCACTCCCTCTTGTGAGAACACCAGAATCTCAACTAGCTGCTGGACAATCATCGACAGGAAGACACTGGAACTCGCCAAAAAAGATACCCCACATCAAAAGACAAAGGAGAAGCCACAATGAGACGGTAGGAGGGGCGCAATCACAGTAAAATCAAATCCCATAACTGCTGGGTGGGTGACTCACAGACTACAGAATGCTTATACCACAGAAGTCCACCCACTGGAATGAAGGTTCTGAGCCCCACGTCAGGCTTGCCAACCTGGGGGTCCGGCAACGGGAGGAGGAATTCCTAGAGAATCAGACTTTGACGCCTAGTGGGATTTGATTGCAGGACTTCGACAGGACTGGGAGAAACAGAGACCCCACTCTTGGAGGGCACACACAAAGGAGTGTGCGCATTGGGACCCAGGGGAAGGAGCAGTGACCCCAGGGGAGACTGAACCAGACCTACCTGCTAGTGTTGGAGGGTCTCCTGCAGAGGCGGGGGGGGGGGGGGATGGCTGTGGCTCACCATGGGGACAAGGACACTGGCAGCAGAAGTTCTGGGAAGTACTCCTTGGCGTGAGCCCTCCCAGAGTCTGTCATTAGCCCCACCAAAGAGCGCAGGTAGGCTCCACTGTTGGGTTGCCTCAGGCCAAACAACCAGCAGGGAGGGAACCCAGCCCCACCCATCAACAGTCAAGTGGATTAAAGTTTTACTGAGCTCTGTCCACCAGAGCAACAGTCAGCTCTACCCACCACCAGTCCCTCCCATCAGGATACTTACACAAGCCTCTTAAATAGCCTCATCCACCAGAGGGCAGAGAGCAGAAGCAAGAAGAACTACAATCCTGCAGCCTGTGGAACAAAAACCACATTCACAGAAAGATAGACAAGATGAAAAGGCAGAGGGCTATGTACCAGATGAAGGAACAAGATAAAACCCCAGAAAAACAACTAAATGAAGTGGAGATAGACAACCTTCCAGAAAAAGAATTCAGAATAATGATAGTGAAGATGACACAGGACCTTGGAAAAACAATGGAGGCAAAGATCGAGAAGATGCAAGAAATGTTTAACAAAGACCTAGAAGAATTAAAGAACAAACAAACAGAGATGAATAATACAATAACTGAAATGAAAACTACACTAGAAGGAATCAATAGCAGAATAACTGAGGCAGAAGAACGGATAAGTGACCTGGAAGACAGAGCGGTGGAATTCACTGCTGCAGAACAGAATAAAGAAAAAAGAATGAAAAGAAATGAAGACAGCCTAAGAGACCTCTGGGACAATATTAAACACAACAACATTCGCACTATAGGTGTCCCAGAAGGAGAAGAGAGAGAGAAAGGACCCGAGAAAATATTTGAAGAGATTATAGTTGAAAACTTCCCTAGCATGGGAAAGGAAATAGCCACCCAAGTCCAGGAAGCACAGAGAGTCCCGTACAGGATAAACCCAAGGAGAAACATGCCGAGACACATAGTAATCAAATTGGCAAAAATTAAAGACAAAGAAAAATTATTGAAAGCAGCAAGGGAAAAATGACAAATAACATACAAGGGAACTCCCATAAGGTTAACAGTTGATTTCTCAGCAGAAACGCTACAAGCCAGAAGGGAGTGGCATGATATACTTAAAGTGATGAAAGGGAAGAACCTACAACCAAGATTACTCTACCCAGCAAGGATCTCATTCAGATTCGATGGAGAAAACAAAAGCTTTACAGACAAGCAAAAGCTAAGAGAATTCAGCACCACCAAACCAGCTCTACAACAAATGCTAAAGGAACTTCTACTAAGTGGGAAACACAAGAGAAGGAAAGGACCTACAAAAACAAACCCAAAACAATTAAGAAAATGGTCATAGGAGCATACATATCGATAATTACCTTAAACGTGAATGGATTAAATGCTCCAACCAAAAGACACAGGCTTGCTGAATGGATACACAAACAAAACCATCTATATGCTGTCTACAAGAGACCCACTTCAGACCTAGGGACACATACAGATTGAAAGTGAGGGGATGGAGAAAGATATTCCATGCAAATGGAAATCAAAAGAAAGCTGGAGTAGCAATACTCATATCAGATAAAATAGACTGTAAAATAAAGAATGTTACAAGAGACAAGGAAGGACACTACATAATGATCAAGGCATCAATCCAAGAAGAAGATATAACAATTATAAATATTTATGCACCCAACATAGGAGCACCTCAATACATAAGGCAACTGCTACCAGCTCTAAAAGAGGAAATCGACAGTAACACAATAATAGTGGGGGACTTTAACACCTCACTTACACCAATGGACAGATCATCCAAAATGAAAATAAATAAGGAAACAGAAGCTTTAAATGACACAATAGACCAGATAGATTTAATGGATATTTATAGGACATTCCATCCAAAAACAGCAGATTACACTTTCTTCTCAAGTGCGCACGGCACATTCTCCAGGATAGATCACATCTTGGGTCACAAATCAAGCCTCAGTAAATTTAAGAAAATTGAAATCATATCAAGCATCTTTTCTGACCACAACGCTACAAGATTAGAAATCAGTTACAGGGAAAAAAACGTAAAAAACACAAACACATGGAGGCTAAACAATACGTTTCTAAATAACCAAGAGATCAGTGAAGAAATCAAAGAGGAAATCAAAAAATACCTAGAGACAAATGACAATGAAAACACGACCATCCAAAACCTATGGGATGCAGCAAAAGCAGTTCTAAGAGGGAAGTTTATAGCTATACGAGCCTACCGCAAGAAACAAGAAAAATCTCAAATAAACAATCTAACCTTACACCTAAAGGAACTAGAGAAAGAAGAACAAACAAAACCCAAAGTTAGCAGAAGGAAAGAAATCATAAAGATCAGAGCAGAAATAAATGAAATAGAAACAAAGAAAACAATAGCAAAGATCAATAAAACTAAAACGTTGTTCTTTGAGAAGATAAACAAAATTGATAAGCCATCAGCCAGACTCATCAAGAAAAAGAGGGAGAGGACTCAAATCAATAAAACTAGAAATGAAAAAGGAGAAGTTACAACAGATACCGCAGAGATACAAAGCATCCTAAGAGACTACTACAAGCAACTCTATGCCAATAAAATGGACAACCTGGAAGAAATGGACAAATTCTTAGAAAGGTATAACCTTCCAAGACTGACCAGGAAGAAACAGAAAATATGAACAGACCAATCACAAGTAATGAAATTGAAACTGTGATTAAAAATCTTCCAGCAAACAGAAGTCCAGGACCAGATGGCTTCACAGGTGAATTCTATCAACCATTTAGAGACGAGCTAACACCCATCCTTCTCAAACTCTTCCAAAAAATTGCATAGGAAGGAACACTCCCAAACTCATTCTATGAGGCCACCATCACCCTGATACCAAAACCAGACAAAGATACTACAGAAAAAGAAAATTACGGACCAATATCACTGATGAATATAGATGCAAAAATCCTCAACAAAATACTAGCAAACAGAATCCAACAACACATTAAAAGGATCATACACCATGATCGAGTGGCATTTATCCCAGGGATGCAAGGATTCTTCAATATATGCAAATCAATCAATGTGATACACCATATTAACAAATTGAAGAATAAAAACCATATGATCATCTCAACAGATGCAGAAAAAGCTTTTGACAAAATTCAACACCCATTTATGATAAAAACTCTCCAGAAAGTGGGCATAGAGGGAACCTACCTCAACATAATAAAGGCCATATATGACAAACCCACAGCAAACATCATTCTCAATGGTGAAAAACTGAAAGCATTTCCTCTAAGATCAGGAACAAGACAAGGATGTCCACTCTCCCCACTATTATTCAACATAGTTTTGGAAGTCCTAGCCACGGCAATCAGAGAAGAAAAAGAAATAAAAGGAATCCAAATTGGAAAAGAAGAAGTAAAACTCTCCCTGTTTGCAGATGACATGATACTATACACAGAGAATCCTAAAAATGCCACCAGAAAACTACTAGAGCTAATCAATGAATCTGGTAAAGTTGCAGGATACAAAATTAATGCACAGAAATCTCTTGCATTCCTATACACAAATGATGAAAAATCAGAAAGAGAAATTAAGGAAACACTCCCATTTACCATTGCAACAAAAAGAATAAAATACCTAGGAATAAACCTACCTAGGGAGACAAAAGACCTGTACGCAGAAAACTATAAGACACTGATGAAAGAAATTAAAGATGATACCAACAGATGGAGAGATATACCATATTCTTGGATTGGAAGAATCAATATTGTGAAAATGACTATACTACCCAAAGCAATCTACAGATTCAATGCAATCCCTATCAAATTACCAATGGCATTTTTTACAGAACTAGAACAAAAAATCTTAAAATTTGTATGGAGACACAAAAGACCCCGAATAGCCAAAGCAGTCTTGAGGAAAAAAAGCGGAGCTGGAGGAATCAGACTCCCTGACTTCAGACTATACTACAAAGCTACAGTAATCAAGACAATATGGTACTGGCACAAAAACAGAAACATAGATCAATGGAACAAGATAGAAAGCCCAGAGATAAACCAACGCACCTATGGTCAACTACTCTACGACAAAGGAGGCAAGGATATACAATGGAGAAAAGACAGTCTCTTCAATAAGTGGTGCTGGGAAAACTGGACAACTGCATTTAAAAGAATGAAATTAGAACACTCCCTAACACCATACACAAAAATAAACTCAAAATGGATTCAAGACCTAAATGTAAGACTGGACACTATAAAACTCTTAGAGGAAAACATAGGAACAACACTCCTTGACATAAATCACAGCAAGATCTTTTTTTTTTTTTAATTTATACAGCAAGATCTTTTTTGATCCACCTCCTAGAGTAATGGAAATAAAAACAAAAATAAACAAATGGGACCTAATGAAACTTAAAAGCTTTTGCACAGCAAAGGAAACCATAAACAAAACGAAAAGACAACCCTCAGAATGGGAGAAAATATTTGCAAACGGATCAATAGACAAAGCATTAATCTCCAAAATATATAAACAGCTCATGCAGCTCAATATTAAAGAAACAAACAACCCAGTCCAAAAATGGGCAGAAGACCTAAATAGACATTTCTCCAAAGAAGACTTACAGATGGCCAAGAAACACATGAAAAGCTGCTCAACATCACTAATTATTAGAGAAATGCAAATCAAAACTACAATGAGGTATCACCTCACACCAGTTAGAACGGGCATCATCAGAAAATCTACAAACAACAAATGCTGGAGAGGGTGTGGAGTAAAGGGAACCCTCTGCACTGTTGGTGGGAATGTAAATTGATACAGCCACTATGGAGAACAATATGGAGGTTCCTTAAAAAACTAAAAATAGAATTACCATATGATCCAGCAATCCCACTACTGGGCATATACCCAGAGAAAAACGTAATTAAAAAAGACACATGCACCCCAATGTTCATTGCAGCACTATTTACAATAGCCAGGTCATGGAAGCAACCTAAATGCCCATCGACAGACGAATGGATAAAGAAGAAGTGGTACATATATACAATGGAATATTACTCAGCCATAAAAAGGAACAAAATTGGGTCATTTGTTGAGACGTGGATGGATCTAGAGACTGTCATACAGAGTGAAGTAAGTCAGAAAGAGAAAAACAAATATCGTATATTAACGCATGTATGTGGAACCTAGAAAAATGGTACAGATGAATCAGTATGCAGAGCAGAAGTTGAGACACAGACGTAGAGAACAAACGTATGGACACCAAAGGGGGAAAGCCGCCGGGGGTGGGGGGATGGTGGTGTGATGAATTGGGCGATTGGGATTGACATGTATACACTGATGTGTATAAAATTGATGACTAATAAGAACCTGCTGTATAAAATTAAATTAAATTAAATTTAAAAATTTAAAAATAAACATGACTCTCATACAAATGAGAACGCACCCAAGATATATTTAATTTGTTAATGAGGGAACCAGCAGGACAGTGAAAGATGGTGCAAAGGAGAATTAGAGGAAAAGGGATTATATAGTCCATCAGAAAAGACAAGCTTAAATCAGTTTGCTAGTTTAGAGACAACACTAATTACTATTCTACAGGGCAATAAAGCTGTAACCTTTGGGGTTATCTTTTCTACCAGACAAAAATCATTTGCATCTATACCGAGCAAAGTTCTACAAGCTAACACACAACTCTACAGAATCTGGGACCCGAGCAATAGGAAAGTTTAAGTCGAACAAAGGTACATCCCCCAGATAATGAAATAATAATTCAGAGGTGGTCTGTTAGACAATGCTCCAGCATAAGCTGAAAGGAGATGCAGTCCTCCTTTTCCTTTATTTCCAAGTTTGGGATAATTTTTCTTAATATCCCTATTCTTTACTCTGGTTCCCCAAGCAAGTTCTGCACAGTATTTCCCTAAGGGAAAGTGGCCATGGTTTCTGTGGTCCCCTTGCAATCTCTCATCTACTCATCTTCCTTCCCTCTACCCACATTCTAGGAAGGTGAGATCAGTCCCCAGGGACCTGGGTATTTCCAATGAGCTGCTATATCTGGCAAGGTCTCCTATTCAATATGGCCCTGCTCCTTCCTTTCTCTCTCTCTCTCCCCTTCCTTTCTTTTTTTTAAAACATATCATCCTATACTTTGATTTAATATGCTGCTTTTTTTTTTTTAGGCTGTGCTGCATGGCATGTGGGATCTTAGTTCCCCAACCAGGGATCGAACCCAGGCTCCGGCAGTGAAAGCATGGAGTCCTAACCACTGGTCCACCAAGGAATTCCCTCTTCTTCCTTTCTTACTTACTTTCATTTTAAAAAATATATAACTGCTTTACTGAGATGTAACTCACTTACCATACACTCATTTAAAGTGTACAATTCCATGTTTTTTGGTTTATTCACAGAGTTGTGAACTAAGTTTTAAAACATTTTCATCACCCCAAAAAGAAACCCTATACCCATTAGCAGTCACTCCCTATTACCTCCCAGCTTCTGGCAAACAGTAACCTACATTCTATCTCTATGTATTTGCCTATTCTTGACATTTTCTATAAATGGAATCATACAACATGTGAATCTTTCGTGTCTGGTTTCTTTCATTTAGCGTAATATTTTCAAGGTCCATCCATGTTGTACCATGTATCAGAACTTCATTCCTTTTTATTGCCAAATTGCATTCCCTTGGATAGGCATATCACATTTTAATCAGTTGATGAACATATGAGTTGTTTCCACTTTTTGGATCTTATGAAAAATGCTGCTATAAACATTAGTTACAAGTTTTGTGTGGACATATGTTTCGTTTTCTCTTGGGTATATGCCTGGAAGTGGAATTTCTGGAGCATATGGTAACTTTATATCTGACTTTTTAGGAGCTGCCAAGCTGTTTTCTAAAGTGGCTGCACCATTTTACATTCCCACCAGCAGGGTAGAAGGGTTCTGATTTCTCCACATCCTTGTCAACACTTGTTATTATCTGTCTTTTTGATTAAAGCCACCCTAGTATTACCTAACCAAGTTCATTTAAAGCCATCCTAATATTACCTAACCAAGTTCATTTGCCCGACGTGCAAAACACTGAGACGCCGAGTTTTGCAGCTAAGAAAGGGTTTATTTAAGAGGCAGCCAAGTGAGGAGATGGGAGAACAAGTCTCAAATCTGCCTCCTCGAAGTCGAGGGGCTTGGGATATTTATAGGATAAGGAAGTAGGTTGGTCTTAGGAATGGGGAAAGGAGGTAGGGAAAAGGTGAGGTAATCGGTATTCTGCTCAGGCATATCTGAGTTACATGCCTCCTCATGGGATGCATGTTCAAAAATGGAGGCGCTTAGAGGGGGTGGAAGAGGATTGGATCGGGAGTTTGGGATTAGTAGATGCAAACTATTATATATAGGATGGATAAACAACAAGATCCTATTGTATAGCACAGGGAACTATATTCGATATCCTGTAATAAACCATAATGGAAAAGAAAAAAAGAAAAAGAAAAAATGGAGGCATTTAACATGACCTGAGGGTGGAGTTTTCGGCCGTCTGATGTCAAAAGGTCACCAAGCGGACACTCACGCATGCCCAGTTGGAGGGTCAGTGGTCCTATCCAGTCTTAACCTGCTCAGCTCTAATTAGACATAGCTGAGTCCGAGTTCCTGGGAAACAGCTCTGGCAAACTTCCTATTGTTTAGGCTATGTGCAACTTGAAGGATATGCAAGGTTTTTTGCAGCAACAGTTAAAACTACCTTGATTAGTGAAGGCAGGTTACAGATGTAATGGATTTAACTCCTGATTACCCACAGTTTCGCCAGTGGGTGTGAAACGGTATCTCATTGTGCTTTTGTGGCTTTGCTTCTTAAACCAGTCTTTCACAGAAACGAATTTTGCACACAGTCAAGGTCCTCAGCCCAGCGGCCTCAGGGTTTAAGTCTCTCTGGGTGAGTTGAGCCTGATGGATGAGTGAAGACTGCCCAGCTGAGCCATCCCACAGGTGGGGGCTCCCAGAGGGGCAGGCAGCTAAACCAAGCCCTGCCCATCTTGGGGAAAGCATCTAGAATGCGTGCTCTTCTGGCCAAGTGCGGATCATTTAAATACCCAGGTTGTGTGAGGCAAGGGAGGGGAGGAATGCAGCCTGGCCCTGGGCTGGACCCCTTCCAGGAGGTCCCAGACTTCTGTAAGCTGCCTTTTGACTGCTGGCCAGAACAAAATGACCTCCTTCAACACCCTGCCACACCGTCAAGAGATTCCACCACTTTCCCAGAGCTAAGTAAATAAGTTGCTGCCTTTTCAAAAATGTGAATGCTTCTGGGAGGAGTAGGCATCTTGCAAGAAGTCAATACCTCATTGTGAATTAGCTTATCAGATGGTCACCCACATCCTGCAGAGACAGGGCAGAGACAGAGGAAGTGGGAGTTTTGACTCACTGGGAAGGATGGGGGAGGGATGGATTGAAAAGGGGTAGCTCTTACTGAGCCTGCGCGTCTGGAGCCTGTGCTCTGCAACAAGAGAGGCCGCGATAGTGAGAGGCCCGCACACCGCGATGAAGAGTGGCCCCCACTTGCCGCAACTAGAGAAAGCCCTCGCACAGAAAGGAAGACCCAACACGGCCATAAATAAATAAATAAATAAAGAAGAAAAGGGGTAGCTCTGCTCAAGGGGTAACATTGCAGGAGGCTAGGACAGGGCCAGAGTTGGGATAAGGAGCCTGCTGGGAAAGGTTTCACCTCCATTCATCAACTGATAAACAGTGATCATGATTAGTGTATTATATGCCCCATGTCGTGCACGACATAAGTATTCTATTTTATTTATTTATTCATTTATTAACAAACACTTATGTAGCACTGTGTGCCACCACGGATCTCTCACACTCCACCCGCTACCTCTAATTTATTACAGATTCCATCGGCTTTCCCTGAAAAATGATTTTGGAATCTGACCCTTTCTCACCACCTTCCTAGCCGGGGTGCTTACCCACTGGTTTACTGTAGGTCTCTCCCGCTGGTCTCCCAGCTTCCATACTTGCAGTCAGAGCGACCCTTTTAAAACGATGTCTCTCCTGTATTCGAAATGCTCCAGTGGCTTCCTATCTCGGTCACTATAAAAGCCGAAGTCTTTACAATGCAAGGTGCTACCTGAACTAGCCCCTCTTACCTGGCTGACGCCATCTGCCTCCTGGCTCAGCCACGGGACTCCTGCTGTTCCTCAGACACACCTGCGCGCCTCTGCTGGGGCCACTGCAAGGACTGCAGCGTTCTGCCTAGAGCACTCTTCTCCCAGAATCTGCACGGCGCATGCCCTCGCTTGCTTCAAGTCTCAGCTTAAAGGTCACCTCCTCAGAGAGGCCTTTCTTACCACTCCCTCCGCCATGTAAAAGAGCCTGCGTGTGTCAGATTGCCCACTGTCAGAAAAGAGGGTTACAAATAGAGAGAGGGAGAAAACTAGAATGAATTCTATGGTGTGAGATTGGAATTGGAGATATGCAGTGAACTCACGGTTTCCAATAAACACAGATAGAGAGAGAAATAAATATAGAAGGAAAATGAAGTGTGTGTGTGTGTGTGTGTGTATGTGTGTCTGTACATACGTATATACATATTCTCTAGCTCAGTCGACTGGAGAAGGCTTGGGGACAGCAATAGTCCAGAAAGAGTGAGCATACCTTGTGTTCAGATCTTGGTTTCTAAATACTCTTCTCCACTAAAAGGAATCAGGACACTTTGGAGAAATGGTTGATTCCAGGCCTGCGGAAGTGAAAGTACAAGACGAACTAGGAACATTTTTTTTGTGCCAAAAAATAAAGTGCTCGAAGGATGATGGAACATTGAGAGGATACAGGAGCCAGCTTGAAGGAGCTCCCGCTAGCCACATAAGGGACAGTTTGAACATCAAAATAACTAATGACAAGAATTGATTATAACTCATTGAATAAAATAGGAATCTATGAGTTCATACCAACATAAAGAAATAAACAGAAAATTTGATGAAGACCGGGATAAGTACAGTTTTCAGAACACTTCTCCATAAAATACATATTCCTTAAAAAGGTAAAAAGAGTGACTTTACAGTGGAGAAATCTGGCAGACACTACCTTGATAATCAAGTGATTGAAGTTAATATCAAAACCTCGGGTAACAGGATGATAGAAATTGTATGTCACCTGACAGGACGCTACGAGAACATGGAATTATTTCTGTAATATTTCTGCCAAGGATACATAATCTGAATCAAATCATGAAGAGACATGAGGTAACCTCAAACTGAGGGTCAGGCTACAAAAGTACTGGCCTATAATTTTCTAAAAGAAACTGAGGAACTGTTCTAAACTGAGAGAGAGAGTAAAGAGGCACAACTAGCTCTGTGCGGCACTGGGTGCTACCGAGACTCAGTGTGGTGATCATTTCACAACATATACATGTATGGAATCATTATGTTGTACGCCTGAAACTAACATATGTCAATTATATCTCAACTTAAAAAAAAAATGAAACATGACAACTAAATGCCACTTGTGGTTCTGGAGGGGATCCTTTGGCTCTAAAGGACATTACTGGGGCAAATGGCAAAATTAGAACAGGGTCTAAGGATTACGGTGTCAGCAGAATGACACGATTCTTGCACTAATTAGGGTAAGTCCAGCAATGCCACCGGTGTCTACTGTGCTTGCCACCAGGGCTATCTTCTCCCAACCATGTCTCTCACTGTGGTCTATGTCTCCTCCTCCATTTTCTCAGTGAAGGGATTGGTCCTCACTTAGGGTTGTGGAGTTTTGATTTTCTTCTTGGGCTTAGATTGTGCTTTCTGGGGCTGGCAGGTCATCCACAGGAAATTCTGTTGTACTTTGTGCTCTTGTGAGCAGCGGAGCTGGCAGGCCCCTGCAGTCATAGGGCCGGCCCATCACTAGCACTTGGGCTTTCCATGTCATCTTCCAGTCAAACAGGAAGACTTCTGCAAGCATCCAGAAACTATGCACTTCCTAAAACAAAAAGAGCTTCCAAGTGCAACATCTTTTAGTTTAGTTGGTTCTTTGTTGTTATTTTGTATGTTTTTTTTGTTATTCCTCCGGGTATATCCCCTAGTATCTGTTCGGGGAAGTAAAAAGTATCAAATGTCAGCCTCACAGCCTTCTAAACAGATGACTTATGGAGAGGAAGAGGGCGGGGCTGGAATCCAGGGGGAAAGCCCAAGGTCCGGAGGAGGGACAGTCCCACTGTATCGGTTTGCCTCCGGCAATCAGAGCAGCTGATCCTTCTGGACAGCAATGGCTTTTAGTATAGTACGGAACATTTTTCCTTTTGTGCACTGGCATCCTTCTGATGTATTGAGATGATCTCCAAAGTTCTGACGAAAACTGAGACCTCCAAGAAAATCTACAGACAAGGTTTGGAACTATCTGAGGCATAAGTTGGATCTTTGCTGGTCAACCATCATCTATCATGAGCCTAACTAACTAGAAAGCTCATCAGAAGTGACCCAAAGAAGCAGATCTAAAACAACATCTTAATATTTGGGTTTGTGCTGAAATTCTTCAGGATCACCTTCAAATGCAAATCCCCTTTAGAGAGCTGTTATTGACATTTTAGTCTGAATGAGTTAATCTCTTTCCCTGAGAATAATAGGAGAGTTTGAGTTCACTGAGCTTCTCAGAAAAGATGGGTGATGGGGGACAGGGGTGAAAAGTGTGCCCCCTTTTCCAGTCAAACAAGGCTGAATAAAAGAGGACCCCACTGGAACACCAGCAGAAAATGTCTGTTTCTAGTCTGGGCAGGCTGTGCCAAATCTGCTCCTGCCCCTCTATGGGGACACCTGCTGGGTGGAGGGTGGAGTGGGTCACACTTTAAGGATGATTAAGAAAAAAAGAAAGCGTGTTATCCCTAAGCAAGTTGTGGGAATGGACCCAGGTGGAGTGCTGCCAGTGCGGCCCTAATGAACACACTTTATTCACCTGTCTGGAGCCTCAAAGACACACAGAAATGAGCGCCCAGCACTCCCTCTGGATTCCTCTGATTACAGAGAGAATTTAAGACCTTACTCCCCAACCCTCTACAACCTCCCAACTGGTGAAAAGCCCCCACTAACCCACAGGTTGTTGGGAGAAGGGCCAAGATAGTCAACAGCATCTAAACATTGGTTATTTTTTCTGACTACAAAAGAAAAATCAAGTGATTCACAGACTCAGAGGCACTTAATGTATCTCCTTGCAGTTCTTTTTCTATGCATTTGTTACAAGCCTGAGAACTTATCTACTGAGTATGTATATACACTTTGGTGCAAAGCAAAGCAAAGCAAAAGAACATACATTGTATTATATGTTATTGTATTATATGTTCTTATTGCAGAGGAAAAGGTCTGGAAGGATACACACCAAACTGGGAATGTGGAAAGGAAAGAAGAACACTCTTCACTTTTAACCTCACTGACTGAGTTTCTTGAAGAATGTTTAGTAACTATATTCTACTGTATGAGTTTCTTTTGCTGTTATAACAAATTACCACAAACTTGGTGGCTTAAAACAACACAGGTTTATTATCTTATAGTTCAAGAGGTCAGAAGTTCGAAATGGGTGTCATTGGACTAAAATCAAGGTGTTGGCAGGGCTGCATTCCTTCTGGAATTGCTAGGTGAGAATGTTTCCTTACCTTTTCCAGTTTCTGGAGGCTGACTACAATTCTTGGCTCATGGCCCCCTTCCACCTGTAGAGCCAGCAATTGCATCACGCTGACCTCTGCTTCCATCTTCACATCTACTTCATTGGCTCTCCTGCCTCTCTTTCCTTTATCAGGACCCTTGTGATTATATTAAGCCCACTTGGCTAATCCTGGATAATCTCCCCATCTCAAAATCCTTAATTTAATCGCATCTGCAAAGCCTCTTTTTCCATGTAAAGTAATATATTCACATATTCACAGGTCACAGAGATTAGAAAGTAGAGATCTCTGGGGAACAAGGCGGAGACTGTGGCATTATTCTGCTTACCACAATGACTTGTGTGATTTTTTAAAAACCTATTAAAAAACCTCATATAATAAAATTTTTTTCATCACTAAAAATTCCTGATAATCATAATTTCTAACGATGCCTAATATTTCACTGTAGGGATACACGATTTATTTAACTGGTCCCCCAGTTGGGGATATTTAGGTTGTTTAACATTTTCATGATTTTAAAGATGATGATTTTCATGATGAACATCTTTAGGTCTTTGGGGGGATATACTGAATCAGAAATGGGTTAAGGAAATGGACTTGGTGGTCAGAAAGACCAGAGTTCAAATCCAGGCTCTGCCTCAATTATCCATGTCATTGGAGTCTTGGTTTCCACAACTGCAAAAAGGAGATCCTTACAACAGCTCCAAGCTCACTGGATTTTTAAACAGCTTTCTTGAGATATAATTCACATACTATACAATCCACCCAGTTAAGGGGTAAATTCAATGGTTTTTAGCCTCTGGGTTTTTGCAGGATTCAATGATATTGAACACACAAATTGTCACTACCATTAATAACTCTTTGATCATAATTGCCATCATTTTCTTGGGCTAGGTTCTAAGGATCAGCAATATAGCATAAAAGCCTGTAAACCTCTCAAATGTTTTGGACATAGGCCTTGGAAAGATAGAAGGTGTTCTTGTGAGGGTTTTTAAATTATGGGAGGGGGGTTGGGGGTTATTTTTTAGTATCTGGATAGAATTTGGGGGCATAGGAGGAGCTGGTATTAAATTCTTGGGCCAGTTGACTCAAGATGCCCTCTTTCATTCTCCCTTGTGTAACCCTGAATTATGCTCCTCCCCAAACCCACACACACAGAGTAATTAGGGGAGGTTGATTCTGGTTCACTGAATGTGTCCCTACCCTGTCTGCCATCCCTGCAGAGCCACTGGCCTGTCCTTCTCCATATCCAAGTGAATCTTACTCCTTCAGTGTAAGCTGCATTGGTACCATCTTCAGTCGCCCATCTTAATTCACACCAAGCACACTGCATGGCAAACTGGCAGGAAGGAGAGGAGGCGGGTCTCTACCAAGTCCA
This sequence comes from Balaenoptera ricei, assembly GCF_028023285.1. NCBI lineage: Eukaryota > Metazoa > Chordata > Mammalia > Artiodactyla > Balaenopteridae > Balaenoptera > Balaenoptera ricei. The sequence goes on along the minus strand of NC_082657.1, from coordinate 36,746,889 downwards.
TGGAGTGCCTAACCTACCTACCAAGAAACGGCAAAAGAATACTCCATGTGGCCGTGGGAGGACCGACTGCAGGTTTCAGGGCTGAGCTAGCCAAGTGTCAGCCAAATCCAAGGGCATTTTGCACCAGAGTGATGTGTGGGCAAATCCTCAGGCATCCCGGCAGGTGTGGGAGCAGGTTATGTGAGATGGGTGTGGGTTAGGTGGTGAGGGATGAGAGAAAGGTGCAGGGAGGGTAGGTGGGGTCAGAGATGGGTGGGGGTGGAGGTAAGGAATGGGACCCCAGCTGGGACTGGACCTAGTAGTTAGACCAGCAGTTTGGAACCCTTTTTGGGCCATGGCCTCCTTTGAGAATCTGATGGATGCTAAGGACAGAATGCACACACACCCACATGCATAAACACACACACATACACACACACACATATACACACACACTGACCCACAAATTTGCACAGTGTCAAGGTTTCCTTGAACCTAGGAAGCTCATCCAAGGGCTCAGAATTGAAAACCTCTGGTCTAGACTAGTTCACAGGGACTTGTCAGAAAGAAATCCTAAGGCTGCATTAAGAATTTGAGAACGGGGCTTCCCTGGTGGTGCAGTGGTTGAGAATCTGCCTGCCAATGCAGGGGACACGGGTTCGAGCCCTGGTCCGGGAGGATCCCACATGCCGCGGAGCAACTAGGCCCGTGAGCCACAACTACTGAGCCTGCGCGTCTGGAGCCTGTGTTCCGCAACAAGAGAGGCCATGATAGTGAGAGGCCGGTGCACCGTGATGAAGAGTGGCCCCTGCTTGCCACAACTAGAGAAAGCCCTAGCACAGAAACAAAGACCCAACACAGCCATAAATAAATAAATAAATAAATTTTAAAAAATAAAAAAATTAAAATTAAAAAAAAAAAAAGAGAATTTGAGAACGTTTGTGTCTTCTCATGCAACAGAGATTTAGGGAGGTCTGCAGGTTTGGGAATTAAATTCCAAAGCCCACTTATTCCATAAATGCTTTATTTATTTTCTTCCAGTTTTTATTTTGAAAATTTTCAAAGTACCAAAAAATTGCAAGCTCGTGTAGTCCAATCACATTCTCCAACTGTCAACATTTCTCTCTAATCTCTCCCCTCTCCCTTGCATGCTTGTGCTCTCAGGAACCCATGTTTTTTTGGAGAAGCATTTGAGAGTAAGTTGCAGATATTATGATACTTCATCCCTAAACACTTGGCATATAACTCCTAAGATCAAGCGAGTCTCCTGCCTAACCACAACATAATCTTCACACTCATAAAATTTAACATTGATACAATACTTTTATGTAGTATACATCCTATATTCAAATTTCCCCAGTAGTCCCAATACATAGTATCCTTTTAGCAGTATTCTTTCTCCTTCCCTTCCTCCCTCCGTCTTTCTTTCCTTTCCTTCCTACCTTTTCATTCAGGATAGAATCCAGAATGATACACTTCATTTTGTTATATCTCTCAGGCTCTTTAATCAAGAGCACTACTCCAGAGTTTTGGTTTTTTGTTTTGTTTTCTCTTGTGACACATCTTTTTGAAGAGTCCAGGCTAGTTGTTTTGCAGAATGCTCCCCAGTTTGGATTTGTCTGATTAAAGTTAAAATCTGGGGGCAAATGTTGTGTCCCTTCTTGACGCATGACATCAGAGGGTCAGTTGGTCCCTTACTGATGATGTTAAGTTTGATCCATGATTAGCATGATGACCTCCAGGTTGCCCTTTGTCATTAATACATGCTCTGTAGGGTAACACTGTATTCATTGAAAGCCTTGAGCTGTGGCAGATGCTGCGTGAGACCGCGGTGAGCATCCAGACTCAGTTTTTGTTCTCATGCTGTTTCTACAGTGGGGGAAACAGACAATAACCTAGGAAACAAATAATTAGAAAATATGCAGTTTTCTGAAGAATGTGGGTGGGTGCTGGGATAGAGCACTATCAACTCTAACATTTAACGTGAACTTAAAGGTGAGCCTTGAAGAGGAAAAAGGAGTCAGGCATAGGAAGATGGGAGTGGAGGGGGTGGAGGTGGCCCTGGTCAAGCTTGGAGGGTAGAAAAGAACCGAAAGATGGGCATGTGGTGATCTCAAGGAGAGAAAAGTGATAGGAGAAAGGCCCTGGTCTGATAATAATAATATTGAGCATGTAGTATCTGCTATCTAAGTGTATTACATGGCTTACCTTGTCTAATTTTCCCCATAGCCCTGTGAAGTAGGTGCCATTACTATTTTTATGCTGTAAAATCTACAGCACAGAGAGATTAAGTTATCG